>NC_080419.1:9366261-10566261 GCF_029873635.1 Malania oleifera
GCACTAATGAATTTCTTCATTTATCTTTCACCTCTCCTCATAAAAAAATTAGAAAGAAGAGAGTTACTGCGGAGAATAGTGTCCTGCGAACCTTAATAACAGACATCAATTAACTAGGTATGCTAAACACACACATTTTTAATAAAATCAATCTTCCACCTTGCGGAGCAAATTAGATTTACACCCTACCAAATTTCGTTCTAATCTTCTCAAAAGAGGCGCAATGGCTGGAAGACAAATTTCCAAACAACAAAGGGCAACCCAAATATGTAACTGGAATTTTACCTTCCATGAAACATGTGATTCTAATAAACCACGCATACGAACAGGATAATGTATTTCAAAAAGGAATAACGCGGACTTTGTCTTACTGATTTTTTTACCAGACACTCTCTAACATTTCCAGAGGTTAAACTAAATTTCTAATAGACTTCTCCCACCATTCGCAACAATAAGATATCATCGAATTATAAAACAAATGTGGAAAACCAATAGGCCCCAATCGGATGATTAAATGACTAATTCCAACCAGTCTAATAGTTTTTCCTAAAGCAACCTTGTAAAAACCTCCTCCATTATGAGGAATAAATAAGGAGTTGGAGAGTGGATCCCAATCTAGCAAGACTCTAGTAGATTGAAAAAACCCTATTTAAGGTTTCGTTCATCAAAACAAAAAAACCATGGGGACTCCATACATTTTGTATGAGTTGCAAACCTTTCAGAGAAACCAAAAGTCTTAAGAAACTCTAGAAGAAATTCTAATTGACCTGTCAAAGCCTTTAAAGGTTTCCGTTCTCAAAACAGAAAACATGGGACTCAACATAATATTTTATTGAGCTTGCAAAACCTCTCAGAAGAACACCAAAAGCCTTAGAACCTTCAGAAGAAAATGCCAATTCACTCTGTCATAAGCCTTAAGTCATAATAGCGTTTTACCATCACATTGTCGCCAGCCATTTTTGGTTGCAAATACTGAGCCATTGCTTGAGCAAGTTTGTAATAATTTCCAAATATACAAGGCCAGGAATAAAAAGTGTCTTGTTATTGCAAGACCAACTTAATCAACAACCTCATGATATCTTATGAGAATGCTTAAAAAGGAGTTCATTAATACTCATAAGATGTTAGGATTACATATATAAGGGGTCATAAGCCTTAATGCCCAAAAGGTCCTGTGCTTAAAATTCCAAATATTAGTGTACATATTATTATACTAAGAACTATAAGTTTACAAGCTAGACCATGTTTAACAGTTTGATTTGTTATCCTAATCTATGTTGTAGATATATATATAGTTGGCACTATAACAAGTTGCAAAGTAAACAAAATCTAATCCAATGGGGTGTGAAATTAAACTGAGTGAGTTAGAAACAACCTGGTAAAATATCAGCTTCGTTGATAAGAAATTTATAGTCCATCGTCTTCATTCAAGTTGAACAGCGGACATTGCCCGTAACGTCCTTCTTCTTCCCCGCTCCCTCTGCTTAGCTCGCCTCCTTGTGTGTGGTGTGTGTGTGTGTGGCTGTGATGTTTGGGCGTTATGGTCGTGCCTCAATTATAAGCATTTAATTTCACGCTTAACTGCTAATTTGTTCTTTGCATCCACGTGATTATTTACTTCCCGCTAGACCGATACTTTGTTCCGTGGTGCCCGTGGCGGTCTGTGTTTCTGGCAAGTGTGCAGGCAAAACAGAAGTCGGGAAGCCGGGCTTTTTTTAGGAGGACGTGGGAAATGTGCCCAAATGCGGCAGCAACTCTTGTGCGGCTCAGGGGTTCGTGCATTTGAATTTTTGTAAATATTCATGTCAGGGGGGGGGAGGGAGGAGGACGAGGGAGGAGAGAGAGAAGAAAGAGAAGAGGGGGAGGCCAAGGGGGGGGGGGGGGGGCCCAGAGCGGGGGGAAGAGAGGGGGGGGAGGGAGTGGACGGGGGAGCGGGGGGAGGGGGGCAGGGCCGGGAAAGGACACGAGAGACGAGAAGAAGAAGAAGAAGAAGAAGAAGATAATAATAATAATAATAATAATAATAATGCATTTTATTTGTATTTATTTATGTATTTATATATTTTTATCATCATTTTTTTGTTATTATTAGGCCCAGAACAAAATCGGGTCTCAACAACAGCAGTCCAAGACTTGAAGACTCAATTTTTAATTGTTATGATGTATTTGTAGCATTAATGAATGCATGTAAAAATTTTATAGAAAACACCCAATTAATGAAAACCTAATTTACTCCAGTGAAATTGATAGAGTCAAAATGAGAGACTCGCTTTTAGGTAAAGACCTTAGATGAAACTTAAAAATGATAATTAAGTGACTAAATAAAGAATAAAAATTTCAAGTTTGACTATATAATGGTCAGGTAAAATGGAGTGTCAAAATAACATACGTGAAGTCGAACACTTATTAAATTCACATGCGTTAATGAGAACAATTGTATTGTATCATGTGTTTGTGTATGTGTGTTTATAAATATATATATATATATATATATATATATATATACTATTTATATTTTCAAAATAATTTCAATCATTTATTCTAATTTTAATGTAAATGATGTATGATGTATATGATGTATTGTAAATATATATTTACAATATAAACAAAAATTAATTTTATAATTTTAGTGGCTATAAATATAAACAAGAGATAAAAAAGTGGGAACTAATAATTTAGATTAATACAAAACTATTGAGAAAGGAAGTGGTGAAAAGTGGTTGAATTGCGATCCATTTAAAAAATTTATTTGATTGGAATTCATTCATTTTAAGACTTCAAAATTTCTTATAGAAGAGAGAAAGGAGTTTAAAAAATAATAGAAAATTTAATGGGGTCAAGTAGAGAGAGAGAGAGAGAGAGAGAGAGAGAGAGAGAGAGAGAGAGAGGGGAGTTTAAAAAATAAATAAATAAAATTTGAAATTTTAATGGGGCCCATGTGGGCTTCCACCTCAGCTGAGTGAGGCAAAAAAAGAATTTGAATGTTAAAATTAAAAATTAGTAGGACTCACGTAAAGAAATTTTTTATTTTTAAAAAATTACTAGGGCACGCATGGACCCCTTTCTCTACCATGGAGAGAGAGAGAAAGAGAGGAGTTTAAAAATAAATAAAAATAATTTAAAATTTTAGTGAGCCCCTGCCTCTGTTGAGAGAGGAGAAAAAACCTAAATGATAAAAAGAAAAATTAGTAGGCCTCACGTAAAGAATATTTTAAATTTTAAAAAAATTAGTAGGGCTTGTAGGGATCCCTTCCTCTACCAGAGAGAGAGAGAGGGGAGAGAGAGAGAGAGAGGAGAGAGAGAGAGAGAGAGAGAGAGAAGAGTTTAAAAAATAAATAAAAATAATTTTAAAAATTCAATGGGGCCCATGCAGGCCCCCTACCTCTGGTGAGGAAAGGGGAAAAAAATCTAATGTTAAAATTAAAATTAGTAATGTTTAGCCTCACGTAAAGAAAATTTTGAATTTTAAAAATATTACTAAGACTTGCATGACCCCCTTCCTCTACCATAGAAAAGAGAGAGAGAGAGAGAGAGAGAGAGAGAGAGAGAGAGAGAGAGAGCGCGGAAGAGGGCGAGAGACGAGAGAGCGTGTGCGGGGAGGGAGGGGGGAAGAGGGCGAGACGACGAGAGAGAGAGAGAGATGAGTTTAAAAATAAATAAAAATAATTTTTAAAATTTATTGGGGCCCATGTGGGCTCCTACCTTTGCTGAGAGAGAAAAAGAGAATCTGAATATTAAAAATAAAAATTAGTAGGGCTCGTGTAAAAGAAATTTTGAATTTTAAAAATATTACTAGAACTCATTAGAGTTCATTCCTTTATTATGAAGAAAGAGAGGGAAAGAAAGAGAGAGGAGTTTAAAATATAAATAAAATAATTTTAAAAATTTAGTGGGACTCAAGTAGGCCCCTACGTTTTTTGAGAGGGGAGAAAAAAGAATATGAATGTTAGAAAAATTTAGTAGGGCTCACATAAGAAAAATTTAAATTTTAAGAAAATTACTAGGGCTTTCATGGTCCCCTTCTCTACCATGGAGAGAGAGAAAGAGAGAGGAGTTTAAAAAATAAATAAAAATAATTTTAAAAATTTAGTAGGATCCACGTGGTCCCCTACCTCTGCAGAGAGAGAGAGAGAGAGAGAGAGAGAGAAGGAAGGGAGGGAAGAAAAAAATGTTAAAAAGAAAAATTAGTAGGGCTCACATAAGGAAAATTTTGAATTTTAAAAAAATTACTAGGGCTCGCATGAGCCCCTTCCTCTACTATTGAGAGAGAGATAGAGTGAAAGAGGAGTTTAAAAATAGATAAAAATAATTTTAAAAATTTAGTAGGGCTCACGTGGACCTCTACATCTTCTGATAGAGGGGGGAAAAAGAATTTGAATGTTAAAAAGAAAATTAATAGGACTCACGTAAAGAAAATTTTGAATTTTAAAAAGTTACTAAGGCTCGTATAACCCCTTGCTCTGCTAGAGAGAAAGAAAGAGAAAGAGAGAGATAGAGAGAAAAGTTTAATAAACAAATAAAAATAATTTTAAAATTTTAGTGAGGCCCATATGGGCCCCTTACCTTATCTGAGAGAGGAGGGAAAAATCAGAATATTAAAAATAAAAATTAGTAAGACGCACGTAAAGAAAATTTTTAATTTTTAAAAAATTATTAGGACTCGCATGGACCCCTTCCTCTGCCACGAAGAAAAGGGGGTTGGAGAGGGAGGACAAAAGTAGAAAAAAAAAATGTAGAAGAAAGATAAAAATAACGAGATGTATTAGAATTGTGTCGGCCTCATGTTTTAAGATTGATATATAATATAAATATGCAGTATAGATGTTATTTTCATATTAATCTTTTTTCTTTTTTTTATGTGTGTGCACGCACATATGTGTAGGGGTATGCATAAGTCAGTGAAAATTGAATTAATCGAAATAACCAACCAAATTCAGTCGGTTCGGTTTAATTTAATTCAATTCGGTTCGATTTTATATTTGGGTAAAATTGAATTTTCGATTTTCGATTTGGTTATGAGAAAATTAAATTTCGGTTCTCCGGTTTAATCAAATTATATAATTAATTAATATTTAATATAAATTTTATAATTATATATACTATAATTACTGTTTAATAGTTAAGTTAACATTTTAACAATTTAACCAATAACCTGGTTAACTTAACCGGTTACAATCTACTTGCTTACCCAACCAAGTTACCAATTTACCCAATTCACACTTGTCACTCTGCACTCCATAGATTGCACAAACCATAATCCATGATACCACACTTTGCCTTTGGGAATTAGGGTTCCCAACTTCCCATTCGACCATTCCAAATTTCCAATTTCTAGCCTCCAAGTTTCTACCCTTCAATCTAGCCATCCAACGTCCATCACTCCATCAAGTCTTCAAGACTTTGAGCTTTCAGGCCCTCCACCCTCAAGCGTTTAGCCATCCAGCTCTAGCGAGCCTCAACGCCAATCGTCGACCAACCAGCCTCCACCCTCCAGCGAGTCAGCGACCACACCAACCAGTCAACCTCCGACCCTTCAAATTCAAACTTCAGCGACCACTCCGTCAGTTCGTTGTGCTCACCCCTACTCCATACAATCATATTTTTTCTCATAATTAATTATAATCTGGTTCGATTTAATTCGGTTAACCGAATTAATCGAAAATTCAGTTCGGTCGGGTACGAGTCAGGTAAGAAGGCTAATTCGGTCGATTCGGTTATGATTTATAATTAATTGAATTTTTTCAATTAATTGATCAAATTGGTTGAACCGACCGATTGCACACCCCAACATACATGTATGTGTGTAATTATAAGTTACTTTATATTTTTATTGCAATAATGACAACGGATGTGAGGTGTTGGCACCCAAATTAAATTTAGTGGCTCGTACTCCCTTAGCAAGAGTCGAGGATCAAATAAAGATTTGCATAAATTTTGATGCTCCAAGATGTTTTTCTTGAATGTATGATGACATGAAAGGTGGTGAATTATTTTCTAGAAAGAGAAATGCAAAAATTAAAAAAAAAAAAATTGGGTAAATTTCACTTTGCATTTTCAATTTGTTCATTTTTTATTTTTAAAAACTTTAAAGTTTTCATTGTTACAATGGTTAAAATGGGTCAACAAATTATACTTAAAATTATATATATATATATATATATATATACATATACATATACATATATATATATATAGCAATTGCACGTGACTGGAAAATTTAATAAATATCTAAAAATTTCTTCTATATTAAAAATTATCAAAAATGAAAGTTTAATTCAATATGATTAAAAGTTTGGCACAATCAAATATTAATGATATGCAAAAATCAAAATCAAATTTTAGTTCATAAATTTCGTATCTTTCTTGCTTTCCTAAAAGGAAAGATTAAATACAAAAATATATGATCATCTAAAAAAATAATCAATAATGTTGTTAGATCCTAAATAATGGAGGAAATAAATCTCAAATATTGTAGGGAAACAATTTGAAGAATAAAATAACACGCGAATCTAATAATCACAAATTTTAATTATAATAATAATAATAATAATAATAATAATAATTATTATTATTATTATTATTATTATTTAACTAA
Source organism: Malania oleifera (assembly GCF_029873635.1). NCBI lineage: Eukaryota > Viridiplantae > Streptophyta > Magnoliopsida > Santalales > Ximeniaceae > Malania > Malania oleifera. The sequence goes on from NC_080419.1 coordinate 9,372,857, forward strand.
TTATTATTATGGAAACAATTATGCTTTTGTTATGAAAACCTTATGTGATAGTTAGGATTTTACGTTATATTTTGATTACAATAATAATTATTACTATAATAGTTTTGAAATTCAAACTAAAAAAATTTAATTATTATTTATTATTTTGGCAATACATAATTTTAAGAAATGAAAATTTTAAAATTTTAAAGTCAACTTTCTCAATGTAACGAGAGGGTATTTAATGGAAATTATGAATAGAATTTGGATTTTTTAATTGTTTTCAAGTTTAGGAATTAACATTTTATTTAATTGAAAAACTGAATCTAATTTTGGAAATTTTAAATTTACTTTAAAATTTAATTATGAAGAATTCTAATTTAAAATTTAAGAATCACAATTTTACTTATTAATATTATTATTTACATTTTAGCAACATAAAAGTTTTTTAAAATAAAATTTCTCATTCAAATATAGACAACCTAAAAGTAATTTCCAAAACTTTCAATTTAATTAAAATTTACTTTCAATTTATTTCAAATTTCATTTTCAATTTATTTCACAACTTTAGTTTTTTAGTATTTATTTTAGAACTAAAAATTCCTAATCTAAAAATGCTTAAAATGTATGAAAAATGTTGCCAAGTCTGTCTAAGTACATGGTTAAATTTTCTAAATTAAGACAAAAAATTATATTCATATGAAAATTTTTATTTTTAAAGCCATATTATTTGCCTAGCACAAGTGTGTGGCTGCATTTACGCAAAGAATTAAATAAATATATAAAAATTTCATAAATTAATATAGAAAAAATACATATGACAAATAATTTAATATTTAATGTAAATGTTTCTAATCAAAATCAAACTTTCAACATCCTAATAACTACTCATTAAAACAAAAATCAATGAGGGCAGGCCCATTGTGCCTATAAAAGGTATCCCTTAAGAGAGGTAAGGACATCTTGTTCTCATCCATTGTATTACTGTTTCAAGCATACAATGCTTTCAAATTCCGTAACTTAGACACCGAAGTGATCCCCTAGAGTCTATCCTTGGTCCTGTAAGCTTCTTTTTCTTTATTTTTTCTAGGTGGTCAAGATCGTGATTGATCTGATTAATTTGATCAAATTTTTGGCTAAAACACTAATATCTTTTTGAAGGAAAGGTAAAGAGTACAAAAACAATATGGTGTGCCTAAAAAAATATCAATAATGTTGTTATTGTAAAATGTATATATTATACATGTGGATGACTATCTTGAGAATATGTTATAACTTTTGGTATGCCCACATAATGGTTCATTATAGAATTGACCTTTAGGATGCCAATATAATATTTACCTATATAAGGACATGTTTTACAACCAAAATGGAGGAAAAAAAATGATTAGCAACATCTAGTTCCTGAAGAACTAGACTTTCTATAGTTCCAAATTTCTTTACTTAAATTTTTCTATAATTCTCTATTTATTTCATTTATATTAGAGAAATATATATACTTTCCATTTTCCAATTATTGTGTAATTATTTTAGAGTAGATATTTAGGAGTAATTTGGGATCTTGTTTCCTAGACTCATGTATATATATATACCCATGCATGTAATACTGAATAATAATATAGAGAAAAATGTCTTTCTCCAAATTTAACATGGTATCAGAGCCTAGGGTTTCTTAACCTATTTTTGCCACTGCCATCATCCGTTCAAGTTATCGTCGTTTTTGGCACTATCTCTCGGCTCTCCTAATTCTTGTTGCAGTTCTCCCATCTCTCTCTATTTTTTTTAGTGTTATCGTCGCATCTCTCGTATGCACGTAGTCCTCGGCTGCATCTCTGTTTTTCGGCATCTCTCTCGACTCTCAGTATCTCAATCACCGACCATCGTTCAGCCCTCTAATGGATTCCCATCTCTCTCAGTTTGCGGCGCCCGCTGTCTCTCAGTCGCGGCCCTCATATATCCGATTCATTAGTTCGTCTTCTCCAGCTGTCTCTCTCAGCTCTCCAGTTTCTCGTCTCTAGCGCTCACTGTTTTTCACTCTCTATTTTCCGGTCATCTTTTTCGGCTTCTCTAGCTCATTCCATTCCGGCATTGCTCCCCACTCTCTGTACTCTCTTTCTCTTGACTCCTTGTTTTTTTTTTGGCATCTCTCGGAGTGTTCTCAATGTAACAACCTGCTTAATTAACATGATTATATATATAGACTCGGATACCATCTACGTCATTAACCTAAGCAGCAAGAAACGTAAATCATAATGAACATATCCATACATTATAATACCAGAGTTATATACATATCATTGTTTTCCCAAAATATAAATACATCTTTTCCCCAAAAATACTCTCAACTAGCTAGGGTTAATACAAAAATCCGACTCTATACTCACTTTGCTGACAGGGCACTACAGACGCCCATTTACTTGCGAGCCTGGTCTGCTCGCCTACTTGGATCACCTGAAAAATATATCAACACTGGGATGAGCCAACACTCAGTAAGAGAAAATATGCTATTACTAGTGTGTGGCAAATGAGCTACTATATATATATATATCATGAAATTTGTTTCATATAAACATGAATAACTGAGTACAAAAGTATAGTACAAATAATAAAACACACTACCCCTTTTTCCCTACTGCTTAACATATCAGTATTATGGTTATAATTCAAAATACTTCTAGTGTATTTAGTAGGATCCCTGTTTCTATAAATCTATATGTAAGTAATAATAACTGAAACTGTTCCCTATGGCTATCTGTGTCATGACATGCCCTTCATGACGAGGTTGTGCGGCCCGTAGGCTGGATTTACCAACCAGGAATAAATCACTGAACTCCGTCAGTCGACCTGCCCTCAACCCATATCTGGATGGGGAGCCTAACCTCTTCAAGGGCCTAGGTGGTCGACCGTGCCACGTATATCTAAATAGGTGGTTGCACTCATAAAGTAACATAGTATCTGTAGCAACGGTACTGTGCTCTGTAGCTGCAAGTCCAATAGGGTCTGATATCATATAATATATTTCTATACATAACTAATTGATTTACCATGATTCTGAGTACTGAATCAATCATGATGCTGCATAACGTACTGAAGTCTGAATAATCATAACATGGAACTGCATATTCGTAATACTGGAATTCGTATAATCATGGTACTAAAATATCGTAAAATCATGGTACTAAAATCCATAAAATCATGATACTGAAATTCGTATAGTCATAATACTGAAATTCATAAAATCATGAAACTAGATTTATAAAACATATCCCCGAACCACATATACGTTTCACAAGCTACACCATACTAAAATACATAATTTTTGTAAATAAATAAACTGTATAATATTTAGAAATTTTCTAGCATAGCATATTTCCCTTACCTTATCTCTGAAAAGCCCCTACTGTACTCTAACCTGATACCCGCAGGGCCTCCTACAAAACACCCTGAAACCAATATTTGTCAGAACTAAACATCGGTATTTTTTTGCCTGTATCATTTCCTATAACTACCACAAGGCCAAAAGGAGACTAAAAGGCCTTACCCTGAGTTTGGGATGATTTCCAATTTTGATTTCCAGACAATCCGCTCTGGTAGATGCGTAGAGAACTCCGCCAAGAGCATCGTGGTAGCTTCGGATCGTCGATTTGGCAACTGGTGGGGCTGAAAATGAAGAGAGAAGGGAGAGAGAGTCGTAGGAGAGAGAGAGGAGAGAGAGAGAGAGCGGCGAGAGAATGACAAAAATCCCGGGTTTCCACTATTTATAAGGCTAGGTTCATCGACGAGACCCTGTGTTCGTCGACGAGCCCTTCACAAAATTCGTCGACGAGGCCCTGTGTTCGTCGACGAAATTCAGAGCAGCCCGAACCGCCTCTCGGTATTTTCTCGTCGATGAGGTCCTGTGTTCGTCGACGAAATCATTAAGGCCTTCGTCAATGAAACCCTGTGTTCGTCGACGAAGCTGGCAATTTCCTTGAAATTATAATTATTTAATATTATCTCCCAAAATGCAATGTCGTTGACGAAGTCTACGGCCTCCTTCTGTTTTTGGTTCTATGTTCTCTCCCTCTTATTATTAAAATGCTATTATTCTTTGGGTCACTACATTCTCCCCTCCTTATAAAATTTCGTCCTCGAAATTTACTATCTGAATCTCTATCTATACTCTCCATCATTCTATAAAGAAAAAGGGTCTACTTATTTTATTACCTACCCTCACTTATGGCGGAGGAATACCGTGGTTACATGAGTGGTTCTGGGAGATTACATATATCATAAAAGAAAATTTCTCCTAGAACAAAATACTATCTACTAACCATAATCAATACATGTACCTGCAAAAGAAACTTATCTAACTACTATACTCTACCTGAGTACCTTTATACCTCATGGAACAGCTATGGGTATCTCTGTTTAATCTGCTCCTCGAGCTCCCAAGAGGCTTCCTCTATGTCATGGTTCCTCCACAAAACTTTAACTAGTGATATTTCTTTAGTGCGTAAAGTCTGAACCTTTCTATCTAAAATCTGTACTGGAGCTTCTTCATATGCCAATGAATCCTTGAGCACTATTTCTGCATAGCTCTATCTCTCCCTCTTATTATTAAAATGCTATTATTCTTTGGGTCACTACACTCAGTCCGGTTGTCTTCTCCGGCCAGACCCCTTTGCTCGGTGTCTTCCACCTTCTCTGGCCTCATCTTAGTGCACCGTTAAGTCATTGGCTTCATATCTCTTCTCCTAGCTCAATTGCAGCTCTTAGTTTTGGTACCCACGGCAGCTCCATCATTATCTCCATCATACCTCAATTATCTGGCAGTTCTTTCCCATCTCTGGCACAATCTCTCTTAGTTCCAGTTCGTTGTCTCAGCTAGTTTCTGTTCGTAGTTTTTATGGCGATCCATCTCAGCTTCGACAGCAATTTTTCAATTGATCATCTCCGGGTATCCCTCAAGCCTCGGGTTGCCTTCTCCGGTGACATCTTTGCTTGTTGCTCCGACTCCGGCATCATATATATATATAGTATCAGATCCCTATGGAAAGATTACAGACAGATATAGAATACAGAGCACAGTACCGTTGCTAGATACAGATAGAGTGCAACCACATATCTCAGATAGTGTATGAGTACAGTCGATTGTGCTCGGAGAGTATGCAGCTCCCCCATTCAGTGGGTGGAGGGGCCGGTTTGACGAGGTAGCAGCTAGTCCCACGCCTAGAAGAGTATGCAGTTTGGTCGGGCTGAGGTAGTATAGAGTATAGTGACTTACCTAGAGGGCCAACCAAGTTAAGTTCCGCCTACGGGCCGCACAACCCTATCATGAAGGGTCAAATCATGACATACAGAGTCCTAAGAAAAGAACACAGTTATGTATATGTATACAAATTTACAGCTTTTATTATATATAGTATGATGTAACACTATAAATGATAGAAAGTTCAGATGATACAAATGTTTTAAGTTATTATTCATGTATTTTACAGAATTGCTAGATCATGTAGTTTTAAACACACTAGTAATAGCATATTTCTACTTACTGAGTGTTGACTTATCCCATTACTTTACCATTTTTCAGGTGAACCAACTAGGCGAGCAAATTAGGCTCGCGGATAGGAAGTTTAGTCGATTACCCTGGTTGTAGGGTGAGTTATCACAGAATTTTGTATTTTTGGGGTAGATGATGCTGGAGGGGTTTATTTTATATGACTATGGTCTGTATATACTGGATTCTGGTATTGTATAGTATATATATAAATGGTTATATGATTTGTGTTTCTACTGCTTAGGTATGAATGTAGATGTATATATATATATATATATATATATATATATATATATATATATATATATATATATAAATGGTAAGAATTTTGAGGATGTTACATTATCCACCCATTCGCCATGAATTATCCAACCGAAAACCACCTAATCCGCCATTTAAACGAGTCAAATATAGATTATGATTTCTTCACTCGATAATCCGCCTTATCCGTCACGGATTATTCGACCTGATCTACTTTGTTAGGTCTAAGTGCCAACCTCCAAAGTAGGTGAAACAGTCGCCACAACATCCTTTTCTCAACAGTCCACTCATATAGGTGCCCGATTTTGTCTCTTTAAACATTCGAACTCTGCTTCCCATGATGAGTATTAGACCCTTTTCTTTGTATGTATACATAATAAAGGGAGAAGACAAAAAATGAGATGTGAGAAGATGTAAAGGTTGAGAAAAGAATCATTTAGTGTCTCTTTGGAACTTGGAAAATATTTGAAAACGGAAAGAAAAATATAAAGGAATCCACTTTTTTATGTTTGGTTATCAAAGAAAGTAAGAAAGAAAACAAAAAATATACCAAATTAATCAATAAAAATATGACTTTACACACCATTTATATTTGATTTTTCTTAACTTTTAACCATATTGAAACAAAATTTTGTTTTTAGTAGTATTTGATGTTGAGAGAAAATATATTGGAAAATGAATTCCTTCTTATTTTCCTTTCTTTTCCTTTTCTCAACTAAAATCTTTGATCCAAATAGACCCTTAGAGGAGAGGAAATGACAAAAAATGGAAAGGTTGGGAAAATAGTTGTTTGGAGAAAAGGAAAGGGTATTGAAGGAAGTATGTATTTGTAATTAAAATTGAAAACCTCTTAAATATTACAGGCAAAATAGATATTACAAATTTTGTCACAATGAACTACCAAGAAAAAGACTTTGTGCTTTTATGAGTAGTATAATTATGGTCATTTTTGGAGCTATTTGATATCATTTTTATTTTATTATTATACAACAAAAAAACATGTTATGAATACACATTTATTTAGTTGTTATTTTTTTATTTCTATTTAGCCTACCCCACTTAATGGGATTTAAGTCTTGGTGTTTTGCTGTTATTTGTTAGTTTTATTTATTTATTTATTAATTTTTAGAAAAAAAAAATTAAAATTATATTATTATATTTTTATAATATTCAAAATTGACTTTTATAAATTAAATCAATTATTTTATATAAAAATTTAACTAAAACTAAAATAAAATGACAATGTAAATTTTTAGTATAATTAAAATAAAACTATTTATAAAATTTTTAAAAAAAAACCCCAAAAATGAACTATATATATATAAGATTGATTTTTCTATGTTTTATTTTCTTCTTTATTTTGCCTTTAAACTAGCTAAACTACCAAACTGACCCAATTTACCCCATAGTCTAAATAACATTCATCACAAAGTTTAGAGTTTGAATTTAAATTTAGATTTATGACTTCATGTTTGGAGAGGTCTTCGGGTGAGAGTTGTACTAGATTTGCATTGGATAAAATATAAAATTGTATTAAAATTTATTAAAATTTGCTCAAATTCAAATTTAACATTCAAAATCTATACAGTTCCCTTTTAATCCATAAAAATTTAAGAGACTTAAAATGGAAGAAAATACTAAAAATAATATTTAAGAAATTAAATTTTAAGATAAAAATTAATATAATTTTATATTATATTTTAACTAAATTAACCGCTACACACACAAATTTAAATCCATACACCTTCATTTCAATTAAACAAGGATATGCCCAATACCTAGGCATGGGTCGGGCTGTAACTCGGCCCAACCAAGTGTCTACTTCAACCTCACCCATGTAGGGCTCCATCCACTGCCTTCTCACACGAACCGTTTGTTGCAGAAATGGAGGTGCAGCGCGAGAACCGCAACATCCGCGACAACCAGCGGCGGCAGCTGGCAGAGAAGCACGAACTGAAACGCATGCTCTTTAAGGCTTTCCTGAGGGACCCGGATATTCCGGCGGAGGTGAGGGAGCAACAGCAGTGGAAGCTCGCCAAATTGCCCAGGAACAGCTCCTTCACGCGCGTCCGCAACCGCTGTATCTTCACTGGCCGCCCACGCGGCGTCTACCAGCTCTTCCGCATGTCTCGAATCGTCTTCCGCGAGCTCGCGTCCCGGGGTGCATTGCAGGGCATCAAGAAGGCCTCCTGGTAGAAAGTGCAAGGATCCAAGGAAAAAGGCATTCTTGCTGCCCTCCCCTTTTCCCTTGACTTGGGCCGATCAATAAGTTTTTGTTGTGGTAATAGTTGATCTGGAATGACTGTGTTTGTCAATATTTTGATATCTATATCATCTGATTTTGTGATGTTCTGTGTTTTTGTTGGGATTAATGAATGGGTTAATGAAACAAAGATGTTAGTGACTTTTCTTCTCTTCGGAACCATTAATGCTATATGAAACGCGATTGTTTGGCCTTTTGGGCTTTGATTTTGGATTTTATTTGTTTTGTGGAATTTGGGAGATGAGCTAATGAACTGGATTTTTTTTTTTTTTTTGAAAGCTATGAAATGGATATAGTTTGGTGACTCTTTCTGGCCCTGGCGCGATGAAACCAAATCCAAATGTGTCGTGAACTTGTAAGGCTAATTAAAGTTAAATAAACACAAAATGAGCTTACTGGTTAGGTCTGAAAGTTTTGTTCCCAAACAATCTGACGAATTGCATTTTTCTTACAAGAATCAAGGTAAGATAGCATGAGGGGAAAAATGAAAAAAAAATCAGCCAACGGGTATTCTAGGTGAAACTATCTTTTACAATTATATTCATGTGAACTAAATAACTGAAAATTTTCATTTATTTTGTTTCCCAATTGTTGATTTGAAGTTTGCATAAATGTCCATTTGGATTCATCATCTGTATATGCCCGCCATATGTATACTTTTTACACATCTAAGCAGCCATAACGATGCATTTTGTTATGAATCTTATCTGAATCAAACTAATGAAACTCCCAGCCCACATGCAGCTACTGAAACTCTGTTAAAATGTACCTTGGAATGATATTATATGCTTTTCTGCACCCATAGAACAGTGACGTAGGTAGCTGGTGACAGTTCAAAGCGCTGTGCAATTTCTCTCTGTTTCTTTGTCTGCAATCTGCCTCAAGGTTATACTTCCTTATGCCTTCTCCCTAGTTCGTTGATTCACCTTTTCTGTCAAGATATCGGTTTAATTCTCAGGTTTTCGGCATTTGAATTTGTTTGTGGGCATTGAGCCGATTAGCAGGTATGTCATTGGATTCTCTCTTCTCAAACAGGTTCTGCACACTGGAATGCAGCTGTAACATGGACAAATTTTATCAGAAATAATGTTCCCATAATTTTATTTCATGTTATAACAACAGTTACTAAAATGATAAGCTCTCATCAGTTCTTCACATATCTTCATACTGTCTTACTGAGTTGTCACAAATTATTGCTTCTAAAGATTCAATTAGTTCTTATAAATTTAGCATGCTCCTTTTGATCTTAGGGCGCTTGTGACGATAATTTCTTACGTGTCTGATGATATTCCTACAACAACAACACAACAAAACCAAACCTTAGTCCCACTAAGTGGGGCCTGATGATATTCCTCTTAACATTAAAAACATTGAGCATATACTCTCTGTGTTATTCATCCTAACTAGGTAAATTTTCTCAGTTAGCCATTGTACTTAATTCTGCTTTAGTGACCCAAATTCAATTTATTGCAATTTATTTATCAAACGAAGAAATATTTTGGAATGCCCTATATTTGTTAATAAGCATCTCTGTTCCATTAGGATTATCTGACGTGGAGGGCTAGGTGTTTAGCAGGACTATTGACTATGGTCTTTTTAGGGGTGAGGATTGTTGAATTATTTCCTTCTATGTGGAGGAAAGCCCAAGTGGGTTTTTAAGTCCAGCCCTTTTAGTGTGAAAGCCTAAAGGAAGCTATAAAAAGAGAGGGGAGAAGGGAGAGGAACCGTCACTTCTAAAAAGAAAGAGAGAAAAAAGTAATTTTTGTCATGCTGCCCAAATTTCATCAAGACTCTGATCCCTCTTCGTATGTGGTCCGATCGAGTTGAAATTTGGAGGAGAGGTTCATGACTCAAGGAGCTACAATCTGAACGGTGGAGATCGGATTTGGAGCTCAGGAGTTGGGATTTTTCCCTATGAACAGTAACCCCGAATTTGGTATATTCTCTCCAATTCTCTTTGTATTTGTCAAGATTGTTGATATCTTGATGAGATCTATTTGTAGCCTCTAATTGAGATTAGAGAAGACTTGGTGTACCAATTATTTGATTGATAGTGGAGGTTTCAACTGGATTAGGTCCCGTGGTTTTTCTTCCTCACACTGGGGAAGTTTTCCACGTAAAAAATTACTTGTGTTCTTGTGGCTTGGTGTGATTGATTATTTTTCTTATTATTTTCAATACATATAAAAATAGAGATATACTATATTTGCTTGCATATAGGGAGAAAATTTATTCCGCTGTGGTTGTTTATTGACATAGCCCAACAAAGTGGTATCAGAGCCAGGTTCACAAATTGTCAGGTTGACAGTTTGAGTTATGGAAGCAAATACTAGTAGAATGATTAATCTCAATGGTTCAAATTATCACATATGGAAAGGAAAAATGAAGGATCTTCTTTATGTGAAAGATTATTACCTACCGGTGTTAAGTGCTGAAAAACCAGAAAAAAAGTCTGATGTGGAATGGACTTTGTTACATTGACAGGTGTGTGGGTATATCAGGCAGTGGGTAGATGATGATGTTTTGAACCATATTAGTGGAGAGACAAATGCACGTTCTCTGTGAAGTAAGCTTTAAGAGTTATATGCTAGAAAGATTGGAAATAATAAGTTGTTTCTGATTAAACAAATGATGGCTTTGAGGTACGAGGATGAGATTCCTTTATCTGATCACCTGAGTACATTCCAAGGAATTATTAATCAGTTGACTGGAATGGGTATTAAGTTTGATGATGAGATATAAGGGTTTATGGTTGCTTGGTTCATTACCAGACTCGTGGGAGATGCTCAAAACTTCATTGTCTAACTCCGCTCCAAAAGGTGTAATCACAATGAATATGACCAAGAGTTGTTTACTAAATGAAGAGATGAGAAGAAAAACACAAGGATCCTCTTTACAGTCAGAGATCTTGGTTACAGAAAATAGGGGGAGAAGTAAGAGCAGAGGTCCGAAGAATAGTAATAACAGTAGAAGCAAGTCCAACAAGTTTGCAAATGTTGAGTGTCATCATTGCGTGAAAAAGGGACACATCAAGAAATATTGCAGACAATTGAAGAAAGAAAGCAAGAATGAGAAAAGGGAACGAAGAATGGAGATGACAAAGATGGTGATGATAGAGTTGCTACCATGACTCCGGCAAAATTCCTCATTGTTTATGATGATGAGATGATAAATGTTGCATACCATGAGACCAGCTGAGTGATTGACAGTTGTGCCTCCATTCATGCTACATCTCGGAAGGATTTCTTTACATCCTATAGATCTGGTGACTTTGGAACAGTAAAGATGAGAAATGATGGCTTGGTTAAAGTCATTGGAATTGGGGATGTGTATCTGAAGACAAATAATGGCACGAGTTTAGTTCTTAGAGATGTGAAACATATTCTTGACATTCGTTTGAATTTAATTTCTGCAGGTAAACTTGATGACGAAGGGTACTGCAGCACTTTCAATGATGGCCAGTGAAAGCTCACCAGGGGTGCTATGGTTGTGGCTTGAGGCATGAAGCACTCTGCATTGTACATTCTGCAAGCAAAGATCTCCAACGACATTGTTAATGCGAAGGAGGATAATGGTACAGCAAAGTTGTGGCACAAGAGACTGGCTCACATGAGTGAGAAAGGATTAGCTCTACTAGGGAAGAAAAGTCTACTTTGTGGACTGAAAAGTACACTTCTGAAAAGGTGTACTCATTGTTTGTCAGGGAAGCAGAGCAGAGTTTCCTTCAAGAATTCCCCTCATTCAAGAAAGTCAGAGATACTAAATTTGGTACATTCAGATGTGTGTGGCCCTATGAAGACGAGAACACTTGGTGGCTCCAGACACTTTGTGACCTTCATAGATGATCATTCAAGGAAGTTGTGGGTATATATCTTGAAGTCAAAAGACCAAGTGTTGGCTGAGTTTAAGAAATTTCAAGCCCTAGTTGAGAGATAGACTTGGAAGAAACTGAGGTGCATCCGGACTGATATCGGTGGAGAGTATTCTGGTCCGTTTGATGAGAATTGCAGACAGCGAGGTATTCGGCATTAAAAGACTCCTCCGAAAACTCCTCAATTGAATGCATAGCAGAAAGGATGAACAGAACACTGCTTGAGAGAGTGAGATGTTTGCTTTCACAAGCCCGGTTGCCAAAATCCTTTTGGGGGGAGGCATTGAACACTGCTGTTCATGTGTTGAATCTTACACCATGTGTTCCTCTACAGTTTGATGTGCCAGATCGAGTTTGGACAGGTAAGGATTTTTCCTATAATCATCTGCTTGTTTTTGGGTGCAAAGAATTTGTGCATATTCCAAAAGATGAAAGGTCCAAACTTGATGAGAAAACGCGATAGTGTATATTCCTTGGCTACGATCAAGATGAATTTGGATACAAGCTTTATGATCCAGTTGAGAAGAAAATTGTGAGAAGCAGAGATGTCGTGTTTGTAGAAGATCAGACGATTCAAGATATTGAGAAGGCAGAGAAATCTATGTCTCAGTAGGGTGATAGTTTAATTGATGTGGATCCAGTTCCTTTGAAGAATTTTTCATCTCAGGTTGAGAATGATGTTCAGGATGACTACCAAGGTAGAGGTGATGTAGATGTTCCCTCACAGGTTCAGGTAGATGTTGAGACTGATGAGCAGTTGACAATGTCAGAGATTCCACCAGAGATTCCATCCAGGAGGCCAGCCAGAGACTGACATCCTTCCACTCGGCATTCAGCAGAACAATATGTGTTATTGAATGATGGGGGAGAACCCCAGTGTTTTGCAGAAGCCATGGAAGATGAACACAAGACATAGTGGGTTGAGGCCATGCGAGATGAGATGTAGTCATTGCATGATAACCACACCTTTGAATTAGTGAAACTGCCTAAAGGAAAAAGAGCTTTGGAGAACAAGTGGATTTACAAGAAGAAGCCAAATGAATTCTCTTCACGGCCACGGTACAAAGCTAGATTGGTTGTAAAAGGGTTCGGTCAGAGAAAAGGTATTAATTTTGATGAGATCTTCTCTCCGATTGTAAAAATGTCATCGATCCGTACAGTACTTGACTTAGCAGCTATTCTTGACTTGGAAGTTGAGCAGATGGATGTGAAAATTGCCTTCCTTCATGGTGATTTGGAGGAAGAGATTTATATGAAGCAGCCAAAGGGTTTCAGAGTGAAAAGAAAAGAGGATTATGTGTGCAAGTTAAAGAAAAGCCTATAGATTTGAAACAAGCACCGAGACAGTGGTATAAGAAGTTTGAGTCTGTTATGGGGGAGCAAGGCTACAAGAAGACAACTTCAAATCACTATGTATTTGTTCAAAAATTCTCTGATGATGATTTTATTTTCTTACTGCTTTATGTGGATGATATGTTGCTTGTTGGCAGGAATGCTTCAAGGATTGACCAGTTGAAGAAGTAATTGAGTAAGTCATTTGCTATGAAGGAATTGGGACCAGCAAAGAAAATTCTTGGCATAAGAATCAGTCGTGACAAGAGTGCCAAGAAATTATATTTGTCACAAGAGAAGTACATTGAGAAAGTGTTTCAAAAGTTCAATGTGGACAAAGCGAAAGTGGTTAGCTCTCCTCTTGCTACCCACTTCAGACTAAGTACAAAGGAATGTCCTTCTACAGATAAGAAAAAAGAAGACATGGAAAGAGTTCCTTACGCCTCAGCAGTAGGAAGTTTGATGTATGCAATGGTTTGCACAAGACCAGATATAGCCTATGCAGTTGGTGTAGTTAGTCGATTCTTGTCAAATTCGGGAAGAGAGCACTGGAATGCAGTGAAATGGATCATGAGGTATCTTCGAGGCACTTCCAGTTTAAGACTTGGTTTGGGAAACGGACAATCATTGTTAGTTGGCTACACAAATGCAGATATTGCTGGGGATGTGGATACTCGTAAGTCTACTTCGGGCTATTTGATAACTTTTGCAAGTGGGGCTATAGCTTGGCAATCGAGACTTCAGAAGTGCAATGCTCTTTCTATGACAGAGGCAGAGTTTATTGCGACAACGGAAGCAACTAGAGAGTTGCTATAGGCAAAGAAGTTCTTGAGAGAACTTGGTTTCGAGCAACAAAGGTATGTGTTGTTTTGTGATAGCCAGAGTGCTATTCATCTTGCTAAGAATTCCAATTTTCATGCAAGATCGAAGCATTGATGTACGATACCATTGAATCAGAGATGCGTTGAACGATAAGTTATTGGAACTTGAGAAGGTTCACGCTGATGATAATGGTTCTGATATGTTGACAAAGACACTACCAAGGGAAAAGCTTGAAATTTGTTGTTCAATTGCCGGGATGGCGATTCCCTCTACATAGTTGGAAAGGGGGAGATTTGTTGGGTTATTTCCTTCCATGTGGAGGAAAGCCCAAGTGGGCTTTATTAAAAGCCCAAAGCCCAACTCTTTTAGTGTGAAAACCTAAAGGAAGTTATAAAAAGAGAGGGGAGAAGGGAGAAGCCGTCACTTCTAAAAAGAAAGAGAGGAAAAAGTGATTTTTCTCATGCTATCCAGATTTCATCAAGACTTCAATCCCGCTTCGTCTGTGGTCCGATCGAACTGAAATTTGGAGGAGAGGTTCACGACTCAAAGAGCTACAATCTGAACGGTGGAGATCGGATTTGGAGCTCAGGAGTTGGGATTTTTGCCCATGAACAGTAACCGCGAATTTGGTATATTCTCTCCAATTCTCTTTGTATTTGCCAAGATTGTTGATATCTTGATGAGATCTATTTGTAGCCTCTGATTGAGATTAGAGAAAACTTGGTGTACCCATTATTTGATTGATAGTGGAGGTTTCAACTAGACTAGGTCCCGTGGTTTTTCTTCCTCACACTGGGGAAGTTTTTCACGTAAAAAATTGCTTGTGTTTTTGTGGCTTGGTATGATTGATTATTTTTCTTATTATTTTCAGCACATATAAAAGTAGAGATATACTATATTTGCTTGCATATAGGGAAAAAAATTATTGCGTTATGGTTGTTTATTGATATCTCTCCCAACAAGGATTGGTGCCATTGGCCCACATTAAGGATGTGATCCCTAGCTTAATTTTCAAGGAGAAGCTTGTTCATTTGCCAGCTTTGGGGAGGCTATTGATTTGGGTGAAAAAGTAGCTCCCCCAGGGTTTTGCAAAACTGGTTTTGGCTAGTTCCCTTCAATTATTAGTTGAAAATCAATTCGAGTGAAATCCGAGAATATGATAGAGTATTTTGTAACAAAAATACATCCAGTAAGAAGGGAGTGGTCTCACTTGCTAAGTAAATTCATGTTGAGATCATAGATTGATTGCTTTGATGTCAAGTTCCATTCAGAAACTGGATTTCAAGTTGTCCAATGTAATAAAATTTCCATGCCCATTCTATGAGCGGCTGAGTTCAAGAAGATGCATTTTTTAATATTTTTCATTGTTTGTATAATATTTATGATTATATATATATTTCTTTTCAATACATGTAGATGATTGTCTTCAATTATGGGGTCAATTGCTTTCCATAGGTGGGATGATGGTGTATAATAGCAGTGAGATTGCCATTATAACTTTGCGTACCCTGATGAAACCTCAATGTTCGATATTGATGATATAGTTGGAATTAGGATGCAAGTTACTCTTGGAGGAGTTTAGACCATGTCTTGTAGAATTAAACTTGAACGAGGATGTGCTTGAGATGGCAAGCATACAGGAAATGGCCCTACCATTTCACATAATATTTGCAGGGCAAGAAGAGGGTGGAGGTAGAAGTCATAACTATTGGAGTTTAGATAATGTCTTAAAGAATTAAACTCTAACAAGGATGTGCTTGAGATGACAAAACACAGGAGATGACCCTACTCTTTCAAATAATAGTTGTAGGGCAAAAAGAGGGTGGAGGTAGAAGGCAACGAAGGACGGAATCCCAAGAAAGTGAAACATCAAATGCTGGTAGATGGTTTAGAAGGTGTAAAATTAAAATGCAGACAGGTGGACTATAGAGCATAATAAAAGTTTGTGTGTTGATTGGGGCAACAAATCTGGACAAGTAGGTGGATGGGGCAGTGCAAATGTACCGAAAGGGTAGCACAAGTGGACCTAGACCCATAGGTACATATAGAAGTGTTCATGGGCCTATTCCTACAAGGCTAGACTCGGGTGAAACCATTTTTGAGAGGCAAAAGATGAATGTAAGTATGAATATTTAGGCCCTGTTTGGTATGTTGATGTTTTATGTTTTTTGTTTCTGTTTCTGATTTTGTTTTTGTTTCTAGACAGTGGAGGAATAGATTATAAAAATACATTTATTTATGCTGTCAGTTTTTTATTTCTGTAGTTGGTTTTCAACTGTCTGAAAAAAAAAAAAAAAAAAAACTAAAAATCAGATTTTATGGTTTTTTATTGTTTTGACATCTTATTGCTAGAAATTTTTATCTCCAAAAATATATATTTTTAGATTAAATCATTCATTTTATATACAATTTTTAATTTAATTAAAATAAAAAAAGGCCATGATTTTTAATTATTATTATAGTATTTTTAAATTTATATATTTTGCAATTTTATTATTTTAATAATATTTTTACAATATTATTTGATTTAAAGACGAAAATGAGAGTTTTTTTAATTAAAATTTTAATTTATTTTATCTTTACAAAATTAATCAAACAAATTGCTAGTTTTAGGATTTTGACTTGCATGTTCTTAAATTTTTTTTTTACAGTGATACCATTACACGAGTACATGACCCTTTAAGTTGTGTATTTTTTAAATTTTGTTTCCTTATGCTTACGAGTCCATTGTCCAATCTTCAATTATTGTTTTATTTTATTTTTAATGTGAAGATGGCTGGGGTAACCAATCAAACTAATGACAAAAGGACACCAGAGATAGAGAGAACCCACCCAAGGGGATTTGTGGTGAGATGGATGGCCAAAGCAAGTCTACAGGATTTATCTGAGTGAATTTGTGCCAATTGAACAACGCTCACTGTTTTTTTCATTCACTCGTGAGCTACAGATTGGTCTTCCATGCCCGCAAGGCCAATGAAGCGCAACGCAGGAGGCAACGCACTTCCTTGGTGGTGGGGGGACACAGCGCTTTAGCTTTAGCTATTGTTGACTGTCAATAACCGAGCACCTAACGCCCGTGTATGAGAGAGACACAGCACCTTAAAACGTAAATCGCAGATAAGAATTAATAAGAATCTAAGCTTCCATTTTGGAGGGGACATGCCCCAAAAAAAAAGAGGAAGAAGAAGAAACACCCCTTGAGTGAGTAGGCAGACCCTGGGAAAGCTTAGCGTGGATGCTCATTGTTCATGAAACCGTAGGAGGGAGGCTGCCAGGGAATGGGAATTGGGAAGGCATCGAAGAAGCCAGAAGGTATCTCTGTAAGTCGTAGAGGAGAGGCATTAAGGAAAACCCTTTTGTGGAAGAAGAAGACGGAAAGAGAGAGAGAGAGAGAGAGAGAGAGCCCCTCTCGGCCCAGCCCCTTTTGAAATAGAGAAGGAGAGAAGGGGATAATAATAATAATAATAATAATAATAATAATAATTTTTTAAAAAACAGAACAGAGGTGGAGCAGTGCAGTGACAGAGGCGATGTAAGGGAGGCATGGGTGGTGGATGATGTGTGGGAGGCACACGCAACACTGTGGTAGAGGAGAAGAGAGAGAAAAGGAGGGGAAAGAGGCCCCCTATCGCAAAAAATGGCAACTCTGATGAGGAGGGCATCACCGGAGTTTCAAGATTGAAGAAAATGGGGGCTGTGCCAAATGGTGCTATTTTGGCCACTTCCTATTTAGGGGTGGCAAATTGAGTCGAAACTCGATGAATGATCTGTGACCTGCTCGTTTAAATCGGGTTTGAATTTAATACAAGCTGACCTGCTTATAAACAGGTCAATCCGGACCCGACTCATTTATTAGACGGGTTAGGTGGATTCAGGTTGAATATCCGTCAGGTGACCCATTTAGGTTATTATATATACAATGAAATGAAATCCTAGGTCCTCAATCCCCATCTGGAGTAGCCACCATATGCCAACGCGGCCTCCTCCGCCATTTGGAACTTGTCCAGCCAAATTCGCTGATGCTGCTGCTGCTGCTGCCACCAGTGATGACCATAGGCCATCAAGACCCTATGGCAGATTGTGGTTGTGACGCCCCAATTTTCATACCATTTTTTTTCTATATAATTAATACAATCACCACATATCGGCCATGTCAATCACTAATACTATGCATAACCTGACTCGAAAGTGGGTACTGAGTATACAATCATACTCATACATAACCCTAACAACGAAAGTCATTTCAAATATATATACATATATACCACAGCGAATACACATACCATAGTACTACCATCCATACATACAAGTCAGCCACAAAAACTCTAGGGGAATCAAACCTTCCTAGTACAACATACTCACCATGACTACTTAGGGTATCAGCTTCCTTCTACCTCAGAGCTTTATCACTGTCTCTAACTCGATTTCCTGAAATATTTAAATGATTGGGTGAGACACATCTTAGTAAGACAGAATAAATATGAGATTCATTCTGTAATAACATATATTCGTTTCAATAATAATATCTTCTGAGAAAATATATCATTTCCATAATCATAAACATATAGATATACAATACAAGCTTTCATATGCTTTACTTCTATCTCCAAAATCATTCATTCGTGTCTCAAGTTTACCGGCGAATTTCTTGAGAAAAGGGAAGCTTACCCGCCCATACAAGCAGCTTCCCTATACCCTAATATCGTTTGCAGTCTAGCTCGATTAACTCGAGTTGAGTTACAACTGATACTCATCAAAGCATTCACCTTACTTAGTAAGCCCTCAGGCGGCGTGTTTTATTTCGCTTTAATTATTTATTAACTCACGCCATTTCATTTCCCATTTTCTTTCTCGTTTCCATTCCCATTTCATTTCCTATTTTCTTTCTCGTTTCCATTATCATTTCCATTTCCATATCAAGCTCATGAGTGTCACCATAACCGATACATCCGTGTCTGTACTCATGACTACCCTAAGGATATTCACTACGACATGTTTGTCCCCATGGTCAAGGTTGTACGGCCGAAAGTTGGACCTAACCGTGGTTGGCTGAACTGGTTAGGTCAAATATCATCACATATCTCGTATCTGTAGTACGAATGGTCGGCCAAAAGCCCTGATCCAGACTAAAGGGACACAACAACTCTACTATATAGTTCAGTCGACTGTCACACCACATGCTCCATGAGTCCGTATGATTGCACTAACACCACTGGCAATAGTACCGTGCTCTTAATGTCAGAACTCATCACTAGGGTTTCCATATGCATCTATCAAGGTTATAACTGCCACATAACAACAATCATTATGTAATATTAGCATTTCATCAATCACATTTCTGCATTCCCCTTTTAAAATTTCACATTTCATTTCTCACAATTTAATATTCATATTGCAAAATTAACGGTGCAATATTTTCATTTCACATATTCACAATTCCTATAATCATATTTCTCATATTCACATCTGCGGCAACCATGCAGATTAGCAAATGTCTTCTTTCCTATTTTCTCAGTGTTGCTCCACTGTAATCTACTTTAGTAATTTATTATTATTTGGTTTAAATGAAACCCAAATCAGCTTTAGTTCTTTGGCTCTTATCTTTTTGAAAATTTGAGAATCTAAGTGCAAACCTCGCCGTGAAATGTTTAAATTTTTTTTAAAAAAATAAATTATATTTTTTAAACAGGTGATCCATTTATGTCTCATTTATTAAACAAATAAGTGTAGGTTTACCTATTACTCATCCGTTAATAAATGGGTCAACGTGAACCTGAACCCGTTAAGCTGACCTGCTTATAACCCGCCCAAACTCCTATTAACTCATTTTGCCACCTCTATCCCTATTATATATTTTTAAAATTTTAAAACCATAAAAGTGAGTATTTTCATAAATTGCAGGCGTTTGCCTGCACGTGCTTGTCTATTTTTATTTAATTTTTTTTTATTTTTTATGAAATTAAAACGACACTATTTTGACTAGGACACGTGTGCTTGTAGCCCCCCAGAGCAAGCGCGTGCGAACATGTGCCAGCCCTGATTTTTCTTTTTATTTTTTGAAAAAATATTTTAATTTTCAAAAAATTAATTTTTTATATTGTAACATATTAAATATTATAATATTTAATTATTATTTTTATAAAAAAAAACAATTATTTTATTAAAAAAAAAAAAGGTACATAAAATTCATAAAAAAATGGTCAAAAGTTTTAGAAGCGTCTAAAAAATTAAGAAAAATTTAGAATTTTATCAATCTACATTTTGAGCATTGACAATCCAACGTCACCAAATCTTATCATTCTTATTATTTTTTTACTAGAATTGCAAATCTAGCAAAATGAACCTTTGGTATGAATTGCAATTCTAACTATTTCTAACATTGGGAGCACTATAATGGATCAAAATGGAATTAAAAAATGAAAGTGATTTGCAAATCCTTCAACTTTAAGCAACGGGTTCCTCTAGGATTCAAGCATTTCTTGGAAATGCAAAGACAAAAGATGTAAATGGACTCTTTGTTCTCTAAAGGCGGGGAATTTTTTAATTAAAAATTTAAATTTTAAGTAAAAAATGTATAGAATCTAAATTTTTTTTTCCCCTAAAAATAGTGAATAAATAAAAAATGGTGTTTTTTGCACAATGTATTTTATATTACTCATTCATAAGAAATATTTTATTATCATTTTATAATTTATTTTATTTATGAGCACAAACAATGTTTTTATATTTGTTATCCGTTTGTCGTTGCATTATCATTTTCTCGTTATATATATATATATATATATATATATATATATATATATATATATTAGAACTCACTTAATGAGCTTCCAGCGCCACTCCAGGCATCTCGGTGAAACTCTTCACGTACTCCCTTCTCGCCGGGTGATCCTCCTGCGGCCGATTGTACGCCGTCCACACCGGCTCCCCCATGAACAACCTCATCAACTGCACATTAAATTATTTATCACCCTCCCATCAGTGATTCAGTTCAGCGTCAAACTCCTACTCACCATCGCCGCCCAGCCTATACATCCACCATTTCCTTATACTCAATTCAAATACCATTTTAGTTTTGTTAAATTACCTTGACGTAGTCACCGGAGTCTAGAGTGAACCGGTGGTAGATTCCGGCGGGTAAAATGATGAGATCCCCCTCCTTGATCCAGATGCGGATCCACCGGTCGTCCTTGTCCCGGACATCGAAGTACCCGCTCCCTTCCAAACAGTACCGTATTTCCTCATCCCCGTGTATGTGCTCCGTGTAGAAGTTCTTCAGCTTCTCTTCGTAATTTTCCACTTTTTCAGGGCATAAATCCAACAAATCCTGCAAAAATCATTTCAAGCTTACAAACTAATGTTTAAAATCCGCCTTAAGAAAATTGAATAATTGAATATACACCATGTAATTGTATCCCCGGGCTTCCCTGATCTTCTTCAATTCCTCGTCGTTTTCGTAGTTCTTTGGGTTCAAATGCCAGTATAAGACTCCCAGATCTGCACAACCCGACCCCTAATTCATCAGTGTTCAATCTTAAACCGAGAGAGAGAGAGAGAGAGAGAGAGAGAGAGAGAGAGAGAGAGAGAGAGAGACCAGCGAGGTGGTCCAACGACACGAACTCTTTAGGGTATCGGTGATGGGGAAGCCTTGGGTCCTCCGCGTTATCTTCCATGAACCATGCCTGAGGTTGAAGAAATTGAATACCCAAATAAACAAACAGATAAAATTAAGCAGAACAAATGTTCATGAAATCAAACTACGAACAGTGAAATTTGCGAACTCACTTCGATCGCCATGGGTGGGTTTGATGCCCCCCTGCTTTGCTTCCGTTGTGAGGTGGGGTGAGAGATGAATGGCTGTGCGCTGAGCCGCTGTGTATAAGAAGAACAGAGGCCGAGAAAGACAGACAGGGAGGGCTGGACTGCCATGTGTGTCTTATGTTGGATGTTACCGTATGATATCAGCTTGCTCGCCTTCTTGCATCCATACACGTGTACGGTTCGATCCCCTCAAGTTATTTCGTGGTCATGCCAAGTTCCAAGTAACCCTTCTTGAAATATCGTGTTTGGAAGCGTAGGAGATGTGACGCCAACATGCTCTGCGGTTTGTGAAGCAAATTTGAGCCTCTTGGACTCGTCGCTTAACTAATCTTTCCCTCCACAATTTTTTTGAATTCCTTTCTTCTAAAATTTTTAATTTTTTAATTTTCTTTTTTGGTGGTGCTCTAAGGTACATTCACAAAGCATTTTATAAATCAGCATCAAATATAATAATTATTTAATTAATAAATATGAAAAAAATAAATCAAATAACAAGTTCAAATTCTTAAAATAACATGTAATGCACATGCATATGTCATTGTTGTTGTCCACACAATGGCCTCAACAATCTCCCTATATATCAGTGTCCCCATAGGCCATTAAACACAAACAAAAAAACCCGCGAGGGTAATAATATGATTCTCCAAATTACAAAATTGATCAGGTGAAAGCAAAACTTCTACTGCAGAAACAGGGGATTCACTGGGACGATGATTAGAACAGGAGGCCCAGCTGCTGAAATTTTTGGTTGTTGAGGGGTCGAGCTGGTGCAAAGGGAACTCAAATATATCCTAGCCAACTTGGTTTCTTCTTCCTCTCTGTTTCATGTTTAGGCTTGATGATTTTCAAGGGGAGAGTTCCCTGCTCAATTTTCTGTACGATCTATTTGGCGACTTCAAATTCAACCTGCCAGCATATCTGCAGGGCAACAAACCAGACGACAAATCACCCAAATATTTAACAGTAAGTATATGGGGCAACCTGTTAGCAAGAAACTAATAGGGAAAAAAAATTCAACTGAGATGATGGATAACAAGTGCAATATTAG
This sequence comes from Malania oleifera, assembly GCF_029873635.1. Taxonomy (NCBI): domain Eukaryota; kingdom Viridiplantae; phylum Streptophyta; class Magnoliopsida; order Santalales; family Ximeniaceae; genus Malania; species Malania oleifera. The sequence goes on from NC_080419.1 coordinate 9,395,793, forward strand.
TAACTCAGAACAACTGAACTCCAACGGATTTCATGTGTATAATAATGCCTTGGATGCAAACTAAAAGCCTATGGGGGCAATGCCCATCCCATGAAGCGGTTGATAAAAGAACAAAAAAATAAAAATAAAAAATTAAACAAGCCTTTAAGGATAATGTTTGGAATCAAGAAGTACCAAGGGCAAACCCCTAAAGATTCAGACACAAACCATGATGATACTCAGAATGGATGCAATTTGCTTTTGCCTAATGTCTATTTCTAAGTATACCATGTTGAACCTATTCGCGGATCAGAACCAACACTCTAAATTTTGTCATATAGTGTGCATTGGTCACTCATGCCATCAAGCTCCAAAAATAATGCAGGAAAATTGTCCAATGGGGTTCTGTTTTGCACAGGTACACCATTCCCAGAAAACACAGCTGATGGTGGGATCTGTAACAGGTGTATCAACTACAATGGTATGAGTTTGCAAATTAAGACATAGTTGTCAACCAGTTAAATTTATTCATATTTGAAGAACAAATGAAACCAACTTTCATTTCAATATGCACGTTACTCTTCTTTTTTAAAAAAGAAAAAAAAAATACCTATGAAAGATATTATCATCTAAAGCTCTTATATTTTTGTTTGGATCTTATTTTTACTTTCTTGGACTCATTCGATGCCCAACTGGGCCTTCGGTTACATGAGAAGTAGGCCTCCCTGTCTAACAAAACCCCCCTGCACCGTCCCAATCAGAGATTTTTCAATCCAAGTTATAATTCCCAAGTTCAACGCATTGGGCATCCTCTTGAGGACATGTTTAAATGTCGCTTCTATTGTTAAATAAATGTGAGCAAGAATCAGTACTTAGTCAGCAGATACTATTTAGCCAATTTCCAGACTGTTAATATACCAAGTTGGAAAACCTCATTCCCACGCACAATTACAAAACCACACTCAATATTAACATCAGAGGCCAGGCAGCATATTGATTACATATTGTTTTAAGCTTCCTTCATTACATTTTCTTCACCCCCTTGAGTTTCTTGTGTTGGAGTTTGGGGAAGGGAAGGGACACCTTAAAAGCCATGCAGGCTTGTTTTCTTCGTGATAATTTGACTCCTTCCAACATGTTAGGCACATGTAGTACCGAACAAGGAGAGGCAATGTTTATGCATGCATGCCTCCTATTCTGTTGAAGTGAGGTTCTTAATAACCAACTTTCATTCATAAGGCATATATGTAGCCACACCTACAATGCTTGCCAATCACAATTATTTCAGAACCAGATAAGAAACAATCGGTGAGAACAATTTTAACAGATGCTTTTACTTACTAGCCACCTATATGTTCAACACGTGTCCAGAATCTATAGTTCAATTGAACAGCACATGCCTATTATAATTATTACACCACCTTCTAATTAATAGCATAAAAAGGGGAGTTATATTCAAATTCTGCTAGGTATAAATTATCAATGGAAAGGCCAGAATTCATATCTAGTGTGTCTATGCAGTTGTAGATGGCATGTGTTGGTCCAAGTGTTTTAATAGCAGTCTGATGCATAACATATTTTGGGGTCCCAAAACAGCTACACACAGCAATAGCGCAACAACAACAACAAAACCAAGTCTTAAGTCTCACTAGGTGGGATTGGCTATATGAATCATTTTTCGCCAATTTATGCAACCATGGACCATTTCTTTTGACAAATTTAGAGCTATTAAATCCTTACTCACTATCTCGTTCCAAGTTATTTTAGGTCTACTCCTACCCCTACTACTGCCCCTCATAGTAACTAACTCACTCTTTCTCACTAGAGCACTATGCGGCCTACGTTGTAAGTGTTCATACCATCTGAGTCGTCTCTCCCTTATCTTTTATAGGAGATACACCTAACTAACTGCGAATCTGTTCATTCCTTAATTTATCTTTCAATGTTATACCACTCATCCATCTAAACATTCTCATCTCGGCAACTTTTACTTTTAGATATTCTGTTTCTTCGTCGCCCAACATCCCAATTCATATAGTGTGTAGCTGCTTTAGCCACTCGAATTTTCGATATTCCTTTTTATTTTTCATCAAACGAATGGCATCTTCTTCTGGAAATCCTAGCTATTCTTAGCATGATATTGGGGAATCTCATTGCTATTACTCAAACAAGCATGAAACGTATGCTTGCATATTCGTCCATAGGTCAACAAATCGGATATGTAATTATTGGAATAATTGTTGGAGACTCAAATGATGGATATGCAAACATGATAACTTATATGATGTTCTATATCTCCATGAATCTAGGAACTTTTGCTTGCATTGTATCATTTGGTCTACGTATCGGAACTGATAATATTCGAGATTATGCAGGATTATACACGAAAGATCCTTTTTTGGCTCTCTCTTTAGTCCTATGTCTCTTATCCCTAGGAGGTCTTCCTCCACTAGCAGGTTTTTTTTTCAGAAAACTCCATTTATTCTGGTGTGGATGGCAGGCAGGCCTATATTTTTTGGCAGCTGGTCTTATAGCCGTCTTATAAAACTTTCCTTTTAATTTTAAGAATATTTTACGATCACGAAGCAAACTTGAAGCATTTCTCCATTTTACCCAACCTACTTTAATTCTATGCATTACATCATTTTCAATTTCTCCTTCAACTTCCATAATAGATCCAAGGTATCGAAATCTATAAGTGCTATTTATTTCTTCATCATCAAGTTTAACTTTGTCTCTAATATTCCTCTTTACTATTACTGAAATTACATTTTATATATTCTATCTTATTTCTAATTACCCTAAAGCCTCTAGATTCCAAAACTTCTCTCCATAATTCTAACTCAACCTTTACTTCACTCCTAATTTCATCAATTAATACAATATCATCTGCAAACAACATACACCATGGAACCTCATTTTGAATACTCTTAATCATTAGGTTCATCACTAAAGCAAAAGGATAAGGGTTCAAAGCAGATCCTTGATGTACACCTATGGTGATTGAAAATTCTCTAGTTTCTCCATCTATAGTCCTTACACTAGTCATTAATCAATTGTACATATCCTTAATGACATTAGTATACCTACTACATACACCTTTTTTTTTTCTTTCTAAAACTCCCCATAGAACTTCCCTAGATATCCTATCATACGCTTTATCTAGGTCAATAAATACCATATGCAAGTCCTTCTTCTTTTTCCTAAACTTTTCCATTAATCTTCTTAAAATATATATAACTTCTGTTGTAGATCTCCTCAGCATAAAACCAAATTGATTTTCTGAGACATTCATTTCTAATTTTAACATTTGTTCAACTACCCTTTCCCATAGTTTCATCGAATGACTCATAAGTTTAATTCCACGATAGTTATTACAATTTTAAATATCTGCTTTATTTTTGTATATGGGTATTAAAGTGTTTTTCCTCCATTCATCTAGCATTTTCTTAGTTTTCATAATTGTATTAAATAAATTAGTTAATCATATTATTCCGTTATCACCTAAACATTTCCAAACTTCAATTGGGATGTTATCCGATCCTATAGCTTTCCCATTTTTCATCTTTTTTAGTGCAAACTTGACTTTGTTAACACTAATTTTGCGAATAAATCTCATATTTTTAGTCTTTTCCTCATTTCTCAAATTTAAGTATAAGTCTTCTATTTGGTTTTCATTAAACAACTTACTAAAGTAATTTTGCCATCTAAATTTCTTCGTCCTTAACCAAGACAATATCATTCTCACTTTTTATACATTTTACATTTACTAAGTCCTTACTCTTCCTTTCTCTAACTTTAACAAGTTTAAATATATCTTTTTCCCCTTCTTTTGTATCTAATCTATCAAACAAATTATTAAATGATTTGTATTTAGCTTCACTAACAGTCGCCTCCTTACACTTTTCAAAGTTATCCATGTTTCTCGCCTCCTGTAGCTGCCGTTAAGAGACTGCTACTACGATGCAATGACTGTTATGGGACAAGTACAACTACTATGGGACCACGAAGCCACTACATGATACAACAATCAAAACTGTTTCTTTCTACTTCTAATTTTCTCTCATTATCCTCCAAGAAATAATGAACCTTGTATAATTTTAATCTATCATGTTCTTTTTGTGCCTAGTAGATAAATAGTGCATATTAATATATTTCATGCCTAATAAATTATATTTAATCAACTTATTTATCACATACTTGCCATATTATGTAATCTACTTAACAACAAATTTTATATGATTAATCAATCTCTTTATATTTATGGTCACATTGTCATAAGAGTTAAAAAAAAAATGAGAAATAAATATAATTTTCTTGTCCATAACATTTTAAAACTAATATAAATTTATGATCCCTGCTAAAAAATGTTAATACCTTGAACTAAAGGATACAAAATAAATTAAAAGTCTTATGTGGAAGGTCTAGCAGCTATAATTATGCAAATTTTACTAGTATAGGCAAGGTTGTGCACGATTAAAAAAATTTGTGGCTGTTATACACTTCCCATTTTGTAACATCTGTTACCCTTGCTTTTTGCTATGCCTATTATCATTATGTTACTCTAGATGCCATCAGTATTTAAAGCCTTAGTTGTGGAGCAGGTGAAAATTTCCATCTCAATCACCCATGAGGACATGCTTCCACAGTTGATGGTTTAGACACATCTCTCAACTAGAAAACAAACAATCCCATCCTTGACCTACTCTTGAACCTTCCACTGATAGAGATGCAAGCTAAAAATACAAACAATGTAGAGTGCAATTCAATGCTTAAAGGGAATAGATACAGTAAAAAAGGCAGTTTCCATCTGCTATGTAACACTAGCCATTGAAGGTACCTGTCTCTTCGCTTTTCAAGATACTTTTGCAACAGTATTTTTCTGTTCATCTGATCTTCTACACCAAAAGGAAAGATAAAAAAATGTCAGATAACAAATAAATAACTCAAAACTCTCTCATTCAATCCAGAAACTAAGACTTATGACTGTTTACACATATGATTCATCCCTGCTAGAGCACTACCATGTGCTAAGGTGCCATAAAGGCTGTCTTCAGGAATGCTTATGGAAATACTTCTAAAAATTTTGTTGTTCCATGCATCTATGATCCTCACTTCCAAAATGCAACGCCAAAAATATTTTTCCATCCCAATTTTATGCCAAAAAACAATCAAACTAAAAGCCCTCAATAGATTCATGAGTATGGGTCTCTTCTTCCCTAAATGGTCAAGAATACCCATCATCTTTTTCTGCAAACTCTAAACAAATCCACTGTTTAATCAGGAACCAATATCTCAAAAGCTACCAATTTAAAGTTGTGCATTCAGTCTCTGCAGTGCAACAGTGCATGAACCATGTTAGTTGTGTCAATAAAGTCAAAATAGTTAATTATGCAAATGCAATGAATATGAAGGCCCCATCTGATACTGTGAAACAATGAATACATGGAAAACACGGATATGTTCAGGAGTCTTAAATTCATGCTGCTATATCTACTTAAGTAACACAAAAAATATAAAAAACGCAAGAGTGAAATAAGACTTACATTCAATTAACATTAAGTGGCTTCCCACAAATACCAAATGACAATGTTTTTCATTATCTAGGATGATTAAGGAATTTATCAACAGCAAAGTTATTAATCTTCTTCTGGTTCAAAACCAAGAGTCTAGAAGTATTCTTTTTATCTACTTTCCTTCACCAAACACAGGACCAATTCAGTTTCTCATACCGCTAAAGAAATTGTCCAAGAAAACAATCCAAATCCCAAAATCAACAGAAATATAAGGAAATGGAAGAGTGCAGCGTCCACCTACGTGTTTGCATTGCTGTGGAACTATCTACTTTTAACATTTGAAGTATGTAAATGGTACAGAAAGGAATGGGAAACACAACCTGTTAGCATCCCTGTGGAACCAGTCCACAAAGGGTCAACTTTGACATTTGCAGTCTGTAAATGGCATGGAAAGGACCAAGGTGCAGTTGTTGTGCCAGATGGATCATCCTGAGGCAAGTGGTTTGGACTTGCTGCAAAGTGCATGACTGCCCGTGCCTGCAAATCCATACACAGATGAATTGGACAGGCAAGATGCTATAGAATTATCCCCATGTATCCACACAATAAGGAAGCTTTATTACCTTATCAACTGGCACTTCATCATAGACATTCACTTTGCCACAGTAAAAAATTGTCATTTGTCCACTGTATAAATTTGTGAGACCAGTATCTCTGTAACAATAAAGGCGCAATTTCAAACTTCGCAGAGGGAAAAAATTAGAAGAAACTTTAGCTTATGTCTTAATAAAATGTGAACAATTTTCCATCATTTGGAGTACTTAAAGTGAATGAGGCACTCACTAATCTAGATAGCCGACATATTAAGTACAGGACATAAAGATAGACCAACAGATTGAATAAACTAACAACAGAATGACAAAGTATACAATAGGATTGACCAACTGAATAAGCAAAGCATATATTATATCATTTGTCAAACATGAAACGGAGCAATTACTGCATCAATGATTGTCATCTAAGGTTAATAACAATCTGCACTGACATTTCTCTAAAAATTGGAAATTGAACTCAGTGTAGCAGGAAGATTATGTCCTGTTAACAGGTTATTCAATCTGACACCATCAGTCCACCAATTACAGAATTCGCAGCTCAAAAACAACATTCATCACTACATGGAAGTAGAAATAGAAGTTTAATTAAACTGAAAAGTACTAAAACAAAAAATACAAAGGCAATAACTAAAGCAGACCTTGGAGAAATTGCCTTCTTATCTGCGTGAGGAGCATCGCCAGCCAATTCTCCGGAAGGCGCAGGTTTTGGGGAATCCTCTCCGCCGTACTGAACGGATTCTTCTGCCGCTACCGAGATCTGAACGTCGGCGTCGGCGCTCAGTTCCCTAACTGAATCAGCTGAATTGGAACTTGCCTACACTTAATTTTTCACTCATTCGTTGAACGGACAGAAATTAACAGATCATAATGAACTAATTAAAGAACAGGACGCGCAACAGATTAACCGATCAACAACTCAATTTCTTTAATTTCTTTTCCTTAACTTTCTCAGCAGCCAAACAGAGAGGGTGGGGGCGAACACACTCACCGGCGGACGATTCTCGGATGGAGAAACGAAGACCTTATGGAAGCAGGCCGCGGCGCCGGAAATATGAGAGGATTCAAGCAAGGACTTGAGGCAAATGACTTGTTGGATAGCCTGAGCTTTGTTCCAGGAAGGACGACGCATACCTGTACGGACACAGATACAAAACCGTCACCTGTCCGTTGCTCTCCCCGTGATTGGACCGAACCGCCGACGACACCGGAAATCATAGAGAGAGAGAGAGAGAGAGAGAGAGAGAGAGAGAGAGAGAGAGAAACCTTTGGCTTTGAGGAATCTGCGACAGTCCTCACGGGTGAGCTGGGAAATGTCATCGTCAGTGAGCTGGTTGAGGGGCTTGTTGAGAATGGACTGGCTACTCGTTAAACCGGTACTCATGGCGTCAGATTCCGGCGACGACGGCTCTGCGATTACGCAACTACTTGCGTGCGGAAAGCTGGAGAGTGAGAGAGAGAGCGCGTGTGGCGTCTGCGTGTGAGTGTTGAGTATTAGCCGCGGCTACGATATGCTTTAGACGGCTGCGGTTCGCCCTAAACTGCCACGTACCCCTCCCTAATTTTTTAAATTAAATTTAATTATCGTAATCTTGTCTCCGTCCCTTCCCTGGTTTATGGGCGTGGGCTATAGTGTGCCGGCACAGGTAAGAACGGTCTTGGTTTCGGTATCTCACTATTTTCTGTTTTTTTTTTTTCTTTTTTCTCTATTTTTCAAGGAATAGAATATTAAAATATATTTATTTATGTTGTTAATTTTTTTTATTTCTATTATTAATTTTTAGCTATTTATTAAAAAATTTAAAACTAGAAATGAATAATTTTTAATTATTCTAACAAACTATTAAAAAAAATTTTAATTTATAAAAATAGTCTTTTAAATTAAATTTTTTTCATTTTATACACTTTTAAATTAAAATCAAAATTAAATAATTATATGAATTTAAATATAATTAAAAGAAAATATGCATAAATTTTAAAAAAATAATAATAAATCTAATTACAAAATGCTTGTCACATTTAATAAAATTTTTATTGTAAAATAAAATTTGAAAGTAGAAAAATTAAGTAAAATAATTATAATAAATTTTATTTTTTTTATTATAGTAATTTTTTAATGTGTATTTTTTGTAATTTTATTATTTTAAATATATTTTTATAATAGTATTTGATTTAAAGATGAAAATAGGCATTTTTAACTAAGTTTTTAATTTGTATTAGTTTTATAAATGTTAACGAAACAACTTAATGATTTACGTTTCTAGTTTTTAGTTTTCGTTTCTCTAATTTTTTACAATGATACCAAATGCCCCCTCGGTTTAATTTGCGAGGAGCTATTAATTATTATTTTTATTTTTTTATCAGAATAAAACTAAAAAAAATTAATAAATGATAATAGAATGTTTTTTTTTGAGTTGTTGGATTGAATTTTTTATCTTAATTTGTTGGTTTTGAGACAACTAAAAATTTTAAGACAATAATATTGTTGCAATTCTAGAATATCTAAAATTATTTTGTGAATTAGAACATTATGTGCATAAATTGAAATAATTTTGTAAATTTCAAAACAGAATTTAAAAAATAATAGGTCTATTTTTTTATTTTTTTATTTTTGATAATTTGAGAGCTTCAGCCACCATCGCGCTACTTTAAATACTACGGTACGATACTAAATTTGAGAGATAATTTCCATGACTGTAATATCCAAATGTAAATTTTCCATTGGATGTGAGAGTCCAAAGGGAATCCTCTCTTCACACATTTGGCCAAAATATGTGTTTACAATGAAATAATTAACATTATTTAAAGTCTTTTAGGTCACTTCCAAAAGTTTTTAAGTATGATAGAGCTAGCAGTAGAGATAATTAGAATACCAAAATCAACAGCCAGTTGATCTCCATAATGTTGAATGAGAGGACTAAAGGAATACCAGTTATCAAAATACAAAAAATAAAATCTTCGGTCACCAATTTTATGTTTAATAAGTGGACATTAAAGCCTTAGCTTTCAATTTTTTTATTTTTTATTTTCCAAATCCGAGAACTGTCAACCGTCACGTTAATACTCCATAATCTTCGGACCTTTTCAACTTTATCTATATCATCTGCAAGAAATCTTTTAAGCTGCAAATATGCTAAATCATTTCCAATATTGGAATTGTTCTTAACTCTTCAAAAGATTTTTTTTTTCAGATCCAATTTTATTAAGAGGCTTTGTAAACCTTGTCCCATTTCATCTCTGACACATGAGAAGTTCATTAATTACTTTCCAAAGAGAGTTTAAGTAACGATCCCAAAAATAATATACATGTAAGTGTTAAAAAAATTTAAAATTTAAAATTAATTAGTTAAATAATATAATATAATAATTATATATATATATATATATAAATAAGTATAAGGAGATCCTTCCTCATACTTTAGGAAGAATAACCCCCCTCAAACTCCTCTCTCTCTCTCACACACACACAATTTCTTTTTCATTTCTCGACCAAATTGAAAAATAGACATCATTCCCGAGTCTCAACTCCACTCTTCAAAGATTTAACTGGAGAAATTTCGTCATTTGCACGCCGTAAGCACCACTCTAGGGTTAGGGTAAGTGAGCTACATTATGTCATATTTTACTTTTAAAATATGCTTGAATTAAATTGATTACGTTAATTTAATTATATCCTTATGCCTTAGTTAAATTGTATTGCGAGAATTTGATTATATCGTGTTTTCTGATTATATCGGTATTAAATTAAATAGGTGGATTATTATACATTTTTTATGGTAATTTGTTAAAATTATAATTATTAGACAAATCGTGTGGCATGAGTTAACTTTATATTTTCGCATAATCGAGTAAATTTGGGATCTTTGCAATGTTATGCTTATTATGTGATTTATTGAAAATATTTATCTGATTTGACTATAAATTTGATGTTGGGGAATTGTTCAGATTATTATACGGTTTAATTACATAAATTGTATTATATGTTTTAAGAACCCTGATGGTCATAGTTATAGATGAATATTAGCGCAGCCACACTGTTGTGGAAGTGTTGGCGGTGGTTAGTCAGTTTGGCATGAGTATGAAAATAAGTATGAGGATGTGACGGGCAAACTAATCTTACAAACATAAACTTTTGATTTAGTCTGATCATGGGGATTAAACATGACATGGCCAAAAAGGAGTTCTTTTATACATATTTGGATATTTATGTAATTATGATGACTTAATGGGTTTAATGTTATTTTGAAGTAAAGTACATATATTGATATACGTGATCCACAGGTTACAATGGAATTTTTATATGGAAAATATATGTGGTTTTCTGTTTATAAATTTGGTTTTAACAGTTGAATTATTAAATTAATTATTTTTATACCACAACTCATTTTAGTCATACACTGATAATAATTTAATCCATACTTACTAAGAGGTGTCTCACCTAATTATTTTCATACATTTCAGATACTTTGAACCGCCTAACCGAAATCAAAGTTGCATAGCGGAAGGGTAGGTGGGATAGTAAGAGTTATTTAGAATAAATCTTAAATTAGTTGTATTCTTAATGTTTTAGAATTTTAAGGATGATAATATTTGATATTGGAGATATTGTTGTATAAGGGTTTTTAGTACTTTGATAAATATATTTGAGGTCTTCCACTGTATAAAGTTCAGATCACTACAGTTGGTATCAGAGCACCAAGTTATAAATTCTGTAAACTTTAAGAGTGATTTTTACCAGAATATAGGTAGGAATTAGGATAAGAGTAGAAATGGGTAGGTTAGGATATTTTTATAACTATTCCAATGTTATGCGTTAATAATAGATTTTATTTAAGGTTATATTTAGCAAAATTTCGAGGATGAAATTTTTATAAGGATCGGAAAATGTAATGACCCAAAAAATAATATACATGTAAGTGTAAAAAAATTAAAAATTAAAAATTAAAAATTAAAAATTAAAAATTAAAAATAATTATAATTAATTAATTAATAATAATTAAATAATATAATATAATAATATTACATATATAGATCCTTCCTGTTACTTTAGGAAGAATAACCCCGCATGTGGCTCCTCTCCCCCCTCCTCTCTCTCTCTCTCTCTCTCTCTCTCTCTCTCTCTCTCTCTCTCTCTCTTAATTTCTCTTTCATTTCTCGGCTAAATTAAAGACCAAACATAATTCTCAGGTCTCAACTCCGCTCTTCAAAGATTTAACTAAAGAAATTTTGTCTTTTGCACGCCGTAGGCACCACTCCAGGGTTAGGATAAGTGGGTTAGATTATGTCAGATTTTACTTTAAAATATGCTTAAATTAAATTGATTACGTTAATTTAACTATATCCTTATGTCCGAGTTAAATTGTACTGCGGGAATTTGATTATATTAGGTTTTCTAATTATATTGGTAGTAAATTAAATAGATGAATTATTATACATTCTCTATGGTAATTTTTTAAAATTATAATTATTAGACAATTCGTGTGACATAAGTTAATTTTATATTTTTGCATAATTGAGCAAATTTGGAATTTTTGCGGTGTTATGCTTATTATATGATTTATTGAAAATATTTATGCGATTTGACTCTAAATTTGATGTTAGGGAATTGTTCAGATTATTATACAGTTTAATTGCATAAATTGTATTATATGTTTTAAGAACCCTGATGACTGTAGTTACAGATGAATATTAGTGCAACCATACTATTGTGAAAGTGTTGATGTTAGATAGTAAGTTTGGTCTGAGTATGAGGATATGACAAGCAAACTGATCTTACAGATATAAACTTTTGATTTAGTCTGGTTGGTTGGTGGCCACCCAGTTAAATCCAGTCTTCGGATTGCACAACCCGATCATGGGGGTTAAACATGACATGACCAAAAAAGAGTTCATTTATACATATTTGGATATTTATGTGATTATAACCACTTAATGGGCTTAATGTTGTTTTGAAGAAAAATAAGTATATTGATTTACGTGATCCACAGGTTACAATGGAATTTTTATTATGGAAAATATATGTGGTTTTTTGTTTATAAATGTGGTTTTAACAGTTGAATTCTTAAATTAATTATTTTTATACCACAACTCATTGTAGTTACACACTGATAATAATCTAGTCCATACTTATTGAAAGGTGTCTCGCCCAATTATTTTCATACATTTAAGACACCTTGGGCGTCTAAGCAAAATTAGAGTAGCGCAGCAGAAGCGTGGGTAGGATAGTAATGTCAGGATATTTTAATTTCCTATTGTGGGTTCACATATTTAAGAACAATTATTTTACTAGGCTATTTTAACATCTATTGCGTCATGCCCCGAACCCGGTAATGGGACTCAGGGGTGAATTAGTAACCTAACATGTCCCTATATCGTACAATCATCAATGACACAGCACAATGAATGAGGGTCCGACCCTGTGGGGTTCTCGTACACCCCATACACATTCATATACATTACAGATACACAACCAAAAAGGTCTTCTATACATATTCGATACCATACCAAAGTCTAAACAAAAGGAATCCAGATTCCATAACACCAAACATAACCCGGGTGTCAGCCAAATCCACAAAAGACAACCCGATATAATCCTAGCACTTACCTAGGTACTTTTCGCAGTACACCGACCACTACGCTCCCAACACAAGAACGCTAGTTCTGGTTACTCGTAGGACCTGAAAAATATGTACGTATAGCAGGGATGAGACCCCTCTCAGTAAGGTAGATCCAGGTTCTATCGCTACGTGACATTTGAGTGTTATCATGACATAAAACATACATAGTTAAATGCAATTCCAGTATTTTCACAAAACAGTTCTAGTACAGTGCATTCACGCACACATGATCAAGCAACCCTGTGTCGTCACACCCTTCGGCCCAAAATCGGCCCGCATTACACTACGTCCCCGGAATATGGCATAGCCCTAGGTTCCCATGGCATCGTACTGGTACAACTGGTGGATCCACACCCTTCGGTGATCAGCTGGTAAGGCTCTCGCCCTCGAATATAGAGTTGGAAACTCTTGCCACACATGGTAGGCGATATATCACGCCCTCGAATATAGAGTCGGACACTCTTTCAGTACCTGGAACAATTCGGAACCCGGTTCCTATTGCATTTCAACTAAACACAACCATGCATGGTCATATATCCAAACAAACCACACCCATTTGGTAATCCAAAATCATGATTTTCTAAACATATACAGTTTAAACAAGTCAAGGCACGACCATCCCTATAACACAATATATATCACAATATATTTATGGTTTTCCAACAAAACCAGAGATGCAGCCCAATGCTCCCTTTTTTCCTAAAACTGTAACATGAAAAACTCATAATTTTACCTGTTAAATTTTCCCAAATAAGTAACCAAAAGGCACGCAGGATCGTGAACCACAGTTCTACCGAGTACGATTTCAAAAATAACTGACATAAATAAAATCCTCTTACCTTTCCCCAAATGATCAATCTTGAACGGCGAACCGAGTTCCCAAAACATATAAACCATAGTACAGAATATACTCACAATCCTATTCTCTACATAACTACCGGATCAGAATTGAAAATCAAGCCTTACCTCGATTTCGAGCCAAACCCCAAAAATGCCCAGAACGAAGATCTGATCCATAAATCTTGTAGAGAATCCTTTCCTGATCCTCGTGGTAACGTTGGATCGACGATTCCCGCAGCGTACGGCAAAGAAATCTAAAGAGAGAGAGAGTATGTTGAGTTCCTAAAGAGATAGAGAGAGGATTTGAGATTTCTTAGTTAAGAAGTAAAGAAAATGGATATTTATAGCCTTTTGATTCGGCCGCCCTCGTCGACGAGATGGCGTCTTCATCAATGAGTCACTGAAAACAATTCGTCGACGAGACGGTGACCTCATCGATGAGCATGAGATTTTCAGATTCCCTAAACCTCTCGGCTTCTCCTTATCGACGAGCTCCTGCATTTCGTCACTGAGCAACCTGACGCCTTCGTTGACGAACTCTGGCTTCGTCGACAAAGCCTGCTCAATTATCATTTTACCCTTCTTTTCATTAATTTAATCCATATACCACGGTTCAGGTTCTTATGACCTCCCCTCCTTACAAAAATTTCATCCTCAAAATTTGCAACCTCTCATTCATGAACTCATTCACCCAATCAAACACATACATATAACTCTAGAAAGAACCGGCAACTACTACAACACAGCCCCGTCACAATACACACCCTCACTTATGGCGGAGGAATACTGTGGTTACATATATAAACCGTCTTAGGAGTTCACAATATACACACTCCCTAAGACTAACCACCTATTCCAAAACAAAGTAGGGTAATGCATACACACTTAGAACAACCATGGATACTTTCGGCGTATCTCCGCTTCCAGTTCCCAAAAAGCTTCCTCAACCTCGTGATTTTGTCACAATATCTTCACTAACTGCATGTTCTTGGTACATAACTTTTGAACTTTACGGTCCAAAATCTGAATTGGTACCTCCTCATATGCTAGGGTATCCCCAATCTCCAAGTCTTCGTAAGTAACAACATGTGATGGATCCAACACGTACCTCCTCAACATGGATACGTGAAACACATCGTGGATCCTCGAGAGTGCTGGGGGTAGTGCAATCCTGTAGGCTACCAAACCCACTCGCTCAAGAACCTCGAATGGTCTGATATACCTCGGGCTCAGCTTGCCCTTCTTCACGAATCTCATCACCCCTTTCATCGGAGCAATCCTAAAAAATACCTTACTCCCCACTTTGAATTCTAACTCACTGCGGTGAACATCTGCGTAACTCTTCTACCGACTCTGAATTGATTTAATCCTATCCCGGATCAAACCCACCTTTTTAGACGCCTGCTGCACAAGTTCAAGTCCTAACACCTAACGTTCACCAACCTCATCCCAATACAAAGGAGATCGACACCTTCGACCATACAAAACCTCGAATAATGCCATACCGATACTCGCTTGGAAGCTATTGTTATAGGCGAACTCTACCAGTGGCATAAATTGTATCCAGTTACCACCTAAGTCTAACACACAAGCTCGTAACATATCCTTCAAGATTTGTATTATTCTCTTCGACTGTCCATCAATCTAGGGGTGGAACGTCGTACTGAAAATAAGCCTCATCCCCAGTGCTTCCTGCAAGCATGTCTAGAATCAAGAAGTAAACCTCAGGTCCCAATCTGACACAATGGACACCGGTACCCGTGCATTCTAACTATCTTATGCATGTACATGTCTGCTAGCCTACTCAAAGGATAGCTAACCTTCATCGGTAAAAAGTAAGCAGATTTCCTCAACCTATCCACGATCACTCGGATAACATTTTGCCTGTGAAGCGCTGGTGGCAAACTGGTCACAAAGTCCATGGAAATATGCTCCCATTTCCATTTCGGAATAGCTAAGGGCCATAATGGCCCTGCCGACCTCTAATGTTCAGCTTTCACCTGCTGACACGTCAGACACTGCTCCACGAACTGAGCAATCTACCTCTTCATATCACTCCACCATAAGGTCTCACGCAAATCCCGATACATCTTTGTGCTACCCGGATGTACTGTATACCAAGAATGATGCATTTCCTCCAGAATCGTCCTTATGATCTTATCATCGTTCGGAACACATAACTTGGTCCCAAATCTCAACACACCTCCCTTAGAGATGTTAAACTCCGCAGCCAACCCCTGCTGCACTTTTTCCACAATCTCAGCTAACTCTGCATCACTAGCGTGCACAACTTTAATACACTCAAACAAAGTTGGCTGGATCACCAAGCTAGCAATGAAAGCCTGATAATCACCGACCACCAGCTCTATACCAAGACTTTCCAAATCCCATCTGATGTAATGCTGAGTTACAACTGCAGATACTGTAGCATGTCTTGACTTTCGACTCAACACATCAGCTACCATATTGGCTTTCCTCGGGTGATAACTAATGGTGCAATCATAGTCCTTAATCAACTCAAGCCACCATCTCTACCTCATGTCCAACTCCTTCTACTTGAAAAAGTACCTGAGGCTTTTATGATCAGTGAAAATCTCGCACTGCACACCATACAAGTAGTGTCGCTAGATCTTTAGTGCATATACAATAGCGTCTAATTCCAAATTATGTGTAGGGTAATTCTTCTCGTATTCCTTCAGTTTCCAATAAGCATATGCTATTACCTTACCCTGTTGCATAAGCACACACCCCAGACCCTTCAGAGACGATCACTATAGATTACAAAACTGCCATCCCTAGAAGGAATGGTCAAAACCAGAGCAATAACCAGCCGGTGCTTCAACTTTTGAAAGCACTGCTCGCAATCACTAGTCCACTTAAACTTCACCCCCTTCCTGGTCAATCGAGTTAGAGGCCCAGAAAACTTAGAGAACCCCTCCACGAACCGACGATAATAACCCGCCAGTCTTAGAAAACTCTGAACCTCCTACACATTCTTCGACCTCACTTAGTCGACCACAACTTCGATCTTGCTAGGAACAACTGAGACACCATCCTTAGACACCACATGGCTTAAGAATGTAACGTGATTCAACCACAACTCACACTTCTTCAGCTTAGCATACACAAAATCTATAATAGTAACCTTAGATGGCTTTCATGCTCTTCCGAACTCCTTGATTATACCAGAATATCATCAATAAACACCACTACAAACTGGTCTAGGTACTCATGGAAAACTATGTTCATAAGATCCATAAACACTGCCAAAGCATTCATCAAACCAAAAGGCATGACTAAAAATTCGTAGTGACCATATCTGGTTCGGAAAGCAATCTTCGCCACATCCTCAAATCTAACCCTCACCTGATGATACCCTGACCATAGGTTGATCTTTAAAAAGATCTGCATCCCCTGTAACTGGTCAAAGAGATCATCAATACGAGGCAAAGGGTAACGATTCTTCACAGTTACCTTAATGATCTCAAGATAATCAATGCATATGTGCATCGATCTGTCCTTCTTCTTTACAAACAACACTGGAGCTCCCTAGGGCAAAACACTAGGTCGAATGAAACCCCTGTCCAGTAATTCCTGCAACTACTCCTTCAACTCCTGAAGTTCTACTGGAGTCATATGGTATGGAGCTTTAGAGATCAGTGCTTTGTTAGGCAGCAACTTTATCGCGAAGACCACCTCACGATTTGGAGGTAAACCGGATAAATCTTTTGGAAACACATCCGGGAACTCACTAACCACTCGAATATCCTCGAGCCTCAACTTATACCGCGGTGATTCCCTCACGCAAGCTAGGTACTCCTGATATCCATCCAAGAGTAACCTCCTCGCTTGTAGTGCCGATAGAACCTGTGGCGTCGAATGCACACACGATCCCACCAACTCGTACTCCTGCTGCCTAGGAGGTCTGAACACTACCACCCTTCTACGATAGTCAATCATAGCATAATTGGAAAATAGCCAATCCATCCCCAATATGACATCAAACCCCGACATATCGTATACCACAAGATTCTCCGGTAGCAACTTTCCCTGAATTACCACTAGGCAGTCTCCTAACATCCTCCTACAGAATGATATACTCTCAAATGGTGTAGCTACAGACAAACCTTCTTTCATGACTTGGGTCTCCACTTCACACAGTTTCATAAAATTAACAGATATAAAGGAGTAGGTCGCACCCGAATAAAATAAAATCACAGCTTTATTTAAAAGCAACATCATAGTACCTGTCACCACATTCCCCGCATGCTCAGCATCCGCTGGATTAAGAGAGTACACCCTTTTCGGAGCTATGTTCGCCTAATAAGTCCCATGGGATACCTGATTACTCCCTCGATTCTAACTCGAAGAAGGCATACCCCTCTTTGGTGTGTGACAATCCAGTGCCATGTGACCTAACTGGCCACAGTTGTAGCAGTTACCCCCAAATAGCTGGCATTCACCATTATGCCATCTATGGCACCTGATATAACGATCACCCGACTGACTCATCTGAGAACCTTGATGCTTGGTATTCTGGCGGTACCCGAGCCCCTATTCCTCTTCTTCCATGATCCCTAGCGAGATCCAGACTGAGAACTAGAAGATATTGGCCTCTTCTTTGGCTCCCGATCCACCTCATCCTCCCAGATGTCGGTCTTGATCATAGTGGCCTTATCCACCAAGACCAAAAACTCATGGATCTGCAGCATACCCACTAATCTGCGGATGTCCTTCCTTAGGCCGTTCTTGAACCTCTGAGTCTTCTTGTACTCGTTTAAGATCAAACACGGTGCGAAACTGGATAGCTTTATATACCGAGCAGCATAACCCTGCATCGTCATATCTCCCTGAGTTAGAGTAGAAAACTCATCCGCCTTAGCGTCGCGTGTGGAGGTTGGGAATTATCTTTTAAAGAAAACCTCCTTAACACGGCTCCATATCATCTCCATAAGACCGGCTCTTTGCTTCTCCAGCAGACTCACCGCAGTCCACCATCGCCCTGCCTCCCCAAACAGTTGAAAGGTAGCATAAAGGACTCTCTGCCTATCTATGCAGTGTAAGACTTCCAAAATCTTCTCGATCTTCTCAACCCATTCCTTAACTATCATCGAGTCAGGTCCTCCTGAGAATGTCAGAGGGTGCATACGTGTGAACCTCTCGATGGTGCACCCCGCAGCAATAGGAGAATGTTTGCGTCTCCTAACACTCCACCCAATCTCCCGTATGACCTGCCTTGTCAACCTTCGAAGCACAGAAGGAGACTTATTGCTCGCGATCTCCTTGGAGCCACTTTCCAAGTTATTATCCTTGGGCTCCATTTTGAAAAACGATAGGAACCTATTAGTACTCCTACATCATGTACAATTAACACAATCATCTAAACCTACTCATGTTAACTACCACCTCACGGGTCCAGGTCTGTCCCATCACACCAACACGAATATCGTTAATGGTTTGCAATGATTTTACTGAAATCGCCATTCTAGGAAAAACACGGAACATAGCCAACGAGTCCTTGTCTAGTAACAAAACAACCCTCGACCTACTCTACCCATTTCCGACCTCCTATACTATGGTATGTACACATAACTATGCCTAACCAAGTCTACAATACCTAACAACCTAGTTAGCTCTGATACCAAGTTGTCATGCCCCGAACCTAGTTATGGGACCCAGGGGTGAATTAGTAACCTAACCTGTCCCTGTATTGTAACGACCTACTACTTATTCAACATTTTTTTTTTCTGAATATAATAAATGTCATCTATCTGAATACTGATAATAACATCTCAGGCCCAAAGAGCATTAAGGAAACTCTGTCTGTCATATATAACTAAGCAGCGGTACACAAAACTGGGAATTGCTATATACAGCACAATACCAGAAAACTATAGAGCTCTATAATATATTTACAATACAAAATACCCAGTGACGTCACTATAATCTAAAGACTATCCCAAAAATACTGTTATCTCAAAAATACCTACCCTTCCTACAAGGGCAGCTCAAGTCAATCTATACTCGCGAGCCTGATCTGCTTGCCTAGCTGGATCTCCTAAAAAATGGTAAGTCATTGGGATGAGACAACACTCAGTAAGTGGAAATATATTATTACTAGTGTGTGGCAGCTGAGTTAAATAGTTAAAATACTGAAATAATACTGTAATCTAAGAAAACTGATAAACTGTACAGAATATATCTATCTATCATGTAATCTTTAAAACATGACTATGTATCTGAGTTTACTATTTGAAGGTACTACTAGTATAATAATATAAATTGCTACTACGTGATATATGTATACATAGGAACTTCTGTTATACCCTGGGATTTGTATATCATGATATATCCCCTCATAATAGAGTTGTGCAACCCGTAGGCTGGACTTACTCTGGTCGGCCCTCCAGGTAAGTCAATCTCTATTATCCGCCAATCTATAATGATCTATGTAGATCCTGGCCCACTGCAATCACTCCAAGCTATCTCAAACCTCTGTCATTGTCTAACCAGCTACCTCAACCCAGCATGTTGGGGAGACTGCAAAACTCTCCTAGCACAGTTAGACGGAATCCACATGCTATATGAGTCATGTGGTTGCATGTGTCTCAAACTAGCAACGGTACCATGCTCTGCTGTAATTATATCTGTCTGTAATTTCTACAGAGATCTGATATCGTGTAATACTGTATACATATATAAATATATACTTATCTTGCTGCTTTTCACATGATTTCAAAAACAACCATAACACTATATTTATGAGCTATATTATCTGAGATATCTTACTGAAATATATATATATATATATATATATATATATATATACATATATGTATTATCTATCTGTATCATCTATGCTTTCTGTCTGAACTATCTGTAATATCTGTATAAAATATCTGTATATAATATTTGTATACTCTATATATAATATCTGTACGCTCTGTATATAATATTTGTATGTTCTATATATAATATCTGTATGCTCTGTATATAATATCTGCATATTTGCAGTAGCATCTTGATGCTATCACTGTATAATCTGTCTTAGTGTTATGGTCTAAAAATCATGTTTTTCTCTGAAAATACTGTAAGTCTCATTCATTTCTAATATTCTGAAATATCTGAATATCTGTAACACTGTAAAATCTATATATATATATATATATATGGTACTGTAATAAACTCATGCCACACATTTGAATAAACATAGTCTCATGCTCAATTTATTTAATTCAGTTATAAAGATAATATTCATAATTCTCTGGAAAATAATCTGATATACATGCTTGTAAATATACTTTCATAATCTTCTGTATACATATTAAAAATTGCTCGCATAGCATATTTCCCTTACTTTAGCTATAAAAAGCCCCTACTAAATTCTGGCCCTATACCCGTAGGGTTCCTAACTCAACATCCTGAAATCAATATCCCCCAGAATAAAATATTAGTATTTTCTTACCTACAACATTTTTTTATTACTATAAGGAAGGTATAATCTGAATAAAGGGTCTTACCTTGAATTTGGGATGAATTTCAAATCAACTTTCCCCATGATTTGCTCCAGCAGACTTGCAGAGAACTTCGCGAAGAGCGTCGTGGTGGCTTTGGATCTTCAATCCAGCAAGAAATGGGGCCAAGATCGAAGAGAGAAGGGGAGGGAGTCGTAGGAGAGAGAGAGAGAGAAAAGGGTTTCTGTGCTGAAATTTGATTAAAAATCCGGGTTTCAGCTATTTATAGGGCTAGATTCGTCAACGAGACACGTCACCTCGTCGAGGAGTCCTTTAATAATTTCATCGATGAACTTCCTCCCTCGTCAACGAATTTCAAACTATCCTAAAAACCCTTCTCGCTATCTTCTCGTCGATGAGGCGTGGCTTCGTCGACGAGGTCCCCTTATGCGCTCGTTGACGAATTCCCTGTGTTCGTCGACGAGGCCCTATGTAAGAATCCTGGGTTATTCCATCCAAACTGCAATGTGGTCGATGAAGCCTACTGCCCCCTTCTGTTCCTGTTTCCATTTCCCTTACCTCTCCATTATTTAAATACCAATATTTTTTGGGTCGTTAAATGTATCATACAATCATCAATGACGCAGCACAATGAATAAGGGTCCGACCTCAAGGGGTTTCCGTACACCTATACATATTTATATACATTACAGATACGCAACAAAAAAAGTCTTTCTATACATATTCAGTACCATACCAGAGTCTATACAAAAGGAATCCAGATTCCATAACACCAAACATAACTAGGGGTGAGCATAATTCGGGGAAAACCGAATTAACTGACCGAAATTGGTCGGTTTGGTTCGGTTAAAAAAACCAGTTCGGTCGGTTCGGTTATACATTCCAATATTTCGGGGAATCGGGTTTCGGTTCGGTGAATAGAAAACATTAATTCGGTTAACCGATTAACCGAATTAATAATTAATTAAATTTTAAATTTAAATTAGAAAAATTCCTGTTATCTTCTATATTTCCATTCCCTCTCCGCCTCTCGGCTCTCACTCTCCGTCTCACTCTAAGTGCTCTCAGAAACTCAGAAGTCAGAAGGCCGCCTTTCTCTCGCTCACCCGAGCTCAATCCACCGCAGTTCGCACCACCATCTTCACGTGATGCTATCGCCGGCGACCATCGCCATCGTCGTCGCTGGTCATCGTCACCGGCACACAAGCTCCCTCTCATTCTCATTTTTATTCTCTCACAGTCTCGCGCACAGAGCAGTTCACTGAGAACCACCCCGGCTCGGCGGCTCCTCCTCACTAGCATCAAGCTCACCCGAGCCCAATCGTCTCCCTAACCAACAACCTTTCCTCCACATCAATCTCCACTTCTCAGTTCTCTGGTTCTCCCTCTTCGCGAATCGCCTCTTCCTGGCTTCGCGGCTTCACCTGAGCCCCTCTTCCAGTCTTCCCAGTTCGTGACCCGTCCCGATCCCGAATCCCTCTTCGATCGGCTCTTCCCTCGCGTGGGCATGGCGATGGATCAACACTTAGTGACTCAGGACTTCAAGGTTTCAACCTTCCCCCACCTTTCCTTGTTTAAGACGGATACACAGTCCAGTACACCTTTCCCCCTTCCGTTCCTCGTTTCACGGTTAAAATCGGTTAACCGAATTACCCGAAAATAAATTCGGTCTAGTTCGGTTCGGTGAGACCAAACGGTTCGGTCGGTTCGGTTAACAGGATTCTTTAACCGAAATTTTCGGTTAATTCGGTTAATTAATCGAATTTAGTCGAACCGACCGTTTGCTCACCCCTAAACATAACCTGGGTGTCAGCTAAAATCACAAAAGACAACTCGATACAGTCCTAGCACTTACCCAGGTACTTTCTGCAGTACACCGACCACTACGCTCCCAACACAAGAATGCTAGTTCCGGTTACTCGCACGACTTGAAAAATATGTACGTATAGTAGGGGTAAGACACCTCTCAGTAAGGTAGATCTAGGTTATATCAGTGTATGGCATTTGAGTGTTATCATGACATAAAATATACATAGTTAAATGCAATTCCAGTATTTTCACAAAACAGTTCCAGTACAGTGCATTCATGCACAAACACATAATCAAGCAACTTGGTGTTGTCACACCCTTCAGCCCGAAGCCGGCCCGCATTACACGGTGTCCCTGACAAATGGCGTAGCCCTAGGCTCCCATGGCATTGTACGATACAACTGGTGGATCCACACCCTTTGGTGATCAGCCGGTAAGGCTCATGCCATTGGATTTAGAGCTGGACACTCTTACCGAACATGGCAGGCAATATTTCACGCCCTTGGATATAGAGTCAGACACTCTTTCAGTACCTAGAACAATATGCATGCTCATATAACCAAACAAACCACACCCATTTGATAATCCAAAATCATGATTTTCCAAACATATACAATTTAAACAAGTCAAGGCACGACCATCCCTATACCACAATATATATCACAATATATTTACGGTTTTCCAACAAAACCAGAGATGCGGCCCAATGCCCCCTTTTCCCCCAAAACTGTAACATGAAAAACCCATAATTTTACCCGTTAGATTTCCCTAAATGAGTAACCAAAATGCACGCAGAACTGTGAACCATAGTTCTACCAAGTCCGATTTCAAAAATAACCGACATAAATAGAATCCCCTTACCCTTCCCCAAATGATCAATCCCGAACTCTACGACCCCTAAACAATGAACCGAGTTCCCAAAACCTATAAACCACGGTATAGAATATACTTACAATCCTATTCTCTACATAACTACCATATCAAAATTGAAAATCGAGCCTTCCCTCGATTTCGAGCCAAAACCTGAAAATGCCCGAAACGAAGATCCAATCCGTAAATCTTGTAGAGAATCCCCTCCTGCTCCTTATGGTAACGTCGGATCGACGATTCCCGCAGTGTATGGCGAAGAAATCTAGAGAGAGAGAGAGAGAGAGAGAGAGAGAGAGAGAGAGAGTATGTTGAGTTCCTAGAGAGTACCTTCTGTTTCATGATTGGTCAAATATCCGTTGAGAAATGAGGGGAGAGAGAGAGAGAGAAGAACGGAGAGACGACAAGAGAGTTGGTGAGACGTTTGGGGCGGGGGGGGGGGGGGGCGCTGATTCACAGTGCTGGAACTGAATTCTTGAAGGTTAGAACCTTAAGGAATCAATTTACACATATATCAAATATAATAATAATGATAATAATAATATTATTATATCTATACATATATTTATACTTACATATTACTTAATCCTATACATATACATATACATATACATATACATATACATATACATATACATATATATATATATATCTTATTTCAATTAGTTTTTTTTTATTTCTTTCATACTATTTCTTTTTATTTATTTATTTAACACATCAATTTAATAATGTTTAACTAACTAATTGATTAATAATTTTAATTAATTAATTAATTAATTTTATTTATTATTTTTTCCTAATTATTTTAATTTTTCAGGTCTTTACATTCTCCCCTCCTTAAGAAATTTCGTCCTCGAAATTTTACTAACTAATCATCCTTTCATATTACTTAAATTCATTTGCTAACTACCATCATAAGAACTCAACATACATATCATCATATTAATCATTCAATCATTCTTCATTAAGTTAAATCATCATTATCTTAAATATAATCTCATACATGCTTCTCTAATGGCATCCTCCTCAGCTCGAAATGTATATAGCCAGGGTGGAGCACCTTTTCCAAGCGGTACCTGCTGTTTTCCCCGATCCTGATTCTGAACAGAGACCATAGGCAAGGGTTCCCGACAATCTTTCTTAATATGCCCTGAGTTACAGCACCTGTAACAATTCGGAGTGTTAAACCAACATTCGCCCCTATGCCTCTTATTACACTTTAGGCATACAGAGCCCACTGTTTCCTTCCCTTTCTTCGTTGATCCCTGACTTGCCTCAGACTGAAAACTAGATGGTGCAGGTCTCTTCTTCTGCTTTGAAGGCTCAGTGCTGCTCTGAATACTCTTCTCCAACACCGAGGCCTTATCAACTAGTTCTGAAAAACTCTGGACCTAAAACTTGACCACTAGCTCGTAAATCCTATGCCTTAAGCCTTTCTCAAATTTTCTAGCCTTCCTTACCTCGTTTGGGATCAGAAATGGAGCGAAATGCGACAATTCCACAAACTTCGTTGCATACTCTGCAACGATCATATTCCCCTAGGTCAGACTAGTGAATTTCTTAATCTTTTCCTCTCTGACAGATGAAGGAAAATACCTGTCAAAGAACAGATCCTTGAATCTCTCCCAGGTAAGAGCTATCCTTACTACCCTCTGATCCTCTAGCAACCTCGTAGAGAGCCACCAACTCTTCGCTTCTCCAATCATCTTGAAAGCGGCATATCGGACCTTCTGTTCGTCCGTGCAGTTAAGTACAATCATAATCTCTTCTATTTCCTGTACCCAATTCTCTGCAGCCACTGGATCAAGTCCTCCTACAAAGGCTGGAGGGTTCATCCTCATAAACTCCTTAATGCTACAGCCCTGACCTGTAAGTGGATGGTTCTGTTCTTTAGGTTCCTTCTTCATCTCTGCCATAACCTGGCAAACTATACCCCACAACACCTTGGAGGTATCAATGTCCTCTTCACTGGAAGTATCTGAATCTTCTATTCCTTCAGCCTTTAAGTCCTCATCTCTAGGATCCATCCAGAAAAATAGGACAGGAAAGAGATAAAAATTCCATATCATAACTCCAAATAATATAATTATTAAATTAAATCCAATAAAAATCCAAAATCTCCATATAAGGACCAATCTCACGGCTAGAAAACATCACCGTCGATGGATTTACTGTGATTTTCTGAGACCGTCGATTAAATCAGAAAATCACAGAAGTCCGCCAAGGGATTTCTACCTCCAAGCTATAAGACAAAATCCTATACTTCCTTACACCATACCTACTTCTCAACGCTTAACCTACCTATCTCCTATTTTTCACCCTAACTTATTCCTATACTTTGGTATAAATCATTTCCTAAGTTCTCAAAATCCCAAAATCATTGTTCTGATACCATCATGTAACTCTCTGAACCCTTAAACCCCGGTCTGGTGTGTTATACTTGATAAAATCCTGATAATCCAAAATTCATAACATATGCAGCGGAAAACATAAACATAATCTTCATACATATAATACCATAATACCATAGTTTACTAATTCCTATCTATAATTCATAAATCATCCATCACTTGCACTTCCATAAATCTACATAACTCCCAAAACATTTTAGTATTCATAATTGTTCCTTCCTCAACAGACTTAAAATATAAAGACATAAAACATAGATATTTACATTCCCCAAAGTATTATCATTATATACCCTTTTTCTTTTATAATCCTCAAAAAGGCTAAAACCCTCGAGCTCCCTAAGTCCAACCTCGAGAATGTTCTGAAAAAGAAATAATCATATTCAGGGTGAGACACATCTCAGTAAGGGAAGAAATATACATATTAAAACAGCGTGTGACTATCATGAGGTATATAGATATCATTTTAATTACATTTTCAAATCATTAACATAACACTGAAATCATTCTTTGAACCTAATCAATCACATACAAAATATTTAACCCACGAGATTACCTGAAGATAGAGGTGATTACTCGCCCATACAAGTAGCACCCCTCTGCTCTGATACTTAGGCAACCCTAGGGTCGCTGCTGAAGCATACTAAGGCACTTACCTTACTTAGTAAGCCCTCAAGTATTAGATTAATCTCGTACTCACACAGTTCAACAATGATTTACTAGTGATGGTCCCAAGGATAAGGAAATCTACCCAACCATACAAGTAGGTTCCCTCTGCCCTAGTATGTTATGCAGCTACTGCCACATCTAAAGCTACTAGTACATTCACCTTTCTCAGCAAGCACTCAGGCAAAGGGTACACCTCGCCCAATCATAACATGTTCTACGTACATAGATACTTCTAATATCATAATACATTATTCTTTCTGTCATTATTCATTCATACACATATGTTCATGTTCATTGCTTTAAACATTGCATTGCATTTCACTTTACGTAATTCTTCAACATTTCATCGTTCACATTTGTCATTTCATACCATAATCATTCCATTTCTGTTTCATTGCATTTTCATTTCTTTTCTTCATACTACAGCTAGTCTTTAACCATCATCAGTTAGTCTACAGCTCCATTTAACTGTCATTTATTAGCCTACACAGAAGTGTGCTAGAATTTGCTAACATGACTGTCTTTCAGCTGTATTACATTTATATGGTTGCATTTAACATACACAAGTAACATAATTCATTTCATATTTTATTCTCAATGCTTTACTTCCTTAGCTTGCATCTCATACATTTAACATATATTTGCACAGAATCTTATGCCACACAATTTGACAGTAAAATTCATATATATATATATATATATATATATATATATATATTTCTCGTAAAATAAGCCAACCCACATTTAACATTTATATGCTGAAAATACATTTCAATTCTTACATAATTCCTCAGAAATTACTTTTCACTTTCATCTGTTTACTTTCACATATACATAGTTATATAAGCAATCCTAAACTCAGAAAACATAGTTTTACATCGCTGCCATTTTATACCACATGGAAATATATATACTTAAATAAACATAATCCATTTTAATTCAAGAAAAATCTGGTTCAATATGTTATTTCCCTTTACTTGAATCCTTGAACTACATCGACAGGAATCCCACACGAATGCCCGCGACGCTCACCCAGACCCTGGTTCAAAAACCTTAGTTCCATTAAATTAACCCTAAATAAAATACTATTTTAATATTTCCTAGGGTCATAATTTCCAAATAAATAGTTATATCTAACCAATTTGCCAAATTTCCTAAATCCCTCTCTTGCTTTGGAGTGGGGCCTAGAAAACCCCAATTAAAAATTTACCTACATCAAAATGACGACAATTGCGACTAGGACCATGTGGTGGTGCCCGATCATCGATTTAATGGCATATTTAAAAAGAAATTAAAAAAAATGGGAAAAAGTTACCTTTCCCTAGGAGTAGTGCCTAAGACGTTCCCACGACAAATCCGCTCTAGTAGAAATGTCAGTGGCGAAACTAGGAACCCAACAGTACCTTCCGTTTCCCGATCGGCCAAATATCCATCGAGAAATGAGAGGAGAGAGAGAGAAGAACGGAGAGACGGCAAGAGAATTGGTAAGACGTTTGGGTGGGGGGGGGGGGCGCTGCTTCACAGTGCTGGAACTGAATTCCTGAAGGTTAGAACCTTCAGGAATCAATTTACACATATATCAAATATAATAATAATGATAATAATAATAATATTATATATATATATATATATATACACATATATTTAGACTTACATATTACTTAATCCCCATATACACACACACACACACACACACACACACACACACATACTCCACATGGCATCTGAAAAATGATATATAATGATGGGGTGAGACACCTCTCAGTAAGAATGAATAAATTATCATTAGTGTGTGGCCAATGAGTTTTAGTGTATCATTTATATAAACAACATTCAATGTGTATATCTTATAATTAACTCTGTATATTGTAGGTCATGTAGACATATAAAGCAATCTATCCTTTGGTGACCACATCTGGTGCATACCTAGGCACTCACTGACATTGGGCCCTCTTCTAGCACCCTACCCCGTACAATCTACTCAGCAAGCCTTCCCAATTCAGTAAGCCCTTGGGCTAAATCCCGAGGATCAAAGCGTTACATATCACCGTCCTCCTCTGCCTTGATATGACCAAACATATCCCTCAGATATGCAATTGCACAATACTATTGTACCATACTCATCTAACCTTATTTATCCATTTATTCTCAGGCTAGCCTGTACACGGGAGGAATAATCCTATGCTGACTCATATGGCCATTCACACCATTTATCATTTCAATATCTATGGATTCTTTTTAGCAGTCGTAATCTCAACAGGTTTAATTTAAACAATAACTGAAATATTCTCATGCCACACATTTAAATGATAAATCATACTTCAATAACACTAATATAATCATATATCTCATATTATAATCATATATTCAGATTTGAAACCAACATAATATTCATACACTCATATATCATACTTTAATTGGTTAATCTTTTAAAACAATTGACATAATTTATTCCCCTTACTTGTTCTTGAAGATTTGCCTATCACTTTCCTGAAAAGGTGCCTGCAACTTTGAAGAACCAAAACCCTAACTTCACTGGACCTTGTCGCAGAGAAAGACAACCGGCAAGTCATGAGGAGAAGGAGAGAAAACTGACTAGAGGCTATGCTGGAGACCTGGGAGGGCCTAGAAGAGTGAGAAACACAAAGGGGTAAAGGAAACACACTAGAGGGTCGAAACCTAAGTAGAGAGAAAGAAGGGAGAGGAAGAAAATGAAATAAAAACAACTTGAAACCTATTTATAAAAATGCTGGCCCACAGGAAACCGTCAATGGTTTTTCTGGGTTTTATGAAACCGTCAACGGTTTGGCATTTAAATTACTCTCAGTAGTTGTAACTGTCGACAGTTTTATTGAGACTCCCTGAAACCGTCAATGGTTTGATCCTGTGTCAAACTAATTTCCTTCTTTCCTTTTCTTTTATTTATTTTTCTTTATTTTTTGACTTCGGGTCCTTATAATCTCCCCCCTTTATAAAAATTTCGTCCTCGAAATTTGCTAAATATGACCTCGAATAACGATATCAATCATGAATCCAACAACCTAAAGCTAAACTCATGAACAATCCTATCCTCTTCATAATTCAAACCTATACTCTGGTATTAATCATTCTTAAAGTCTATAGAATATGTATCCTAAGCTTTAATACCACTTTGTAATGCCCCGAACACGAAAAAGGGGTCCGGAGGGTTATTTTAAATAAATCTCTGATACCAAGTAATTAGATAGCGGAAGATTTCCATAACAAAGACCAGAGTACTAAAAACCATCCTTTATTACAATAAAAATCCCAATATCACAATAATAGATCTGAACTCGTTAAAACATAAATAAGATATCAACAACAATATCTTCAATATCAATTTAATACATCCTTAGGAATTTCAGAATAACCCAAAATAACAAGATTAATATTTAATCTAAACCTCTCTATCTAGTCCCACCCACGCCTCCACTACACTACTCTCATTACTGTCATACTCCACAGGGCATCTGAAAAATGATATATAATGATGGGGTGAGACACCTCTCAGTAAGAAGGAATAAATTATTATTAGTGTGTGGCTAATGAGTTTTAGTGTATCATTTATATAAATAACATTCAATGTGTATATCTAATAATTAACGTTGTATATTATAGGTCATGTAGACATATAAAACAATCTATTCTTTGGTGACCACATCTAATGCATACCCAGGCACTCATTGACATTGGGCCCTGCCTACTCAGCAAGCCTTCCCAATCCAACAAGCCCTCAGGCTAAATCTCGAGGATCAGAGCATTATGTATCGCCGTCCTCCTCTACCTTAATATCACCAAACATATCCCCCAGATATGAAATTGCACAATACTATGGTACCATACTTATCTAACCTTATTTATCCATTTATTCTCAGGCTGGCCTATGCACGGGAGGAATAATCCCATGCTGACTCATATGCCCATTCATACCATTTATCATTTCAATATCCATGGATTCTTTTTAACAGTCGTAATCTTAATAGGTTTAATTTAAACAATAACTGAAATATTCTCATGCCACACATTTAAATGATAAATCATACTTAAATAACATTCATATAATCATATACCTCATATTATAATCATAAATTCAGATTTCATAATATTCATACACTCATATTTCATACTTTAATCGGTTAATCTTTTAAAACGGCTAACATGATTTATTCCCCTTACCTGTTCCTGAACATCTGCCTATCACTTTCCTGAAAAGGTGCATGCAACTTAGAAGGACCAAAACCCTAACTTCAAATGTGGTAATTTCATGGGTAATCTTAAATGTTAGGATCAGCACGTTTAAAGCACTTTCGTTGCTTGTTATTTCTGAAATGTTGATAAATTATCCACGGTTTGGCTTTAAAAAAAAATTCTAAGGTAATTTGTGTATGCCCACTGTTTTAGTATAGGTATATTAAAGCAATAAGTTTCCAAAGTAACTTCCATTATGTAGATGCATTTATATTGAAACATTAAGGACGTATGTGTGTTATTTGTGCGAGTAATGATCGACCCAAAGGAAGGTCATTGCTAGGCCAAATAACTTGCATACTTGTGGTAATAAATACGTTACAGTTGTTGGGTTATCCATGTGAATATTAAGTCGGTCCAAAGAACGACTTGTTGTTTGATAGGACTTAATGTAAGTATTTGATCACTGCATGAAGGATACCACTAACAAGTTCATATTTATGTCCAAAGATAGAATATTAATGTTGTACTAGGTATCTTCATATGGGACCCACTTTTATTTGTTAATATACTTGTCATGTATATATTGAACTGATTTAGGAATTTAATATGACATGTATATTATAACTGAGCATGTTGTTTGATTTTTTGTTCTACATTCAGTTATTGCATCTGCTATTACAATTTCTGCCAACATAAATTCTATTCCGGTGTTTAACGGCTCCAACTTTAAGAACTGAAAGGAGAACGTCATGATTGTTCTAGGCTATTTGGATATGGATCTTGTCCTACGGACGGAAGGACCTCCTGCCCTTACGGATACAAGTACCTCTGATATGAAAAAGGACTTGGAGAGGTGAAAGCGTTCTAATCGCATAAGCCTAATGATCTTGAAACGCTCTGTTCTAGAAGCATTCAGGGGCATAATGTTCGATGAGGATAGTGCTAAGGTATTCCTTGAGGAACTACAGAAACGTTTTGCAAAAAACGAAAAGGCTAAAATAAGCAACCTTTTGGCTAGTCTTGTTTCAATGAGGTATAAAGGAAAATGCCATATCAGGGAATATATTATGGAAATGTCTAACATCGCTTCAAAGTTAAAGGCACTTAAGTTAGAGTTGTCTAATGACTTGCTCGTGCACTTAGTTTTGATTTCCCTTACTGCACAATACAATCAGTTCACTGTAAGTTATAACACTCAAAAGGATAAGTGGACTTTGAATGAGCTCATTGCTCATTGTGTGTAAGAAGAGGAAAGGATTAAGCATGAGAAGACGGAAAGTGTTCATTTAGAAACTTCCTCTAAGGATAACAAAAGGAAGAAGGATAACGGTGCTGCAGTTGGGACATCGTAAGGAAAATTGCAAAGAAATTAGACCAAGAATTTGTCTACTACTTCTGCAGGAAGGGAGGACACCTCAAGAGGGACTGTCCTAATTACGCCGCTTGGTGGGAAAAGAAAGGTACACTTCTAACTTTAGTTTGTTTTGAAATAAATTTGGCTATAGTACCTTTACATACTTGGTGGGTATATTCGGGTGCTACTACTCACATAAGTGTGTTAATGCAAGGCTGCCTAAGAAGCTGAAAGTCGATTGATGTTGAAAGATTCATCTACGTAGGTGACGACAATAAAGTTCAGGTTAAGACAATTGAGACATTTAGATTTTTATTTAAATCCGGTGGTATTTTGGATTTGGAAGAGACATATGGGGTACCATCTTTAGGCAGAATTTGGTTTACTAGTGTCCATAGTATCAGATCGAGACCCACGGTTTACATCTCAGTTTCGAAGGAGTTTGTAGAAGGTCATGGGTTCACAATTGATGTTCAGCACAACATGTCATCCTAAAATAGATGGGCAAATGGAGAGGAAGATACAGATACTGGAGGATATGCTACGAGCATGTGTGCTGGACTTTAGAGGTAGTTGGATACAATTCATGCCACTAGTCGAGTTTACTTATAATAATAGCTATCAAGCCAACATTGGGATGACACCATATGAAGCGTTGTACAGTTGGAGGTGTCGGTCCCCGTTGTATTGGGAAGAGATTAGGGAAAGACAAATTTCAGGGTCATAGATAATATAGCAAACTCAAGATAAAGTTAGACTCATAAGAGACAGGATCAGAACAGCACAAAGTCGGCAAAAGAGCTATGTAGATACTCACCGATGAGAGTTACAATTTGATACAGGGAATCATGTATTTTTTAAAGCGGCGCCTATGAAGGGGGTTATGAGATTTGGGAGGAAGGGTAAGTTGAGCCCTAGGTATATTGGACTATTGGACATGCTTAAAAGAGTGGGTTCAATTGCCTACAATTTAGCTTTACCACCAGTTCTATCTAGAATCCAAGACGTATTTCATGTTTCTATATTAAGGAAATATGTCCCAGATCCCTCCCATGTAATCAGTTTTGAGGCACTGGAACTCGTTAATGCCTTATGTTATGAAGAAAAGCCAGTGCATATTTTAGACTGCAAGGAATAAGAGTTGCGTGCAAAGAGGATTTCATTGGTAAAAGTGCTATGATGCAATCATGTAGTTGAGGAAGTTTCGTGGGAATTAGATGAATAGATGCGCCAGAAATATCCACATCTCTTCAGTGGAGTTTAGAGCTGAACCAGTCAGAGTAAAAGTAAATATTAAGGTATGTATGTGGGTTTGAATAGTATAATGTAGGATAGATAATATTTTAGGTTTTAGGATAAGAATGGTTTTGGGAGAGTTTTGTTTGGGTTATTGTAATCTCTCAGGACCGTAAATGTAATCACGGTATTCCTCTACCATAAGTGAGGGTAATTGATAAATTGGGATGTTTTCTGTAAGGACAAAAAGGTGAAGAATAGCAATTTTGAGGACAAAATTTTATAAGGAGGGAAGAATATAGAGACCCAGAAAATTTAATTAATGAAAGTAATAAAAGAAAAGAAATGAAAGAGAAGGAAAAAGGAAAAAGGGGGATTAGAAGGGGTTCGTGGACAAACCAATGGTCTTTGTCGACGAATGTCCCTATAGGTCTAATCGATGAAGTACACATATCTCGTCGACGAGAAGATACCGAGAGTTTGGGAATTTCAGAGAATTTCATGTTCGTCGATGAACCAGCCTCCTCGCCGATGAACCAGCCTCCTCGCCGATGAAGTGCCTTCATGGGTTCGTTGACGAATCACTTGAACTCGTCAAGGAATGTTGGCCTATAAATAGGCAAACCCTCATTTTTCAACGTGATTTTCTCTCTCCTCTCACTTTCTCTCTACCCTACGATTTTCACACTCTCTCTCTCTCTTTTCGATTTTGGCTTCATTAAAGCCTGGATTAACGATTAGGATCCACCATGAGATTCGTGGGGAAATTCTCTACAACTTAACTAGAGCAAATTTTCAATTTGGAGTTCTGAGACACCATTCCAAAATTAGGGTAAGTAAAGTATTTTAGGGTTTTATAGGTTATTTGAAGTATTCGAAACCTAGAAAGTGTTAAATGAGAATTGTTCTGGGAGTTGAGTTGACTAATTTGGGGAAATGTGAACTTTAGGCTTTCGAGCTGCGAATGCGGTGGAGCGTAGGATCTAGGGTGTTAGTGGACCTCTCAATAATCCAGGTAAATGGAATAAATTATAACAAGTATTTGAGTACCACCGGTTGAATTGATATGTGAAAATGAGAATATGATATTTTTCCTAAAATTATTATGATACGAATATTAGATAAAATTGTATGGCACATGAGTAATACTGAATTGTGATGTTTTGGAATGTGAAATATGAATATAGAAATATTTTCTATGATAAATGGGGGAAATCTGAGAATATGATATGCTTTATTGAGAAATGTGGAAATTCACAAAATGAGATATATATTATTATGAGAATGAAATGTGTATTGAATAGATGGGAAAGAAATAGAAAATGAGGAGAATATGAAATGTGATATATACCATTATGAGAGGAGGCTGAAAACGTGAATATGGCTATGTGAATGTTGAAATGTGAATATTGGAATGTGAATATGAAAATGTGAATACTGCAATATGGATATGAAATGTGAATACTGAAACATGAATGTGAAAATGTGAATAATGTAATGTGAATACTGAAAATGTGAATATTGCAATGAGAATGCTGTAATATGAATATTGAAATGTGAATGATGAAATGTGAAAATGAGAACTCTGATGGATATTTATTGTAACGCCATAACCTGGGTCTGCCATGGAGCACTGCGTCTCTCCTCCTCCACCTAGACCAGACAACAAGGGGAGCGGGCCTTATCGGACTAATGACTGGCCTCACAAACCAACATGTATTTTTTTCAGTGTGTTTTGTCCTCACTCACACACTTCCTGAGAAAACTTCCCAAGTGGTCACCCATCCCAAGATTGATCCAAGCCAAGCACGCTCAACTATGGAGTTCTTATGGGAAGACTCCCGAAAAGAAAGGTGCACCTTATTGATATGGGTAGTAACATCTAATATTTTACATCTTTCATCCATGGGGTATCACACTTATTAATAAAGAGCATGGTACCGTTGCTAGTGAGCTGTCAGTGCAACCACACGATCTTATGGTGAGTGTGATGTTGATAGTCGATTGAGCCAGTGAGAAGGATAGTTTTTTCCCCTGGGTCCAGACCAGGGTTATAACAAGCCAATCGTACTACAGATGCACGGATAGATTTCCTATTTTGATCTAACCGGGTAGGCCAACCGTGGTTTAGATCCAGCTTTCGGGCCGCACAAGCTTAACCATGGAGGGAAGCATGGTGTGGAGAATATCCTCAGGGTAGCCACGAGTTATAGACGCGCATGTATTGGTTACCGAGGACACTCATGGGCTGGATTTGAAATATGAAAATGAGAAAGAAAAGTTGATGAAAGCTATTGAAATATGAATATGAGAAAAAAAAAAAAAAACGAGTGAGTTTAATAACATAAATAAATAAGGCGAAGTAAAACTCTTCGTCTGAGGGCTTACTGGGTAAGGTGAGTGCCCTGAT
Organism: Malania oleifera; assembly: GCF_029873635.1. Classification (NCBI taxonomy): domain Eukaryota; kingdom Viridiplantae; phylum Streptophyta; class Magnoliopsida; order Santalales; family Ximeniaceae; genus Malania; species Malania oleifera. The sequence continues at coordinate 9,431,796 of NC_080419.1, forward strand.
AATTATTAGTTGTAGTCGTACCCGAATTAATCGGGCAGGATTATAAATGATATCAGAGCAAATGGGAGCTACACGTATGGGCGTGTAATCTCCCCTATTCTCGGGATCTTTCACTGATAAATGTGGGTTGCATGAGAATGAGTTGAAAATGGAATTTAAAACTTATAAAAGCTTGTGTTTTATATTTATATGATTATGAGTATAAATGGTATTTTTCTTAGATGGTAATATCATTGAAATGAGAATATTATGTTATAATGAAACTCTTACTGCCACGCACTGTAAATAATTTATTTCGTTTTACTGAGATGTGTCTCATCCAAATATCTAAATATTTCAGGAAATTGTGACAAACGAGTAGATAGAGCTCCGAGATAGAGGGAGCTGATACCCTGAGAGATAGGGTGAGTGATTGAGCTAGGGATGTTTGATTCCCCTAAAGTATTTTGTGTTTCTTTTTGGGAATGTGCTAGTTATGTGTATATATATATATATGGATGTATAATACTCTGGTTATTTGTATTATGAATGGTTTATAATTATTGACTTCCGCTGTTAGGAATGTTTGTATGATTGTTTACTCGGCACCCACTTCGGGTCGGGTTATGTTTAAATAGTATCAAAGATTCTAACATGGCCGATGTTTAAGTATTGTTGGATTAATATATATTATTTATTTGAAAAAAAATGGTATAAAAATCAAGGTGTCACATATCCCATCAATAAGAATCATTAGGGTCTCAATGCATTCAAGCAATGTTTTGGGGTCTTTTTTTCCCAATGTAATTTGCATTCCTATTGTTTTGGCCTTGTTTGGGAGTCCCATTTTTGTTGTTTTTGTTTGCCTTCTTCCATGGTTGGTTTTCCAATTGAGGGTGTTCTTCCTTGGTTGGTCTTCCAACTTGATTTTGGCTTACCTTTTTTATTTTTGTGTCTGGCCATTTGGCCCCTGGATATGTTTATGCTTGATTTTGGTTGCTTGGGAGACTTGGCTTCCTTTCTCTAGGGTATGCCCAATTTTTGTACATACCCTTTTTGATCAATACAATTTACATTTAATGATAAAAAATAAAATAAAAAAACTGAAGGACAACTCCAATCTACGGTCAAAAGTTTTCCTAATGTCTATCTTTAAAGTCAGCTTGGAAGGATTTACATCTTTGTGATAATCATGAAAAAAATCTTAAGCCAACAATAAATTGTCCTAGTTTAATTATGATTGATGAAAGGGTTCAAACAATAATTAAGTCCCCGTTTGGGAACACTTAAAAAAAATATTTATAATACTTACCACTTAAAATAAATACTTTTACAAAAAAAATAAAAAGAAAAAAAATGTGGCATTTGCCTATTATTACAACAAACACTTACTGCAAAAAATGTTTTTTCAAAACTAGTTTTTTGAAACTATTTAAGTAAAGTTTAAGAAATAGTTTAAGCAAATTTTAAGAAACAATTTAAGATAACTTTTTAACCACTTATAAGTGATTTTGTTCATAGGTGGGGTCAATTTCACAAATATAAAAAAAAATTAGTGACTATTTTATAATTTAAAAATACATTAGAAGATAACCATATATTATTTTATTTTGTATTATAATATATTAATTACTAATGAAATATATTAATTACTAATGAAATATAATTTAATTCTAGAATGAAGAATATGATTATTGTTAATCAAGAAAAATATCATATTATTGTTACTTAATAAAAATATTTTAAAAATAATTTAAAATAATAGATAACATAATTATTAATTAAAATTAACCATATATTATTTTATTATGCATTATAACCTATTAATTATTAATAAAATATAATTAAATTCAGGAATGAAAAAAAATCATCTATAAATTTAAATTAACATTAAATAAAATAAAAAAAATAATTTAGTTATTAATACTATTTTAAATATAAATTAATGTGATAATCATATGTTATAAATATAAATTTAAATTAACAAATAATAATATTATATTATTTCAGTTAATAGAAAATATTTAAATTTTAATTGGAAAATAATTATAATTGTCATTTAAATTGTGATCAAGCCGAAAGTACCAAATTTGATACAGTAGATAGAACCCCGCTCGTTGAATCCATGGAATTAGGCGTGTACAAAAATTACCGAAAAACCAAAAATCGGAGCGAAATTGAACCGAAACCATAAACGGTTTGGTTTTTTGGTTTTTGGTTTTGGTTGCAGTTTTCAAAAATAAAATTGTTCTGTTTCGATTTCGGTTTCGGTTTTATGTTGAAACCGAACCAAAAAAAATCGAAAAACTGATTTATATAAGATAGATATATATATATATATATATATATATATATATATATATATAATATGGCTAGTAAAAATATAGCATGCAATATAGCTATATAGCCACTATAGAAAATAAAATTCCTCAATAAATTTTTAAGAAATTTATGAAAAATAAATGTTATTTTTGTTAAAAGTGCCCCACAAATTTTATTTTGTTAAAATTATGAGTCCCTATAAAAAATTAAATGTTCAATAAATTTTCAACAACTTTATGAAAAATAAAGGTTATTTTTTTTTTTTTTTTTGTAAAAAAAATCGGTTTAAAACTGAAAAATCGCAACCGAACTGCCACATTTTCGGTTTTCAATTAAAGCATAATTTCAGTTCGGTTTGGAAATCCCAAAACCAAAAATTTCGGTTTGGTTTTCGGTTCAAGCCAAAACCAAACCGCACCGAACCTTGTACATTCCTACATGGAATGATTCTAGCATCGACATACCACCGTGTCTCTAATGTGTGTGCACACTAACACCTTTAAAGACATTAGAATGATTCTTCTCTCGTGCTCTATAGGAGGGATGAAATGTTAAATTGTAAAGTCACTTCTAACATTCAAAGTTTAACATAGGGGTTGTACTATTCATATGGTGGTTGTACTATTTATATGGTGGCTGCACTATTCATTTGGTGACTGTACAAGTCTACAAAGGTGGCTACACTATTTATTTGGTGGTTGCACAAGTTTACAAAAGTGGCTATACTATTCATTTGACGGCTTTGAAAAAGAGACTTACAAAACCCCTATAAATAGGGAAGTGGTGGTGAAGGAAGACATTCATCCCAAGCATCTCCAACTCCACCTTTAGAGAGAGATCAAGTACTCTCCTACAAAGTATCTCTGTTGTAGGTTGTGTTTCTAGTTTCTCATAATTTGAGAGAAGTTGTATCTAGGGGTGAGCATAATTCGGTTAAAACCGAATTAACCGGATTAACCGCCCGAAATTGGCCGGTTCGGTTCGGGTAAAAAAGTCAATTCGGTCGGTTCAGTTAAAAATTTTAAAAATCTCGGTTAATCGGGTTCGGTTCGGTTAATGGTTAAAAAAACATCGGTTAACCGATTAACCGAAATTTTTATAATAGGCTCGCAGGCGGGTGACTCGGGCTTGGCCCGCTTGGCTGCTTGGGGCTTGGGGCCTGGGCCTGGTGGGAAAAAAAGGCTCCGTGCGGCAACTTCCGGGCCTCCGGCCTTCACTCGTTTCACTAATTCACTCCACACTCACGGTCCACAGCCCACACTGGCACACTCCACACTCCACGAGTCCATAGCATCAGGCTCCACAGTACACGACTCCATACTCCACAGAGGCACACCGCACACGCACAGCCGCACAGACACACACAGACTCACACTCTCACAGACTCACAGTGGGGAATCGGGGATTTGGGGATTAGAGTTAGGGTTTATCATCGCTTCCTCAGTCCTCTGTTCCTCGGTTTCTCTGTGCTCCGCCGAGTGCCGATCTGTCCTGCAGGCCGCGTCGCCGCAGCTCTCCTCTCGGACCTCTCCTGCCTCTCCATCGGAGTCGTCGGACATTCAGACCACCTTTGGAGGCTTGGAGCCTCTCGTCTCAGTCCTCACTAAGTCACTCCTCAGCGTGACAGCGTCTCGGACTCTCAGTCTCAGCCACCAGTGCACCACCTCGCCGTGCAAAGCCGGACCCCAGTGGGCAGTGGCAGTAAGCCAGTAAGTCAGTAACTCCTCCTCCTCGTCTTCTTCTTCTTCTTCTTCTTCTTCTTCCACTTTTGTTATTATATTTATGTGCATTTTTTGGGTTTGTTATTAATAAATAAGGTATTTAATTAAGCTGGATTTTGTTTTTTAATTTTTTTGTATAATTATCAATTTTAAATAAAATCGGTTAAATTCGGTTAAAATGGTTAACCGAATTACCCGTTCGGGTAATTCGGTCGGTTCCAGTTCGGTTTGCACGGCCAATTCGGTCGGTTTGGTTACTATTTTTGTTTAACCAAATTTTTCGGTTAATTCGGTTAATTACCCGAATTCGGCCGAACCGACCGTTTGCTCACCCCTAGTTGTATCATTATTTTTCATAGTGGATTCCTTCTACTTTTGCTGGTGGTTTTTCCCTTGATGTGTTTGGGGGTTTTCTACGTAAATTTTGGTGTCAATTCCTCTTTTCTAATTTCTTATTTTAGTTGTGTGATACTATTTCTACCCATTCAATTTCCTAACATGAAAGGCCCCCAACGTTAGGATGGAAGGATTGGTCGGACCGAAATCCATGCCTTAATATTATATGAAATGGATGTATAAAACTGTAATAAACACTAAAAATTGGGAAGGTGGTGGGAAGATTGTAGGAGAAATGCAAAAAAAAAAGAGAAACATAAGTGGGTGGGTGGGAGGGAGTGGAAATGGAGGGAATAAATAGGGGTTGGGAAGAGAGGGAGTGGGGATAGGGAGGGAACTGCACAGACGGGGGCAGGCCATGTAGTGTGGTTGTACAAGAATCGACTTTCCAAAAGTCGGTTTAGTTTATTTTATATTTATTTTTTAAATTTTTATGTGCTGGGACAAGCGTGTCAACACCTTGAAAGGAGAACTAAGCAAAACCGACTTTCCAAAAGTCAATTCTAATTATTATTATTTTATTTATTTTTTCTGCACGAGGGCAGGAGTGTCAGTGCCTTGAATGAAGAACCAAGTAGAACCAATTTTTCATAAGCTGGTTGAGTTCAAAAGTATAATAATTCCCTAACTCACTTATATTTGTGTTTTTCTTATTCTTTTTCTTTTTTTTAATATTTCGGTAAAAAACTCAATTTTAACCTAATATTAACACCCCATCCTTGAAAAAAAAGAAGAAGAAGAAGAAGCTAGTGACAAGGGTAAGATTTGAAGGTCATGATTTCTTTATTATTATTATTATTTTTTCTCATTTAAACAACATAAATTAAATGAGTTTTTTTAAAGGGTAAATACTAAAAAGTGGCTTGGGTTGGAGCATTGATGGCATCCCCTAATTGAACATTTGAAGCTTCCGCAGGTAGGCAACCGAAGAGAAGGGGCAGAGCAGGGGTCAACCTCAACCCCAACCAAACCCATTTTCACACCCTTCTGGGTCCTGTGCCTGATTTGACTCGTCCCTGGTCCCAAATCAACCCGACCCGTCCACAGAAACTGACCCCCTTGATTTTCGCATTAAATGCTACCGAACCCGATTTACCAAACCCCGCCCAATAGGGGTGCGTAGAGGCCTAGGCCTAGGCCCAGGCCCGCACTTGCACAAGGATCCTGCCCGTATTTGCATCATGTGGGCCCCATTTGCGGATTCCCCATTTATTTCCTTGAACTGCTTTTCTTTTTGCCTTTCATTTTTTCACCGCCAAACGTCGCCCAGCAGCGCCAGCGCCTTTTCCTCTTGGCCTGGTCTGAGCTTCCGGGTTTTCTACACTTGGTGGGCCCCACTTGGTGGGCCCCACTCCTTAATCAACGAGCTGTCCCAGACCCAGACCCAGACCCAGACCCAGCCCCAGCTCGACCCTCCCTGTCCCTGTGGATTCCTTGAAAGGGAAAGTCATGTATAATATGCATGCAGATGGCAGCTGTGGTGTGCAAATTGGGATGGCCGGATTTGTAACAAATATTAATATTTAATTCAATATTATTATTATTATTATTATTATTATTATTATTATCACGAATTATTCAAAATTATTCATTAAATTTTAAATTGGGTTAATGTTTCTTTTTCTAACTTTGATAAGATTAACGTAAGTGATAAAAAGATATAATCATCTACTTCATTATACTTTGTATACTATATTATTATTATATTATTAATTAAAATAATAATATAATAAAACAACCATCATAACTTTATACTTTACTACGTAATAATATTTTATTATTTTTTATAATTCTTAATAATAATTAATATTTTATCGTATTTTAAAACTATGCATGATAATATGATAAACAAATAATCATACTATAATTATATCGTAGTATTTCATAATTTAGTACTACTCTATTACTTTTATGTATTATAATACTATTATATAAAGTATAAATATTAAGAATAATGGTAAAATGTTTTACATTAAAAATATTATTACAAATTTATATAGTATTATATCAATATTATTTTTTATATTTGTGCTATATATATTATATTACATTATAGTGTGTATGTGTCTGCATATATTTAATATTGTATAGTATCATATTTTTTTATACTATATTGTTATTAAACTTTTTAGTACTATATATTTATAGTTGATGATAATAATAAATATTTTATTTTATTTTATGTTTAAGATTATAAATAATAATGTAATAAATCAATAACTTACCACTAGTATGTCATAATATTTTAACATTTAATATTGTTCTATAAATTTTTATATGCTATAATATTATTATATATAATAAAAATATTAATAATGATATCATAATATTAATATTATTTTTAAAATTTATGTAATATATATTATATATAATTGTCATATTATAATAAATATTGTATTTTCAAGAATCAAGATTTGATTCCAGAGTAAGAGGTAGAAATCAAAATATAGACAAAAGGGGAAATCTCATTTTGGATGCTCAATTGGAATGAGATTTCCATAAAGCAAACATTGGGAATGAGAATCAATTATTTTAATTTCGATTCCTATAGTCCCAATTATCAAGCATCACCCTAATTTAGTTGTAGAAAATTTTTTATTTTTTATTTTTTAAAAAATTATAAAAATTATAATTGATTTTCTAGTTTTTAAGATTCATATTAAATAGTTAGAAAATAAATATTTTGTTTAAAAAGTCAAAATAATTTTTTATTTGTAATTTTTAGATTTTTAAATAATTATTAAAGTAACTTTTTTAAAAAAACTAAATTATATAAGTTAATATTTTTGATAACTAATTTTGGATTTTATGTGATTTTGAAAGAATTGGAATACATAATGCTCACAAATCAAAATTTAATATATGAGTACATGCTCTCAAGTCTCAATTTACAAAACAAGTGTTAGAAATCTAAAAAACAGTAAAAAATATTTGTCACCTTTTCTATATGAATTTAAAAGATTAAAGACCGTCATTTTTAATTATTTAATAATAAATAAATAAATAAAAATAGAACTTTTTCTACAAGAAAATAGTGTCAAATTTTTTATATTGTTCATTTATTTTAGGAAAAATTTATAAAAAAATTTAGCTATTTTTAAATATTTTTTTAAACTAAAAATAAAATATTTAAAATATTTTTTATAACTAAACAGATCCTTAATTTATTTTTTTAAAGTCTTCATGATATTTATTTTTACATTTAATTGGTGATTAGAAAACCATATATGATGACAATTTTTATATTTTGAGAAATATGAAATTTTAAAAAATGTGGCACTCTTATCTTTATGCTCACATATGATAATGTTCATAAAATATGAAAATTTTAATTTCATGGAATCCATGAGAAACTTATGTAGAAATTTTATTTTTGTTGTGAACCAAATAAAGAAATGAGTATCATCTATACATTTTCTATATTGATATAAGACAGACTAAATAAAAATATTTCACACTTGTCCAATTTTTAAATCATTCTAAAAAAAATCTTTAAATCTCGTGAACAAAACAATACTTTTAAGTAAAAATATTTTCAAAAAATATATTAAATAGAAGAAAATAGATATAATTAAATAGGAATTTTCTTTTCTTCAAAAATTTATTGTTCCAAAAGTTATAAGAGAAAGAATTAAATTTTGTTTTGCTGGATTAAATTATAACATTTATTAAATTTTGTTCTGCATTAATCAAGTAATGAGAGAAAAAAGATTTGCATTTATTTTCTTTCCTTTTTTCCCCTCGTCACCACCTATTTGTTCTTTAGCTCTCTTTGTTTTTTTTTTATCTCCAACCAAACACATCATTAATGTTAGAAAAGAACAGAAAAAAGGGAGAAGTCAAGAGCAATTATTATTTAATGCTTAAGTTTAAATATTTTTAGAGCCAAGAAATGATTTAATAATGAAGAAAATTGTTAGTATGGATTTTAGTTACAACCTTGAATAGTTTGATGCAATCTTTAAATAACCTTTTCAGTACATAAGTCGATCAAATTGTAGAACTACGAAATAAAATCACCTTATGAATAAGTTTAACGGTATTTAATGTTAATATACTTTTCCCTTACCTAGGTAGCATGGTCTTGGAAACCAACCAAAACCAAGGCATATTTGATTAGGTTGCCAAAACTAATAGTATGTACCCACCTATCATTTCTTGTCAAAGGGATAAATGAGGTACTCGAAAGAATCTATCCAATGTATCATTTACTTGGGCTAATCACCTTAGTTTGAGTTGGTTAATAGTGGAACAGATCATCTTCAATCTGTGACCAAAGATTCTCTTACTTCTTAGAGTCGCTTGCATCAAGGATTTTATTTAGAAAAAAAAGAAGGGAAAAATAAGAAGACAATTCATTTTTTCTTGTATTTTTTTTCTCTATTAATTATCATAAAAAATTCAAATTTGTTTTAATATGACTAAAAATTAATAAAAATTAAATATTATTTATGTGCAAAATTAAAATCTTGTTCATAAATTTTATATAAATTTTTTTTTTGACTTTTCTCGATAGCCAAACATTGAAATGTGTATTTTATGATATTTTCCTTTTCTTTCCTTTCCTTAATATTTTTTGAGTTTCAAAGGGAGCCTTATAAGATTCAAACTCAAAACCTCCTATATAAAAGTGTCACAATTTGGATGTCTTCAAAATCAAATATTACATTCAAGGGCTTATAAAAATCTTTTTTTTAAAAAAATACTTATTTTTTAAAACGTTCAAATTGGAGACTTATCTTACAAAATAAGGGCGTAGAAAAAATATATATATAAATAAAAGTTATATTATAATTTTGTTTTTTAAATTTTGTTGAGACAGAAGAAGTTGGCATAGAGAAAAGAAAGCGTATTTTAAAAGAGAGGGAGGCCAATAATGGTGGTGTCCAATGTCCATGGCTTGACTCAGATGTTCGTCTTGTACGGGACAGCACCCCTCCCCCCCCCCCCCCGCCTTCCCGCCCTCTCCACCTCTACCCACACGAACGCAGCCGCACGGGCGCTGTCCCGACCCTAAAATTCATTTTACTTTTATGCCCATCCCCAGTTTCCCCTGCACTGTCCCTTTCCCCAGTGGCATTCTCGTAATATCCTCATCATCAATGACCCTTAGTGGGCCCAACCCCCTCCCTCTTTTGCCCCAAAAAGCAGATCAAAATTTTTGCTGAACAAACAGATCCTCTCTCTCTCTCTCTCTCTCTCTCTCTCTCTCTCTCTCTCTCCCTCTCAGCGTCTCATGTGTTACGCTCATCATCTTTGATCTTTGGAGACCATGTGTGTGTCTTTGACTTGGACTCGCTCCCCCTCCCTTCCTTTTAAGCCTGCCCCCCTCAGCTTTCTGCCTACTCTGCGCAGCCCGTGAGCTCGGCCATGGGCGTCCTCCGCCGTCGCAGCCACCTCCGCAGTTGCCTCTCCACCGCCGCCGCAGCTGTCGTCGCCTTCGCCCTTCTCGTCGCCCTCAGTGTCTCCTGCCTCGGTAAGCCTAACAGTGGTGTCGTGAATAATGCGCGCGCGCTTGGACTCAGTCCCACTCGTTAATTAATGTTTCCAACTCGCTAGTTGTTTCTGTTGATTATCTCAGGTGGGGGAGTGCTGGGAGTGGCGAGGGAGGAGATAAGGAGGAGGGTCAGTGACTCGGAAGTTTTGGATTTGACTCGGAGGAGACTCGCCGGGCCGGGATCGTCGCCGCCTACTTGCCGAAGCAAGTGCGGGAAGTGCACGCCGTGCAAGCCCGTGCACGTGCCTATTCAACCCGGGTTGAGCCTGCCACAGGAGTACTACCCGGAAGCCTGGCGTTGCAAGTGCGGCGACAAGCTCTTCATGCCTTAATGAACGAATACAAAAGAAGAAACATGATTCCCAGAAGAACAACGAATCGAAGAAGCAAATTTTTAATTACTTCTAGTCTTTTGATGCCGACATTGCTCTCTGTTTATAGTGATTTTTGTAATTTGCAGTTGACGACATTACAGAGAGGACTCCCCTGTTTTCTGTGTGTCCTGTTGTGGGTTTTGAGTTTGCATTTATGCAAGTGTATTAAGAGACAGTAAATGCTGTAATTATGACGAGCTTCGATTTTCAAAAGAAAATCCAAAATGATGTTGCAATGCTCTGTTCTTCTTCTTCTTCTTTCCCTCCTCCATTAGGTATACATTTATTATGATCGTTGGACTGACACCGACGGGAATTTAGTCCGTTGCAGTTTGCACATACAAAAATACGGAGAAAAATATAAAAACAACTGGACGAATTAATTTTATGGGGATTTTTGTTCCATGGTACATCTGGAAAAAAGACAGTGGAAGATTGGAGGGCAGAGGAGCCTCATTCAAGTATATGGTGGCTGGGATTTTCATTCATAAAGATTGTCTTAGCTTTGGTCTCTCTCTCTCTCTCTCCCCGCGTCTTGGGATGCTGAATGGTAGCAATAGAAAGAGATGGGGCGGGGGCGGGGGCAGGGGAGGGCAGAGGTAGGGGTGCCTGGCGGGATGGATTATGCAGACGGGAAGATCAGATTCACAGCAGATGCATGTGAATCAAAGATGGGTTTCCATTCTTAAGAGATCAGAGTCGCTGGAAATGGAGTTTAGGATGAAACTCCGAAACAGGAAGGACTGTGTTTGTTTCTCCTCCTCTGCCGACTGCAACCTTGTTGGCTCTTGTCATCTTTCTCTGTCCCCATTAAATCTTTAATTTTCTTTCTAGGGCTTTATGTAGAGGGATACGGTGCTCGAATGGCGTTTTCTCTGCAGCCTTATTATCTGCTTTGTTGTTTCCATCCCATAAATCAACACTTTAGCATCTTCCTTGACACGAAACTCGTTGGCACTACATGGGCAGATGGGCCTGTTCCAAGAAAATTATTATTCTTTTTTGATTATGGAAGTTCGATGAAGGGGGAACCGATGACATACTTTTTGCAAAATGATGGCTCTCTCTTTCTCTATTTTTGGGAGCATTAAACCCCAAAGGTTTGGATTATGTAGGATAAAGGGCTTATGTCTTTCAAGGTTAGCGTATGAGCCAAAAGAAAGAATTATTATAGTTTCATCGTACAAAAGCTTAAAACACTACTCATATGTAATTTTATACCAAACGTATTGATTGATAAAGATTAAAGTTTTTGTTGGAAGTGTTCAAAGTTTAGGGAAGGTGAGAATGCATGCGGAGAATGAGCAGAGATGAGCTATCTTTTGTAATTATTCTGCGAGTCTAATCATATATACATATATAAAGCATTTAAAAGTTACTATGCAAAATGTTCAAGTTTGATGTACATGGTTGACCCCAATTTAACATGGTATTAGAAGAATATTGGTTACTAGGAGATCTTGAGTTCTAGTTTTGTCGCTCGAGCAGTGTTAAAAGCTTGAAATATATTGTTGACACAACCTTAAAACTTAAACTTTTAGGTCAAATGGTAATCTAATACAAAAATAAAAAATAAAAAACAAAAAACGAGAGAGATGGATTGGAGCATTAGATTTTGGTTAAAATAAAAACTTAAATAAGGAGGAGGCATTAGGATTGAATTAAACTTTAATTTTTTGGTTAACTCGAAATATAAAGGGTGTGTTTCAAATTTGATTTGAAAAATATAAGAGAAAAGAAAGGAAAATATATAAGACATCACTTTTTCATTTATTGAAAAAGTAAGAAATAAAATAAAATATAATGTAAATTCGTAAATAAAAAAGTTTGATTTTATGCATGAATATTTAATTTTTTTTAAAAAAATTTTAACTATATATTAGGATAAATTTTTATTTTTAATACTATTTGATGTAAAGAAAAAAATTGAATAAAAAGAGCTTTCATTCCACCAAGAGGAAAGGCTTTGGGGTTAGGGCATTGGGTTTAATCATTTAGTCATGGTCCTAATCAAATTTAAAATAGAGCAAAGGTAGTATTGGGTTAAGTTCAATCGTTCAGAATTTGGGTAACAATAATTTTGTGTTAGGAAAAGGTCTTAAATTTGGAGAAAATGTTATACAAAATTTTATTAAATTTTATCCAAATTCATACAAATCCAAATTGAAGGCTTGAAAATCATGATATTGAATACAATGTAAGAGAAATAAGCTTTTATTCCAACGATCAATTTATTTAACGATCAGTGCAGGCATCTTTATTACATATTTATTTTTGGTTAAAATAAACATTAAATACAATAATTTTTTGGGTCATATACTTTGATTTAATTTTGGCTAACAATAAAATGAAGGAGTTCTTTTTTAATAAATATCTTAAGGCATAGCTCAGTCATTAAAATTTAGAAATTTTATCTTACAAGTTTTATATTCAAATCTCATAAGGGGTAGAAAGAAATGTATAAATAGGAGGCAGGCTATCTGTAGAGACCCAAAAAAAAAAAAAAAATTAAAATAAAAAAGAAAAAGGAAAATTTAGTTTGGTACAAGACCAAACCGTTGACGGTTTGAGGTGTCTCAGGAAAACCGTTAACAATTTTGTGTGCGTATGATTTGGTGAGATCAAACCATCGACGATTTTAGTTAGTTTAGGAAAATTGTCAACGATTTCAATTTACCGAGGGTTGTTAAAGATATAATTGTGTTAAAAAGGTTTGGTTAAAAACCAAACTATCGACGTTTTCCATCGGGGGCAGCAGCCTATAAAAGGCACTTAAGGTTATTTTTTAGAAAATTTACTCTCTCTCTCTCTCTCTCTCTCTCTCTCTCTCTCTCTCTCTCTCTCTCTCTTCGATTTCTCGTCCGTTTTAAGCCTGAATCGAAGGATAAACGCTATTTCGGGATCCTAACGACGAATCTTAACAATGTAACCGGAACATATTTGTTGTTTAGGCATCTTAGGCACCACTCTAAGAAAAAGATAAGGGGAATAGATTATATCAGATATTTGTAGAAATCTCACCAATTAATTTGTAGTATATGATTATAGAAATGATATATATGATTTTTCAGAATAATCAGACATATGAAAATTGAGATTATGAATTATTACATGTATATTTTTGGGAAACCAAGTATTCTGAATTGAGTAAACTCTAGAAGACAATTTAATGTTAATCCTCAGCAAAATATATTTATCCCAGACAATTGTTATATTATAGTTTATCACTTAAGCTGTGTGGCATAAGTATGAATATTATTTTTACGGTATATATATATAAGCATGTCAAATTATTTTACAATTATCTAGAACAAGTACGGTTTGACAATGATTTTCAAAAAATGTTGTAAATATTATAGAAATTATGATATGACAGTTCAACCGACTTTATGTTGTGTTCAGTATATTATGATACTTTAGTCGGTTTAATGCCATGACAGTTCAGCCGACTTTATGTCGTGACAGTTCAGCCGATTCAATGCCATGACAGTTTAGCCGGCTTAATGTCGTGACAGTTCAGTATGCCATGATCAGTTATGAAATGACAATTTATACAGAAATTATGATATGACAGATTTTATGGTAGCAGAACCCTGATGGATTAGTTTAGTTTCAGAATACGATATCGTAGCTATTATGTTAGATTAGTGCCACCTCACTTCTCAGACAGAGTGTTGGTGATTGGATAGTCGATTGTACTCAGAGAAGAGTAAAGTACCTCCTAGCAGTCCAAACCAGGCTAGGTAGGCCAATCGTACTTACAGATGAATTATGTTTGGCTTAACGTGGTAGACCAGCCATTGCTAAGTCCCACCTATGGGCCGCACGACCCAATCATGTGGGGGTAATACATGATATTAGCTAACTATCCATCTAGAGGAAAATTTTAGTATGAGACAGATATATCAGATGATTTACATATACAGAGAAACTTATTATGATAAAGTATGTTTATGCTGAAAAGTATGTATTTACCAGACTTATATATGTATGAGTATAGATTTACATGATTTACTAGTTAAGTTAATTATTTATAGGATATGTTTATGATACACTAGAACTCATGTTGACACACACTGATGATAATCTATTCTTTTTTACTGAAAGGTGTCTTACCCTAAGAATTTTAACATTTCAGGAAATACGAGAAATCAAGTCTAGAGTGCTCTAGGGCTAGATCTAGATAGTTTTGTTAAAAGTAAGTGTCTGTGAGTACTGATATAGGTATAGTGATGTTTTGTACACCATGAGTTGTAATTTATGTTTATGGGGAGATACTTATGTAATGATTGATGGTTTTAGAACTCTGGTATTATATATGAGATTTATGTATATTATGTTCCGCTGTTTGATTCATAGATTGGTTTATGGACAGGTATACTCGTTATCCCACTTTGGGTTCGGGTCAGTATAGTTATGGTATCAGAATATTATCATATTTATGGCAGTATAATTTTCGGATCGTTACACTATCTCCTATTGTTTAATCTAAAACTATTCAAAATCTACAATAGAACAAAGAATAAAAGAATCTGTATTCAAAGAACCAATATGTGATTTTTAAAAAAATGAAAAAGGGACCGTGTTAAGAGAAAATAAAAATAATGTAGTTTATGTATGGGGATATTAGAATGTAGAAAGGGGGAGGAGGATGAAGGGCAGTCCCTTGGCCCCCTTGTCCTTACATAGGCAGAAGGAGGGAATGATTTAAACAATATTTAAAGATATTTGCCCTTGCCAAATAGTGGTCTAAACCATTTTCTTCCTAGGCACAACCATCCAAGCTCTTGCTTGATTGATGATTTGCTCAATTTTGTCTCCATCATAAACAATTTTAGTTCATATTTTCAAGTACTATCTTGTTCTTTGTCACTCAAAATGAGTGAATCTATTTTACCTTTTTCAAAAGGACGTCTTGACATGAATTCAGATATTAAAAATCTAAATTTATCCTTTTTCTATTGAAAAATCAGACAACAAAAAATAGATTTTAAAATTAAATTTATATTTATACTTAATTACATGACTAATTCTCAAACCTAATCCTATAATCAGTTTCAAAACACACCCACTTCCACTTTTATAGACTTTTTCATATTTTTAAGTCACAGAAACAGAGTATGATGGCTAAACCCTACAAGAAGGGGTTTGGAACATCCACCCACAAATACTTGTACATACACAATGGCTGGAGGACAAGTGTAGGAGATGTCACTATATATAAGAGTGCAGGCCAAGCTAGTGCAGAAAGGGGGCTTGAAGTTTATTCATGAAAGTGGTCTCACAGTGTGCTCCCTTGCAGGTTGCATCATATGCAGCTACCTAGCTTGGGCTGTTGGCCGTGCCACTTGCCCAATGTCCAGGGGTGGTGGTGTCTGGTGGAGCCACTGGTTTCTCACTGCTTCCTTCTGTGACTTCCTTCAATTGTTGCTTTCAATGCTTCTGGAGCTGTACCAATGCCCAGCTTACGATTAATTTTTGAGTAACTTGAATTGGAAATGAAAACTTTTTGCACCTTCCCCCTGCTCCCAATTTACGTTTTCAATTTCCCGATTTCCAAATAATTGGACCGACTTTTCTTTAACGAAAATTTGATGAGAAGACATAAATTTATTCTAAAAATTTAAAGATAGGCATCTCCTAGGATTTCAATTTTAATAATTTGACAAATCTCATTTGAAGTTTATCAAAAGATAAGAAGTTCCTTATATATTTGCCAAAAACAAGAAAGACAAGTTTCGGAAAAGTATTACTATCATCAAAATCAAATTTTCGAAAGGTTCATGACATTTTTTAAATGTCAAGGAAGGCTGGTTGAATTTTTGAAACCTCTAATAGGTGTGTGTCACCAATTCTCGAAAGATGTCAATGCCCTTTACCCAAATATTAATATTTTTGTATTCCTACAACTGATATTGGACTGCTATAAAAATAAATCTCACATCCAAGAGCCACACGAGTGAGTGTGGAACTTACTCCTGTGCCTAATCAAAGAAAAAAAAAATAGTAAATATCGATATGGTATCATACCATATTCTATTGGAAGTTCGCACCGAGGTTTCAAAGCTGTTTGGGCTCTGGTTGGCGCAGGGAAAAAGCTTACCATAGATTCTCTATTGGTCAATGGTCACAGTGCTGGACAAAAATGGTTAGAAGTCATTTTCCTCGAGAGCTGGATTTACAATGTCCCATTCACTCAATTCCCGAAATAACATATCTACCGGTGATCTTGCTCGGAACTGGCAGTGCAAGCATATTTCTTTCGCCTCCCTCTGGTTTCTTTCTGCCAACCTTTTTACTATTTTTCCTTAAACCCGATTTGAAAATAAAAAAAATATTAAGAAAAGGAAAAAAAAAATCACATTTTCATTTGGTTATTGAATTTATAAATTATTATATTTTATTTTTTTAAAAAAATTTTAATTATATTAAAATAAACTTTTATTTTTAATAGTATTTTATATATAAGGAAAATACAATAAAACAAAATTCTTGATACGAATAGACCCTTACACAAATGAATTTTTGGGTTTAACTCATGCCTTGTTTAAGTGCACATGAGAATTTGGGGTCTAATTTATTCATCTAGAGTTAAAGATTCATAATTAGGGGCTTTTTTTTTTTTAAAAAAGAAGGGCGGTACCTCTATTTATTTATTGATAATCCCTCACTTTTGGCGGAGGAATACCGTGGTTACAAGACAATCAATGGGAGATAACAAAAGACAACACGTTAAAAATCTCCCAAAGAATAACATCAACATCCAGCCAAAAACTAAGATACAAGACCAAACAAAACAAAACAAAACAAGACTAGACCTACAAAACAAACCTCACACAACAAAATAAAACAAAAGATAAATAACATAGAGTATAAGCAAAAACCAAAAGGAAAACAGTTAAACATACCTCATATAAGCCGTACCCATCTTCTCCAATTTATACAAACCATTGCTAACTCTAGGGAGTTGACTACTATTTGTAAACAAACTATTCCTCCCCATAGCACCTTGTCGAGCCAAGGCATCTGCCACTTTGTTCCTTTCTCTATACCAATGATTTATCGAAAAATCTACTCCCTCCAATAAACCAATAAGTTGCTCCCAAAAATCCCACAAATACCACAAGGAGACTTCCTGGCTTTTATCCAATTAACTACAATATTCGAATCACATTCAATATCGATACAGTTATGTCCCAAATTTTTGCAAATCTTTATTCCCTCCAACATAGCTCTCAATTCAGCTTCATTATTCGAACAAGTACCAAAATATTTTGAAAAGCCAATTACAAAAGAACCTGTATGGTCTCTACGAATGCCACCACTACCCTTCGGCCTTGGGTTCCCCAGGTTGCTCCCATCCAAATTTAGTTTCAACCTCCCTTACCTCGGTTTTAGCCATTTCACACTTTGTATAGTTTTAATTCTTTTATTCACAATTTACACTTCTAGATTCTGCAATATCTGAAAATCTGCATCATTTAACTGAACCATTTCTGTCATGTTCCTACTCAAAACCCCCACCCAATACTTAATGGAGAGCCACACATCAGTACTACTTTATAATTTCCTCCCATTCTAGCCACATATCTCCTTCTCCACAGCCTCCAAACTACTAAACAAGGAATCAAACCCATCAAAGAACCCAATTGAGAGAACCTGGAAGCCCTATTAAACCACATTTGAACTCTTTCTTTCCAACTTTATTGCCTAAGGAAAGGAACACCTACCTCTTCTGAAACCTTCCTCCAAACCTCATAAGCAAGGTCTCCCTTATTTAACACATGCTCCAAATCTTCTGATTGCCTCATCTCACAACAATTACACGTCGAAACAAGTGAAACTCCCACCCTTCTCACCTTTTCATCAACACTTAGGCACTCAAAAGTAGCCTTCCACATATAGATAGAAATTTTCTTCGATAACCATTTGTTCCAAACCCACTTAACCCAATCAAATTTTGGAGCTCTAACTCTGATAACATCCCATGCGGATTTTGTATTAAAGCAACCATCTTTTTCTAGGAGCCATTACAGAATGTCCGAAGAATTTCTAAGATTTCCCACATTTTCCATCACTTCATCCGTTTTACTAAACCCCAGAATCCTCTGCAAATTTTCCACATCCCACACATTATTAATAATCAAATCTTTTAATTTGATATGAGATTGTGCACCATTTGGACAATCTGCAAACAAAGGTTCCGAATCTAGAAACTTATCATATCACAAATTTACATCTCCTTTTCTAACCTTCTACTTAGATTTATTTAACAGTTCAGACATACCCTGCAAAACTTTCCCCCAAAAGGAAGAATCTGATCTGTGCGATCTGCAAAGAGCAATATGTCCTCCTTTCACATATTTAGCTTTAAAAAATCTAGCCCATAAAGAATTTTAGGTTAATAAATGTCAACCAAACTTCATGAACAAAGACCACTGCACTTCCGAAATGTCCCTTACTCCTATGCCCCCCTCCTCCACAGGAACACTCAATTTTTTTCAAGCTCTCCATTTCATTTTTTCTTTTTCATCCTTAAATCCCCAGAAAAAAGAAGTAAACATACCTTGAATCTTTTTAATCACCAGTTTCGGTACATTTAGAACAGCTAACAGATGCAATGGCATACTTGAAAGCATATGTCTCAACAAAACAAGACGAACTCCTTGAGACAATAGTCTACTTTTCCAGCCCTCAACCCTCTTACTGATTTTTTGGATTAAAGGGTCAAAATGACAGCCTTTCAATTTACCATCCACTATTGGCACACCAAATACGTAAAAGGAAATTTACCCTCAATAAAACTAGTTCCTTGAAGAATTTCTCATTTCCTCTGAACACCCAACTTGTTTGAGAAAAAAATAGTTGATTTATCTTTATTCACCCTTTGGCCAGTCCAATTTTCATACTCTTTAATCACCTCCATTAACTGACTAACAAATTTTTTTCTAGCATTAGCAAAAATAACAACATCATCCGCGTACATTAAATGTGATATAATAGGTGCATCACACGGGTGTGCAAAAGGTAAAATCCGCTTCTCAGACAACTTTTCTTGAATTAATTTAGAAAGAATTTCTTCCATGATGATGAAAATATACAGCGACAACGAATCCCCTTACCTCAAGCCCCTTTTAGACTTGAAGAAACCTCTTTAAGTGTCATGCATCATGATAGAAAACCATGGAGTGGAAATACAATTCTGAATCAACTTACAAAACCAATCTGGAAAACCAAGAGCCTGAAAAATCTGATCTACCACCAGCCACTCCACTCGATCATACGCTTTGCTCATATCAAGCTTTAACATTATATTACCTCCTCTCACCCGCCTATGTAATAATTTTATCATCTCTTAAGTAAGCGTTATATTTTAAAAAATACTTCTCCCTTTCATAAAAGCACCTTGTTCTAAAGATATTAACTCACTCATCACCAATGAAAGCTTACCAACAAGGATTTTGGAGAAAATTTTATAGATTATGTTACAAAGGCTTATCGGCTGAAATTTATCAAAAGACTGAGGATCATTTACCTTATGGATAAGTACTATGTAAGAGGAACAAAAATACCGAGGCAACATATCACCTCTGAAGAATTCTCTTACTGCATCCATCACATCATTTTTAATAATCTTCCAACAGGTAATATAAAAAGAAGACCCAAACCCATCCAGTCCCGGGCTACTATTCACAGAAATAGACGAAACAGCTTCATAAACCTCTTCCTCAGTCGGTTCTTCCCTCAGCTGACCTATAGACTCCTCAGAAACTACCGAATGGATGATATCTTCCAGGTTTGACCTTTGCACTGAACTATTTTGCCCCAAGAATTGCTCAAAATACTTCACAGCCTCATCATAGACCATCTGCATATTTTCCAACACCGAACCATAAGGAAGCATCATTGAATTTACACAAGAATTTCGCCTTTTTTGCGTAATCACAACATGTAAAAACTTTGAATTCTGATCCCCATCTATAAACCATTTCATCTTTGCTTGTTGCGCCAATCTAGCCTCTTCCCTTTTATACCAAACCTCCAATTCAGCCTTAGAAACAAGGAACTCTTCCTCAATTGATTCCGAGTATTCTGTCTGTAGTAAATTCTCATAATTTTTCACCCTTTCCTCAAACTCTCGAATAAAACTACCAACACGACCGAAAGTATGTTTATTCCACACCCTAAGCCTTTGTTTTAGTCTTTTTAATTTACCCGCCAATTTACACAATCCTAAATCCCCCACAATGTGTTCTCTCCAAGATGATTCAACCATTTCCAAAAAATCCCCATGAGACATCCACATGTTTTGAACCTAAAAGGAGCTAGCCCATACTTCTCCTTACTCGCACATAGTTGTAATAAGATAGGAGAATGACCTGAAGTATTTCTTTTCAACAAAAAAGTCTTAGCTTCACCATATTTTATAGAAAAAAACATTATTAATCAGCACCCTGTCCAGTTTCATCTAACTTCTTCTTAAACCTTGTTGGCCGTTACACCATAAAAATTGACTTCCTTTGAATTTGAGGTCCAATAACCCACAACTATTAATACAACCATTGAATTCAGCCATAGACGAACCCAAGTGAGGTCTACCTCCCACCCTTTCCTCATCTGACCGAATTACATTAAAATCTCCCATAACAACCCAAGCCACATCCACACTCGACATCCCCTGAAGCTGTTCCCATAAATCTCTTCTCTCAATATGATAACATTTAGCATAACAAAAGTAAGAAACAGGGAGCCTCTATCCTTAGTTAACGAAACTGTCACACATTGATTTAAGGTACCCACCCAATCCACTTGAACATCATCTTTCCAGAACAACCAAATCTTCCCACCTTCCTCTATATTAGAGCAAAAGCTAGTAAATTGCAAATACATCGCCCACCTTCGTATTTTTTCTATATCTTGAAAAGGTTCCGAGACTGCCAAAATCGAAACTTTCTGATCCTTCACAATTTGTTTTAATCTTTTCTTCGACATGCTCAACCCTCTTATATTCCAAAACATAATTTTGTCAATCATAGGTTCAACTTTTGAGGTACTGCCTTGGACCTCTTTGACATTCTCACTTGTCCATCATCTTTCTTTCTTCCTTCCGATTCACCCACTGTCACATTACCTGGATCAGAATAACATTCTTTTTGAGTATCAATGCAAACCTCCAAATCTCCCTCAGATAACACATCATAATTACCCCTCCACATTCCACCCTCCACTCCCCCCTCTCTCTCATCCACCTCCTCCACTAAAATCAACTCTCCATCCTTATCCTTTTCAACTTCTCCTCTCCCCCCCTTCATAAACAACTTCGATTTCCTGAACAGACCTAGAACAATCTCCCAGTTCTACCTGCACCCCTACCATCCCTAACTTCTGGCCTTTACAACGATCGGCTTTCTCTCCACTATTCTTCTCTACCAAATTAACTTCCTCCACTTTTTTAGTCCCCACATTATTAACCTCATTCACAATTTCTTTATTTTTCTCCATCACCTTCGACGGACCATTCACGTTTCCATCCTTCTTCTCCTCCACCCGTTGTTCCCGACTCTTCAAAATAGGACCTTCCTCTTCAACTATCATATTCTCTTTTCTACCCACTTCTTTCCAAACCATCCCATCTACCTCCTTCCTCATTCCAACCTTCCTTTTATCCTTAGGTTTAACTCCAAACCGGCATACAACATCAGTGTGACCTTGCCTACAACATTTGTTACAATAGAAACCCCTCTTCTCACATATTACCCTTTGCCAATTCAGTTTTTGTCCTACCACCAATGGAAAACCCTCCACAGGATCCTTCTGCAAATCCACTTCAACACATAATCTCGCACCCGTGGCTCGTGTTCTATATAACATGGCATTATCCATTCCTAAGAATTTACCAAATCTAGTGGCCAAACTCTGTAAACAGTCCATTCTATATAAATGTAAAGGCAGACCTAGTAAGAAAATCCACTAAGGTGCGATTGATGGCTCCTTGTTGACATCAAAATTCACGAACTAGTTAAAAATCCGAAATTGGCACCCTGCCACCCATCTTCCTTCTCGTGCCTATACATGAATGCAGTCCTTTTCGTTTACCAAATGCAACAGAACATGGTAGTTATCCATAAAACTTATCATGGGAACTTCAGAGAGGCCCCAGGATTGGATAATATGCCTCCAAAGGACATCGATAGACGGTCTTGCAGAAAGAAACTTAAGCACCAATGCAAACTTCAGATCCTTCGCAGCCTTTTTCATCTCCACATCCAAGAAAACAAAACCTAATTCCCCATTAATTAGTTCTGGTTTCCTCAATGGGATTTTGAATTTTGAAGATGGAATTGGCTTCTTCAAAGCTTCCGCAAATGATTTTCCCCCCAGCGAAACCTTCCCCCTTTTCAACCTTAACATCCCCTAAACCACTCCCTGTCTCCCGTATACTAGCATCGACACCTCCTCTCAACCCTCCGGTAACAGCTATCGAAGATGGCTCTGTCATGTCTAAAAAATTACCTATTTTCCATATTGACCACCAAAAAGCAAATAAAAATAATAAATAATAAAGAATAAAGCAAACTTGTAGTCTCGTAGACCTGCGTCTGCCGTCACCGTATGTCACTCACGCAGATTCGCCGTTACGACTTCGTCTTTCTCAAGTAGATTTGCTCACGAGGATTCGTCGTTCCTCTCACAATTGGGTCTGACAACGGGGCGGCTCGCACAAATTCGTAGACTCACAAAATGCTTCAGTGTCGAGTCTGGCAACGGAGGCTCTTAGCACGACCGCCGCACAATGCTTCGTTCTGCTTCGCCTGTTTCACCGAAAGGTAAGATCTTTCTAGATCACTCTGCAACTTCGGCCATGGTAGTAACTCAGATGTTGCCACAAGTTGAATAGCGACAAGGAGGCCGATTAAGAGTTCACAATTCACAAGCATCGATGGTTGCTGCCAGCACAGACTAGCTTACCAGAGGCAGAGCTCAACCTCGCGGGGCAGGATTTCCAACCAGAAGATCGCGACGGTGACTAGGGCGCGAGTAAGAGAAATCGGAGAAGGAGCCACCGCACCTTGCTGAAATCATCAACGTCGTCATCGTCGTCCCTCGTCGCGACGGCGGTAGGGTTTCACAGTAATACTTTGTTGCTCAAGTCTCCGTTCAACTTTTTACCTATTATCAGCACTGGCCACCACTGGCCGCTACCAGCATAGACCAACCGAACCAGAGGCAGAGCTCAACCTCGCGAGGCAGGATTTCTAACTAGCAAATCGCGATGGTAGGTTCAGGAAAGTAACAAAAAAAAAAAAAAAATGATTCTATCAATTTGGGTTTAGTTGCACACTTTAAAAATTTTTGAATTGAACCAAGGCATATCTAGTTAGACCTTGACATAAAAAACTTTAGTCCTATTCTAACTCAAATCGAGAAGGTTGTTCTCCAACCCTTATTCGGTCCTTTACTCGCATCTTCTCCCAAAACCCTAATTCTCTTAATACCTCACCTCCTCCCCCTCCCGCCATCAGCTTACTAGTTAATGATCCACGCTATTCTCCATTTTGTTGGCGAATCCCTTACTCACTTAGTTACTCGTCTCCTTATGCATTCCCTTTTAGCTTTTCTAGTTGAAGCAGTGGATTCACTTCCAACTCTGCCTCTCCATAACTCTGTGGCACAGTCCCACATCAAATATTAATTTTTATGAAAGTGTTTCAACTTCATTACATTAACTATAGCTTACAATAAGTTTATATATACAATTGTACAATAAGCAAGCTTCTTATCTGATTGAACTAATCAATAACAGAAAATTAACAACTCAATAACTAAACTAACAACTCAATAACTGATATTGGGAGTTTGTAATGACCTGATTCTTCATACTTTTTTTTACTGCAAAATTTCACTGCTTTAATACCTTTTAATATAGTCAAACCATCACTGTAACGCCCCGACCCCCTACGTGCGCCCGGAGTGCTACTAATCCATTTATTTACCTGATAATCCACATTCTAACGTCATATACGCAGCAGAAAATATAAATATAATCCTCAATCATATAATACTAGAGTTTACTATTCCTATCCATAATCCAAATTAACTATTCACCACCTATACTTACATATATACATATCTCCAAAAACATTCAGTATTCATAACTAACCATTTCCTCAGAAGACTTAAAACATAAGACATAAAATATAAAACATAAAATATACATCTCAAAATTACTATAAAAATATACCCTTTCTCTTTCTATTTTCCCAATAATATTCTAAAACCATGAGCTCTCTAAGCTCGATCTCGAGAAAATCCTGAAAAGATAAATTCATATTCGGGTAAGACACATCTCAGTAAGGGAAGAAATAATATATTAAAACAATGTGTGGCTAACATGAGTTTATATAACAATATAATATTTAAATTTGAAAATTATTAACATAATTCCTGAAATCATTTTCTGATCCTATTCAAATACATGCAAAAGATTTAACCCACAAGATTACCTGAGGATAGGGGTGATTACCCGCCTATACAAGTAGTACCCCTTTACTCTGATACTTAGGCAACCCAAGGATTGCTACTGAAGCATACCAAGGCACTCACCTTACTCAGTAAGCTCTCAAGTATTAAATTGATCTTGTATTCACACAGTTCAAACAAAGGTTTACCAGGGAAAGCCCCAAGGATAGGGAAATCTACCCATCCATACAAATAGGTTCCCTCTGCCCTAACATGTTATGCAGCTATTGCCACATCTAAAGTTACTAGTGCACTCACCTTTCTCAACAAGCCCTCAGGCGAAGAGTACACCCCGCCTAATCGTAACATGTTTTACAAGTATAGATACTTCTAGTATTATAATACATTGTTCTTCCTGTCATTACTCAACCATTCACATATGTTCATGTTCATAACTTTAACATTCCATTTCATTTTACTTTAAGTGACTCTTTCCTATTTTACATTGTTCACATTTCACATTTTATTTTCATTTCATTACATACCCAACATCTTTTAGCTGTATTACCCAACATATTTCAACTGTTTTACCCAACATCTTTCAACTATTTACCGAACATTTTTCAGCTATTTTACCTAACATCTTTCAACTATTTACCCAACATTTTTTAGCTATTTTACCCAACATCTTTCAGCTGTTTTACGCAGCATCCTTCAACTGTTTTACCCAATATTTTTCAACTGTTTTACCCAACATCTTTCAGCTGTTTTACCTAACCTCTTTCAACTGTTTACATGGTTGCATTAACACACACAAGCAGCATAGTTCATATCATATTTCATTCTCAATGCATTACTTACTTAACCTGCATCTTATACATTTAACATATATTTGCACAGAAATTATATTTACTCATGCCACACAATTTAGTAATAAAATTCATACATTGCTTATAAAATAAGTCAACCAACATTTAATGTTTATATACTGAAAATACCTTTCATTTCTTACATAATCATCCTGAAAATATTTTCCACTTTCCTCAGTTCATTTTCACATATACGTATCTAATAAACAACCCTAAACTCGGAAAAACATAATTTAAATGGTTGGCATTTTAAACCCAAATCGAAACATATGCACATATATATAACACAATTCATTTTCCATAAAATTCATAAAAATTCTGGTTTAATATATATTTTTCCCCTTACTTAGTCTTGAACTACGCTAACAGGGACGCTGAAAAATACCTGCGGCGCTCACCCGAGCCCTGATTCAAAAATCCTAATTCCATTAAATTAATCCTAAATAAAATATTATTTTAATATTTCCTAAGCTCTTAAATACCAAATAAATAGTTATACCCTCAAAAATAACCAATTTTCCAAATCTCACTCTCACTTTAGAGTGGAGCCTAGAAAATCCCTATTGGAAATTTACTCCAACCAAAATGATGACGATCACGACTAAGACCCCATGGTGGTGCTTGATTGTCAATTTAACTGAAGATCTAAGGTGAAATTGAGAAATTAGGGAAAAGTTATCTTATCCCAAGAATAGTGCTCCCACGACAAATTCGCTCCGATAGAAATGTCGGTGGCAGAGTTAGAAATCCAATGACACCTTTTGTTTCTCGATCAGCGCTCGTTAGACTGATGAAATTGAAGAGAGAGAGAGAGAGGCGGAGATGAAGATGACGAGAGAGAAAGAAGACTGAGAGACAAATGCAGGAAGCTTCTCTGCGTAGGAAGCTTCAAGCTTTCTTAACTATTTTTCTTTTTTCTTTTTACTTACTTTAACTTAACTTACATATACTTATATATATATATATATATATATATATATATATATATATATAATCATCATTTTACTTAACTTAATTAATTCAAGTTAATAATGTTTAACTAATTAATTACTAATAAATAATTTTAATTTAATTTAATTCTTTTTTTATTATTCTCTTTATTTGTTTATTTAATACATTAATCTAATAATGTTTAACTAATTAATTGATTAATAATTTTAATTAATTAATAATATTTTTTATTTATTTAATAATTTTTTTTTCAGGCTATTACATTCTTCTCTCCTTTAAGAAATTTCTTCCTCGAAATTCGTTACATAATCTTTCATTTCCATAATTTTACGATTTATTATACCTCATACCATTCAATAAATATATCTCCCAAATAAATTTTTGCATCATCAATAATTAAATAAAATCATCATCATCTTAAACATAAATTCATACCTGCCCCTTGGCTTTATTTGCCTCATCCAGGACCATCGTATAACCACGTGCTTGTCCACCTTTGCTTAGTGGTATCTACTGGTTTCCCCCAATACCATAACCCTTGAAATCAACTAACCAACCTCATACCACACATTTCCATATACCTCAATTTAAATATCAAACACCCAACTTGACCACAAATCATTTAATCACATCACCTAAATTATTTTCCTTCAAAGATTTTTTTTCCCCTACATCAACCAACCTAACATTCGAGTTCAAATTCCAAATTCTAATTTCTCTGCTCAGAAACATCACCATCGATTGATTTACCATGATTTTCTGAAACTAGTTACTTCTTCAGAAAAATACAGAAGACCATCAAAGGATTTCTGCCCTCAAGCTTACGAAACATAACTCAGAATTCCTAACGATATCTTAATCTACCCATCCCTATCCTTATCGCAACTCAATCCTATACTCTGGTATAAATCATCCCCAACCTAATACTCTAACCTTTCCATATCCAGGCGATGTGAAATTAATCACACTTCTGGTTGGACATTGCTTTGATACCATCTGTAATGCCCCGACCCCCTGCGTGGGTCCGGAGTGCTACTAATCCATTCATTTACCTGATAACTAACATCATATACGCAACGGAAAACATAATTATAATCATCAATCATATAATACCAGAGTTTACTATTCCTATCCATAATCTAAATTAACTATTCACCACCTGTACTCACATATGTATATCTCCAAAAACATTCGGTATTCACAAACACCTGTATTCACAACTAACCATTTCCTTAAAAGACTTAAAACATAAGACGTAAAATATAAAACATAAAATATACATCTCAAAATTAACATAAAAATATACCCTTTTCTCTTTCTATTTTCCCAAAAATGTTATAAAACCCCGAGCTCTCTAAGGTCAATCTCGAGAAAATCCTAAAAAGATAAATTCATATTCGGGTAAGACACATCTTAGTAAGGGAAGAAACAATATATTAAAATAGTGTGTGGCTAACATGAGTTTATATAATAATATAATATTTAACATTTGAAAATCGTTAACATAATTTCTGAAATCATTTTCTAATTCTATTCAAACACATGCAAAAGATTTAATCCACGAAATTACTTGAGGATAGGGGTGATTACCTGCCTATACAAGTAGCACCCCTCTACTCTAATACTTAGGCAACCCAAGGATTGCTATTGAAGCATACGAAGGCACTCACCTTATTCAGTAAGCCCTCAAGTATTAAGTTGATCTCGTATTCACATAGTTCAAACAAAGGTTTACCAGTGAAAGCTCCAAGGATAGGGAAATCTACCCGCCCATATAAGTAGGTTCCCTCTGCCTTAACACGTTATGCAACTATTGCCACATCTAAAGTTACTAGAGCACTCGCCTTTCTCAGCACGCCCTCAGGCGAAGAGTACACCCCGCCCAATCGTAACATGTTCTACAAGTATAGATACTTCTAGTATCATAATACATTGTTCTTCATGTGATTACTTAACCATTCACATATGTTCATGTTCATAATTTTAACATTCCATTTCATTCTACTTTAAGTGACTCTTTCCCATTTTACATTATTCACATTTCACATTTCATTTTCGTTTCATTCATTTTCATTTTCATTTCATTTCATTACATACCCAGCATCTTTCAGCTGTATTATCCAGTATCTTTCAATTGTTTTACTCAACATCTTTCAACTGTTTACTCAGCATTTTTCAGCTATTTTATCCAACATCTTTCAACTGTTTACCCAACATTTTTCAGCTATTTTATCCAGCATCTTTCAGCTGTTTTACTTAGCATCTTTCAGCTACTTTACCCAACATCTTTCAGTTGTTTTACCCAACATTTTTCAACTGTTTTACCCAACATCTTTCAGCTGTTTTACCCAACATCTTTCAACTGTTTCATGGTTGCATTAACACATACAAGCAGCATAGTTCATATCATATTTCATTCTCAATGCATTACTTAACTTGCATCTCATACATTTAACATATATATGTACAGAACTTACATTTACTCATGCCACACAATTTAGTAATAAAATTCATACATTGTCTATAAAATAAGCCAACCAACATTTAATGTTTATATACTGAAAATACTTTTCATTTCTTATATAATTATCTTGAAAATATTTTCCACTTTCATTAGTTCATTTTCGCATATAGGTATCTAATAAACAACCCTAGATTCGGAAAAACATAATTTAAATGGTTGACATTTTAAACTCAAATTGAAACATATACACGTATATATAACACAATTCATTTTTCATTAAATTCATAAAAATTTTGGTTTAATATATATTTTTTCCCTTACCTAGTTTCTTGAATTACGCTAATAGGGACCCCGAAAAATACTTGCGGCACTCACCCGAACCCTGAATCAAAAATCCTAATTCCATTAAATTAACCCTAAATAAAATATTATTTTAATATGTCCTAGACCCTTAAATACCAAATAAACAGTTATACCCTCAAATATAATCAATTTGCCAATTTTTCCAAATCTCACTCTCACTTTGGAGTGGGGTCTAGAAAATACCAATTGGAAATTTACTCCAACCAAAATGATGATGATCACAACTAAGACCCCATGGTGGTGTCTGATCGTCGATTTAATTGAAGATCTAAGGTGAAATTTAGAAATTAGGAAAAAGTTGCCTTATCCCAGGAATAGTGCCTATACTGTTCCTACGACAAATCCGCTCTAGTAGAAATGTCGGTGGCGGAGTTAGGAATCCAACGACACCTTCTGTTTCCTGATCGACACTCGTTAGGCCGATGAAATTGAGGAGAGAGAGGCGGAGATAGCGAGAGAGAAAAGAAGACCGAGAGATGACTGCAGGAAGCTTCAAGCTTTCTTAACTTTTTTTCTTTTTTTACTTACTTTAACTTAACTTACATATACTTATATTTATGTATATAATCACCATTTTACTTAACTTAATTAATTCAAGTTAATAATGTTTAACTAATTAATTACTAATAAATAATTTTAATTTAATTTAATTTTTTTACTATTCCCTTTATTTGTTTATTTAATACATTAATTTAATAATGTTTAACTAATTAATTGATTAATAATTTTAATTAATTAATAATATTTTTTTAGTTATTTAATAACTCTTTTTTTTTTTTGGTTATTCCAATCACCTAGGTCCAAATAGGACCCATGGAATCTGAGACACAATAAACTACCTAAGTAGCGAGAAGCAGAAAACATACAACCATAACCATATATATACAATACCAGAGCGTCTGAATATTTCCCAAAATATACACAACCATACCCAAAATACCCTCATCTAGACCTAGGGACCACTCAAAATTAACTTCCCAAAATACTCACCCTACAGACAAGGCAGTACTATAGTCCCTTCTATTTGCGAGCATAATCTGCTCGCTTAACTGGATCACCTGAAAAATGTTAAATCACTAAGATGAGATAACACTCAATAAGATGAAATATGCTATTGCTAGTGTGTGGCAATTGAGTTTACATATTTGTAAAATCTAATTTAAAAAAAAAATATTGTATATAACTGCACAATATAGCTCATACGTATGTTGCTTAACATAAACTAATGTTCTGAATGTTCTATTCATAATACTTCTAGTATTTATAAGTATGTCTACGGTTTCTGTAAATTGGAATATACATATATATATATATATATATATATATATAATAATTGAGAAAATTCCTTGGATGGATAACTGAAAGTCATGCTTTAACCCCTCATGATAGGGTTGTACGGCCCGAAGGCAGGACCTATCCTGGCTGGCTGACTAGAATAAGTCAACTGAACTCTGAAAGTCAGATCGGCCTCCTCAACCCTAACTGATGGGGAGCCTGTCCACAACATAGGCACAATCAAATGCTGATATCCACATATTATCTGAGTCATGTAATTGCACTCTAAACTGAAAATAGTTATGGTACCGTGCTCTACTGACTGAATCTGGTCCATCAGGGTCTGATTCTACATATGTAACTGATGATTATATAATACTATTTTTTCCATGATTTTGAAATAATCATAACATTACAAAACTGGTCGGAAAATCGGAGTAACTGTCTTAATATTTAATGTCTGTATATCTGTATATTTGATAATCTGACGTTATGGTTCTAAAATCATGGTGTTCTGAAACTACTGAAAATATATGTTTCTATACATATGCTGTAAATCATGTTTCTAAATATACTGTGTAATTTATATCTATATATGTACTCAAAATTCATCATTCTATAATATATATCCCATGATATTTTCTGCTAATATACTGTAAAACATGATATTTGTAGTTGCATAAATACTGTTTTAATTTGCCATAAACTCATGCCACATGATTTAAATGAATAAGTTCACATGCTTTAAAATATGTATTTTCTACTATACTATTATTTTAAAATATGAATAATAATAATATGATAAAACATGTAGTTTCTGCTGATTATCATACTAAAATTCCTAACATAGCATATTTTCCTTACCTGACTATTTGAGCCCTAACTACTATTTCCAACCTCACGCATGCGGCATTCATAATTTCAACATCCTGAGATAACACATGTATAATTTCCCAATTAAACAAATGAATTCACCAAGATAATTATCACATACATATTCCCCAAATCCATATGCACAATTTCTAGACTATAAACATATTATCATTTTACCTAGGTTCTCGAAATACCACCCACTGAGGTCCTCAACCCTTGCCTGCAGGGTCCCAAAACACCCTATTCTTGAAAATATAGTACCTTGATTTTATTTCACAAAACTCCAATATATTCTCATACAATACAAAATCTAGGCTCAAATGAACTTGGTAGTACTGAAAATACTCAAATACTCTACTTACCTTGATTTTGGGATGGTTCCCATGTAAGCCTAACCAAAAAATTACTTTAGTAGATTTGTAGAGAATTCTCCTAGGAGTAACATGGTGGCTTCAGATCGTCAAACTAGCGAAGAACGGGGCCAAAATTGTAGAGAGAAGGAGGGAGCACCGACTTTTAGAGAGAGAGAGAATAATTTTGGACGAAATTTTGCGCTGAAAACCCGAGTTTGAGCTACTTATATCCTTGATTTTGTCAACGAGACATGTCATTTCGTCGACAAGGCCAAAAAGGGAGTTTGCCAACGAACTAATAACCTTCGTCAATGAAATTCAGGCCTTGAAATAACCTTCTCGATGATTCCTCATCGACGAGACACGTGTCCCCATCGACAATCGCGTTCGTCGATAAAACCCTACTATGCCTCCTTAAAAAAATTCCTTTTTCTCTCCTTTTCTTTATTATTTAATTGCTATAATTAACTAGGTCTCTACAGAGTTGCTGTGGCCATGAAGTGTACATTAATACGCCCACTCAAGATGGTGGTGGTGAATAAAGATTCAACACACCCATTTTTGTGCAAAAGATAATGAAAAGCATCAGACCCTAATACCTTTGTAAAAATATCTGTTAACTGGTGATGAGTGGAAACGTGAAGAAGACGGAGAAACCTAGCTTGAACTTGTCTCGAACCAAGTGGAAGTCAATGTCTATATGTTTCGTCCTCTTATAAAACACAGGGTTAGATGCGATATGCATCACAGCTTGATTATCACAAAATAATGAAATTGGCAAAGACACCGAAACACCAAGATCCTTGAGCAAGGTGACAAGCCAAGTTAATTTGCAAGCAGTAGTTGCCATAGCACAATATTCGGCCTCAGCAGAAGATCGAGAGATAGTAGGCTGTTTCTTTGATCGCCATGAGACAAGTGAGTTACCAATGAAGATACAAAAGCCAGTAACTGATCAGCGAGAATTAGGACAAATAACCCAGTCCGAATAAGTAAAACCAATGAGTTTGAGGGATGAATGAGCAGGAAAGAAAAGACCTTGTCTAGTAGATGATTTAAGATACCTAAGCACACGATGAGTAGCAAAAAGATGAGGTATGTAATGACCTAAAATTTCATACCATTTTTTTTCATAAATATACTGCAAAATAAAATATTTTGATACCCTTGATAATATCTGCTAAAACATCTCAGGCCCCAGGTGGGCATTAAGGAAATTCCTATTTACAGAGTAACATACCTATATTGTGACGACCTGCTTAATTTTTCACATTTTTTTTTAATAAAATCAATATCACAAATCTCAGTAGATCATAATCAACCTGAACCCGTGGGTACCAGGGATACATCAAAAACACATCACAGAAGCCTATGTAGTAGGAAACATAAATCATAAACACCTCATTGTACCATACATCACAATATCAGAGTTACTATAATCACTGTATATATATACACACAACACTCAATCCAAAAAGATGTCTTAGGGCCATTTCCACAAAATACATCTGACCCTATCAAAATACTCACCCTTCTGGAAGGGTAGATCTACCGTACTAGATCAGCAAGGCTTTACCCGCTCTTCTATCAGGGGCACCTGAAAAGTTTATAAAATTTTGGGGTGAGACACCTCTCAGTAAGAGAAATAAACTAATACCAGTGTGTGGCAACATGAGTATTCCGTGTTATACATATACCATACAGAACATATTCAGTAACTGTTATGTCAAATCTGGAAACATATGTATCATCAAAACATGGCAGAACATACTGCATTTTCATAAACATATTTCATCTCATATAATAATAATACAAAAAACATTCATGGTAGGTTAGCTGGCTGTTGTCATGTATTACCCCCATATGATTGGGTTGTGTGGCCTGAAGGCGGGACCTGACAATGGTTGGCCGACCACTACCAAGTCAAAAGTACAGTCTGTAAGTCTGATGGGTCTGCCAGACCTGGTCCGTACACTAGGGGCGCTCACACACTTCTTAAAAACCACATCGACCATCCAATCTCACACTACTTCGTATAGCAGTGTTAACACAAATATCATGATCACGAAGACCATGGACATATAGCAACGGTACTGTGCAAGTGCTAGCCTAGACCAAATCAACCAGGTTCTGATATCATATAACATATACTGAAATTGTGATACACGGATATCTCATATCATTAATTATCAGATCAATCATATCATTTGTCATATAGACGTATATCATGAAAATCATCGGCCCGTACGCCAGTATTTCACATTTTATCATAGCTCGACCTGTACGCCGGCAAATCATAGCACAACCCGTACGCTGGCAAATCACATCCATAGCTCAGCCCGTATGCTTGTAAATCATATCATAGCACAGCCCATGCGCTGGCAAATCACATCCATAGCATAACCCATACGCCGGCAAAATATATCCATAACTCAACCCGTAAGCTGGCAAATTATACACATAGCACGGCCCGTACACTAGCAAACATATATAAAAATCTCGGTCCGTACGCTGGTTTTCCATTATAAAAATTTGTATCATATTCACATTTCCAGAAACAATATTTCAAAACAATTTCTACTCATGCCACACTAACAGGTTTTCCACATATTTAACATACCATCATTTTCAACGGTGTTTTCTCAAATATAAATCATATATATGAACATATTTACTTTCCTGAAATAAAATGCTATATATATACATACATTTCTTAAAAAGAACTAGCTTAATTTATCCCCTTACTTAATTCCTGAAAAGCCCCTAAGAAAATATGTCCTGCACCCGCAGGGTTCCCCATTCAACACCTTGAAAACAAAATTTCCCAGAACTAAAGTTTAGTATTTCCAAGCATATATCACTTTATATAACTGTCATATAACCAAATACTAAGTAGAAAGTCTTACCCTAGATTTGGGATGGTTTCCAACTCAGCCCCATCAACGATTCGCTCCGGCAGACTTGTAGATAACTTTCCGAGGAGCGTCGTGGTGGCTTTAGATCTTTCAAATCGGTAGAAATTCGGCTCAAAATTGAAGAGAGGAGGAGGGAACGAAGGGTAGGAGAGAAAGAGAGGTGTTGCGCAAGAAATTTCGGCTAAAAATGAGTTTTAGGCTTATTTAAACTGTGGCCTTTGCCAACGAGCCACATCACCTCGTCAACGAGGTCAATACAAAATTCGTTGACGAACTCTCCCCTTCGTCGATGAAATTCAGAAACCCCAAAGTCATCCCTTCGGTATTTCCTTGTTGATGATCCCAATTATATTTTCGTTGACGAATCCCATCCTCGTCAACGAGCTCCTGTTATACCCTCATCGACGAGCTCCTGTTATACCCTCCTTCTGTCTACGGTTTCCATTTTCCTTTATTTTATTATTTAGATACTATTATTCTTCGGGTCGTTACATATACAGTGGTAAACATAAAGTCATACATCTATATTTACAATACCAGAATCCAATATTTTCTCAAAATATACATACATAATTACTCATCATCCCATAATCTACTACCCAAAACTCATGAATGCTACATGAAAATACAACCCCTTGATAACACTTACCCTACAGACAGGGTAGTGTTGACAACTTCTCTACCTGCAAGCCTGATCTGTTCGTCTAGTTAGATTACTTGAAAAATGTTAAGTCACTGGAATGAGACAACGCTCAGTAAGACGAAATATGCTATTACTAGTGTGTGGCAACTGAGTTTACATAAATAATTTACTGATAAATAACTAAACTGAGATATCATGTAAATACTGTGTAACTCACACCTACATGGCTTAAAATACAACTGTATTATCTAAGTTTTCTATTTATTCTTACTGCTAAGAATATAATATATATATATATATATATATATATATATATATATATCTATTGTTATTCTGTAAGTCTATATATATAATTGATTAATATCATTGGAATTCTGAATGTCATGATTTAACCCCTCATGATAGGGTTGTGCGGCCCGTAGGGTGGACTTAACTCTGGTTGTCCTACCAGGATAAGTTACCTAAATACTCTACCAATCCTCAGTTCGGCCTTTACTGCAATCCCTCCAAAGGAACGATACTGGTAACTACCTCGTCAAACCGGCCTCCTCAACCCAGGAATCTGGGAAGACTGCAATCCCTCCATAGGAACAATAGACGGAATCCACACACTATCTGAGATATGTGGTTGCACTCTAATCTGTAATGGTACCATGCTCTGCTAACTGAATCTATTTGAAATAATTAATCTGACTGAAATAATTCATCAGAGATCTGCTATTGTATAATACTAATATATATAATTATCTTGTTGTTTCATCATGATTCCAAAATAACCATAACACTAATAATCTTATTTGAAATACTGTAATATCTGACTGAAATAACTATAATATCTAACTGAATAATCCGTAATATTTGAGTGTTATGGCTTTGGAAAATTATGGAATTCTGTAAATACTGTAAAATATATCTGTTTGTATAATATCTGTCTGTAAAATATATTTGTCTGAATAGTATTTGTCTGTAAAATGTATCTATCTGTATAATATCTGATAAAGCATATTTCTGTGCAAAAATATTGTAAATCATGATATTCTAAAAACTACATAAACATTGTACTAAGAAAATACCTACTCATGCCACACAAATAATAAAACTCATATTCTAAAATTTGTAAAACTGTATAGTTTATACCTTGTATCTTAATAAACAAATGCTATACTTTACTGATAAAATTTTTTGAATTTATTAGCATAGCATATTTCCCTTACCTTGGCTAGCTGAACTCGTCTATTAGTTCTAACTCATGCTCACGACGTTCATAATTCCATATTCCTGAAATTATACACACACACACACACACACACACACACACACACACACACATATATATATATATATATTCCTGTCAAATAACTAAATACCCAGAATAATTTTCATACTCATATTTCCTGAATTATAAACCATTCATTATCTTACCTGGTTTCCTAGGAACACCCGTTAGGTTCCCTAACCTGCTTGTAGAAAAAGTCTCAACACCCTGAATTCACAATACCCACATAAATCATCCCAAACACCAGTATGACAACATCTATTACTAAATTTGGGTTCATAAAAATCTACAAACCAAATAATCCTTAAATAATCTACTTACCCTAATTTTGGAATGATTCTCAAACTTCTCAAATCGAAATTCTGCTTCGGCTAGGTTGTAGAGAATCTTCCCAGGATCATCATGGTAGCTTCTGATCGTTGAACCGGAGAGAAACAGAGCTGAAAATCTAGAGAGAAGTGAGAGAAACTGAAACCGTGTGTGTGTGTGTGTGTGTGTGTGTGAGAGAGAGAGAGAGAGAGAGAGAGAGAGAGAGAGAGAGAATTGGCTGATTTTTTCGTCAAAAATCTAATTTTTGCGCTTATATAGATGGCTGACCCCGTGGCCTCGTTGACGAGGCACGTTGACTCATCAACGAGGTGAAGAAGGCAGTTCATCGACAAAAGTAAATAACTCATCAAAAAATCAATGGGTCTGAAATACACCCTCTCAGTATCTCTTCATCGACGAGATACTGAGACTTATTGATGACCCGTACAAGGAAGTTTATCAACAAAGCCAGGGCATTCATCGATGAGCCCTGCTTTACCTCCTCTAATTTTTCCTTTCCCTCTTCTATTTAATTACTATTAATTTTTGGGTCTTTACATTCTCCACTCCTTATAAAATTTCGTCCTCGAAATTTACTATCTGTGTTCTATACTATCCTTTGAGGAAAATTGGCTACTTATTTTATTACTTACCCTCACTTATGGCGTAGAAATACCGTGGTTACATTCAGGGTTATGGAAGATTACAAATATATATAAAAAATAAAATTCTCCCAAAACCAAAATACTAGCTATCCTATATTCTACTATACAATTTATACATAAACTATGTCAAGATTAAGCACTATCGGTTCTTATAAAACCAATTGGTGATAGGAGGGGCGCAACTTTTTCCTTTAAATGGCAACGCAAAGCCCCGCATTAAGCGTTGGATGGACATGAGGGGTTGCACCAATTCCAAGTAGGGGTGCCGATGGGTTGGCACGCCAAGCATTGTAAAGCTAGGGCCCACTGCTACAATCAGTAACAACCTGCTTATATACTCATATAATATAAGTAAAATAAATAAAACAGTCAACTCGAACCCATGGGTAACGGGGACACTTGTCATTCACAGCGGAAACCTAAACAATAGTAAATATAAATCACATTCTCAAAACCATAGAATACATAATACTAGAGGTAATTATAATCCATCACGTTCTGTATTTATATACAATCTCCAAAATACCCAAAACACCAAAAAGTATTTCCTAGAATCCTACAGCAAAAACCATTAATCCTAGCACAACACTTACCCTCCTAGCAGGGTAACTCAAGAAACTCAACAGCGGCCATGACCAGCCCGTCCTTCTGGGTTTCCTGAAAATTATTTAATGTTCGGGGGTGAGACACTTCTCAGTAAGGGAAAATAAACTAAATACAGTTGTGTGACAACATGAATATTTAATGATACTATATATATACAGTACATTCTTCATACCAGAAATCATTCATCATTTAATAACTGCAAAAACGTATACTTTCATATTTCTAATAAATCATACTAATCATAACTGTTTGGTATAGCTAATAATACTGAAAACATACTCAGGATGAATAGCTAACTGATGTCATGTATTACCCCCCATAACAAGTTGTGCAGCCCGAAGGCGGGACCCGACAATGGTTGGCTGACCACTGCCGAGTCAAAAATGTTTGTAAGTGCGATGGGCCTGCCACACCTTGGTCCAGCCCAGGTGGATGTCTACACTCTATGCTGAAAGTCATATCGACTATCCATCTCCCACCCCCTTGTGGGGTGGTTAGCGCCAATCTGATCATAGATATTTGATCTATAAGCTGCGGTACCGTACTCCTGAATTAAACTAAACTAACATCTGGGTTCTGATAACATATAATACATGATAATATAACGTTTAACATAAATGGATTGATAGCATTTTCTATAATTTCATAAATACGACCTCGTGCTGAACATTTAATAAATACGACCTCGCGCCGAAATCATACATAAAACACAGCCTCGCACCTGCTATCAATCACGGTCTTGCGCCGAATATTTCATACATATCATTCTAAATAATAAATCAATTATCATGTATTTTCAACATCATTTTGTACTGTAATATTTCATATTCCTGAAAACATGCTTCATTCATAACATAGTCATATTATAATACTTCTCACATAAAGTAATATTCATGCCACACATTTGCTATATAAAACCATAATTTATATTCTAAAATCATAATTTCTGGCATCTCATACATATATATACATTTCAACATAATAACAATATTTTCTCAAATGTGCATTTCCTTTGTAATATACAGATATAATACATGCTTTCCTGAAAATTAATTTACTAATAAATAATAATAGTTTATATGGAAAATAACTGTTTTAGTTTATTTCCTTACCTAACAATTGAAAAGAAACCCCCTAAAAATGCTTGTCCTGCACCTGTAGGGTTCCCCATTCAACACCTTGAAAACGATAACTCGCAGAACTAAACTTGGGTATTTTCACGTGAATATCATTTCTTATAACTACAGTAAGACCAAATTTGGCATAAAAAGTCTTACCTCAACTCAGGTATGATTTTCAACGGAGTTCCACTGACAATTTGCTCCAGAAAATATGCAGAGAACTTCTCCAGGAGCGTCGTGGTGGCTTCAGATCCTTGAACCGGTGGAAATCTGGCCTGAAATCGAAAAGAAAAGGGAGGGAAACCGAAGGGAGGAGAGAGAGAGAGAGAGTTCTGCGCCGAAAATTAAGCTTAAAAATGAAGTTTGGGCTATTTATACTGTGGGATTTGTCGATGAGCCACGTCACCTCGTCGACGAGTCCTGTAGAAAGTTCGTCGACGAACCTACACCTTTGTCAAAAAATTTCAGACTTCTCAAGGATCCTCTCTTGGTATCTTCTCGTCGATGAGACGGGACCTCGTCGATGAGATCCTGAAGAACCCTCATTGAAAAAACCCTTGTGTTCGCTGACGAGGCCTAAAAAAAATTCTTGGATTACGCCCCAAAGTGCGCGTTTGTCGACGAAGTCAGCTGCCTCCTTCTGTTACTGTTTCCATTTTACTCTCTCTTATTTTTAAATACCATTATTCCTCAGGTCATTACAGGATCCCTCGCAACAGGGTTGACTGCTAACTCTCCCCAAAAAGCCAACAATCACCCCCAGTAGCTACCTTAGGAGCGCTCGAACCCGTGACCTCGCTCTGATACCACTTTTCAAGATCAAGCGCTACTGGTTCTTATAAAACCAATTGGTGGTAGAAGGGGCACAACCTTTTCCTTTAAATGGGAGTGCAGAGCCCGGCATTAAGTGTCAAGTGGATATGAGGGGCTGCACCAATTCCAAGCAGGGGTGTCGACGGGCTAGCACGCCAAGTACTGTTGAGCTACGGCCCACTGCTACGATCCCACGCAACAGGGTTGACTGCTGACTCCCCATAAAGCCAACAAACTATTCGGTTCAATATCAAAATAAAATTTACTCTATCTGAAATGCTGTTGTTTCTTTCCTAACTATTACTGATCCCCACTAAACAAATGTGGGCATTTCTATCATATCTCCTCCTCTAGCTCCCATGAGGCCTCTTCCACTACATGATTTCTCCACAGAATCTTTACTAATGGAATGTTCTTAGTACGCAATTTCTGCTCTTTTCTATCTAAGATCTGCACTGGCGTTTCCTTATATGCTAGTGTATCTTTGAGCTATAATTCCTCATATCTAATTACATGGGAGGGATCTAGGACGTATTTTCTCAACATGGAAACATGAAATACATCGTGTATTCTAGATAGAGCTGATGGTAAAACTAGCCTATAAGCCACTAGACCCACTCTTTCCAATATCTCGAATGGGCCAATAAATCTAGGGCTCAGCTTACCCTTCCTCCCAAATCTCATAACTCCTCTTAATGGCGCTACTTTCAAAAATACCTGATCTTCCACATCAAACTCTAACTTCCAGCGGCGAGTATCTGCATGACTTTTCTGTTGACTCTAAGCTGTACTGATCCTATCTTTTATTAGTCGGACTTTTTCATATGCTTGCTGCACTAATTCTAGTCCTAAAACTTGCCTCTCACCTATTTCATCCAAGTATAGCGGAGAACGACACCTACTACCATACAATGCAAGCAAAAGATGCCACAAGATCAAACGATCAATATGCCAAGGTTATATACGATCCCTGCACTAAAATTATCCTAATTTGCTGGAGAAAAACTCTACGATATTGGTGGATTGAAAAACAAGAAATTGGTTTTGAGTTGCATCTAAATTTTTATAAGAACCATTGGTGACTTCTAAACCTTTAAAACTTCACATTTTCTATTTAACTTTGGTTTTTGAAGTACGATTTAGAACTTAATTTGTATAACCTGCTCTAAATTTTGAGAGTGTTTTTGTACGCAGATCTATTTCTTTCATCTTGATCTTTGACAGTTCAAAGGTTTGTTGGATCATTGGACCAAGCACAAGTTGGTGCTTGGAGAGGTTTCTCTTCCTAAAAAAGAGGATAATTGTTGTAAGGTTTTTGTTCCACCCAGAAGAAACAAGGTATAGTAAATTCCTTAGGTGGTCAACCTAAGGCGAGGACGTAGGATGGGGTAAGCCGAACTTCGTAAAAGTGGTGGTGTCACTTTTTTTCCCTTACTCTCTTTTAAATTTTAGAAAAGATATAACTTGCATGGATGTTTTAATACTTTTAATCATAAAGTAACGTGTATTGGAAATTAAGTAAACCCAAAGCTTAATTTGTTATTGGCTTGTGAAAACCGAAAGGGAGTACGTTGGTTAATCAATCTTTTGCGGAAACCGAAAGGAAGTACGTTGATTGGTTAACAACCTAAAACCTATTAGCTGAAGGTTTAATTAAATTTTGATATTGAAAAAGTGCTTGGATGTCAATTTAATATTCAAATTCAAAAGCCAACTACATGAATTGCGCATTCATATACAGGGTCGCTAAATATTGCAAATTGATTTCTTGTGGTGTGATTATTTTTTGCTTGAACAGTAAATTAATTGATTGTGTTTGCTATGATTGTGGATTGGTTAGAGGAAATAGAAGTTTGTGTGGATTCCCTGATTAACAAGAAAACAATAAATCCTTAAAAGATTGTAAAAAGGGACAAGTACTCTCAAAAAGGATCTAAGGAATTTTTAAATAAGCCAATTCACCCCCTCTCTTGGGACTACACCTTAGGTTTCAAATTAAACTTTTCCAAAATACCAAGCGTATCCCCAACGATCATATTTTTTGGAAAATCTATAAATACCCCCTCATAACTCCAGATTAGCAACTTTGATTAACTCTAAATTCTCTCTAAACCTTTGTTAATCAAAGTTCCCCCAAAATCAATTTTTATTAATAAAATATTTCTTTGGGGCAAATGTTTTAAACAAATCTCTCTCAAACCTTCTTTCACTTGTTTATCTCAAAATCATTTTTAAAGAGAGTATTTTATTTTGGGTATTTTATTTGTATTCACATGCATATACTCTTACTTGTTATTTATCTTTTGAAAATCATTTTTGAGAGTATTGTTTAGTTTCTCCCAATTATTTTCATGATAAATATTATTGAGAGAAATTACTTATAGCAAAAATATTTTCATGAGCTTCAAATTCTTAGATTCTCCAAATATTCTTTATTTGTAAAAATATTTATAGGAGAACAATAATACTCATTTTTCATATGTATTTTATTTGTGCAAAACTATTTGATAGCACCCTTACTCTACTGAGCATATCTCATATCATATTAGAGTGCATGTATTTAGAGCTTAAATGTTGTATATCTCTGCTTGTATTTAGAAGCATTTTATCATGTACAAAAATGGTTTTTATTGTACTTGTTGGGTTCATCCCATTGATTGAACTAGGGAGTCTCAGTCCCGTAAATGAGACCGGTTACCTCGTAAGTGAGACAAGTTATGCTGAGTCTTGTAATTGAGCTGGGGTTTACCTCGCCCCATAAGGAAAGGCTGCAACGGCTTCTGCTCCGCCCGTTTAAGTGAGTAGGTTTAGTGTAATCCTTGAGGGGTATGTCTAAGATGGGGACGTAGGCTGGTTTAACTGAACCTCGATAACAAATATCGTGTGTGTCTCTCTCTTTATTTCATTTACTTTCTACACCTTAATTTCCATATGTGTTTTCTTGTTTATTTACTGTTATAATTATTTGCATACACACATTTGAGTTAAATGAGATATGCCGCACGTGTATGTTTGAATGTGTAGTTTCATCATTTTTCATACACACTATTATATTGAATGACATATGAATTGCGGTGAATAGATGTAAATGTTTAAATTAGCCAAAATATTTTAAAACCCAATTCACCTCTCTCTTGGGATCATACCATTTCCAACAATGCTAGTGAGGATGATAGTTTACTAGTAGAAATGAGATGGAATTTGAAAGAAGGAACACAAACAACATCGTGTAAAACTAAAGAAGATGAAAGACAAAAAATTCCAATATGAGTCACAGAAACACGAGTTCCATTTGGAAAATTAACAAAGGCTTGAACTGAAGAAGTAACGGAAGTTAAGAAGTGAACATCACTAACCATATGGTCAGTTGCACCCTTGTCTATGATCCAAGAAGTGGAAGAAGACAAAGAAGAAGAACAATTGGAAACAAAGATAGGAGGCTAAGTTGAAGAAGATATACTTGTTATATACATTGAGGTTAAAGAAGAACTACCAGTGGAAATAGTGGAAGCAACCAAAGTTGAAGATGGCGAAAGTAAAAGGTGAAGAAGAGCCAACAATTGAGTGCACTGTTCTTGAGTAAAAGGTAAGGAAGGAACATTTGAGACAACTTGATTAGCATAAGAATTTCCTTTCTAAAATTTAGTGAATTTAAATCTAGGTGAAAACCATGAATTTTGTAACATTTATCAATAGTATGGCTTGAAATTCCACAATGAGAACATACATGCTTGTCTTTCTTGGAAGAATTTGAAACAGTTGATGATGGTGAAGCAGTTGTAACCATGGTAGTAGAGTCAAAAATCATAGCAGAAGCCGATGTAAGCCAGTGTTGACCTTCATCTTAAAGGAGTAGAGAAAAAGCCTTGTTAATGGTAGGAAGGGGATCCATCATTAACAATTGACCTTGTATAGATGAAAAGGAATCATTCAATCCTATACAGAATTGAATAGTATAGTCGAATTGCTCACGATCGAATACTTTCTGAAGTGCTCCACTGGAACAAGATGGTGAACAAAAGCAGCAAGGAGGAGGGTGGTAAGTTTGAAGCTTATCCCAAAGAGTCTTCAATTGACTTTAATACTGAGTAATGGATAATTGCCTTTGAGAAAGATCTGAAATTGATTTCTTCAATTGATAGATGCGTGGTGCATTGCTTTTGGAAAAGCATTATTACAGATCAAGCCAGATATTTCTTGCATTATCAGAGAACAGAACACTGTATGCAATGTCCTTAGACAGTGAATTGGTGATCCATGAAACGACCATTGAATTGCAGTGCCCCCATGCAAACCGAAAAGGATCATTGATGGCAGGTTGTGGAAGAGTGACATCAATGAATGGAAGCTTATTTTTATCATGAAGAGAGGTAATCATGGAGCGACTCCATGTATAGTTAGATTCAGTGAGGGGTGTGGTAAACAAGAGCGCTAGGGCTATCACTGTGACACAAAAAATAGGGATTAACAAAATCATCCATAGTAGATGAATTTGAGGAAGTAGAAGAGGAAGAAGATGAATTGGTGGAATGAAAGCTTCAAGAAAGCTTTAAGAAAGAAGATGCGAAAGGAATGCGGAAGGAATCTAGAATTGCTCTGATACCATATTAATTTTTATAAAAGTGTTTCAGCTTCATTACAT
Organism: Malania oleifera; assembly: GCF_029873635.1. Classification (NCBI taxonomy): domain Eukaryota; kingdom Viridiplantae; phylum Streptophyta; class Magnoliopsida; order Santalales; family Ximeniaceae; genus Malania; species Malania oleifera. Next base: position 9,476,683 of record NC_080419.1, read on the forward strand.
TAACTGCAGCTTACAATAAATTTATATATACAACTGTACAATGAGCTGAGCTGCTCAACTGATTGAACTAATCAATAATAGAAAATCAACAACTCAATAACTTATATTGGGAGCTATTGCAGCCATGAAGTGTACATTAATATCAAACGTGTACTAAGGAGATCTTGAACTTATAAGGATAATTTGAGCTCTATCTATGTGAGGCGCCTTTTATAGGACAAACCCATGAGGTTAGTGCGAGTTGGGCCCAAAACTGATACACTATGTCTAGGCCACCCCATCTATTTGCCTTGGCAACTTGTCCTTCACAAGTTTAGATGAGGAGGAAAAGAACAACTTAATCATAAGAGGAGGAAAAAAAAAACAAAGTGTACTTTTTTCCTTCGATCGCTTATCCATTTGTTGGTTGATGGGGGAACTGGCTAGTCTCATATCATGTCCAATGGGTTAGGGTCCTCTTTCTTGGCTAATGGATTAAAAAGGGGTCAATAGAGGACTTATAACCCATGAGTAAATTATGAAAATAAAGGAGTATAACTCCTACTCCTTTACATTAATATACTCAATATTGACTACTAAATAGGATCCTTGCCATTATTAAAGACAATCGTAGGAAGGAAGTAAGACATCTCACAATTTTACAACTCCACAATTTTCTACACTGTTCCTCATTTCTTCATACTTACCTGTTCTTGACTTGAGCATTGAAGAGGGACTTCAAAGATCACTAGGGGTCTCCTAAGTCTTTATGTTTTCCCTTGATTGCAGGTGTGGGGTTTTAAAATCTGAGCTGGTAATTGACCAGGTGAAGCCATAAGGTTAGTCGAATTGGTCGAATCAATGATTGAATTGGAAGTCAAACCGATAATGTCAGCATTATGTAATATAATATATATGCTAGGTTTTTCTTACAAAAACAATGTTACACCAGTTACATATATAAATATTATAAAGATATTAATTGGAATCACACATATTAGTTCATTGAAAGCTAAAAATAATGACTAACAACCACTTTAACTAAAAAATTGAATTGCTTTTATTATTTTTATAAAATATTTTTTATAATTTATTATTTATTTTACATAAAAAAAAATTAGTTAAAGTTAGGGTATTTGTTATCCTAGTTTGTGTCTATTTTATTTATTTATTTATTAATTTTGGAAGAAGTAAGGTAAATGATAAAAGTGACTTAGAACCATTATATATGAAATTGCTCCATCAATTAATGTAGCCAATAAACTAGTAAAGTGGTAAATCATTTGTTATCTTCCCTAGACATCTTTAGCTCTAATCAAGCTCCTTACACTTCTTTCAACATCATTTTCTTTTTAGAGCAAATGATTGGATCGGCGTGGTGACCAAGTTTAGTTGAACCGAGTTGAACTGGTCGATTCGATCTGGGTGTTCAAATCACGTGTAGGTGATCATCATTTATTCGAGATGCAGAGATCAAGTTTGATTTTTCATGTCAACAGTTTGATGTCATTTTTCGGGGCATTACTTCCCTTAAGATGATCCTTGTAACAAAAAAAAAAAATTTATTCCGATGAATTTGAAGTTTTCCTCTGATTTATTTATTGGGTTGTAAAGAATTTTTATTTTAATATAAAACAATAAATTGAAGTCATTTAATCACGCTAACATGAGTTGATCTAGGAAAAAAAAACAATCACATCATGTAACTTGATTATAATGTAAGGGGGGATTCTCTTTCAAAAAAGTAGCCTATAAAGGTTGCAAAATTGATTCAATGGGTCAAACTGTTTGGTAGAATGATCAAGAACATATAAGTCATACTCATACCAATAAATGAGTCATGCCCATAAAACATATGAGCTATACTCATTAAGACAGATAATATTTTCTCAAATAGACAAATTAGCCGTAATTGTAGATAAACGAGTTTTGCTCATTTGGAAAAATTAGTTATGCTTAAACCGATAGATGAGCCTCACTTATACTCTCAGATGAGTTTTATTTGTAAATAGAAAAACCCTACTCATAGATTGATAAGCCTTGTACATATTCGACATGTGAAAATATTATGCCAACATTATATAATTACTCTTTTTTTTTTTAAAATTTTATAATTAGTGTTTGGTCCATTAAAATAATAATTAATTAGATAGACCTACTAGTAGGTCCTTAGCCATGCACATCGATTAGGACCGATTGATTTCCCCTATCATTTTAAATGATTGGACTTAGGGTCAGTCAATTTCTCCTTGTTTCCCATCCAACCTATACCTCAAGCAAAGTCTTCATATAAAATAAAAGTCAAAAATTGAAGTTAATATGATAATTATTATAATGAATACAATCTAATAATGAATATAATATTATATTTAAAAACATGATATTTAGATATCCAATTTAAAATTTTATGAATTTTAATAATGATATCTAAATTTATAAAATTTAAATTTAAATTTAAATTCAAATTTTATAACCCAAAAAAAAATAAATGAAATATATTTACCATTGTTTTGTGCTCTCTCTCTCTCTCTCTCTCTAACACATTTAACCTTTTATATTTCCTGGATAATTAGGAGACAACCTGCCCAGTTCCCCCACCTTGCTGACTTTGGTTGATGATCTGAAGTGACATTTGATTTGAATGAGTTGGTGGGCTTGCGGGTGAACTTGGTGATAAGACAGACTTGTGAGTCCCCACCCCAAAAAATCAATACCTGTGTTCTTGCAAATCCAGCAACCCTAAATCTGACCAAACCCTAAGACCAAAACTGTTCCTAAAAATTGGATGCAATATTCACACTATCCTAACAAAAAATTGTGTCATATGTGTTCGATGGATTTTGTTCTGCCTAAATTAAAATAATAAAAAAAAATTATTGTGCAAACTAATTAAGAGATACTAATCCCTCGATTAAGTAAAACAAAAATGATAGTGGCATGTGGGTGTATGTTTACAATATATCCTTAATATGGTTGACAGTTCTATAATAAAGTTAGGCTTAGGTTTAAAAAGAAAGATAGATATTAAGTTGCATGATCAAATTGAACTTGGAAAGGACGATACCGAAAAATATTAGCATTAACGATACACTTGTTTCAATTACCATCTATTTTAATATTGAGTCATTTTCTATCTTTTTGAAATTCCATTAGTAGGTATGAAGTCCATTGAATTGATTTTAAGTCTTTTTTCCCAATTTGTTAGCATTACCTTTCCATTAAATATTGACTCTCATGGCTGTCCCAAAATTTCAATCGACCAAATGAGAAAATCTTAGAAGATCGCAATTGTTGCTGTAGTGACACCCCTGAGGGTCAATCCCGAAAAAGGGAAGGACGAAGATCTAGATCGTCTCAACTGAGTGGTGACCTCGATATCATGTAGAACTTGGCGTAAATTATTGGACTGAAAAATGGGTCACTTATAATTCATGAAGTCGCCACTAACCTATTTTCATCTTAGGTGCGGTTAGAACACTAATTAAATATGTCACTAGTTTATTTGTCTCTAAGTTACACATAGGTCTCAGGAAACTAGTGGTCAATGATCTACATTTTTTGGCTAGATTCGGGAGTATGGTTACTATATTAGCACCCCTTTACACCAGCCTAAAATTACCTTCAAAATCTACTGATCAAGATTCCAATTCTTCTAGATCTGTTTCATTCAATTACTTAGTCTTCAACTTATTAAGAGACCTTGCATAAGAGAAAGACCCCCTCACCTCCAATTCTTAAAGACATGTAAGGACATAGCTTTCAAGATCAGACAAGGACCCCCTCACTACCTCTCTTCAAGTGTAAGAACCCAAAATATGAAAAATGGGTTTAAATATTAAGAGAGGGGCAAAATTGAAAATTTTCGGGTCAAGGGCTATAAAAGGAAATTTCTATTGCTTCTTCATTAAGTAAACTCAATCCTATCTCTCTCTCTCTCTCTCTCTCTCTCTCTCTCTCTCTCTCTCTCTCTCTCTCTCTCTCTCTCTCTTTTTAAACTCTCTCTACTCTCTCCTTCTCTCTAGAATTCTTCGTCGATCATTGATGGAATCGGAAAACGGAAGCTACCACGACGATCGTGGAAGGATTCTCTACAACTTCTATGAATCAGAATCTCGTTTCGAAAAATTTTGGGTTTCGGCATAAAATCGAGGTAAGGCTTGGTTTTTAATTCTGATCCGGTAGTTTTGTAGGTATTAATCTTGTGAGTATATTCTGTATTGTGATTTGTAGGTTTTGACACTCGGTTCGCTGTTCAGGGAACTTGGAGTTCGAGATTTGCTTACGGTGTTAAGGTAAGGGGAAACTGTGTTATATTGGTTATTTTTGAAATCGGACTCAGTGGAACTGTGGTCCACGGTCTTGTGTGTGTTTTGGCTACTCATTTGGGGGAATCTAACAGGGGAAAACTATGAGTTTTTCATTATTACAATTTTTGGGAAAAAGGGGGCAGAGGGCTGAATCCCGGGTTTTGTTGAAAACCGAGTATATGTGTGATTTATACTGTGATATTGGGATGGTCGTGCCTTGATTTTGTTTAAACTGTATTTGTTTGGAAAACCATGATTTAGATTACCAAATGAGTGTAGTTTGTTTGGTTATATGAGCATGCATGTGTGTGTGATATGCGGAATTGCTAATAGGAACGCGGTTCCGGAATTGTTGATAGGATCGCGATTATAAAATGATTCCAGGTACTGAGAGTGTCCGGCTCTATATCCGAGGGCGTGTGTTTATCGCCTGCCACGTAGGCAAGAGTGACCGACCCTATATCTGAGGGTGTGAGCCTATTCCGGCAGATTAGGCCGAAGGGTGTGGACCCACTAGTTAGCGCCGGTACGATGCCATGGGAGTCGAGGACTAGCCATGTGCCGGTGGTGCCGTGCTTCGTGGGTTAGCTACAGGCCAAAGTCGAAATGCCGGACCGGCTTCGGGCTGATGGGTGTGACGACACCGGGTTACTGATCATGTGTGTGTATTGTTACAGGGCTGCGTATAAAAGGCCGTCGTGTGCATGCGTGTGTACACTGTGTAAATTAGTACTGGATTGCATTCAACTGCTTGTATATTGTGTCATGATAACACTCAAATGCCACACACCGATATAACCAATGTTTTTCCTTACTGAGAGGTGTCTCACCCCTACTATATGTACATTTTTATAGGTCCTTCGAGTAACCGGAACTAGCGTCTTGGTGTAGGGAGTGTAGTGGCCGGTGTACTACGGTAACGCTTGGGTAAGTGCTAGGACTGTAGTTTTGTTGGGTTGCCATTTTGAGTTGTATTTTGGCACCCAGTTTGTACGTTTTTTTAGAGCCATGTTCTGCTCTTGTATAGACTTTGGTATGGTACTGCATATGTTGATATAGAATGACTTTTTCCACTGCGTATATAATTATGATTGGATGTGTTTAGGGTTCTTGGGAACCCCATGGGGTCGGACCCTCATCCAGTGTGCTGTATCTCTGATGATTTGTATGATATAGGGACAGGTTAAGTTACAATTTTCACCCTCGAGTCCCATTTTCGGGTTCGGGGCATGACAGCTTGGTATCAGAGCTAACTAGGTTACTAGATCTTGTATACTTTGTTAGGCTTAGTTATGAGTACATACCAGAGTATAGGATGTGGATATGGGTAGAGTTGGTTGAGGGTTGTTCGATTGCTAGACTAGGAATTGTCGATGGTATTCCGTGTTTTTTCTGAGATGACGATTCCAGTAAAAGCAGGGCAGATCATTTATGACTTTCGTGTCAGTGTGATAAGACAACCTAGACCTGGCAGCGAGTGGTTAACACGATTAGTATAGATCATTGTGTTAATTGTATGTGTTGTAGGGATACTGATAGAAACCTATTTTGTTGCAGAATGGAGCCCAAGGATAATAACTTGGGAAGTGACTCCGAGGAGACTGCGAGTGATGAGTCTCCTTCTATGCCTCAAGGTTTGACGAGGCAAATATTACGGGAGGTCGGGCGGAGTGTGAGGAGACGCGAGCGCTCTCCTACCGCTGCGGGGTGCACCATTGAGAGGTTCACACGCATGCATCCTCCGACGTTCTCTAGAGGACCTGACTCGACGATAGCAGAGGATTGGGTGGAGAAGACTGAGAGGATCTTAGAGGTCCTGCACTGCACAGATAGGCAGCGAGTTCTTTATGCCACCTTCTAGTTGTCTGGGGAGGCGGATCGATAGTGGACTGCAGTGAATCCGCTGGAGAGGCAAAGAGCTGGTCCTAAGGAGATGACGTGGTGCCATTTCAAGGAGGTGTTCTTTGATAGATACTTCCTGGCTTCAGTACGTGATGCGAAGGCAGATGAGTTTTCTGTATTGACTTAGGGGGGGTATGACGGTGCAGGGATACGCGGCACGGTACGTAGAGCTGTCCCGTTTTGCACCATGTATGATCTTGAGCAAGTATGAGAAGGCTTGAAGGTTCAAGAAGGGTTTGAGGAAGGATATCCGCAGACTGGTGGGTATACTTCAGATCCATGAGTTCTCAGTATTGGTGGATAAGGTCACCGTGATTGAGACTGGTATTCGAGAGGATGAGGTGGATCAAGAATCGAGGAAGAGGACAGTACCTTCTGGTTCTCAGACTGGATCTCGTCAGGGATCGTGGAAGAAGAGGTGCAAGGGCTCGGGTTACCGACAGAATATCGAGCGCTAGGATTCTCAGGTGAGCCAGAATGATGGTCGTTATACTAGATGCCACAGGTGGCACGAGGGTGAGTGCCGGCCATTTGAGGGTAGTTGCTACAACTGTGGCCAACCAGGCCACAAGTCTCGTGATTGTCGAGCACCGAGGCGAAACGTGCCTGCAGTTAGTGGGGACCAAGGGAGCAGCCAGATACCTCGGGGAACCATTCAGATGAATACAGCTTCGGTCATAGTATACTCTCTTACTCCAGCGGATGCTGAGCATGCAGGTAACGTGGTGACAGGTACCTTATTATTGCTTTTGAATAAAGCTTTTGTTTTGTTTAATTCAGGTGCAACCCATTCCTTTGTATCTGTGAATTTTGTGGGATGGTGTGGGGTTGAGACTCGAGATATGAATGAGGCGTTATAAGTTACTACGCCATCTGGGAGTGTATCTTTCGGTAGGAAGATGTTGGTAGACTGCCCAATGGAAATTCAAGGAAAGCTGCTACCGGCGAATCTTGTGGTATATGACATGTCGGGGTTTGATATCATTCTTGGAATGGATTGGTTGTTCTCCAGTTATGCTGTGATCAACTGTCGTAGGAAGGTAGTAGTTTTCAAACCTCCTAGGGAGCAGGAGTACGAGTTCGTAGGATCGTGTGTGCGTTCAATGCCACAGATTCTGTTGGCATTATAGGTGAGAAGGCTACTCTTGGACGGATGTCAGGGGTACTTAGCTTGTGTGGAGGAACTGCCACGGGATGAGTTGAGACTCGAGGATATTTGGGTAGTTAGCGAATTCTCGGATGTGTTTCCAGATGATTTACCCGGTTTACCTCCAGATCGTGAGGTGGAGTTTGTGATAGAGTTGCTGCTTGGTAAGGCACCGATCTTTAAACCTCCGTACCGGATGGCTCCAGTAGAACTTTGGGAGTTGAAGGAGCAGTTGCAGGAATTACTGGATAGGGGATTCATTCGACCTAGTGTTTCGCCCTAGGGAGCTCCAGTACTGTTTGTGAAGAAGAAGGACGGATTGATGCGGATGTGCATTGATTACCGTGAGATTAACAAGGTAATTGTGATGAATCGTTATCCTTTACGTCATATAGATGATCTCTTTGACCAGTTGTAGGGGACGTGGGTCTTTTCGAAGATCTATTTGTGGTTAGGATATCATCAGGTGAGGGTTAGAGCGGAGGATGTAGCGAAGACGGCTTTCCGAACCAGATATGGCCACTACGAGTTTTTGGTCATGCCTTTTGGGTTGACGAATGCTCCGGCGGTGTTCATGGATCTGATGAATAGGGTTTTCCATGAGTACCTAAATCGATTCGTAGTGGTATTCATTGATGATATTCTGGTGTACTCAAGGAGTACGGAAGAGCAGGCGGAACATTTGAGGTTAGTGCTACAAATTCTGTGGGAGAAGAAGTTGTAGGCTAAGCTGAAGAAGTGTGAATTCTGGTTGAGTCAGATTGCATTTTTAGGCCATGTGGTTATTGGGGATGGTATATCAGTTGACCCTAGCAAGATTGAAGCTGTGATCGACTGGGTAAGGCCGAAGAATGTGCAAGAGGTTCGGAGTTTTCTGGGACTGGCAGGTTACTATCATTGGTTCGTAGAGGGTTTCTCTAAACTGTCTGGACCTCTAACATAATTGACCAAGAAGGGAGTACAGTTTGAGTGGACTAGTGATTGCGAACAGTGCTTTCAGGAGTTGAAGCACCGGCTAGTTACTGCTCTAGTGTTAACCATTCCTTCGGGGAATGATGGATTTGTGATTTATAGCGACGCGTCTCTGAAGGGCTTGGGTTGTGTGCTTATGCAGTAGGGTAAGGTTGTGGCGTATGCTTCCCGACAATTGAAAGAGTATGAGAAGCATTACCTTATGCATGATCTGGAGTTGGCTGCTGTTGTATATGCACTGAAGATCTGGCGACATTATCTGTACGGGGTGCAGTGTGAGATCTTCACTAACCATAAGAGCCTCAAGTATTTCCTTATGCAGAAGGAGTTGAACATGAGGCAGAGGCGGTGGCTAGAGTTGATTAAGGATTACGATTGCACGATCAGTTATCACCTAGGGAAGGCTAATGTGGTAGCTGATGCGTTCAGTCGGAAGTCAGAGCCTACGGCTCTATCTGCCATTGTAACTTGTTGTCACATCAGACGAGATTTGGAAAGCTCAAGTATAGAGTTGGTGGTTAGTGATCATCAGGCTTATCTTGCTGGTTTGGTGGTCCAACCGACTTTGTTTGAGCGTATTAAAGCCGAGCAGGCTAGTGATGCAGAGTTGGCAGAGGTTATGGAAAAGGTACAACAGGGACTGACTACAGAGTTTAACATCTCTGAGGGAGGTGTGCTGAGGTTTGGGACCAGACTGTGTGTTCCAAACGATGATGAGATCAGAAGGATGATTCTAGAGGAGGCGCATTGTTTTATGTTTACGATACATCCTAGTAGTACGAAGATATATCGGGACTTGCGTAAGACCTTCTGGTGGTCTGGTATGAAGAGGCAGATAGCTCAGTTAGTGGAGCAGTGTCTGACATGTCAGCAGGTGAAAGCTGAACATCAGAGGCCAGCATGACCATTGCAGCCTTTGCCTATTCCGGTGTGGAAATGGGAGCATATTTCCATGGATTTTGTGACTGGTTTGCCACCAGCGCTTCACAGGAAGAATGCTATTTGGGTGATCGTGGATAGATTGACGAAATTTGCTCATTTCATATCGATGAAAGTTAGCTATCCTTTGAGTAGGCTAGCAGATATGTACGTGCAGGAGATTGTAAGAATACACGGGGTACCAGTGTCCATTATGTCAGATCAGCATCCAAGGTTTACTTCTCGATTCTGGATGAGCTTACAAGAGGCATTGGGGATGAAACTTACTTTTAGTACATCGTTCCACCCCCAGACTGATGGACAGTCAGAGAGGACGATACTGATTTTGGAAGATATGTTGCGAACTTGTGTGCTAGACTTCGGTGGTAGCTGGATACAGTTTATGCCACTTGTGGAGTTTGCTTATAACAACAGCTTCCAATCTAGTATCGGGATGGCACCGTTCGAGGCTTTGTATGGTCGAAGGTGTCGATCTCCTTTGTGTTGGGAAGAGGTTGGTGAACGTCAGGTGTTAGAACCTAAACTTGTGCAGCAAGCGTCTGAGAAGGTGGGTTTGATCCGAGAGAGGATTAAATCAGCTCAGAGTTGGCAGAAGAGTTATGCAGATGTTCGCCACCGTGAGTTAGAGTTTGAAGTGGGAGGTAAGGTATTTCTGCGTATTGCTCCGATGAAAGGAGTGATGAGATCCAGCAGGAAGGGCAAGCTGAGCCCGAGGTATATCGGACCATTCGAAGTACTTGAGCGAGTGGGTCCGATAGCCTACAGAGTTGTGACTCACTCGAAAAATGAGCAGCTCGAAAGGTATCCCAAGTATAGGAGTTACGTCGTGTAATATTAAGCCCAAGGTCTAGATCGTCTCTTCAGGGAATGCATTTAATCTCAGATTTTACGTTCTCCCAATCGAAAATAAAAATGCACTGAACTCAGTTCAGATTCGGGGTTTTTCAGAGTTGTTCAATTTTACTTCCGACGAATTAAATGGCACGTAATTTAAAAACCCTAAAACTAACATTCACTAAATTAAAAAAAACAAGTATGGAAATTCTAGTCTACTTAAGGAAATACCTAAACATGCATTATTAAAGATGGCAACTACAAATAAGGAATTAAAACATGCAATGGAAACTCAATCAAATTCAAAACACACTAAAAACCGAACCTTTAACAAAATTACGGAATTAAATCAAGAATCACAATTTAAACACAAACACGGACTCAACGAGAATTTAACACTCAAACAATAACGGAGCACGATAAAAATATGAAGTTTAATAAAATGGACCCTAACTAAACCAAGCTTTAGGAACAAAAAAAAAATCTTGAAAAGATGACTATTCTAATTTCATTAAAAACAAAACACTTCCTCTTTTTTTTTTTTTTTTCTTTTCGTATTTATTTTATTTTATTTATTTATTTTATTTTTTTAAGAAACAAAAGCAAAATTTAAATTAAGTGAAGATAAATAAAATAGGACTAATTTAAATGCTTTAGACCTAATACTTACTTTAATTAAGAACAATAAGTTGCATAAGAAAAATTAAACTTCAATAAAAAATTTAAAGTCCCTTAACACATACTCAAATCCCAAATTCCAAATAAACTTAAACAAATAAAAAGACACATCATTCATTGCAACTAAAAAAATAGAAAAGAAGAGAAAAGAAAAGGAGAGAGAGAGAGAGAGAGAGAGAGAGAGAGAGAGAGAGAGAGAGAGAGAGAGAACAGAGCAGAGCTGTGCAGGAAAACTCTCGGGCCTGCTGGTGTGTGGGTGGAGCCTCGGCTGTGATGGAGGGCTCAGGGTACTGGAGTGTGGTCGGAGAAGCTACTGTAGCTTCGGGTTGAAGCTGTGCACAGGTGGCCAAGGCGTGCTGCTACTGCTGGTAGCTGCTTCTGGTGCTCTCGGGCCTGCGCTGGTGTTGGCGTGGCAGCAGGCTGCTGCAAGTAGCTGTGGAGAAGATGTTGGCTTGCTGTGATGGAGGTACTTCGGTGGGCTGAGGAGTGCTGGGGTGGTCCGCAAAGTTGGAGCAGCAGGGAAGGAACAGGGAGAGGGAGAGACTGCAAGAGGTTAAGGAAAACAGGGGAGAAAGAGAATGAACAAGAGAGAGGACAGAGAAAAGCTAAGGGAAAGAGAAGGGACAGGAGAAGAGAAGAAGAAGAAGAAGAGAAGAGAGGAGAGGAGAGGAGAGGAGAGCCCTCATGGGGCTGCCTGCGCAGGGAGAAGAAGCAGGGGAATAAAAAGGGGAAATTGGGTGCCCTAGACCCGGATCCAGCCAACTTGACCCGGCAACTTGACCCGAATTGTTGTACTTTTTTTTTTTTTTTTTTTCATTTTTTCCATTCTCTGTTCATAGCAAATCTGACTCTTCTGGAGCCCATATCTCACAAAATTCAAAACACTAAAGTTGTAGATAATCCTTTCCTTTTTCTCCAAAAATTTGAATCGTCTCGATCGGAGTTCGGACGAAAAATTTATACATGAAATGCAAACAGGTGTCGGTTTTGGTTCCCAGGAATTTTCCTGCGACAAAAAAAATTACCAAAACTTCATAAATAGTGCAATAAAGTTCAATAATGATGATTTTGGCACTTTATTAAAATATTGGACAATTTTGGATATTTAATTAAAAATATAAACCGTAAAGTTCGGGTTAAGTTGCCCAATTACGCAGTTTTGATGCGTAATCAAGTTGCATTACCTCCAGCACTTTCGAGGGTCCATGATGTGTTTCACGTCTCCATGTTGAGGAGGTACGTGTTGAATCCTTCACATGTGATTAGTTATAATGATTTGGAAATTTGGGATACTATAGCATATGAGAAGATACTTGTTCAGGTTCTGGACCGTAAAGTTCAGAAGTTTCGTACCAGAGAGATTCTGTTAGTGAAGGTATTGTGGCGAAACCACGAGATTGAGGAAGCTTCTTGGGAACTGGAAACGGAAATACGCTGGAAGTATCCATAGTTATTTTGAGCACTTGTACATGATCCTACTGTGGGTTGGGATAGGTGGTTAGTTGTCGGGAGTGTGAGTATTGTGAACTCCTGAGACTGTTGTATATGTAACCACGATATTCCTCTGCTATAAGTGAGGGTATGTATGTGTATGTGTATGATGGGACTGTGCTATGATGATCGCCAGTTCACTCTTGAGTTGTGTCTAGGTGTATGTGTATGATGGGATTGTGCTGTGATAATCGCCAGTTCGCTCTTGAGTTGTGTCTATGTGTATGTGTATGATGGGATTGCGCTGTGATGATCTCCAGTTCACTCTTGAGTTATGTCAATGTATTTGATTGTATGTATGAATCTGGGAATAAGAGATGACAAATTTCGAAGACGAAATTTTTGTAAGGAGGGGAGATTGTAAGAACCCAAAATATGAAAAATTGGTTTAAATATTAAGAGAGGGGAAAAATTGGAAATTTTTGGGTCAAGGGCTATGAAAGGAAATTTCTATTGCTTCTTCATTAAGTAAACTCAATCCTATTTCTCTCTCTCTCTCTCTCTCTCTCTCTCTCTCTCTCTCTCTCTCTAAACTCTCTCTACTCTCTCATTCTCTCTAGAATTCTTCACCGATCGTTGACGGAATCGGAAAACGGAAGCTACCACGAGGATCATGGAAGGATTCTCTACAACTTCTACGGATCGGAATCTCGTTTCGGAGATTTTTGGGTTTCGGCGTAAAATCGAGGTAAGGCTCGATTTTTAATTTTGATCCGGTAGTTTTGTAGGTATCAGTCTTGTGAGTATATTTTGTACTGTGATTTGTAGGTTTTGAAACTTGGTTCACTGTTCAAGGACCTTGGAGTTCGGGATTTGCTTACGGGGTTAAGGTAAGGGAAAATTGTGTTATATTGGTTATTTTTGAAATCGGACTCGGTGGAACTATGGTCCACAGTCCTGTGTGTGTTTTCGTTACTCATTTAGGGGGATCTAAAGGGAAAAAATATGGGTTTTTCATTATTACAGTTTTTGGGAAAAAGGGGGCAACGGGCTGAATCCCGGGTTTTGTTGAAAACCGAGTATATGTGTGATTTATACTGTGATATTGGGATGGTCGTGCCTTGACTTTGTTTAAACTGTATTTGTTTGGAAAACCATGATTTAGATTACCAAATGAGTGTGGTTTGTTTGGTTATATGAGCATGCATATATGTGTGATATGCGGAATTGCTGATAGGAATGCGGTTTCGGAATTGCTGATAGGATCGCGATTCCAGAATGATTCCAGGTACTGAGAGTGTCCGGCTCTATATCTGAGGGCGTGTGTTTATTGCCTGCCACGTAGGCAAGAGTGACCGACTCTATATCCGAGGGCGTGAGCTTATTCCGACAGATTAGGCCGAAGGGTGTGGATCCACCAGTTACGCTGGTACGATGCCATGGGAGTCGAGGACTAGCTATGTGCCGGTGGCACCGTGCTTCGTGGGTTGGCTACGAGCCAACGTCGGAATGCTGGACCGACTTCAGGCCGATGGGTGTGACGACACTGGGTTACTGATCATGTGTGTGTATTGTTACGGGGCTGCGTATAAATGGCCGCCGTGTGCGTGCGTGTGTGCACTGTGTAAATTAGTACTGGATTGCATTCAACTTCTTGTATGTCGTGTCATGATAACATTCAAATGCCACACACCGATATAACCTGTATTCTTTCTTACTGAGAGGTGTTTCACCCCTACTGTACGTACATTTTTATAGGTTCTTCGAGTAAACGGAACTAGCGTCTTGGTGTAGGGAGCGTAGTGGCCGGTGTACTGCAATAGCGCTTGGGTAAGTGCTAGGACTGTAGTTTTGTTGGGTTGTCATTTTGAGTTGTATTTGGGCACCCAGTTTGTACGTTTTGTTAGAGTCATGTTCTGCTCTTGTATAGACTCTAGTATGGTACTGCATATGTTGATATAGAATGTCTTTTTCAGCTGCGTATATGATTATGATTGGATGTGTTTAGGGTGCCTAGGAACCCCACGGGGTCGGACCCTCATCCAGTGTGCTGTATCTCTGATGATTTGTATGATATAGGGACAGGTTAAGTTACAATTTTCACCCCCGGGTCCCATTTCTGGGTTCGGGGCGTGACATCAAGTGCCATCAAAAGCATGAACTACCATATGACTCAACTGCATGTAAGATGCATCCACGAGGAGCTTGTTTAAGGTAGACAAAGACATAACATTTAATAAAGACCCATTGTTAATCAACACCTTAGCTACCATATAGTCCTTGCACTTGGTTGAGATGTCTAATGCTCGAATATACCGCATACCTTTAGTGGGAATTTCATCATTGGTGAAAGCTAAAGAATTAGTTGCCATGATATTACCCACAACATGCTCAAAATTTTCCACAGAGATATTCTAAGGAACATGAGCCTGATCAAAATCTTCAACAAAGCTTCTCGATGGGGTTCTAAGTTCAATAGCAATGACAACATAGAAATTCCAATCGAGATATTGTTAATTGATCCACTACACTATACTCACTCTACTTTATAATTTTTAGAAATTCACAAGCTTCATTTTGGCTGACAACTTTCTTGATTTTCTTAGGTGGCTTCTCATATTTTTGACTCAAGGAATTATCCCCAGTCTTTGCATTTGCTTCTCTTTCTTTTAGTTTTCCTTTTTTGATTTTCTTTTATAGTTCCGAAGTGTAACAATGCCCACTTCGTGTAATTCCTTTTACTTCAGCAATGTTACCCATCAAATGATCTTCCTTTTGAGTGATTTCTTCACTAACAACCCTTTGCATCCATATTGCCAAGGTACCCTGTCGTTTGCATAAGGGAAAGCTTTAGAGGTTGGCACCATCCGAGGTGAGGATTTGTTGACCAACGTTCTTCCTTTCGTAGGAAAAAGGCTATAAATGGTTTAAATGTTAATGACAGATAACTAGATTTTAATTATTAAATCTCATATACTCCTTCACCAACCATATCAATTTGTTCCTATTCTTCTTCTTCTTCTTCGTTGCACGGAAACTTGATGACTCTAGAATTCATCATAACATATATCTTAGATCTGAACGTGGAACAATTTTGTACTGAACAATACTAATTATCCTTTTGGCAATCACAACTTTAGCCCACTTTGTAAATGAATTCAATAGTCAATAACCCTTCTTACTGCAATATCATGTATACCTAGTCCAAGGAGGTTTGAACCTTTTCATTATATTTCCTTTGCACTCCTTTTGATGCCATTTCTACAACACTAACTTCTCCTCCACTTTGTTCGGTAATGGGTTCACATGCACATTGGGCTCTTTATGGTTATCAAAGTCTAGCCATTTTGCATCTATAAGCATCTACACCTTTACTTTGAAAACCCAACAATTCTCAATATCATGCCCCACTACACCAGTATTATACTCGCATCTTGTATTCGAGTTATACCTTTTCAAGTATGGTGGTTGAATTGGAGCCATAGGGATCTGAACAATCATTCTTCCTTAGAGTAACTATGGAAATAGCTATGCATATGACATAGGTATCAGCTGTCACTCAATCCTTTTCCTTTCCTTGGGACCTCTTTGCTTATTTCCTTGATTTGTTTGCTTGGGTCAGTGAACTCCTACAAATGGATTTGTGGCAATCGAAGTTGTCATACCACCTATCACAACATAACATAAGGCCTCTTGCTATGCCTCTTACTCTTTCCTATACTTCCTTCTATTTGAAGGATCCTCTACCATTTGGACTTCACCTTCCTTATTTTTCAACCCCTTCTTCATTGGATTCACTCTTGCTCTTTAAAACCTTCTTGTTCTTGTCATATGCTTAACTCGTTCTCCAGTAGAGATCAATATTGAGAAATCTATAGTAGTGGTTTCTACCAACTGATGATAATATGGATACTTGAGCGTGTTTATGAACATGGTGATTCCTTCCTTATCTAGAACTGGATGCTGAAGTTGTGCGGCCATGTCCCTCCACCTGCACACATAATCCTCTAAGCTTTCCTTTTTCACCTTTCTCCATATTTTTCAATGTAAAACAGTTGGGAGGAGAATCTACTACATGTCAATAAAAATGTTGGTCCTTTGATAGCTCTCAACTATTGCTCTATCATCTCCTAACGTTGAAATGCTTTTATTGTGCATAATAACTTTGTAGTTTCCTGCTTAATTACTACCAACGGCCTTTTTGCATTAATCTTGATAATCGGTGCCTGCCACACCCCTGGTTGCTTAAACTCCAAAGACCTTCCTAAATTTGCTTGGGTATAAGGGTCAAATCCATTATTTGGTGACGAGTGAATCCAGATTAGAGTGAAGTCAGATGGATAAGTATGATCTTCTTCTTCCATTGTAGGATTAGGTTCCATATTGATGTGGGATGGATATGGTTGGCGTAGTCCGACAATCAACCCTCCAACAAACACGTACATGTGAACACTTTGATTTAAGAATTCAATCAACCAAATACAGACATTATAAATTATGCGACGATTCACATGTTGTAAGAATTTTGAAAAAGTGTATGATTTTATCCAGAAATTAAGTCCCAAGTGCTCCTTTATCAAGGAATCAAGTTTTTATGCAGAAAAATGCTACTTTGAAAATTCAAGAAGGCAAGTTTTAATTTAACAAATTAATATTCTTTCAATTCATATTAGCAAGTGATAATATTGAAGGTAAGGATTCATATAGGCTCCTCTAATATGGGATTCTAGGCTTCAAGCAAGGCTCACACAATCAAGTAAGGATTGAAGAAAAATAATGAGTTTACCCAAGAGAATCGTTGGATGATTTAACATTGTTCAACACGAGCTTAGACCACGCCGAAAGTCCTTCAATCAAGCTTTGAAATACAAAGATGAAAATGGGCATGTATGTGTAGAGAGAGTAGGTCATGTGGGTATTTAGAGGGGGGTGGTTGTGTGGGTATTTAGAGGGGGAGGCCATATGGGTGAGAGAGAGAGGAGGGCTGGTGGTGATTGGATAGAGTGGTCTCTCACCACTTAATCTCTGGCAAGAACGATGTAGTCTCACACTACGTAATCACAAGATTGGACAAATCTTCAGGCTTCAATAATGGAGTTTTTCTTAAATATTCAAAACATAGACTAATTCGAGTTCTTAAAATGAGAAATGATATAAAGATTGGCATGGGAGACAAAGCAGTAAACACTCTCACAACTCTCATACTAGACAACCTAACACAATTAATACTTACTAAAAAACATGGAATTCCAACTCATAGACACACAACTCAAGCTTAGCTATCTTACACTATTACTGTTCAAATTTGAGACTCAAACATGTGCCAAAAGGAGGCCAAAATTGTGTGGTCCATGGAGCATAAAATTATATGGGGCCCACAAATCGTGTGATGCCCACATAGGTCTTGGGGCTTGATCTTGCTTCAACATTTTCACTTGGGTTTTCATGCACCTAATAGTCTTCAAGAATAAATATCTGCGTCTTCAAATCTTCAATCCATGAGTCCATAATGTCTTGAAATAAAATGTTCAAATCCAAATTAAAGTGTCCATGCAAAATATAAAATCCAACATAAAGTATTATATTAAAGAATGCATCCACAAATAATATAAAGTCTTCAAAAGTCTTCCATCAAAAGATAGATGATCTTCAAATAGTTCCATGTGTACCTACAAAACAATTATGAGTAATAGTGGACATCGGGAGGTCGGCCACGTGTCACCATATCAGCAAAGGAGATAGTCAAAGCATGTTAATCCCCTTCATCTCTCCCGGGCCTAAAAGAATTATTTTCTGAAGAATGAGAATGATGTATTTTGAATACAACTTTGGGTTGAGACGAAGGAGGTCCTCTTTAAGTATTCAACTCTTCTCGGAAAGTGGTTTGCCTCTCCATTTGACCAAGAACTTTTGGTATGATCCGGCTCGTGTGAACGTAGTCTTGTCATCCAAGATCTCTTCAATCTCATCAAGCTTCTTTGGTATGGGCAAAGGTGGAAGCAAAGGCAACTTTGGGTTTTCATGCTTATGAGGAGTGGGGAATGGAATAGGATCACCAGTAAAGTTAGAATTAGAAGGCTCCACAAACGACAATGCTTCTAGAAAAGGGGTTAAATCTTCAACATTAAAAACATTGTTTATACCATAATCAATAGAAATATCAAACATGTAAGCATTATAACTAAACAACAACAACAACAACAAAACCAAGCCTTAAGTCCCACTAGGTGGGGGTTGGCTATATGAATCATTTTCTGCCAATTTATGCGATTATGGACAATTTCTTTTGACAGATTCAGGGATATTAAATCCTTTCTCACTATCTCCTCCCAAGTTATTTTAGGTCTACCCCTACCCCTTTGACTACCCCCTACAGTAACCAACTCACTCTTCCTCACTGGTGCACTATGTGGCCTACGTTGCAAGTGTCCATACCATCTGAGTCATTCCTCCTTTATCTTATCTTCTATAGAAGTTACACCTAACTTAACGCAAATATGTTCATTCCTTAATTTATCTTTCAATGTTATACCACTTATTCATCTAAACATTCTTATCTCGACAACTTTTACTTTTTGGATATTATGTTTCTTCGTCGCCTAACATTCTGATCCATATAGCACAGGTGGTTCTATAACTATCCTATAAAACTCCCTTTTAATTTTAAGGATATTCTACGATTATAGAGCACACTTCATGCAACTTTCTTATCTTTCCTAAAGGAATTAGCTTGGGATGAATATGGACCATAACTATATCACCTTCTAAAAATTCTTATAACCTACGATATACATCAGTAATAGATTTATAATGCTATTTGTTCAAGTTAATTTTCATTCGTATTTCAAAGTGTAAATCATGTATGTACTTTGCAAATGCATTAGCTTGCTCACTCACTCTAGCCTATGGGGGTAATGGAATGAGATTTATGGGCTTCCTAGGTTGGTAACAAATGACAACCTAAAAAGGACTCAATCATGTGGTTCTATTTCCTGAACTATTAAATGCAAATTCAACCATAAGAAGGCACAAATCCCACGAACCTATGTTTTCACCCACTAAACATCTCAATAGGTCACCCAAACTCCTATTAACCACCTCAATTTGCCTGTCAATATATGGGGTGGTAAGAGTATAAGGTACAAGTAAAGGAGTATATAATCCAGTATTTTGCTTCCTACCCTTCAAGTTAATGAAATCTTGGAGCTAATAATCTGTACTCATGATTTGGGATTAGAAATAGTTGCTATGACCTTTAGATTCCATAGCCTCTCTTCCATCTACATAATGGGGAAATGATTTTTTATCTCCTCTACGAACAAAAATGTAGGTTATCAGAGAATGCCCGAGTGGCTTTCGAAAAGGGATATAGAAAGATCTCTATGTTCACGCCGGAAAAAGGTAATCAATGACTTGCTAGAAAATAGATCCTCGTCGGAAATTTATGACCTTCTGTTGATATTTTAAATATAAAGAATGTCTGCATCTTATGCTCTCAACCTCTATACAGGGGGAGCCTTTTATACTGCTCTATGAGCCGTTTAGAATGTCCATCAAACCTGAGCTACACACTGGGAAATACAAACCCTTTCCTGTTACCGTCCCTCAAAATTTGAACTGAACTCTTTTAACATATATGTTACAAGTTCATACATATCGAATAGCACCAGCCATGCTCAATTTAAAAAGACTATAATAAATTGGATCACAACGTAAGAAAGAAACCTCAGCTCCCAAAAAATGAAAAAAGGCAAGCTGTGCCCTCGCCCTAAATCAAGTTCAAAATGATAGTACACCCAAACAGTCTTAATGGCATGTGTTTATACCATCCATCTTGATTAGTTTCTCTTTAAAAACGTTGTGCTTGATATGATTCATGAACTTGCATCCATTTGTTCCCCATCTGGACAGACATCTCCACCCTCATCATTCGTTTCTCCGGGCTTTGTTTGGTTTGGGTGTGGTGGCAAAACTTGTGCAACCATCTCCACCAGCTCATCAACCTCTTCTCCAATGCGGTTCTCCAACTCCTCTATAAGCTGAAAAGCATCAGAGAAACAAACATCAAAATTGCAAATAAGTGATTGTCTATGAAAAGCAACCATGATGAACAGGTATATTTCATAATATGATGATCAACACACAAAGTAATTACTCGTCAAACACACAAGCATCGATGACAGATTACCTGGGGCATGTCTACTAGTGGAAAACATTTTTGATTTTCTATTTCTAGTTTTCTAAAAAATTACAAAAACATCACTCCATTTTCTGATTTTCCATCATCTGTACGGAGAACTTGGAGAACAAATCTACGACTTATACACAATGTGGCATTTTTATGAATATATGGAAAATTAAAACTGAATTAAAAACCGTTTTTCACAATTAAACATGCCCTTAAAATCCATAAAAATATATAAGAGCAAAAACACTTCCAACTCCATGAAGGCAAAACTTAAAATTGTGAATGGAGGAAGGATTTTAGGCCTAGAATTTGGATTTGCGTGAATTTAGACAAAACTCAATACAATTATTTTGATGAGTAAAACCCAATACAATTTTGTATTGCATTTTGTTCAAATCCACGCATCTAAATCAATGTATAAGATTCCAACTCCCAAATATTGGATCAGAAAAATGGAGAATATGTCATTCTAACAAGGCCTTTTCAACAAGCGGAAACACATCAATCTGGAAAAAAATACATATTTAAGTAATAAATTGTCCAATATATATTTGTGTTTGTGGGGCAAGTGAGAATCAATGTCACCCAGACCAACACATTTGCGGTCTAAATAGATGAGAAAACACATTGTGTTGGCTGCTTCACAACGTAGTATATGGAAGTAGCCCCTCAAACAGAAATTGAGGGCAGGTCCACACAGCAACCCACCCAAATAGGTCATGACATGCCACATTCAGTAGGACCTTGGCATGTGACCATCAATATCATATTACTGAATTATACAATTCAGCTAGTGGTAACCTTGAGATTTCTGCAGGCATCGACCTTATAGTCTGGTTTTTTCTTTCAAGCTTACCCAAGAGTTATAGCGTCCACTTGATCAAATGGTTCTATTTTACAAAATGCACAATTTTGTACCATGTTTCCATTTAGATTCACATTTTTTGTATCCAGTTAGCTGGTATTTAGTGTGTGTATGCATGCATGTGCAAGTGTGTGAACTATTCAGCTCCCACTGCTCCAAATTTGGAATTGGAAATGATAGTCAATCCCATCAAGATCATAATATCAGATCTGCCAACTTAACACTCCAGTAAGTAAAACTGGTAACTTAACAACTCAATATAGAATTCAATATATCTACAATTAGAAGATCTTAGAATAGGGGACACACATTTCTCTATATTTAAACCAGAAACCTTGCATCACAAAACACAGCTTTATCATGGAGTATGGGACTTCTACTACCCAAACACATTACACAATTATGTCGCAGTACGACAAAAACACAAATGCAACACCAAGTGCACAAGGCTCCCACATCATCAGGGATTTGGAGAGCGCATCATGTACTCAGCCTATACCTCCACATTTGGAGAGACTGATTGAAACTGACCCGAAAGTTTGAACAGAACACCCTCTCCACTGGGTCAAGGCTCACTCTCGAATACAGTAATGCTGACACAGGAAAAAAAAAACATGAAGCAAAATATGAAACTATTGAGTTTGCAGCAATCTTTTATAAATTTCTTGAATGATCCTTCCAACTTTGAGCAACAGGCTATGGATATAGCAGTGCTTACAGAGCACAATGAAATAATGTAGCATTAGCAAATTCCAGGAGGAACAAAGTACATGCTCCAGGTCTTCCATATTGGAAAGCATCAAACTGACTAATAAGATGTACAGTTCTAAACAATCTACTGAAGTTTCTCTCTATTTGGCTAATATATCTCAGAAATCTCAAGAAGGCAATGCTAGTTTGAACTGTAGAAGATGATTCAGAAATTCTAAATCTAGAGAGGTAAAGTTGCAATACTCTAAACTCATTAAAGAAGAAAGTGAGTCTCTAGGTCATCCCCTGGTTTTCATCTTGGAAAACCTAAATGAGAGGGCTCTGTTGTTGGCTGGTTTTTGGATGGTGCTCCCTTTACTCATGTTAAAAATATACTTACAGCATGGTTTTAAATCACAGTTGCAGGTGGCGTAACATAACAGTAACGGGTGTAACAGGAAGCGGGAGTAGCGGATGTTACATAATGGGAAGCGGGTGTAACAGTGTGAATTTTTTTGAAGCATGCACAACCTTGTGCATATTGGCGTACTTGCATGTTTTAAGCTTTTAGCCCTTCTTAGAAAGAGTTTGTGAATTTTGGATCCTTTAGTTTGAGTAACCAAGTTATTTGGTAAGGGCAACGAGTTTACGTTTGTTTTAAACCACCATTGAAGAAAAATTACATGTGTGTGTGTGTATTTATACTTCTCATTGTTCTTATCTGTGATAAATTCTAGTGTGCGGTAAATTAATTAATAAAACAAAATATATTATACACTCCATTAATCTATTATACACATAAGACATACAAATAATACAAATATAAAATAGCTAGAAAAGAAAGATGGTTGAAGTTGAAAAATATAGAACTTAAATATCACATTACTAATATTATCAAAATAAAATATTTTCCTAACTAGTATTTTCCAATTGTTAATTAATGCATCTATTATGAGTATTTAAAGAAATAGTAAATTTTGTACCATTCTCATCCTCATTATAATCTTTTCCCCCTCTCGCCACATGATATATAGAAAATGATTTATGAAAGAGAGGGAAAAAGTGAGAAGAAAAAGTAAAAAGTAAAATAAATTTTTTGGTGGAATAGTCATGTAGCGGTTATGTAACAGCCGCTACACAACAGCTGTAACGGCCTTTACGTAACGGTAGCGGTCCTTAACGGGTGCTACGGCCGTGATTTTTCTCCTCTCCGATTTCGCAGTGTGTAACGATATTGGAAACTCAAAAAACGCAGCCTTTATTTAAAACCATGACTTATGGAAATCTGAAAAAAGGCTGCAATTCCTGATATGCTCACTCTTAACATTGATACTTTCATTTTTAAATTTCAAGATTAAAAGGCTAAGAACTGGGTTCTTGGTAATGGTCTTTGGTACATTTGCAACACACTGATGGCTCTACATCGTTGGAGTTCTTCAAAGAAAATTCAAGCCACTATAAAGAAAATTTCAATATGGCTGATATTCTTAATATCCCTGATCTGTTCCGGGCTGCAACAGGGTTTAGTTAATTTGCTAATGCTGTTGGATTCCTCTCCATGGATTCTTTCACAAAAGGCTATGAGAAACATCTCATTTGCTAGAATTTGCATTAAAATTGACATTGAAGATGGTTTGCCTTTCAAGATTGATCAGAGATCTCTTAATGATGAAATTGTTACCGTTGGGGATGAAAAACGTGATCGACCACAGCTAATGAAAAACTTCAGGCATTTACAGTGTAGCTATAGATATAGAAATGAAGGATTTTTTTTTTTTTTTTTGGTATTTAGTTTGGAAATTTTCGCTATTTTAGAAATTTTTAGTTAGTTTGGGGTTATTTGGTAATTATTTGATTTACTTTAGTAAGTTGTTTAATGAAAACCAAATAGAAGGCTTAAACTTAGAATTGTCAAATGAGGAAAAGACTAAAAATATGAGATTTTTTTCGCAAAATTAAAGTTAATGATTTAAGTTTGCACTAAAAAAGATGAAAAAGGGGAAAGCTATAGAACCACATAACATCCCACTTAAAGTTTGGATATGCTTAGGTGATAACGGAATTATATGGTCAACTAATTTATTTAATACGATTATAAAAACTAAGAAAATGTTAGATGAATGGAGGAAAAACATTTTAATACCTATATACAAAAATAAAGGAGATATTCAAAATTGTAATAACTATCATGGAATTAAACTTATAAGTCATACGATGAAACTATGGGAAAGGAGGTCTCTGAAAATCAATTTGGTTTTATGCCTAGAAGACCTACCACAAAAGTTATATATCTTTTAAGAAGATTAATGAAAAAATTTAGGAAAAAAGAAGAGGGACTTGCATATGATATTTATTAACCTAGAGAAAGCATATGATAGGATACCTAGGGAAGTTCTATAGTGTGTTATAGAAAGAAAAGGGTGTATGTAGTAGGTATACTGATGTCATTAAGAATATGTACGATGGAGTAATGACTAGAGTAAGGACTATAGATGGATAAACTAGAGAATTTCCAATCATCATAGGTGTGCATCAAGGATCTGCTTTGAGCCCTTATCTTTTTGCTTTAGTGATGAACCAACTGACTAAGAGTATTCAAAAGGAGGTTCCATGGTGTATGTTGTTTGCAGATGATATTGTATTAATTGATGAAACTAGGGATGGAGTAGAGGCTAAGTTAGAATTATGGAAAGAAGCTTTGGAATCTAGAGGCTTTAGGATAAGTAGAAATAAGACAGAATATATAATGTGTAATTTTAATTAATGATAGGAGGAATATTGGAGACAAAGTTAAACTTGATGATGGAGAAATAAATAGCACTCGTAGATTTCAATACCTTAGATCTATTATGCAAGTTGAAGGAGAAATTGAAGAAGATGTAATGCATTGCGTTAAAGCAGGTTGGGTAAAATAGAGAAGTGCTTCAAGTGTGCTCTATGATTGCAGAATACCTTCAAAATTAAAAGGGAAGTTTTATAGAACAACTATAAGACCAACTATGCTATATGGATCAGAATGTTGGAAAACGAAAACAGAATATCCAAAATGTAAAAGTTGCTGAGATGAGAATGCTTAGATGGATGAGTTGTATAACATTGAAAAGATAAATTAAGGAATGAACATATTCACGGTAAGTTAGGTGTAACTCCTATAGAAGATAAGATAAGGGAGGGGCGACTCAGATGGTATGGACATTTACAACGTAGGCCACATAGTGTGCCAGTGAAGAAGAGTGAGTTAGTTATTGTGGGGGGTAGTAAAAGGGGTAGGGATAGACCTAAATCAATATGGAAGGAGATAGTGAGGAAGGATTTAAAATCCTTAAATTTGTCAAAAGAAATGGTCCATGATTGCATAAATTGGAAAAAAAGGATTCATATAGTCAATCCCACCTAGTGGAACTTAAGAATTGTTTTTGTTGTTGTTGTTGTTGTTGTATTTCAAAGTATGGTAATAGAATTCAATTTTGGGTGGATATTTGGGTGCAAGAGTTTCTGTTGGAATTGTTGGTGCCTCGCTTTTTTAGTTTATCTACTGTTTATAATGCACCAATTTCAGCATTTTTTCTCTTCAGAAGGCCTCTCTTTCTTAGGACTTCTATCTAATCAAGATTCAAGAGTATTAATGAAAGAGAGATTGATGAGCTTACTTCTTTATGGTGTGTTGGACTCTTTTGTTCCTAATTTGAGAGGGAAGATGCTTGGGCTTGGCTAGGGAATTCTTTGAAGTCTTCTTTCTTTACTCATCTTCTGAAACATTGAACTACCAACCCTTTTCTTTTGAATTATATTGATTGGATTCTTTGAAAGGCAAAGATTCCTTTGTTAGTTTGGGCTTTTATCTAGACTCTTAGGGGACATACATTAGCACTCAATGAGTTTTTAATTGAGAGGTCAGACCTGTTTGGTAAGACATCAGAATTGACTTTGAATACCACTTATTGGGTCAGCAACAAATATGTTTCATGACGCTGCTCCAAGAGAGGAGATAGTGATCGGCAGTAGGGTCTGTTTCCAGTAAAACACGCAGGTGCTAATCATCGGGTTTAGATTCGTATTGGATGGGGAGGAGATTATGCTTTCGAATTCCAATTCACGCTGGTGTTTTATCTCCAGATCAGTGGCAACCACCAAAAAAGATCAACAAATTCTTTAATAAAAATTACGAGTATGTTCTCTGCAGATCTGCAACAGATGGCAAGCACCAAGAAATTTGATTTCTAACTACCAAAATCCCCTTCTCTTTCTTGGATCCAATCCATCTTTGCAATCATTATATTTTGCTCAGAATTTTGGTTGGTCAATGACTCAATGGATGCTAGATGTATTTGGGGGTTATTTTTTGCAATGGGTTTTTTTTTTTTCCACCTTGATCTATAACATATTTTGGATGAATCATTGAACAGGCCTTCTCCCTAATGTGAATGACTGAAAGGCTTGCAGGGGAGGGAGAGGGCCAGAGAGTTTGATCTCCAGTTGAATGATCTACAAGCATCACTCCATCCAGCTGGACTCCAACATCTCTACAGCATGTATTTTTTATGTAAATTGTAAATTTAATATATATATTTTTTTAGTATAAATATTTTTGAACAATCTATGAGATGGAAATTGTTCTTGCAATATATAAGAAGAATTTTTTTTTGTCAAGTTTTGAAAATTTTTTTATTTTTATTTTCTCAAGGTACATTTGTCTGTTAACAGATAAATTTTCTTACATTTTATTTTTTTTATTCAGTGTTCGAAAAACTACTCGAATTACTATCAGGGGTTCAGTCAAGCTCTGAATTTGGTTCAAGAATTCAGAACTGCATTCAGCATTTCATACTGAATGTTTAATTTAACCAAACGCTCCCTTAGTCTGGATTAACAGATACACTTGTTACAGATAAAGAGACCTTGTAAGGCCCTCATCTCAAATAGATGTATGTGCTTCTGTGAGTCAAACAAGACTAATGCAGATTTTTACCTTCACTACTGGGTGGCAAGATATCTTTGAAATGGTCTTTTTTCAATAATTTGGTGAAATGTGGGCGGCTCTGCAAAATGTCGTGATTTCTTGGCAGTGAGATTTTGGGGTTTTAAGAAAAAGTAGACAGTAGAGGGCTTTATGGATTTGGGTAGTATAAGCCGTTTCCTGGACTCTATAGCTTGAGAGGAACACAAGAATTTTTTAGGATCAGATGACTTCTCCATTTTTGCTTTGGGATAGAGCTAATTTTTTGCTCTTTTGAGCACAATTCTCAGATTTCAGGGAGATCATTGTACAATTTTCAAAGGGGTTGGAAAGCCACGCCATTGTAATTATTTAATTTGCGGTGATGTCTTATCCTCCGCCCTTTGTACTTTTCAGTCCTCAACTAATTTTTTTTATCATCTAAAAAAAGACCTTTTAGCATTCGGTGCATAAGTACTTCACTCATGTGCATTGTAAAATTAGAATGTAGTTATGAATGAACTCAAACTTCCCTCTCTCTGTTGGGGATTAAACATTTCATATTTTGGAATATCAAAGGATTAATGATCCTCAAAGGCAAAGTGAAGCAAGGAGATCATGGAAGGCAAAGCTATCAGTTTTATTAGGTTATGTGAAACTAGAATCTAGATCTACAATTCTCAGTCCAAATAACAAGAAATGACCAAAAAGGTTAGGTTTTCTTGAATGATTACAAAGCTCAAAAGCTCCACTAGAAAGGGTTTGGGTTGGATTTGATCCAAGGACTTGGAAGGTTATAGACACTCAGTTAATCATCAATATCTAACTGTACAAGTTGAATATGTTTCTTCTGATTAATGCTTTTGGATATTAGTGGTGTATGCTTCTAATAATCTATCAAACAAAAAGATTCTTGTCTCAAGCTCATCAATTTTCTCCTTGGTTAATTATGGGAGGCTTTAGTATTTTTCGTACCAAAGAGTGAATGTAAGAGAACAATTTCAAATATTGGCATGCAGGGTTCTATTGATCTCAATGCTTCTTGGCTCCCTTTTCACCTGGTGCAATTTTCTGACTCAATGAGTTTTGAGCCTCGAAGGCCCCAAGGGGCAACTTGAAATGCATAAAAAAAAATTCATAAAAGGCAAACGCATTTGGTAGTTGGGCATACACATCAACCCAAAAGGGACACCTTTCATGCTTCAAACCTAAGGTTTATGTATTGCGTGATGCCCATTTACCTCTTTTTGAAATAGAAAGAACATAAAAGAAATGAGAAAATAAGCAATTGCCATGAAAGGCTCAACTCTGCTGTTAATTCATGCAACCTTCATAGTGTTAGCAGCCCTGCCTCCCTGGAAAAACACTCTCCTCCCTTGAGGAACAACCTTGGGTCAATCTTCTTCTACAAAAATGTTCCTCCCACTCCAGCTGATCAAGCGTGATTCTTTCTCTCTCTCTCTCTCTCTCTCACACACACACACACACACTCTTTTGATGATCTGATGGATAAAGATGACTTTGATGAGATGACGAATAGTTTCCTTTGATAATTTAGATTCTTAGAATCTTGGATTGATGAGATTTATGAACCTTTGGTTTCTCCCCCCCCCCCCCCCCTCCCCCTTTTCTTTTTTTGTAATGTTTAGCGTAGAGTTTGAACTTTGAATCATGTAAACACTGCAAACTTAGTAGTAGTATAGCTTAGTCTGATTTTTCACACACTTTATTTAAGTTTGTGAGCTAAAAATGGCCTACATGCGAATTATGCTTTATTTTCTTTATATTTGAAATAGTTTGTTTCTTTTCTCATTTTTTTCAACTATAATTTATATTATTTATTTTTTTAATTAAAGAAATACATTCCCACAGGGATTATGCATCAGTTGCTTGTGCTTTAAGGCTTATGCTTTGCCTCATTGGGCAAGCATCCTGATTTCTTCCCTTCAGTTGAGAGAGATGGTTAATGCCAAGAAGGTAAAAAATGTATTAGAATTCTGTATGGCATGGTCACAAGCTTGATAGTTTTGACTGTAATTAAAGTGTTCTTGAATTTTTATGAAGCTTCATTGGCTTCTGCTAAGAAGAGCAGTTGAGCCCTGCAATCCAAGTTACACGAAGAATCTCTTGGATTCTGTCTGGTCTAGTTCTAAAAAGAATTATCTTAACCATGCATTTGGGAGGATAGAATTGGCACCTTGGATTGGGAATTGTGTGGATTTGGACTGGTATACAATTTTATTAAATTTCTTCAAAATTGACACAAATCCAAATCCATGGCTGGAAGTCCATACTCCCAAACACTACCTCAGCAAATTTCTTAATGAGTAATGAGAATGTGATTAAGAAGACACTGGTCACTTTTTCCAATAACAAAGCTTTTATAATTCAATATTCTTCAAAACCTGATGGGGTATTGTAGAAAAAGAATTCATTGCAGCAATAACATCTTTTGTCAAGGACTCTAAGCTTCTAAAATAGGTGAATGCTACTCTATTCACCCTCATCCCTAAGCTAGAAACAGCTCATCCATATTTGATTTTAGACCAATTACATGAAGAATCTGTGGGATTTTGTCTGTTTTGAATCTGAAAAGAATTCTCCAAGAAAATTTATTGACGAGTCATGATAATGAGATTAGGAATGCATTGGTCTCTTTTTCCGACGACAAAGCTTTTACAATGCAAAATTCTTCAAAACTTGATGGGGGATTGTTGAAAAAGAATTCATTGCAGATATTACATCTTTTTTCAAGGACTCTGGGCTTCTAGAGCAGGTGAATGCTACTCTATTGATCCCTGTCTCTAAAGTCAGAAATGGCACATCCATATCTGTTTAGACCAATTGCATGCAGCAACAATATTTACAAATGTTTGACAAAAATCTAGCAAATATATTGAAGTTCTGTCAACCTTCTTTTATAAGTAGAAACCAAGTAGCTTTTTTAAGGTAGGAAGATCCAAGATTATATTCTCTTGGCTCAGAAGTTACTTAGGAATAAAGCCCCTTCCAGATTTGTTTTGCTTTAGAAGTTGCTATCGAAAAGGTATCTGATTCTATTGACTCAGTTATCCTATCGACATACTCATTTGCATTGAAACATCAACAAATTCTGTTCATTGGATTAGAGAATGCATTACTTATCCTTATTTTTTCTCTCTTAATGGGTCATTCATTGGAAATTTTTTGTGAAGGAGCGACCCTATTTCTCCAAGTCCTTTATGTCATGTAGATGGAGGCATCTGCAAAGATTGATTTACAGGACTTCTCAGGACGGTGCTCCATAGCAAATGCAGGAGAGCGAAGACTGAAGATTACCCAGTTGAGTTTTGATGATCTTCTTGTTTTCCCAATTATGATTTTAAATCTGCTCAAAGTTCAAATGCCATTATTGAGTGTCTTTCATAAGCTCACAGATTTAAAAGCAAATCCCAACTAATCTGAGATTTTTTGTTTAAGGATGGATCCTTTAACTAAAGCTGCAGTAAATCCTGGGAGTCATGCACCCTGGACTTCCCTAATCATTAAAAGGATCTCTGCAAATGATTGTGAAGTGCTTCTTGACATAATTTCTAGGAGAATTGGTCTTTGGGCTCATAAGCATATCTCTTTTTCAAGGTAGAATACAATTATTAAAAGCTGTGCTTCTTAGTATTCAATTTTATTTGTGCTCCGCACTTATTTCACTCAAAAGTTTATTATGGGCTTGCAACAAGGATCCAGAGCATTCTTCCAGCATGGTAATGACTGGAATATAGCAGGATGCAAGGATGTCCGTAGACAATTTGC
This sequence comes from Malania oleifera, assembly GCF_029873635.1. Lineage (NCBI taxonomy): Eukaryota > Viridiplantae > Streptophyta > Magnoliopsida > Santalales > Ximeniaceae > Malania > Malania oleifera. The sequence goes on from NC_080419.1 coordinate 9,507,340, forward strand.
TCAAGGGATTTATACCCGAAACTGATAGATGTTGAGAATAAGGCCTCTGTTTTCAGAATGATTTAGAATTTGTTTACATCAGAGAACTCTTATAGGTTGCTCGGATGCATTCCTGTAAATTGAGAGGTTATAGTTCCTAGTCTGTAAAAATCCCTCAACATTGTACTGAGACATGAAGAGATTTTGAAAGCAAGATATGAAATACTTCTCTGTATCAGATATGTAGAGAGAAATGGAAAAGATACTTCTTTTCTTTTATGATAACGGGCACCCAGTGGATTCTCTTTTTACAAAAACAAAAATGGCTCTCAAATTATTCATGATTCTGATTTTTCTCAGAAAGCTATGGTTGTTGATGCAATCATGACTAAGAATACTTGGAGTTGGTGTCCTCTTCAGCTACAACTTATCTCTAGACTTATATAATAATACTTCTGAGCTACTACCAAATATCACTGTTGCTTGTCAAGTTTATAAGGATGCTAACTCTAGATGTAATTTCACACTAATATCTGCTTGGGACTTTCTAAGACCTAAATCTACTTCTGTGAATTGAGCAAAGTCTATCCCATCTAAGAAAAAATATACCTAGGCATGCTTTTCTATCTTGGTTCGATGTTCAAGTTAGGATTCCTAACCTTGAGAGAAACTTGTCAAATGATGATTGAGGGATTCTTCCACCAGCATTCTGTGTTGTGGTCATCAAGCCTGAAAACAAAAACACCTCATTTATAGCTGCAAGTTTTACGAGGACATCTGTAGAAGGATTATAGCATTCTGTTTCGAAGCCAAATCTGGTAGAGATTGGTTTTCTGAGTTTTAATGGCTTCTTTAGCTATGTTCAGTCAATATTTTACATTCTCATATATGTAGACTTGTTTGGGCAACTCCCAGTAACCATATTCACGGAGAGCTAGGAACATATGTTGTTGTGAAGGAATCAGACGCAAAGTGGAAGGAACTATTAATAAGATTTTGTTTGATACAACAGATAGGCTAATAGGATCTAGAAAAGCTAATAACATAAGCAGTAATAGAAAGCTTTGGGACAAATGGCTTAATGTTTCAGCACCTTACAAGTAATTTTCCCCTTTGCCAAAGTGTTTCATGCTTATTCTCTTTAAACAAATAATAAAAAAAGAAATGAAAAAAACAACAAGATATTCAGTACAATAAGTAGACAACAAAGAAACACTCTCATGAACCTACCACATAGATTTCAACAACAGAAGATGGCCTCAGATTGACTATATTGATGACTTCAGCTTTTGCAAGGTCGTATTTTTTACATTTTTGGAAAAACTCATCGATGCACTCTCTTGTTTGATTGCAAGCAACACTCTGAACCAAATAATCATAGACCTGAAACAAAAAGAAAAATATCAAACATCTTCATTTTGATAATGGAGGAGCTCTGTCAGCCTAGAGGGGCAACCCTGCAACCCCCACCATGTGTCCACTTAAAGACAGACATGATCTCGCAAAGAATGTCCAACTTGATGGCTCAGCCTTATTGCTCAGTTAACAGGGCAAGAATATCTATAAAATTATCATAAGATGATTCAACATGTTTTATCTTAACAAAAAGTCAATGCACAAGCACAAATCCAACCTTGAACTCTGATGGTGCTACTGGTGCAATTACTCGTGTAGGATCTTTTGAAGCTCCTCTAGATCGTAAAAAGTCAAGTACTTCAAAATTGGTAAGAGCACCAGCATTGCGTTTCTCTCTGCAAAACGTTCAACCTATGTAAATATAGCAGCCTAAAAATAAATTAACCAATAAGAAGCTGTGGAGTCTCAATTCACAAATAGAAAACATCAAACTACCAAAATTACAAATGGATAAAATAATGAATGAGTCAGAGGGATGTACGTGCGTACATTTTCATTTTGAGGGACCAAAGATGGAAACTGATAAGCTGCAAGATAATGACGTTCTTTGAATGCCCAAGAGAAAGTGTCACGTGAATTCCTTATCAATCTATTGAACTACAATAAGTTAATAATCAAATAAATTCAAAAATAAATTAGAGAAATGCATGACAAATTACAAAAGAGGCAGATTGTATAATCTTTCTTTCCTTTTCTTCTTGTTTCTATCGTTTCCATAGATTTCCCATTTATACAGATCAATAAGAAAATGATTAATATAAAAAAGAACAAACATAAAAGCTAAACACCATCATTACCAAGTTCATTGTTTTTATATTTGACTTTTCTCTTCTCTTCTAATTAGTTTAGACCAGTACCAAGCAAGCTAAAAAAATAAAAATAAAAAAATTGAATGGTACTAGTCATAGTTGAAGTTCAGATAGAAAGTTGTGTGTGTACGTGTGTGATAGAGAGAGGGATGCTTGCACAAAATGTAACTGAATTGCATGTCCCATTAGGCCATTACACTTTCACATCATACACATAGACACATAAAACCAACCATGAGACATTGGCCTCTCCAATGAGAACCCTAAACCTAAATATGTACATAAAAACTCACAAAATTTATAAAAAAAAATACATAAGCAGAACATACGAGAAGTTCTGTGAGTGCTATTTTTTTAGGAGGACAGGGGGAGTTCGCAGAGAGAGAGAGAGAAAGAGAGCAATGGACCAGTACCACTAGAGCAAAGCAACAGTGGACCTCGTTTAAATGCCATTATGGAGTGTTTATTATAAGCTCACAGATTTAAAAGCAAATCCCAGTTAATCTGAGATTTCTGTTGAAGGATTGATCCCCTAACTAAAGCCGTAATAATTTAAATTCTGGGAGTCAGGTACCTTGGACTCCCCTTAATCACTAAATGTAAAAGGATGACTGTGAACTCCTCCTTGACATGATTTCTGGGAGAATTGGTCTTTAGGCTTGTAAGCATATCTCTTCTTCTGGCAAGGTAATGACTGGAATATAGCAGGATGCAAAGCTAAACGAAGGATGCCCATAGATAATTTGCTGAAGGCATTTACACCCAAAACTTATTGAAGATTAGAATACGGCCTCAGTTTTCAGAATGATTTGGAATTTGTTTGCATCAAAAGACTCTTATGGGTTGGTTGCTTCGATCCATTCCTGTAAATTGAGAGGTTCTAGTTTCTAGTCTGTAAAAATCCCTCAATATTGTACTGGGACATGGAGAGATTTTGAAAGCAAGATATGAAATTCATCTCTGTACCAAATAAGTATAGAGAAATGGAAAATATAATTTTTCATTTACGATAATGGGCATGCATCCAGTGGGTTCTCTTTCACAGAAAAATGGCTTGTTTAAAACACTCTCAGATGCGACAATGGTTAACAGTTGCCCAAAAATGACAGAATAGAAAGAGGAAAGAGCATGCCAGTGTAGGAGATAACCTGCACTGGTGGAAGGGAAGAGGTTGAGTCAGTTGAAGTCGAACAGCGGAGATGAACAATGACCTGCACGCTCACTTGGACAGCGATCAATGCGTGGGAGCGACAGAGTGAGAGTTTAAAAAAAAAAGAAAAAAAGTCTGTGGCTCAACAGGCTGACAGTAGATCTGGCAAAGCGGATGCGGATTATCAGGTGAAAAAACCATAATCCATATTCGACTCATAAGTGGCGGATTGGTGACAGTTCGGATCGGATAATTTATGCAAATGGCGGATAATCCGCCATTCTCAAATATAATTTTATTATTATTTTATTAATAATTTATTTTGTGTCATAATAATTGAGGTTGTATACAACAAGTTGCATTATACAACTTACATGCTGTTATTTCTTTTGCATTGGATGCAAAAAGGAAAGTGAGTGCATTTTGGCAAGTGCATAATGTCAATTGGCCATCCAAAGAACCATGCTTTTCTTTGTATCATAGTACAGGTTGGAGATGCCACATGGATTGCTTCAAAAAAATGGCAAGAATGTATGGTTGCTGGTCCCTGCAGTCCAACAGGAGTTTTCCCGTATTTCGACCGGAGAATCTAACAGAAACATTACTGTCAAGATTCTTACCGAAAAATTAGACATTCCATGCCCTCGGAGAGTGCTTTGTCGTGCTAGGTCACTGGCATATCCTTTGTCCACCAATCCGTTTCTGCGGAAGCTCAATCAATGGCCACCACTACCGATAAGGGGACAATAGAGCAGCATTGAACACGCATCCAGCACCCCGAGTCACTACCAGAAAACTCGCGATATAGGAGGTAGACTGCAACCCCCGCTCCACAACGAGTGAAGAGACAATTCGCTCTAATACTTATCATTTTTTATAAGTACTTATAGACAATAATTGGTGTTTGGTTGAAATTTAGAAAAGTACTCGCAGGGTTAAGAAATTAAAAGGAGGGGAGGAGCCTATTTTGTAAAACCTTTTTTCACAAGAAATCCAAGAAACCTTTTAGGAACATCTACAAAAACACTGGTTAACTCTACAGTTCTGTAAATGGGACTATTTGCGACACAAGATTATGTCTAAGGTGAAAGCCCTTCATACTTTTTAGCCTCGCAGTAGAATACAAACAATATTCTAGTTTCATATTCAACATTGTCCAAAATCCAGACAAATATACATTTCTCAAACCTGTAATTTCACCCTAATTGGCTGGGGTAAGAGTACAATCCACAAACAAAAACCACCAAAGGTGCATTCCAAATGATTATACTAACCCAATTCAACAAATTGAGTATCATTAAAAACCTCAAGAAACAACGAAACAAAAATAAAATACGATTAATCGTAATTCTAACACTGTAAGCTCGTTGACTTCATATAAACTTACATGCATTGAATTCAAGGAAAATGGAAAGAAAGCTTCTGTGTGTTCGAGCGTTTCTGTGTGTTTGAGAGAGAGAGAGAGAGGGACTTACCTCTCAGGAACCCTAATTCACAGCAGCTAATCGATTCGATCGTTGTGAGAGTCGGAGCTCCACAACTGTAACTGGTAAGCCGATAAGGAGAATAAATCAAATAAGCCTAACTTTTGAAATCTCCGAATTCCGCAATTTTTTTCCTGATTCTATAAGGAAAAAATGCATTTTACTGAGGGAAAAAATTTCCAGCCTTCCAGACAAGGATCTTATGTTGGTTGAAACCTGGCTCAGCAGTCGGCACTTCGGCGCATTGTCTTCAAGGCTAGGGTTTTGCAGGGAGAAAAAACAGGGGACTTCTGGGCGCTGACAATGTTGAGGCAGCGAGGGCCGCGATCGCGAGGCTGTGGAGGCGTGAGCCATGAAGCAGTGAACAAACTACAGACAGACTGAAGCTGAAGGCATGAAGCAGCGATACCGTGATGGGCGGCAATGGCGACTTAAACTCTGGGACTGCGAGGTTGAAACTTGAAAATGAAGCCCTAAAGGCCTAAACCTGGTAAACAAAATTCAGAAATTGATGAACTTATGAGTAGTTGAGTACTGCAGCACTGGTAGAGGTAGCTACATTTTGGGTTTTTGGCTCACAAACGCACGACCGCGCTCGCATGCATGAGAAAGAGAGAGAGAGGAAGAGAGTGAGAGAGAAATGAGGCTGTGTGGCTAGGCTGAGCGCCAAGGCGCCTGCACATCTGCAACTACCTCTTCTTGAGAGGCCGAATGGAATGGAAATCAGGAAATTGGTGTCTAGGGTTACTGGATTAGGGGATATATATATATACATATGAAGATAAACGGCTCATCGGCGGGTACCCGATCCAAATCTGCCCAACCCGTTTATTAAACATTTCAAATTTATATTGTGTCGTTTATAAACTGATCATCTTGTATTAAACTCAAACCTGATTTTTGCCACCCTTATGAGTACTACAGAGCACTGAATTTTGGACCTGAAATTGAGAATTGAAAGTGGGATGGGTCAGGGGGCGTGGCCACGTGGGCTGACTTGCTGCCTAAGTCCGGCCAGGTGGGTTGTGGCGTTAGGCTTTATGGGTTATTTTTAAAACATATTGGACTTTTTTTAAGCAAGTTGGCAGATATCCACCGGATAAACCTGACCCGACCCGTTTAGGGGGCAGATATAAAATTTAAAACCATATTCGACACATTTAACAAACGGTTTGATTATGAGTCGGTTAAAGCGGGTCGGATTTAGTTCGGATTAATGAATTTTTATTCATTTTGTCAGGTCTAGGCTGACAGGAGAGAGAGCTTTCAGCCCTAGCTCCCTTCTACCTTTCTAAGTTTTAACCATTGGAGATGTAGAGATGGGTCGCCAAAAATATTGAATATACTGTATGTATATATATTATAACACATTATATCAAATCTAGAGTGACTCAGTCATACTTATAAAAAATTAAAAATCATATACATGATAAAATATATTGGATTCATATAAAATCTAGAGTGACTTAGTCATACATATGAAAAATTAAAAATTATATACATGATAAAATATATTGCATTCGACATATATTAGAATACTTAATATTTTGTCATGAGTTATGGATGGTATAGTATTATAATTTCCCCTACTAAAATGCTTTTAAAAGAAAAAAAAAAAAAAAATACTACACTTGATCTCAGCCAAAAGGCCGAGTAAGCTTCACTAGAATTTGGAGTCGTTTCTACACATAACACTTGCAACTGACCAATTACAAGTTGATATATTAATATTCGGGCTCACTGAAATATTGAGGAATCCACACCTAATAAAGTCTTTCATCGACTTTATAATTGATAAGTTTAAATTTTATGTGCAAGAACTATTTCTTTTAAGTATTTCTCTTTAAGATACCAAACAATAACAGCTATTACACTTATGTTACATTTGGTTTGCAGAATGTCAATTCCCAAGAATAGATTAATTTTATTAGGTTTTGTTATAATTAATTATACAAGAAATTATGTTGTTACTATAAAGCAAATAAAAACATGAAACATTTTATGAGTTCATGATAAGGAATAGATAAAAATAACTATTTTCGAACTTCATCTTGGAGATGGTTATTCCTTTTTTATTACATGTTGAATGAAATAATTAGGAATATACAAGGACTAACTATTCCCTTGATTCCCAAAATTTAAACTATATTTCGTCTTTTTCCAATGAATAATCATTCCGTCAAGCCAAATGAGCCGTTAGTATTTATATACTATTGCCTTTTATTATTTTAATTACATTTTTTACTTGTTATTTGATTTAAAGATAAAATGAACTTGAGTTAAATTAGATTTTTAATTTGTTTTACTTTAAAAAATATTAAAAAAATAATTAATTTGTTAGCTTTTAGCTTTTAGTTTTTATTGCTGTCTCAAATTTTTTCTAATTTTTGCTCACATAAAATTTGAGAATGGTACCAAACGACCTTAATTGAGAGGTAGGTTTCGTATGCCAAAATTTTATTGTTATCTTGTATTTGTGAAAAAATTCAAAATGCTTGTCACATACATTCTTTTCTTCAAATACCCATGTTTTAAGGATATCTTCCTTGTAGCTCTCTCTCTCTCTAGTCACTCTTCTTCTCCCTTAATCAAAGACCTCTCATTTATTCATACTCTTAACCATGACGAAAAATTAAATATAGAAGATGAGTAATGGTGTCTATCTTGAGATTTTAAGGGTGATTCTTGATCTTTATCTCCTTTTTTTCATAAGTAATAAGTTTATTGATATAAAAAATGAACACCAAGTACACAAGGAGTGTACATGGTGTAAACAAATCAAAAACAGAAATTACAAGAATCTAGTAAATCAAAACAGAAGAAAATGATTGGTTTCGCATAGCAGCCAACCAATCCATCAAAGTTGAAAAGAAAAATAGCTTTGGGTCCGAAATGGATCTTTCCTCATCTTCAAAACACCTACTATTTCTCTCCCTCCAAAGACCACAATAAACAATGAGGAACTGTCAACCAAATAAACCCATTTCGATAACGACCACATCTGCCTTGCCAACATGCTAGAAGTCCCACTAAAAATTGCGGCATAACCCAGCTCACTCCAAACAAACCCAACACCATAATCCACAAGTCCATTGCAACTGGACAATGAATAAAAAGATGATCAACTATCTCATTATTACACTTGCACACGTAGCACCAATCCAATATAACCTTTCTTTTTCGTAAATTGTCAATCATTAAGCGTTTCCCTAAAGCAGCAGTACAAACAAAAAAAGCTACTCTAGATGGAATTTTCTGTTTCCAAATACTTTTCCAAGGAAAGCCACAATTTGGAACCCATTAAAATACCATAATAACCTTTAACCAAGAAGCCCTTCTCTCTATCAGATTTCCAGCACATCTTATCCTCACCGAACCCCTTCACCGATGCACCATATATGGTATCCATAAAACCAGTCAAGGCCTCTAATTCCCGAAGATGCATACCCCTAAAGAAACTTACATCCCAAAACAAGACTCCATTATCAAACTTCATAAGCTCAGCCACGCTACCTTCTTTATCTCAGCAAAATCTATACAAATCAGGATAGCTGACTGCAAGTGACGTCTCACCACACCAATGGTCTTGCCAAAATTTCACCTTAGACCCATTTCCAATATCATATTGAACGTGGCAAGAAAAAGAAGGCCATCCCGACAAATATTTTTATACAAGCCAACACCATGTGGACCATTAACAGGCCTAACACCCATTAGTTGGTGGAGCGATTTGTCTTGATCTTTATCTCTTAAAACAAAATAAATTGCTATATGACTTCTTCTTTGTTGTTTTCTTCTTCTTTGCTTTATTTTATTTTTATTTTTTGAAAAATTATCATATGCTATTGTGAAGTTTGATCATGGGGTTTTGTGAGATATGTATGAGGGATTGACCCTAGGATGTTCATTCAATTTTTTTTTTTTTTAATTTTAGTGCAATAAAAATATTAATTTGTAAAAACACTCCATGATGAGTTCTTTTTCCATTTCTTTACACTTTAGCTCATACCATAATGTGTTTTTTTTTTTCTTCTTAATTTCAAGTTGTATATAAAAATTATAAAATAAAAAAAAAAGTAGTCCGGTGCATAAAGCTCCCGTGTATGCGAAGTCTGGGAAAAGGGCGGACCACAATGGGTATATATATATAGGCACACAGACATAAAATTTGTTTACGATTGTAAAGCAATGTGCCTTACACCATGGACTCCATAGGATGTGTTCCAAATTTGCTGCAAAGTTATGAGAAGATACTGTTGTGAAACTTGAGATTGTTCCACCTAACTTTACCACGATTACAATTGTACAGGTAAATAGAGAGTGAATAATTGTGCAAAATTACACCAGGTAAATTCCCAGGGAAGTGGGGGGTCACAACGGACCACTTAAATCCCTCTTTCCTAGACAGAATTTTCCTTAGACATGTAATAACACAATATATTACTACAACTATACCCGACAAAAGTTAACTACTGAATAGATAAACGGAAGAACACCAGAATTAACGAAGTTCGGCTAATTGTGCCTACGTCCTCGGACACTATCAATCAATATTTCTCTATTGTAAAAATATTACAAAATGAGAGAGAGAAGAGAGAATGTGCCTAAGAAAGAAGTAGGCAAATTTTGGGGATGAGAATACAAATGGAGGTGATGGGTTTATATAGGTTAGGAAAAACCACTATTACAACCACTAATCACCTACCTTTGAAAAATAGCCCACCATTGAAGACTTCAATGGCAATGGTAGGCTTCTAGAATGAGCCATAATTCAACAGATACAACTATATACCTTCTTCCCTACTTTGGTATATGAATTTGCTAGGAAACCATACTTGACTTAAGGTAGGCGTAGGGGTGTGCAATCGGTCTCGGCCAATTAATCGAATTATTTTTTGGTTAACTCCACCCCATAACTGAACCGCCCGAATTGGTCTATTTAACCGAATCGGTACCCGGCCAAACTGAATTGTCGGGTAATTCGATTAACCGAATTTAAGCGAATAAAAAAAATTAATTATGAGTAATTCTCCCTTAACACAACTAAGTAATTCTCAAAAAAATTTCATCCACCATCCTTTTATCTTCTTTCTATCCTTTATTTTATGCTTTTGTACTCAAAAGAGAATTTTGCATCCACTAATGAAGACAACTCGTCAGAAAAATTCTCTACACCAAAAAACTTTTCCATGATACGCAAACAAGGGTTATTGGTAAGAGCAGGGAAGAACCGAAGAAGAAGAGAACAGGACACTGGACTTTGGGTACAACAAAATTAAGAAAACACAAATATAAAAGAATTAAAAAGGGACAAACAAATTCAATGAACATTCAAACAAATATAAACAAATAACACAAAGAAACTCATTTTAAAGAGGGAGACTGATCAACATGAATATAATAATTTGGACGAAATATTTTCTCATACATTTAATCAAACACATTGTGTTCATCTTAGGGTATTGTAAAATTTCAATAAACATCAAACTGCGAAGACTTTTGAGTTTTGAACACAACGGAAAAATGAAAAACCTGAAGGACAGAAGGTCCGAAGGAGTACTGCGAGAGTGCGAGCTGCGAAGTTGGGAAGGTGGAATCCGAAGTCCGAAGGGGAAGACTGGATCTGTCGATCTGGAACAGGAAGTTCGAACTCGCCGTCGCCGACTGTGTGCGAACTGCGAAGTGGGAAGGGAAGCTGAAGCTGAAGGGAATTGGGACTGGGAGTCAGGGAGTGCCGGCTGCCGGCGAAGTTGCGACTTGCGAACTGCGAACTTGGGAAGGGAAGAGCCGAAGAGAGAAGTCAGAAGAGGGAAGAGGGAAGACCGGAAGAGGCAAATGGGAAATTGGGATTTAGGAATGACTGCATCCCGAATGGAACCAACCTTGCCTAAAAATTAAAATCATAAATAATATAATTTAATAATTTATATTTAATTATTAATTAATTAAAAATTCAAATAATTTGGTTAACCGAAATACAAATTACCTATAACTGAATCGAAAATCGAAAACCAAATATCCGAAATCATCTATTCTAAAAACCGAACCGAGCCAAATCAAGCCAAACTATTAATTACCCGAACTGAATTGATCAAACTCAATCGATTAATTCGATTAATTTGATTAAAATCAAATTATGCTCCCCCTAACTTAAGGTGAAAGCAAGATCTCTCTTTGTTATTTATAAATTAGCGCATAAAAAAGTTTTACCTATCACTGGCTCATTGTGCAAACAAGGCCCACACATAATTACCATCTCATGGCCTAATTTTTAAGGCTCATAATAATATTATAATGATCACTTTGCCGTAAGACATTTTAATTCATACTTTCTTTATGTTCAATATCCAATTTAATATGGATTTGTCATGAAAATAAACTATGTAAGTTCATAAAATTCTAGCATTAATAAGTTCATAAAATTCTAACATCAATCTCTCTCTCTCTCTCTCTCTCTCTCTCTCTATACGCATGTGTGTATGTGCAGGCGCTTTTGTTTAATTGTTATTCAAGTAACATAAAAGTTTATATATATATATATATATATATATATATATATATATATGCTATGTGAAAGATTGGATGTTTGTGTAGAGAATTGTTTGAATTTATTGAAGCTTTTCTTCAACCACATGTGGGGTATGTATGAATGGAATAGAATGGAAATCGAGGGCAATAAAATTGAATTTATCGCTTGATTTTGTCATGTTTTTCGTTTAAATTTTCATTTCATTCCTTTTATACTTTCATTCCATGCACAAACTAAACATGTTGACATTAAATGCTTTAAATTTAGGATTTATATCCCAAAGGATATGTCCCACATGAATGATGTGGGTCCCACATATAGGGAATGTGTCCCATATGATAAGGATATAAATTAATGGTTGTATGAGTTAACTAAAAGATTAGCTTATTTAATATGAGAAATTAATGGTGGAAGTTTGAAGAGATTCTTGTACATAAATATTATAGATATATATATATATATAAATTATATATTAGCTACTATTATGAGATGTAACTATAAGGGCATGTTATACATCAAGTTAAGCTCTAAGAGGTTAGTTATATGGTGGTGTTAGCTGTAAAGAAAAGATAGGAAGAAAATAACTATCCTCTCTCTGCCTCTACTTCTCTAATCATTAGAAGATCTCATAAATCTGGTGAAGGAAGGAAAGAGAAAGAGGAGAAGTGGGAGAAACGATTTCTTTGGATTCTTTGGGTGTTCTTCTTGATAGGTTCGATATGGCCGATTCCGGTATGTAAAGTTTACAGTTTATGATTTATTTATTTTCCACATAAAGTAATTGATGTGAAGTTCATGATAATTGAAGATTCTTGACTGCAATATATTTATGAAAGTTTTCTTACATTGAAGCATTCAAGCATCCTCTCAAATTATTCATTAGCATATTAATTAAAAACCTACTAATTGTATATATACAACGAACGCAGACGTATTTGTGTGATTTATTTTACGTATTGACGCAAGTGTAGGGCTGCTTTTATGTTTTAATTTATCTTACAAATTTCTATTGTAAAAATATTAATATTTTAAATCACCCTTAACTAAAATGATTATTATTTTAAAACATTCTCAAAATTTTATAATTTTATTTTTGTGATTGCTTCTAAAGATACAATTACTAATGCTTGGCAACCACTAATAACAACTGAATTGAAACTGCCAATAATAAACGAATTAACTAATACTTTAAAAAACATGCTAGATTAACTTTGGATTCTAATTGAATTTAACTAAATTCCAATGTCTAAACCCATTCAAACCCAATCGAAAAACATCCTAGCTCCAAACTAAAAACAAGCTCAATTAACCTAGCTTCACACAAGAAAATCAACATCTTGAAGCTCCACAGGCAACATCACCTTCCCCTCTCTAATGGCCACCAAGTCCCCAAACTCTCCATGCAAATAAGCTTTCATGAAAGCAACCACAGCCCCCCCTACAAACCTCCTCATGGGCTCCCTTGATTTCCCATTTTTGCACAAACAATACGAAGCCTTGCCCCTAACTCCTTCAGTGTCATCATCCAACATGTCTACATGACCATAATCCTTCACCACAAAATGGCCTCTAGGATCTTTGCACTCCTCAAAGAAGTCTTCATGGTTAACTCCCTTGGGGGCGCAGGCAGGGAAGAGAGGGTTCCTTTTCACCTCACCGAGGCCCGAACCAATCACTAGCACCGCCATACTGAGATCGAAGGACTGGGGAACATAGGTGAGGACGGGAGGCCGAGTTTGTTTCCCTTTGTCCATTCCATCAACTGGGTCTATACCAATCAAGGCTGAAAATTTTAAGGTGGTGGTGGAGGTGGCTACTTTATTCAAGGCTAGCGCGAACGCGACCTTGCCGCCGCGACTGTGGCCGGCGAGTCCTAGCTTCTTCAGGTTGGCGAGGACATGGGCAGGGAGAAAGTCTTGGAGGCCTTGAGGTAACCAATTTGCAATTTCAGCAGCAGAGTTTGTTTCCCCAGTTGCGTCCGCTCCAGCCACAACATATAACTGTTCATGAAGTTTTCAAGGAAAACATTATATAAGCAGAGTGGTGAATATAAATATCTACTAACAATATTACAAAAAGTGTATTATTAAATTTATTAGTTGAAGTTTTATTAGGACCACTATAATAGTCTTTGGTTAATACCAATGTCTCTCATATATATGTTTGTCTTATAAAATACATGTTAAATAGTTAGAATCCAAACTATTCTTATAAGTTCAAGATTTTCCTAATACACATCCAATGTGAGATTGTGACATAGTAGTCTTACTAGGAAATTCATGGAATATGAACTCGGGAAGTCTACCATATTCTTTGACAAAAAAAAAAAACATTGTTCTCAGTTTTCAAAATTAATTTTTAAAGAGAAAAATATGAAAATTGAGCTTTAGTTGCTTTTCAAGTTCTCCATATAAATATTGAAAAACTGAAAAATAAGGTTGTGCTCTTTAAATACTTTGAAAAATTAAAAAGAAAAATAGAATTGTCTTTAAATGAACAATACTGAATTACGAAGATTAACAAATTAATAGGTAGTAACAAAATAAATTTTGAGTCTACTTTATGTATTTATACTACATTTGGAAATATGGAACTCAAGTTTTGAATTTAGATTTGTGAGAATTTGACATAATTCAATCCACTTAAGTAACTCATTTTGTTTAAACCTACTGTACACGATTTCAAATCAAAAACTTTAAATTTTAAGTTCACAAGACCAATATTGGTTCGTCCACCTTTAGAGATGATATTTTCAAATTTATTTCTACCTTAACCTCAATTGTTGTAGTGTGTACTTCATAATGAAATCCTAATTCCTATATGAAACTAGCATTACGTTAATATCAATTTCGAGTCATTAAAGTGGTATAAGACTTAATTACATTCCACTTCATACACATCTACTTTTCTATAAATTTCAATTCTAACTTGACATTTTTATAATAGTAAGTTTCAGTATAGGTACGCTTTTCACTTGTATATTTGTAAGTACTAATTATTGGTTACGAGATTGCAAATCGTATCTAATTAAAGTAACAGTTACTTTTAGAACAAACACTTATAATTAATATGCAAGAATATATAGAATGCAATTAACCTTGACAAGTTCACATATTTGTTAAATAATTAATTTGTCATTTCATTAATTTGTCATTTCATTAATTCAAAGAAAAACTAATGGTTGTGGTGCCATATTCCTCCCTCAACCATAGGCCTGATGTAGCTTAGAGTTTGGAATGCCTTTCACATGAAGGAAAGAAGGAAAATGATGGTACAAATATCTCGTACCAATTGGTGACATTGATGGCTTAATTAAGTTTGATGAGATATTCATGATACAGTAGTTGTTGAATGGAAAATAATGCTAACTTAATCATGAATTTAAAGTTATATAAATTTGAATCAAAATGCAAAGCAAAATTATACTAAATTATACTAAAATTCACAAAAAAAAAAAAAATCAAATTAAAAGGATGAAATATATACTTCCAAACCTTCAAACAAAAGAACTTAAATTTAAATAAATGTAAATTTAAACTTATCCTAATACAATTTGGCATTACAAAAATCGGTTCTAGTTTTATAGGATGCATTCCAACAGGACTCCTAACATGGAAATGGGAATAGAAAAAAAACGCCCATGAAAGCATATAGATATTTTTTATGTATGGATCCAATTAACACCATCCGCGACTGAAATCCAAACTCACGTCCTCTGCTGGGTGTGCCTCTGTGTGTGTGTGTGTGTGTGTGTGTGTGTGTGTGAGGGAGAGAGTGAGAGGTGATCGATGACCTGAGGAGCAACGACAATAAAGCCATGGGAAGCGATGTGTTGGAGAAGCTGGGAGTAAAAGGAGTTGTAGAAGAGGTAACCATGGAGGAACAGCAACACTGGGAATTCTCCATCGTCAGAGGGGGCAGCAATCAACAGCGGCTTTGGGGGCGGATGATCAGTACTGTCATTACCAGAAGAAGAAGATGAGGACGAGGATGAGGATGAGGATGAGGATGACTTCTTCTTTAAAAAGGAGCAAGTCTCATCAGCAGGCTCGATCTTCAGAAGCACTGTGCTGTGCCTTCCAATGTCGAAGACATCTGTAGAAGCAGCAGCACTGAGCGTCGAGGATAAAGAAGAAGGCAGCATGATTATAATCCGGCCTTGTAGAAATTAATTAATCATCACAACTACTTTTCTTCAACCTAGCTAGCTTCTGTAAATTTATTAATTTCCTGATGTGTGTTGAGTGAGGGGAGACGATAACTTTTACTACGTGTGTGGACACCGATCAATCCTTTATAGCCTCTAGCAGGATGTGATTATTCTGATGACTTTGATTTAAGCCTTGGGCTGCATGCGCTCTTGGGCTTAGGGCCAAGCTTCGCCCAAGGCCTCCATGGCCCTGACCCAGTTTACAGAGAGCTGATGAACTCTAGCTTTGCAGGGGGGCCTACCGGCCTGGGCCTTGGCTTGGGTTTCAAAATATAATTTTTGGCTCATTTGGTCAGCTTGGTTTGGGTTCAAACTCAGATGCGGTTGTTATGAAAAAAATAAAAATAAAAAATAAATCGTAGAAGGAACGGTTAGTATGACTTAGAATTCATTGATCTCAACATTTCATGTTAGAACTAGATCTATATAGGTATGATTTGATGCGAGTCTAGTGAGGCGGGTTCAAATATTATTATATATAATTTATTATGGATTTTAAATTTTATACGAGAATAACTATTCATTATAGGTATTTCTTTGCTTCATTATAATAGTCAATTAGTTGGTAGAAGTTTTAGTATTTGATAAAACTTCTTATATATATGCATATACACAACAATAACAACAACATCAACAAACTTAAGTCTCAATATGTAGACCGGTTACAAAAATTCTTTTTCGCCAAATTCACATAATTCAGAGTATTTTCTTTTATTAGATTAGAGATGATTAAATCCTTCTTTACTACTTCTTTTCAAGTCATTTTAAATCTATCCCTATCCATTTTTTTCACGTCAAAAAACATAATTAACTCACTCACTCTTCTTCACAGATGATCTATTAGGTCTACGTTTCAAATGCACAAATCATCTAAGTCGTCTCTTCTTTATCTTGTTTTATTGTGTATATGCTCATTTCTTACTCTATCTTTTATATTAAACTACTCATCCGACTTAACATTCGCACTTCAACAATTTTTATTTTTTATATATATTGTTTATTAGTTACTCAACATTCTGAACTATAATATATATATATATATATATATATATATATATATATATATAAAGTTGGTTTTATAGTCTTCTTATAAAACTCTTTAATTTTATGTGTATACTGTAATGCCGAGGTCACATGTCACATAGACCAGCTTCTGATACCATACACAACAATTATGCAGCGGAATTAAAACATATAACCTAAAATTCAAATATCAGAGTCAACCTATATACATATATATGACCCGTAAACATTCGTCACCATTCGCTTA
Organism: Malania oleifera; assembly: GCF_029873635.1. NCBI lineage: Eukaryota > Viridiplantae > Streptophyta > Magnoliopsida > Santalales > Ximeniaceae > Malania > Malania oleifera. The sequence continues at coordinate 9,524,187 of NC_080419.1, forward strand.
TATTACATACCAGTGTTTGAAAAAAAACATAAACTTACATAACCTGTTTATGCAAACTTTCCAAAATACTCAAAACTTTACCCTGCCAGACTCCTAAACACGACCTCCTGATGGATCTGAAAATATAATCATCCACTAAGGCTAGACACATCTCAGTAAGGAAGAACAAATCATAGCAGTGTGTGTGGCAGAGTGTTTAAATATTACAAAATATATATTTGTTTGCCATTCACCATTAACCGCAGCTAAGAAACACATCAATAATATCAACTTTGGTCTTTGATTTCATACTCATATCTAATATGCATAAATACTGACTTCTGATTTCATACTCACATTCATAACTATTTTTAATAATATTACTCGAGAATAGGGAAGATTAACCGCCCATACAAGTAGCTTCCCTCTACTTTAACACCAGTATCAGGGCACTCACTTTACTTGGTAAGCTTTCGGGCTATGTATATAGACAAAGTCTCCAAGAATATGGAAGATTACCTGCCCATACAAATAGCTTCCCTCTGCCTTGACATCAACTAAAAATACCAGAGCACTCGTCTTTCTTAGTAAGCTCTTGGCAGAAAGCTTCACTTTGTCATTTATATATACATATAATTAAATTAATATATCATTCATTTTATCATATCACATTCCATATAAATTATACATGGTCCACACAGGACTAGTCCATATAGGACAAACATCATCACATGGTCCACACAGGACAAATATCATCACCTGGTCCACACAGGACAAATATCATCACATGGACCACACAGGACTGGTCCACACAAGACAAACATCATCACACGGTCCACATAGGACTGGTCCACATAGGACAAACATCATCACATGGTCCACACAAAACAAACATCATCACATGAACACAACGTGGCCTACTTAGGCACTACTAACCACCCGTACAAATCCCCATGACTTACCCGTAGTATATCAGTAGAACAACCTTCTTAGAACTGCCAATGCTCTAGCCCAATATATAATGACAATATACGAACTCCTCAGGCCTGCCAACGTATATCGTGATGACATCTAGGTAATATAACGAACTTCTCAGGCCTGCCAACATTATATTGTGATTTACACAAAAATCCACACACACATTTCACTTTATTTGTCACGCAGCAAACTCAAGCAACAGTATTCACAATCAATCTGTATTCATTACCAATCAGTATTCACAACATGTCTTAATCCACAATTAACCATTGTTCTCAATCCAACTGTATATTTCATCATCCTATTCTTACAACAACCAATTAAATTGTAAAAAGTTGTATTCCAGCCACACAATTTCTTTTCCATATATATATAAATCAGAAGTTAATATTTTCCCAAATGTTCAATGGTTCAAATAAATCATACTTAAATATATATATATATATATATATATATTATATTCTCGAAGTAACTAGTTTAAACTTTAATAAAAATCCAATTATAATAAATTCCCCTTACCCGTTCTTCTAAATTTTGCATGCGAAAACCCCGAAATGATGTTGTCGATACTCACCCGAACCCTAATTCAAAAAACCCTGAGTTTATCAACCCAAATTTCAAAAAAATGTTATTTTATCACTCCCTATGCCCTATACATTCCATATTAACAATATAACTTAAAATATCCTACTTAGCCTTATTTTGGGATGATTCCCAAACTCCTCAAATTGAAATTTTGTTCTGGCTAAGTTGTAGAGAATCTCTCCAGGATCAACGTGGTAGCTTCTAATCGTCGAACCGAGGAGAAACGAGGCTGAAATGGTAGAGAGAAGGTAGGAGAGCCAAATTTTAGAGAGAGAAACAGAAGAAAATGAATTCCTTCGCTGAAATTATGATTTTTGCCTATTTATAGGCAACTTGCCACGTAGCCTCATCTACGAGACATCTAGACTCGTTGACGAGCCCAAGAACACTGTTCGTGGATGAATCCGGGAGCTTGTCGATGAAATTCATAAATATGAAAACCTCTCTCAGTAAGTCCTCGTTGACGAGACATGCATGTTCGGCAATGAGGCTCAAAAGATTGCTCGTCGACAAGAAAATTAAGTTCGTCGATGAGCGCCTGCTTATTACCTTTTAAAATTTATTTTCTCTTTCTTCTATTTTCTCTTTTACCTTTTATTTTCTTTCTTATTATTTTAACTAGTTAACATTTTTCGGGTCGTTACATATACAACACAAATGACGCACTCCTCCATTTTATTCAACTTGTCTTAATTCTATGTAGCACATCTTCTTCAATTTTCCTTTAACCTTGCATAATAGAATTAAGATATCTAAATTTGTTAGTGCTATTAGTCTTTTGATTATCCAAACTTAACTATGATGATTTTAAGCCAAATTTTGTTGAGGTATTGTTTGCTTTGGTCCACTAATTTCACAAGTTTGTCCCATAAAAAACGTCCTCACATAATTGGAGTTCAAACCAATCTTATAAGTTTAAGATTTTTTTAATACATTTGATATGAGATTAGAGTGCCCTTGTGCAACTGATACCAAATGTAACGATTTTGAACCTAACTCTACTAAAGTATTGTCTATTTTGGCCACTAGACTTATGAGTTTGTCTTATAAAAGACGTGTCACATAGTTGAAATCTAAATCAATCTTATAAGTTCAAGATTTTTCTAGTAAGTATCTAATGTGAGATTGTGACACTAACTTAGGCAAGTAACATACTCTATAATCAACAACTTCTAAGATGACTTGCTAGACATTTGCATCAACAATTCTCATGTCCATTCCCATAAATAAGTTAAGGCAAACTAAAAGCACTTTTGCTAGACATTTGCATCAACAATTCTCATGCCCATTCCCATAAATAAGTTAAGACAAACTAAAAGCACTTCCACCGATGGGAGAGAATTATACATGTAGAAAAAGAGGAAATTATAGGAAAAGTGAGAAAAACTCGGCCCGTTTAGTTTTAGAAAAAAAACTTTATTTTTAAATTTTTAGTTTTTCAAAAAATTATTAAAATTTTAGTTTATTTTTAAAATTTTCAAGATTTGTACTTTAGAAAGTAGAAAATAAAGTTTGTCCAAATGTGCAAAACAATTTTTGCTTTTGTATTTTTAGATTTCAAAATAATAACAAAAATAATTTTCTTTTTAATTTGGAGGAATTTGGAGGCACAACGACCTCTTTTAATATATTAGTGTAAATGTATTAATCTAAAAATTAGTTATTGACAAAATTTATTTATCTAATTATTAATATATTAATTGTAGTGGTTCGTAAATTAGTTATTTTTAGTTGATACAACAATCTCTTAATTTTTGTTAATTATAATGTAAAATTGATCCCATTCTCTATTATAATTACTTTGGTTATCCTACTTTTTTGTTAATCATTAATTTGTTGATTTGTTTATTAATTGTTAATTTTCTAATTCTTAAAGTTAATTTTTAAATGTTAAATTATTATATTTCTAAAAATTAATTTGGTATCCAATCTCATGTGATTTCTTGCCTTTAATTTGTAAATTGAGGTGTTAATTTCATCTATAATATGTTCTTTTAATTTTCTAGGACACAACCAGTGTCATAAATTTTTCATTTTCCGTAGTAGCCAGCCTATGCCTCAACCCTCGAAGGTCTCCTGGTGCCATGTTTGCAATATTATACATAACATTAAATAAGATAATTGCATATTAAATGGAATTATAGTAAATATATTTTCAGTTATTTATACATATCAAATACATGGAATGTAATATGATAACATAACATGCTTACCTCCTATGAAGTGCAGTATGATTACAAATCCTCAATATTTGTGTAACGACTCGAAAATTTATACCATTTTTTTAAATAAAATAAACTGAAAAATATAACATTATGATACTTCTGTATAATCTGCTATAACATCTCAGACCCAAGGAAGCACTGAGGAAAATCTGATTATATTACACACCTATGTAGCGGAAAAACATAAAATTGTTCATCCATATAAACAATACCGTACCAGAATTCAATAATTCTACCCAAGCCATACATACATATATACATATCTCCCTAGTATCATCTACTCAAAAATACCATCTCCTATATACACTTACCTTACAAACGGGATAGTGTAATCACCCTCTCTATCTGCGAGCCTAATCCGCTCGCCTAACTGGGTCACCTAAAAATATTAAATCACTGGGGTGAGACAACACTCAATAAGAGGAAATATGCTATTACTAGTGTGTGGCAAGTGAGCTTACATAAATATTATTCTGATAAATAACTGAAACAGTGAAAGTTGTTTAGACAATATTCAGTACATTTCATATCTATTATGGTTTAAAATACTTCTGTAATATCTGAGTTTCTACTCATTCATACTTCTAGTATTATAATATGTCTGCTCATATTCTGTAAATTTGTATACATATACATAATTGTGAAATATACCCTGGAAAAATGTACGTCATGAATTAACCCCTCATTACAGGGTTCTACAGCCCGTAAGCGAGACTTAACTTAGTTTAATTGATTAAATAACTCAACATACTAATTAAATCTACCGCTAATTGAGAGAAAATAATTAAATAAATAACCCCAACAATAATTAAACACCTTAAACAATATTCAACATCTAAAAATTCAAATAAATTTCAAAAATAAAAAAAATAATAATATTCAACTAACAATAAAGAAAAAGAGAAAAGAGAAAAGAGGAGAGAGAGAGAGAGAGAAAGAAAGAGTCGTGGGTGGTTATGCTGGTGATCTATGGCATGGGACTTCTCAGCAGGTGCGTGGCTGGTTGTCCTCACGAGTGCTGCTGGTTGTGCTGCCTGCAGCTGGTTGCAGGTGGAGGCTCTTGGCTGTGAGTGGTGGCTGGAGAGTTGCAAGAGCAGCAGTTGAAGGTCTTCAGGTGCTGTTGGTGGTCTATATGAAGCTGGTCGGTGTTGTAGTGGAAGCTTGATCTCGGGTCTGTGGGCTGGCAGCAGTTGTAGCAGTCTCCAGTAGCAGGGGTTATGCTCGGCTAAGAGCACAGCTGGCCAGAGCTGGCTATGGCAGATAGGGATAGAGAGTTTGAGAGAGAGAAGGGAAAACAGGGGCTCAGGTTGCTGTATTGGTTCAAGAGAAAGAGAAAGAGAAGGAGGGAATAAGAAATAGTAAGGAAGGGGAAGGAGAAGGGGGAAAGGGGAAGAAGAGAAACCGAAAGTGAGCAAAGAGGAAAAGTGAGAAACTGAGGGAGGGAGAGAGAGACTGAGGGAGGAAGAGAGAATGAGAGCAAGAAAGAGAGGTAAGTCGAGAAGAGAGAGGGAGAGAAAAGAAAAAGAAAAAAAAACCAAGAAGAGGGTGATAATTTCCAGTTCAAATTTATAGTGTTATAGTTATTTTGGAAACATGATGAAAACAATAGGGTAATTATAGTAGTAGTAGTAGTATATATATATATATACAATATCAGATCCTTGATGAAATATTTCTGATAGATACAGTTAGCAGAGCACAATATCGTTGCTATTTTTAGATCAGAGTGCAACCACATATCTAAGATAGTATGTGGATTCCGTCAACCGTGCTCGGAGAGCTTGCAATCTCCCCAGGACTTTGGGTTGAGGGGGCCTGTTTGACGAGGTAGTTTTCTAATTCCATGCTTAGGAGAGGATGCAGTTTGGCCGAATTGAGGAAGGGTAGAGTACAGTGACTTACCTAGTAGGCCAACCAGAGTTAAGTCCAGCATACGGGCCGCACAACCCTGTCATGAGGGGTTAAATCATGACATACAGTTTTTCAGGGAAAAATATCGATTATGTATATGTATACAGATTTACAGCATTTAATAATATAGTATGATATTAGAAGTATGAAAAGTAGAAAACCCAGATGATACAATTATGTTTTAAACTACTATTAAGGTAAGATATACTTTATATTGATTTATCAACTTATACAGTTTCAGATATTATTATAATAATTATGCAACTCGGTCGCCACACACTAGTAATAACATATTTCCACTTACTGAGCATCGTCTCATCCCATTATTCTAACATTTTCAAGTGAACCAGTTAGGCGAGCAGATTAATCTCGCAGATAGAGTGACCTCTTGTTTGCCCTACCTATAGGGTAAGTGAATTTAGAGGGTTATGTTTTTGAATAGATGGTACCGGTAAGAGGTGTAAAAATGTATCTATGGTTTGAAAACACTGAATTCTGGTAGTGTATGTATATATGTATGTATGATTTTATATTTTTCACTGCATAGGTGTGTCTATTATGTACAGGAATACCTCAGTGCCCATCTGAGGCCTAAGGTACTATAGCAGGGGTATCAAAGTAATTTATTTACATATAAAAAAATGGTGTAATTTTTGGGTCGTTACATAGGCATTATAATTCGTGCATTGGGGCCTATATTTTTAATTAAATGCCTAATTACTCTCAATATTTTAACACAGTGTCCTATTTATAATAATTGGGTTTCATTGAGCAATTTATGAATTTTTGGCATTTTTTTATCGCAGGAAAATTTTTGGGAGCTAAAGTTGGTGCAAGTTCGTAATTTGCGTATAACTTTTCCGTCCAAGCTCCGATCGAGATGATTCAAAATTTTGGAGAAAGATGAGAAGATTATCTCCAATTTCTGTGTTTTGAGCTTTGAAAGAAACGGGCTCCAAGAGGGTCAAACTTGGGCTTGTTCACCGGGAAACAAAAGGAAGAAAAAAATATATAAAAATCTAATGTGACCCGACCGTGTAGCCAGGTATGGACCTCCTCTCCAACCTGTGCAGGTAGGGCAGCTCCCCCCTTCCCTTATAAATTTATTTATTTTTCTCTCATTCAAGGGGCAACCCTGCACCCCCTCTCTTTCTCCCTTTCTCTCTAACTCTCTCGGCTCTCTCTAGCCCCATAGGCCCCCTCCTGGTCTCCCTTTTCTCCTTTCCCTTAGCTCCACTTCTCTTCCTATCCTTCTTCTATTCTCCTTCCTCTCTTCCTTTTTCTCCTTTATTCTTTCTCCATATTCTCCTTCTCCCTCTTGGTTTTCTTTGCCTTGCCTCCGCCTCTGCTGCCACTAGCCATGCTGCTGCTGCTTCTCCCAGAGGCCGCACCTTTCTTCTTCTTCTTTCCCTTCATCTTCCCCTTTCTCCAGTGCCTTCTAGATCTCCCTAACCCGAGAAACCCAGCTACTAGTGCTGCTCCGACTACCCACTGTTCCTGCAAACCACCATTGCCGAGCTGCTGCTACTCCTCCTGTCTACGGCTGCCGCTCTTGTTGTGTCTTGCCTTCCTGCTGCTATCCTACATTGTTGAAGCTCATGAAGAACCGATCTTCCCTTGCCTCCCAGCTGCTACCAGCCATCCCAGCCGCAACAACCAGCCACTGCTGCAACCTGCAGAAGCTCCTCGCACCACGACCAACTTCTGTTTCCTCCACCCTCTCTCTCTCTCTCTCTCTCTCTCTCTCTCTCTCTCTCTCTCTCTCTCTCTCTCTCTCTCTCTCTCTTTCTTTTTCTTTTCTTTCTTATCTTCTCTTTTAGTTGTTTTTGCTTTATTTTTGCTTTAAAATAAATAAACGAATCTTGTTAATTTTCATTGAGTTTTAGTTAAAGTTTGAAGTTTTGAGTCTTTGTGTGGGTATTTATTATTAAAGTTTATTTATTTTTATTTTTTTCTCTCAATTAAACATAGCATTAGATTTAATTACTGTTCGAGTTATTTAGTTAATTTATTAAGGTTTGATTTTGTTATTAAAAAAAATATATAAAAAGAAAAGAAAATATTTTTGTTTTTAGAAATTAAATTAGTTGTTTTCTTTAAAATTTGAATTTTGTTGAAGTTTGATTTAGTTTAGGGTTAGTCTTATTAAAGTTCTTATTTTTATCGTGTTTAGTTATTGTTTAAGTTATTAAAGCTTTAATTTCTATTTGAGCTCTTGTTTGCATTTAATTTTTAATCTTGATTCTGGTTCTTGATTTTGTCAAAAGTTTGGTTTTTCTTGTTCGCGTTTGAGTTTGATTGAGTTTTCATTATTGCGTGTTTTAATTATGTGTTAAAGTTATCGTCTTTAGTTTTTATTTCGGAGTCTAAATGCATGTTTCAATTCCTGTTTGATTAGACGTAGGATTTCCATTTCTCGTTATTAAGTTCAGTGCATGCTAGGATTAGGATTTAATTTGCATGTTCTTTTAAATTGTCAAAAGAAATCTCAAACAATCCTGAAAACCCCGAATTTGAACTGAGTTCAGTCACTTTTTATTTTGGATTGGAAATACATAAAATTTGAGATTAAACCACATTCCCTGAGGAGACGATCTGGCCTTTGGGCTAAATATTACACAATAGAACTCCTATATTTGGGATAGCTTCCGAGCTACTCATTTTTAGAGTGAGTCATATGCCAAGTTGTATATCCTTTAATCCTCATGGCTTACATGACTTTCTAACCTTCCGTGCATGCTAAATATTGTTCATGTTCACAATCTCAATGCACAGATCAAATACCAAGTGATTTGTCATTATCAAAACAGGATTGAACTCATAGAGCCAACAAATAGGAATAAAGTGAGTGGTCTTCGTTAGTCGATCCATGACTATCCAAATAGAATTTTGTCCCTGCCGCACCGGTGGTAAACTTGTCATGAAATCCATAAAAATGTGATCCCACTTCCACTCCAGGATGTAAAGTGACTGTAGCTGGCCCGTCGGCCTCTAGTGCTCAGCCTTAACCTGCTGGCACGTCAAACATTATTGCACAAACTCAACAATCTCTTTTTTCATACTGCTCCACCATAAATACTCTCGCAGATCCCTATACATTTTAGTACTTCCTAGATGAATCGTGTATAAGGATCTGTGAGCCTCCTCAAGGATCATCCTTCCAATATCGTCATCTGCAGGCATGCATAATCTGATACGGAACCTTAGAGCTCCGTCATCAGAAATACTAAATTCCCCCCTATCTGTCCTGTACCTTTTCTATCAATTCCATCAACTCAAGGTCATTCTTTTGGGCTGCTTTAATCTTTTCATATAGTGTAGGCTGCACCACCAGTTTGGTAATAAATGGCTGGTGATCACTCTCTATTAACCCCATGCCAAGCCTCTCCAAGTCCATTTGGATCGGACGCTGAATTATTGCTGCTAACTGTGCTATTTCACTTGATTTTCAGCTTAAAGCATCAGTCACCACATGAGCTTTACCTGGATGGTAGCTGATAGAACAATCATAATCCTTGATGAGCTCTAACCATTTTCTCTGCCGCATGTTCAACTCCTTTTGTGTGAAAAAGTACTTTAAAGTTTTATGATCTGAAAATATTTCACATCTAGAGGCATATGTTACTACTCTATCCTGCTGCATCAATACACATCCAAGCCCCCTCAAAGATGCGTCACAGTAGATCATATAACCATCACCTCCCGATGGAATAGTCAATATTGGTGCCGTGACGAGCCTCTATTTCAATTCCTAGAAGCTCTGCTCACAATTGTCGTCCCATTCAAACCCAACATTCTTTTTGGTTAGTTGTGTTAAAGGCTCTGATATTGCTGAGAATCCCTCTACAAACCGTCGGTAATAACCTGCCAGTCCTAAGAAACTTCTAACTTCCTGTACGTTCCTTAGCCTGACCCAATTCACTACTACCTTTATCTTGTTGGGATCTACATAAATTCCATCCCCTGATATAACTTGCCCCAGAAATGCAACTTTCTCCAACCAAAATTCACATTTGCTAAAATTGGCATGCAATTTCTTTTCCCTGAGCATCTGAAGTACTAGCCTTAGATGTGTCTCGTGCTCCTCAAAACTTCTCAAGTAAACCAGTATGTCATCAATGAAAATCACAATGAACTGGTCTAAATATTGATGAAAGATTCTATTCCTCAAATCCATGAATACAGAAGGAGCATTCGTCATACCAAATGACATAATTAGAAATTCATAATGCCTATACCTGGGATACGTCTTCTATTTTAACTTTTACCTGGTGATAACCTGACTTGAGGTCGATCTTGGAATAGACTCGTGTACCTTGAAGCTGATCAAATAAGTCGTCTATACATGGTAGAGGATATATGTTCTTAATTGTTACTTTGTTTATTTCCCTGTAATCTATGCACATCCTCGTAGACCCATCTTTCTTCTTCACAAATGAAACTGGAGCTCCCCAGGGCGATACACTAGGTTTGATGAACCCTTTATTCAATAAATCCTGCAATTGATCCTTTAATTCTCCTAATTCTGCTGGAGCCATTCAGTAAGGAGCTTTAGAGATCAGCGCCATCCTTGGAAGTAAATCGATAGTAAAATCTATCTCGCGGTTGGGAGGCAACCCAGGTAATTCCTCTGGAAAAATGTCTAGAAACTCCTTAACCACTAGTGTATCGACAAGCTTCAATTCATTTTCTGTCACCTCCTTTACATAGGCCATAAACCCCTGACATCTGTCTAGAAGTAGTCTTCTCGCCTACATGGCTAACACTAACTGAGGTGGGGGAATGCACCTGCGATCCCATAAATATGAATTCTAGCTTTTCTGGTGGTATGAAAATCACCTCTTTTAGATGACAATTGATACTTGCATTGTTAGTAGTCAGCCAATCCATACCCAGTATTACATCAAATCCATGTAAATCTAGCACAATTAGGTTAGCTAGTAATACTCTCTTTTGAATTTCTACTGGGTAACCCTTGAGCACCCTATGACACCTTACCATTGACCCTATCAGTATTGCTACTAACAATTCAACATCTAATAAATGTGCCTCAACACCTGATAATTTAACATATCCTGCAAACATAAAGGAGTGAGTGGCACCTGTATCAAATAAAACAACAACTTGATATGATAAAACAATAAAAGTACCTATCATGACATCGTCTGTGGCCTCCGCGTCTCCCAACATCAAAGCATAAACCCTTATCAAGTGCAGTACCATATGGTGTAGGGCAATCACGTACTAAATGTCCCAGTACACCGTAGCGATAGCAAACGCCTCTCCCTGCTCTATATTCTCCCAAGTGTCTCTTTCCACATGTTTGACAAACCGGGTAGATCTACATACCTTGAGTCTCACGACCTCTCATCTCCTGCCTCTATCCCTTCCCATAGTTACCTCTCCTCCATTAGCTCTTACTAGATCCCTACTGATAGCTTGAAGGCGTGGACCTCTTCTTCTGTCCCTGCTCCTCCGCACCCATCTGCTCACCGGCCTCAGCCATAGCTGCTTTGTCTAACAACTCAGCAAAGTCTTGCACTTTTAACATTGCTACCTCCTTATAAATTTCTCACCTCAATCCTCTTTCAAACTACCTCGCCTTCTTTGCCTCATCAGGTATGATGTAGAGGGTGAAGTGGGACAATTCTATAAACCTTGTCGCGTACTACTGGACTGACTGTTGCCCTTGCTTTAGATTCAGGAACTTCTTCACTTTGCCCTCCCTGATAGTGGTTGAAAAATATCTGTCGAAGAACAGATCTTTAAACCGACATCAAGTCATAGCTATAGGCACTACCCTATGTTTCTCCAATAATTTCACTACAGTCCACCATCTTTCAGCCTCTTCTGTCAGTTTATAGGTGGAAAATAAGACCCTCTGCTCCTCCGTGCACTTCAGCACTACTAATACTTTCTCTATCTCCTATATCCAGTTTTCAGCGACTGCAGGATTTGCTCCTCCTGAACATGCTGGAGGATTCATCTTGGTAAATTCCTTTATCATGCACCCGTGGCTTGCAGAAGGGCCTCCCTGCTCTCTGGAGCTCCTTGTGATCTCAGCCATAACCTACTGAGCCACACTACGTAATATTGCATCTCAATAAGCTTTGTCTGCCCTTGAGGGCCCTACACCCTCACTACCACTGACATGAGCACTGCCACTACTCAGGTCCATCCTGAAAAGACAATAAACATAGCTTAGGGACTCCATCCTTATAATTTACATATCTAACCAAAACTCATATTATCCCTCCACCTTGACATCCCTATTTTAATTCAAGATTCAGTCCTATACTTCAGAAACACAACCCGGCAATAGTTTACTATGACTTTACTGAAATCGTCACCCTAAGAAAGACACAGAAACCACCACGGAAGTCCTACCTCCAAACTGCAGAACAAAATCTAAAATCCTTTCTCCTAAACTCTGGTATTGTTTCTGCTGCACTCTAGAGTCTATAGAACCTAGCAACCTATGCTCTGATACCAAACTGTAACGATCTGCATATGTTTTCATATTTTTTTTTTTCCTTTTCCACATAATAACATGCATAATAATCCTGCTAAGTTATCATAATCATGATGAACCTGGATCCATGTGTACCAAGGATCTATCTGTCATATATAACTCTGATACCTAAGTAGCGGGAAACATAAAAATAGATATATGCCATAAAACATTAGAAACCATACCAGAGTTCTTCTGAATCTGTCATTTATATATATACAGTCATCCACAAAAAAACTCAAAAAGTATCCTAGGGTCATAATCACAAAAACCCATCTAACCCTATCTCACATACTTACCCTCCTAACAGGGTAGTTTGGCCAACTCCTACCGTTGTTAAGCTTTATCTGCCCTCCTACCTGGATTTCTTGAAATGTTTGTATGGTTGGGGTAAGACACCTTTTAATAAGGGAGATAAACTAATATCAGTATGTAGCAACATGAGTATTTTTCGTGATATATATATATAAACAGTACATAATTCATAATTGGTGTAAACAATTGTATCATATTTGAATAAAACATGATTTATCATAACATAGATCATCATACTAAATTTTTGTACTGCAAAATCATCTTATATAACCATATCATACTTGAATTATTACCCAGGATAGATAGTTAGTTAGCTATTGTCATATTTTACCCCCCACATGACATGGTTGTGCTGCCTGAAGGTGGGACCTAGCAATGGTTGGCCGACCATGCTAAGCCAAACATAGGTGTGTAAGTACGATTGGCCTGTTCCACCTATGCCGAACTACCAAGGGAACTATGACACTCCTATAAAGCTACATTGACTGCCATCTCCCACACTCTACATAAGATGTCTGGTAGCACTAACATAAACGTAAACATAAACATACAACTATGGTACCATGCTTCATAAGACTAAACTAAGCTATTCGGGTTGTGATAACATATAATACATTTCATGATATTGAACATAGTAGTTTCATATTTTAGGGTAAACATAACATAAACGTATTTAATAATTTCTTACATATCATACATAATCACGACATCAACACCGACATAACTCATAACGTAATAATCATGACATTTACGCCGACATATTTCATAACATAAGAATCACAGCATTTACGCCGGTATATTTCATAACATAATAAACATAAATTCTTACACTATTTAACATAATCTTAAAATTATAGTTCCTATACTGTTTATAGGGTTTCCTAAAAACTGCTATAACATGCTTATCTTTAAAAAACTCATAATATTTCAATATAGCACAATTTTTATGGAAATATTATACTCATGCCACACAAATATACGTAGCCTTATAAACTCATAATTTATTCTGCCATTATATTTCCATATAAAATGTGTTAAAATCATTTCCCTATATATTAGCAGTATTCCCAAACAAAGTCCTATTTCATGCATATTTCCTTGAAAATAAATGTTATATAATAATAAATAATTTCATAGAAAAGGCTGACTTAATTTATCCCCTTACCTGACTTATTGAGAAGCCCATAAAATATTATAAATTTACACCTGTGTTCCCTAGCTCAACACCCTGAAATTACATTTTTCCCAACAAAACTTCAGTATTATTCTACCTAAAGCATTTCCTTAGTCCAAAAATACCAAATGCCGTATTAAACTCAAAATAACCAAGTTACCCAGATTTTAGGATGGTGCCCAAGTTGGTCTAACCAACGAACTGCTCTAGTAGATTTGAAGAGAATCTTCCCGGGAGTAGTGTGGTAGCTTTCGATCGTCAAACCGATGAGAATTGAAGTTCGAAATGAATAGAGAAGGAGGGGAGACGTTTTAGAGAGAGAGAGAGAGAGAGAGAGAGAGAGAGAGGAAACCTTGCATATAGTTTCTTTCGCTGAAACCTGAGTTTGACACATTTATAAAACACGGATTCATCGACGAGACATATCACCTCGTCGATGAGTCCATAAAGGGAGTTCATTGATGAACACATACTCCTCGTCGATGAATTTCAGGCCCTAAAATCAGCCTTCTCGGTAGTGTCTCATCGACGAGACACACGTCCTTGTCGACAAGCCCAAAAGGCCTGCTCGTCAACAAGCACTCTAGACTTGTCGACGAGACCTTATTGAAACCCCTTTTTGAAAAATCCCTTTCTCTCATTTATTTTATTATTTAATTACTATAATTTTTCGGGTCTCTACATAAGTGTATACAAGAGATGGTATTTTTGAGTAGATGGTACTAGAGAGATATGTATATATGTATGTATGGCTTGGGTAGAATTACTAAATTCTGGCATTGTGTATATGGATGAACAGTTTTATGTTTTTTCACTATATAGGTGTGTAATGTAATCAGATTTTCCTCAGTGGTTGCTTAGAGCCTGAGATGTTATAGCAGATTATACAAAAGTATCATAATGTTATATTTTGTAGTTTATTTTATTAAAAAAATGGTATAGATTTTCGGATCGTTACAGTCTGAATGTCCGATCATTTTACTATCAAATCATTTTTACTTATAGTACGTGTACATATATGTTTAAAAATTATAAACTAATTTTTGTATAAGTATTACTTTATAGGGTTTGCAACTGTCACAACATCAAGATGATGTCAGGCAATCAGATGCAGCTTTTGACTTTTTCTATATTTTTTGTTATCTGAACAGAATGAATTTTTGTATTTGTATTTGAATTTTTAACAATTTTTATTTTCATTTTAAATAATTTATGATTTTCTTAACACCACTACAAAGTATTAGTGATGGTGTAATGACCCGACCCTTTATATGGACCAGCACCGTTAACCCAAATACAAAATACCTGTACCTGTTCAAAGATACATAGAAAATCCGCCCTAAATAGGGACATACGGGTATAAACCATGCATAATTACAATGTAAATGTTGCGAAAAAACATAAACATTCATTGATATTTCTACTAGACTTATACCAGAGCTTACTATTGTATCCTTAAATACATTCATACAAGCATAGAATATGATCTGTTATTACAATCCTCCAAAAAAGAACTTCAACTAAGTTGAATACATGATTGGAATGCTTACGTAAGCTAAACCAAACACAATCTCTCAGTCCCTGTAGCTACTAGGCTAGACGTACTGATGGACCTGAAAACAAAGGTTGTATAATGGGGTGAGACACTTCTCAGTAAGGAAGAAAGTGTTATAACAGTGTGTGACTGCATATAGATGTATTTTCATAAAAACTCATACATATGGAACATTTCTTTATAATACTGTAACATATAAAATTTATCTACACATTCAAGTATTTAAATCATGCATATGAATATTAGAACAACTACCAGCTTGGTATGACAATTTGCCTGTTTACCCCCATGGCACGGGTTGTGCACTGATACCTCTGACAATGTCCTGTTCGTATAGACAAGGCCGAGCATCTACTATAGTCTGATCGTCCCTTGGTTTATTTTTACCAGTAGTTTACTAACTCCATGTAGGTCGACTATCTTAAGTACCCACACTGATCCCTTATGTATGGTTGCATTGTACTTCTAGCATCGGAACCGTGCTTATAATAGTTTCCACATTTTCAGTATAGTAAAGTGGAACTCCAGTTTCCATATCTTATATACGTAGTATAGAAAATTCATACATTTCCATTTCAACATATATCACACGAGTTTAATCCAAAAATCCGCTAAATGATAAAGAGTCCAATAAACAACATTTAAATGAAAAAGTAAAGGATTCAAGCATCTCCTACTACAGTATACATACAAATACGTGATTTTCATAAAATTTGGAGATCATATGCCAAAATCCTCGTTTTTACCAAAAATCGTAAAAATCGTAAAACCGACATTTCTACTCGGTGGAATTTAGCAAATAAGTAGTTAAATCATACATATAAGTATAAACTAACTTTTTAGCAGTTTACTTTTCCAAAAATTCCGTTGTAATCAAATTCCCCTTACCTTAAACTTGAACGAAGCTGCGTACAAAAACAATCCAAATCGAAAACCCTAGATTCTCGAAACTTAAAAACTATAGAACATAACCTTACTATAATTTCAACTACTATCCAAATATTCAATCGAAGTCAAAATCAGATCCTTACCTCGATTTTTGGGAAAACTCAAAAATCCCCAAAACAACGATCCGATCTGCTAAAGTTGTAGAACTTCCTCCTCTGATCCACACAGGAACCTTCGATTTTAGAAAGGGACGTTGAACGGCGAAGAATCTTAGAGAGAGAGAGGAATTTCGCTGGTTTAGAGAGAGAGAGAGAGAGTTTTGGGAGAAACTTAGCTTTTAAGCAACCAAAGTGGATATTTATAGAGCCTTTGACCGAGTCAAACTCGTCAATGAGGCGGCGTCTTCATCAATAAATTCGCCGCACAGCTCGTCGACAAAGCCATTCCTTCGTCGCCGAGCCCAATTCGGATATTTTATCTAACCTGCTCGGTATTTGCTTGTCGATGAGGCTCTGAAGGACTTCATCGACGAATGTGACTCCTTCATCAATGAACCCAACTTATTACGAGTTTAGGTCTCTATAATCTCTTCTCCTTATAAAAATTTCATCATCAAAATTTACTAACAATTGCTAAACATACTCTTTTCTTATAATCCCGCTTTACAAAAGAGTTAACAGTTACCTACAAAGCAACTTTGACTCAAATTCATTACATACGCTCACATATGGTGAAGGAATACCTTGGTTACAAAAAGATACATCGGAAGATTACATACACATACAAAACTCTCCCAAAGATCATACCATTTAATTTATACCATCTACACTACCATATACATATGTACTATCAAATAAATGCAGGTACTTTTGGCGTATTTCAGACTCTAATTCCCATGAAGCTTCTTCCACTACATGGTTATGCCATAATACCTTCACGAGAGGTATTTCCTTAGTCCGTAACTACTGCACCTTCTGATCCAATACCTGTATTGGTACTTCCTCATACGATAAGGCATTATTGATCTCTAGAGGTTCGTAACTCAGTACGTGTGATGGATATGGTATATACTTCCTCAGTATAGACACATGAAATACATCATGGACTCTGGATAGCATTGGAGGTAGAGCCACTCAATAAGGAACCGAACCTATCCTTTCGAGGATTTCAAAAGGCCTAATATACCGAGGACTTAGCTTCCCATTCTTCTTAAACCTCATCACCCCTTTCATCGAACCAACTTTCAGGAATACCATATTTCCTACCTCAAATTCCAACTCTCGTCGATGAGCATTAGCATAACTCTTCTGTTGACTCTGAGCTGTCTTGATTCTTTCCTTGATTAATTCGACCTTTGCAGAGGTCTGTTGAGCCGCTTACCTACCTGATCCTAATACAACGGAGATCGACACCGACGACCATACAAAGCCTCATAAGGTGCCATCTCTATGCTCGCCTGGTAACTGTTGTTATATGTAAATTCAAGTGGTAGATATTGTAACGACCTGCTTAATTAACTGATTTTTTTTTTCATATTATAATATTCTACATGCTCTGATACCATACTAAGGAAAAAGCCATTCATAAATCTAAGCAGCAAGAAGCGAAAATCATACAAACATAACCATAACCATTATATACAATACCACATAATACCAGAGTACTACATGTTTCCAAAATATGTACATGTATTTGTTTCCCAAAAATACCCTTAGCTAGCTAGGGTTTACAAAACATTCCCAAAATGATACTCACTCTCTGACAGGGCACTACAGACGCCCCTCTATTTGCGAGCCTAGTCTGCTCGCCTACCTGGATCACCTGAAAAATATTTCAACACTGGAATGAGCCAACGCTCAGTAAGAAGAAATATGCTATTACTAGTGTGTGGCAAATGAGCTACTATATATATATATATATATATATATATATATATATATATATATATATCATGAAATCTGTTTCATATAAGCATGAATAACTGAGTACAAAAGTACGGCACAAATAATAAAGTACACCACCCCTTTTCCCTATTGCTTGACATATCAGTATTATGGTTATAATTCAAAATACTTCTAATGTATATAAGTAGGATCCCCGTTTTTGTAAATTAATACGTAAGTAATAGTGACTAAAACTGTTCCCTGTGGCTATTTGTGTCATGACATGCCCCTCATGACGAGGTTGTGCGGCTCGTAGGCTGGATTTACCCTGACTGGCCAACCAAGAATAAATCACTGAACTCCGTCAGTCGACCTACCCACCTCAACCCATATCTGGATGGGGAGCCTAACCTCTTCAAGTGCCTAGGTGGTTGACCGTACCACGTATTATCTGAATAGGTGGTTGCACTCATAAAGTAACATAGTATCTGTAGCAACGGTACCGTGCTCTGTAGCTGCAAGTCCAATAGGGTCTGATATCATATAATATATTTCTATACATATCTAACTGATTTACCATGATTCTGAAGTAATCGTAATAACCATGATGCTGTATAAATTGTACTGTAAATCATTTATCGTAATACTGAGAACTGAATAATCATATTACTGACATTCGTGTAATCATGGTACTAAGATCTGTATAATTATAATACTAAATTTCATAAAATCATGGTACTGAAATTCACATAAACATAATACTGAAATTCACAAAATCATGAAACTAAATTCGTAAAAGCATATCCACGTACCATATTTATATTCACAAGCCACACCATACTAAATACGTAATTTACGTAATTAAATAAACTATATAATGTTTCTAAAAATACCTAGCATAGCATATTTCCCTTACCTTAACTTTGAAAAGCCCCTACTGTACTCTAGCCCGATACCCGCAGGGCCTTCTTTACAACACCCTGAAAACAATATTTTCCAGAACTAAACATCAGTATTTTTCCGTCTATATCATTTTCTATAACTGCCACAAAGCCAAAAACTAGCTAAAAAGTCTTACCCTGAATTTGGGATGAAATCCAACTCTGTTTTCCCGGTAATTCGCTCTGATAGATTCGCAGATAACTCCACCAGGAGCATCGTGGTAGCCTTGGATCGTCAATCCGGTGATTGGTGGGGCCGGAATCGAAAAGAGAAGGGAGAGGGAGTCGTAGGAGAGAGAGAGAGAGAGAGAGAGAGAGAAAAGAGAGAGAGCGGTGAGAAAAATGAGAAATATCCCGGGTTACCACTATTTATAGGACCAGGTTCGTCGATGAGACACGTTACCTCGTCGACGAGCCCTTCACAAAATTCATCGACGAGGCCCTGTGTTTGTTGACGAAATTCAGAGCAGCCTGAACCGTCTCTCGGTATTTTCTCATCGAAAAAGCCCTGTGTTCGTCAATGAAATTCTGAAGACCTTCGTCAACGAAGTTGGGCAATTTCCTAAAATTTTGATTATTTAATATTATCTCCAAAATGCAATGTCGTCGACGAAGTCTACGGCCTCCTTCTGTTTCTGTATCTATTTTCTCTCCCTCTTATTATTAAAATGCTATTTTTCTTTGGGTCACTACAGATATTGTATCCAACTATCACCAAAATCCAATACAAAAGCTTGCAACATATCCTCTAACGTCTGAATAGTCTTCTCCAATTGTCCATCCGTCTGCGGGTAAAAAGACATACTGAACGTCAGTCGTGATCCCAAGACATCCTGTAAACTCTTCTAGAAACAGGATGTAAAATGCAAATCCCGATCTGAATCAATAGAAATAGGGACACCATGGAGTCGTAACACCTTGTTGACCTTATTGGTCACGCCCGGTTTTGATTATGACAAATACTCATTGTATCTAATGAACGTTTGAGGTTTTGCGTAGGAATCAAGAATGATAAGATCGAGATGTGCACAAAGCAAGAAAAGCTTGAAGAACAAATCATATTCTTTGTAATATATTTATATTGGTCTGTAATAGTAATTAGGGCATTCGGTTTGTAATAAGCTCAAGCACATCACATGTATGATTTACTACGTAAGCTCAAACCGAACCATGAATGAGAAAGGACCGTAGAAAGACCTTAGGGTGCCCTTCGGTCGACCTTCGGTCGACAGGCATCGGATTTTTTCAGTGCTTTCAAATTGGGCCCCAAGTGACCCTAGGACACACACATATTCACATATATTTGTTAGGCACTTGAATAGGAATTATTTGGGTCGATACGGGACCAAAATGCACACTTGGTGCACTTTCGGTCGACCGGCCAATTCAGTTCAATTTGGCCCGGTCGACCGAAACCGGTCCGGGTCAACTATTTGACCCAGGCCCAGTCGACCGAGCCCTTATAGGTCATTTGACCTCGGTCGATCAAACCACCTGGGAGTCAACAGTTTGACCTCCCGATTGACCGACCAGATTTGTACTCCAACTACCTGGTCGATCGAGGGGTCTTGGGAGGATTCCCAATGGTCTAGTCGACCGAGCCATGCAGTTCAAAAAGGGGCCGGTCGATCAAACCTCGGAGTTTTGGAAAATCGCCCTTGCCCGGTCGACCGACCACTCAGTTCAAAATGCCCCTGATCGACCGAGCCACTTGAGTCCTGGTCGACCGAACCATTTCTGGTCGACCAGACCTCCCGGGTTGCTCCTATTTTTACTGCGGTTAATAATTTTTTAAACAGGGTTAAAATGTCTTAAACGTCATTAAACTTTTCTAATAATACCCAATAGGTCCCCAACGGTCATATTTTCTCCCTTGTCTATATATATGAGTTCATTTGGGATAATTAGCAAGGGGATTAAAAATATTGATTAAGAGAAATTCTCTGAAAATCCCAAATCCTATAATACTCATATCCAATCCCCATTTACTCATGCTTACCTTCTTCGAACTCTTAAATCCTTTGTAAGTCGATTGAGTGTTTATATTTAATAGGTTTGCTCTCCCATTCATATTTGATTGATTTATTTTCATTGAGAGCTAAACCTAAGTATTCTTAGGAGACTTTGTTAATAAGTCTTTCCTAAGAAGACTTTGATAGATCTTCTAAGATTTGCACCTTCATTGCAACATCTTAAGAAGATTGTATTTGTTTTTGGTTGCAAAACATTTTCAAAATACATTCAAATATCTAGTGTGCTTTGTCTTGATAAATCTTTAAAGAGATATTTGTTTGTGTGAGAAAAATCTTTGTTGCAATATTCATTGATTTATATCCATAGTTGAATACAAAGATTAAACTCTTTTTGCAAACCAAACTTATACATTGCTAGAGCTTCATATACATATATATATTGAGAAAACTTGTTGATTGAAATATATGAAGTTTGGATAATATCTTTGTTTGAGCACTTAGATTGAATAGCCTGTGATACAAAGATCATTTAGGTTTGCACTCTCATGCACTCATTACAACGATAGTAAATCTATTTGAGAGTTGACATCTTAGACCACATTGAGCTTACATATTGAATCATATTTGTGGTGTATATTATTGTGCGAATTTGGGTACTTATCTGCTTTACTTGAAAGCACAATCACTGTACCATTTCATTGTAATACACTTTGGTTGTATTTCCAGGCACGGGCCTGAAGAGGGAGACTAGCCCTGGAATAGTCCCGGATTGGCTTAGACCCGGTTAGGAAAGCTAGGTGCGTCGTCCTGTTAAGGCGTGTAGGTTGAGGTTAGCCCCGCTAATTGACCTGGTGTAGGTTGAGGTCAGCCCTGTGTTAATTTAACCTTGTTGTAAACGGTGTCGCTCCACCCTTAAGTGAGCCTTTAGTGGAATCCTCCGGCTTGCGAGCTTGAGTCAGGGACGTAGGCACGGTTGGCCGAACCCCGATAACATATTATGTGTTCATTTATATTTCCGCACTTTATATTTACCGCACATGTATGTTATGGGTGAATGATGCGTATGACTTAAATTTCACATTATATTTATCTACGCATTTAGAAATTGAATAGACAGAGCCTAGGTTGTGTATATACTGTTGTAGGATAGATTAACCTAGGAGAAAAAGTTTTAAATTCTAATTCACCCCCCTCTTGGGAATACACCAATTCTAACACACCTCGTGCACATAAAGTTCTGCCGGCCTATTCAGAGAGTAGTTGAATCTGATTGGAATGAAATGTGTAGTCTTCGTCAGTCGATCCGCTATAACCCATATAGCATTCTGCCCAAGTACAGCCACAGGTAAACCCGTCACAAAATCCATTGAAACGTGCTCCCACTTCCATTCAGGGATGTCAAGTGGCTGAAGTGGTCCTGCCGGCCTCTAATGTTCTACTTTGATCCGTTGACATGTTAGAAACTACTCTACATAACGGGCGATCTCTCTTTTCATGTTGGACCACCAGAAAGATTCGCTCAAATCCCGATACATTTTCGTACTACCAGGATGTACACTGTAGAGTGAACGGTATGCCTCCTCCAGAATGACTCGTTTAATCATGGCATCATTTGGTACACAAACCCTACCGTGAAATATCAATATCCAATCACTAGAGACATTGAAATCCGGCTTTAACCCCTTTTGAATTCCTTCTATAACCTCAACCAACTCAGGATCCTCCTTCTGCGCCACACGGATCCTCTCCTGCAAAGTTGGCTGTATCACCAAGTTAGCAAAGATAGCCTGATGGTTTCCTTCTACCACCTCCAAACTCAACCTTTTAAGGTCTATACATCTGATGCTGAACCTCCACTACTGAGATTGACGCATCAACAGACTTTCGACTCAGAGCTTCGACTATCACATTAGCCTTTCCTGGGTGATAGCTAATAATACAGTCGTAGTCTTTAATCAACTTAAGCCATCTGTTCTGTCTCATGTTAAGTTCCTTTTGGGTGAAAAAATATTTAAGATTTTTATGGTTGGTAAAAATCTCACACCTTTCACCGTATAGGTAGTGCTTCCAAATTTTCACTGCAAACACTACCGCTACTAATTCCAAATCATGCATTGGGTAGTTGTTCTCGTATTCTTTGAGTTGACGAGAAGCGTAAGCAACTACTTTGCTCTGCTGCATTAGAACACAACCAAGACCCTTTTTTTAAACATTATTATAAATAACAAAGCTACCATCACTGGATGGAAGAGTCAGAATTGGAGCAGTGACCAGTCGCCGTTTCAGCTCTTGGAAACTCAGTTTGCACTTATCCGTCCAATCATACCTCATGTTCTTTCGTGTGAGTTTCATCAAAGGACCTACTAAACTGGAGAACCCTTCTACAAACCGACGATAATAACCTGCAAGACCCAAAAAACTTCTGACCTCTTACACATTCTTCGGTCTCACCTAGTTCACTACCGCCTCAATCTTACTCGGGTCCACATATACACCTTCTTTAGTCACCACGTGCCCCAAAAATGCAATCTGTTCAAG
This sequence comes from Malania oleifera, assembly GCF_029873635.1. Taxonomy (NCBI): domain Eukaryota; kingdom Viridiplantae; phylum Streptophyta; class Magnoliopsida; order Santalales; family Ximeniaceae; genus Malania; species Malania oleifera. The sequence goes on from NC_080419.1 coordinate 9,547,643, forward strand.
CCAGAACTTGCACTTCTTTAGTTTAGCATACAACCTTGTATTCCTAAGCATTTACAACACCAACCTCAAATGAACTTCATGCTCTGCAGCATTCCTAGAATACACTAGGATATCATCGATAAATACCACGATGAACTAGTCTAGATATTCGTGGAAGACCCTGTTCATCAAATTCATAAATGCCGCAGGTGCATTAGTCAAACCAAAAGGCATAACCATAAATTCAAAATGGCCATACCGAGTTCGAAATGCAGTTTTCGGGACATCCTCCGCTTTCACCTTCAGCTGGTGATATCCAGACCGTAGGACAATCTTGGAGAAGACCTGCGTGCCCTGAAACTGATCAAACAAATCATCGATCTTGAGTAGCGGATATTTATTCTTTAGCGTCACCTTATTAAGTTCTCTATAGTTGATGCACATTCTCATCGACCCATCCTTCTTCTTCACAAATAACACCGGTGCTCCCTAGGGAGAAACACTGGGTCGAATATACCCCTTGTCTAGTAGCTCTTGAAGCTATTCTTTCAACTCTCTCAATTCGACTGGAGCCATATGATATGGAGATTTCGATATCGTCGCCGTACCTGGAGCTAATTCTATGGCAAATTCCACTTCACAGTTTGGAGGTAAACCTGGAAAGTCCTCTTGAAACACGTCAGGGAACTCGCGCACTACCGCGATTATCTCCAGATCCCGTTCCACTGTTGGCGTGTCTTTCACAAATGCCAGATAACCCTGGCACCCTCTAAGGAGTAACTGTGACGACCTGCTCATTTTACACATTTTTTAAAAAATATAATAAAATCAAAATCACTGATCTCAGAAGATCATAGTCCACCTAGACCCGTGCGTACCAGGGATATATCAAAACATATAACAGAAGCCTAAGCAGCAGGAAACATACAATCATGTACATCTCATCATATCATACATCACAATACAAGAGTTAATACAATCACTGTATCTCAGAATATACATCCCAAAAATCAGATCTAGGGACATTTCCCACAAAATCTATTTGTCCCTACAAAACTTACCCTTCAAAAAGGGTAGATAAACAACACTATGTCGGCGGGGCTTTTCACGCTCTCCTATCTGGGGCTTCTGAAAAGTTTATAAGATTTAGGGTGAGACACCTTTCAGTAAGGGAAATAAACTAATACCAGTATGTGGTAACATGAGTATTCCGTGTCATACATAAATCATATAAAACATATTTAGTAATTGTTATGTATCTGGGAAAACATATATATCATCAAATCATGGCAGAACATACTGCATTTTCATAAACATATTTCATCTCATATAATGATAATACAAAAACATCCCTGGTAGGTTAGCTGACTGTTGTCATGTATTACCCCCACATGATTGGGTTGTGTAGCCCAAAGGCGGGACCTGACAATGGTTGGCCGACCATTGCCAAGTCAAACATACAGTCTGTAAGTCCGATGGGTCTACCTAACCTAGTTCGTACACTAGGGGCGATCACACACTTCTTAATAACCACATCGACCATCTAATCTCACACCACTCCGTACAGTAGTGTTAACACAAATATCATGATCATGAAGACCATGGACACATAGCAATGGTACCGTGCAAGTGTTCGCCTAGACCAAGCCAACCAGGTTCTGATATCATATAATATATACTGAAACTGTGATACATGGATATCTCATATCATTAATTATCAGATCAATCATATCATTTTGCATATATACGTATATCATGAAAATCATCGGCCCGTAAGCCGGTATTACACATTTTACCATAGCTCGGCCCGTACGCCGGTAAATCATAGCACAACCCGTACGCTGGCAAATGACATCCATAGAACAGCTCGTACGCCGACAAATATATCATAGCACAGCCTGTACGCTGGCAAATCACATTATACCACAGCCCGTACACTGACAAATCACATCATAGCATAGCCCATACGCTGGTAAATCACATCATAGCACAGCCCATACGCTGGCAAATCACATCATAACACGGCTCGTACGCCGACAAATCATACACATAATCCCATTCCAGAAAGTAGTATTTCATAACATTTTATACTCATGCCACACTGAGCAGACTTTTCACATATTCAATATACCATCATTTTAACAGTAGTTTCCCAAATATAAATCATATATAAATATATTTATTTTCCTGAAATCAAATGCTATATATATATGTACATACAACTTCTGTAAAAAGAACTAACTTAGTTTATCCCCTTACCTGATTCCTGAAAAACCCCTAAGAAAATCTATCCTGCACTCGCAGGATTCTCAACTCAACACCCTGGAAACAATATTTTCCAAAATTAAAGTTCAGTATTTCTATGCGTATAACATTTCCTTAACTATCAGAAATCCAAATATTGAGTAGAAAGCCTTACCCTAGATTTGTGATGATTTCCACCTTACTTTCACCAACGATCCGCTCCGGCAGATTTGGAGAGAACTTCCCCCAGGAGCGTCGTGGTGACTTCGGATTGTCGATCTGGTGAAGATCTGGCCCGAAATTGACGAAAGAGAGAGAGAGAATTGAAGGGGAGAGAGAGAGACGGAAGCTTGCTTAATAATGAAGTTAAAATCCGGAATTTTCTATTTATAGAACAGGGGATTTCGTCGACGAACCACGTCATCCATCGACGAATCCTTCAATAATTTCATTGACGAAATTCAGTCCTCATCGACGAAATTCAGTCGGCTCAAAATGCCCCTCGGTATTTCTTCATCGATGAGTCCCCTGTATTCGTCGATGAATTCTCTTAAACCTTCGTCGACGAAGCCCTGATGCTTTCCCCTCGGTTTTTTTTTTCCTTCCAAAGTGCAATGTCGTCGACGAAGTCGACTTCCTCCTTCTATTACTGTCTCCATTTCCCTTCCTCTTTATTATTTAAATCCCATTATTATTTGGGTCGTTATAGTAACCTTCTAGCTTGCATAGTAGAAAGGATCCGTAGTGCAGAACGCACACACGACCCTAAAAACTAGAATTCCTGCTCTCCTGGCGGTCTGAACAACACCTCCCTCCTGTGGCAATCGATATTGACATAACCGGCCGACAACCAGTCTATCCCAAAGATGATATCAAAGCCAAACATGTCATACACCACAAGGCCAACTGGTAGCATCCTCCCCTGAATTTCAATCGGGAAGTCACAAACTACACTGCTACACCCGATTGCAGACCCGGACGGTGTAGTTACTACTAGTTCATACTCTAGCAATCGAACCTCTAGTCCACACAGTTTAACAAATCCACAAGAAATAAAAGAATGCATTGCCCCATAATCAAATTGTCGCGGCGTCCCGAGAGCACGTGTGCCCCGAGCGGCGAAATAAAAAATCAATTTTAAATTTTTAAGGAAAAATATGGAATATAGGAGTCGCCACTAACCTTTAGTGTGGTTAGAACACATGATTACTACCCTATTAGGGGTAGAATGGGTCTACATTACTAGAGCTGGGATCGGGAGTTTGGTTACGCGAGGGGAAGGTACGAGCACTCCCTACGCGCCCGTTCTTACGAACGGTACCTAATTAATTTGAAATTATCCCTAAGTTAATTTAAAAAGTCTTTAAATTACTCCTTTTATGAATTTATAAATACACATGAAAAATAAATAAATAAATAAAATATATACATATATATTCCCTCAGAACTTAAGGTACGTGATGCCCGAAGGATCATACCCCCGCAATAAAATCATAGGGATAAAATCATAAAATTAAGAAAATAAATAATAAAAATAAAATAATATTAAATTAATACAAATATATAGTAGTAAAAATAACACAATATATGATATAAACAAAAATAATAATCACGATAAAAATAATGATAAATATTAATACTTTAATAAGCAATGCTAAAATACTATAAAAAAAAAAGAAAAAAAAATATTAATAATAGAATACAAGACTCTCTCTCTCTCTCTCTCTCTCTCTCTCTCTATATATATATATATATATATATATATATATATATATATATATACACTGAAAAACACTATAGTAAGTAATGAAATATTAATATACTAAATTTACGTAATACTAAACATTTAAAAATGAATAATAATACTAGATATATTAATATACTAAAAACAGTTAATATTACATACGTTTAAGATACTAAGTTTATTAATATATTAAAGATAGTTAATGTTAAATATATTCTGACACTAGAAATAGGTAGCACTAAATATATTAACATACTAAGAATAATTAATACTCAATATATTAAGATACTAAATATATTAATATACTAAACATAGTTAATACTAAATATAGTAAGATTCTAATAATGATTAATACTAAACATATTAATATACTAAAAATAGTTAATACTAAAAATACTAAGATACTAATAATTAATACTAACTATATTAATATACTAAAAAAAAAATAATTGATGCTAAACATGTGATTAAAATACTAATTTACTAAATATATAATATTCATTAAACCCTAAATCACTAAATATGAAAATAAAAAAAATACAAAAATGCTAAATATGTAATATTTACCAATATGCTAATATGTGATATACATATAACTAAAATTATTAATTTACATATAATATCAATAAAACACCAAGCTTGAGATCCTAATTTACTAAATATGTAACATTATCTTACTACTAAATATGTAAAAACCCTACCTTGATAATACATCATTTAATATTTATAATAGAAAAAAATTTAAAATTGAATATTAAATCATAAGTTTTAACCATAACAATTTTACAATAATAACAATCACCATTAAATAACATGTGCATTCAAAACACAAGCATGAATATTAATTAAACAAACATTACAAATCTTACAACAATATTATATATGTAGCAAAAATCTAAACTTTAAAAAAATTTCTGTAATAAAAACTTTACAATATTAATGTAACAAAAATATAAATATGAATATTAACTATAAAAACAAATATCATGACATTCGAAATCCTACAAGAGCAGCCACTGAAAATCTTACGAGTATTATTCGTTTAATTCATACACAGATATAACATAAATTTAAACCTTAAATAACAAAACAAACAAAACTTACCATAATAATTTAATATAACACAGTATGTATATACAAGGAAAAAAATACCAAAATACGTGCAAGTGTGTGCTTGCTGTATGTGGGAGTGTGTGTGTTTGTGCGGCTTGCCGTGTGTGTGAGTGTGTGCAGAGAGCAGGGAGACTCACAGGGGGTTGCTGTTGGGGGGTGGTCGGAAATCTGGAGATGCTGCAGGGCGGTGACGGCGACGCTGATGAGGAAGACTGGCCGGTGGCCGGAGTGTTGTAGCTGCGGCCGGAGATGACTGAGGATGGATCTGGTGTTGCTGCTGGTTCTGCTGCGGAGGACAGCTTCACACGCTGGTTTGTCGGGTATGGAGGCTGGTGGCTGGCATGGGAGATGATTGGGCTGGTTTGCTGTCTGCTGTGATGGCCGGATGGCGGCTAGCCGTAGCCGGAGTGCACGGCTGAAGGCGGTGCTCGGGTCTGCAACTGGATTGGTGATGGCAGAGGCTGGAGCAGACAAAGAAGAAGAAGAAGAAGAAGAAGAAGAAGAAGAATGCTCTTTCTGTTTTGGCTTCTGCTGGCCGTGGGATAGGAGGCTGGGAGTATGGGTGGCTATGGTTGTGAGAGGGGAGAGTAACCGAGAGAGAGAGAGAGCAGAACAGGAGAGAGCAGAATCAGAGAAAGAGAGCCCTTTTTTTTTGTTTTTGCCCTTGCTGTGCTCTGCGTCCCCTTGTGTGCGTGAGTTAATCAAGCCTTTACAGGCTTCTAACCCTAATCCCCAAAATAATAATAATAATAATAATAATAATAAAATGAAAATAATAATAATAATAATAAAAAATAATGAAAAATAATAATAATAATAAAGTAATAATAATTATAATAATAATACTACTACTAGTAATAAATAATAATGAATAATAATAAAAATAATCATAGTAAGGTAATAATAATAAAAATACTAATAATAAAAATAATAGTAATAATGATAATAAAAATACTAAAAGTAATAATGATAATGAAATAATAATAATAAAAAATTATAGAAATAATAATAATAATAATAATAATAATAATAATAATAATAAAGTAAGATAATAAAATAATTATAATAATAGTAAAAATAATAATAAAGATAATAATAATAATAATGATAATAAAAATACTAAAAATAATAATGATAACAAAATAATAATAATAATAATAATAATAGTAATAACAAAAATAAATAATAATAATAATAATAATAATAATAATAATGATAATAAAGATACTAAAAATAATAATGATAACAAAATAATAATAATAATAATAATAATAATAAATAGAAATAATGATAGTACTAATCATAATATAGGAAAATAATAATAATAATAATAATAATAATAATAATAATAATAATAATAATAATAATATATCAAAAATAATAATAGTAAAGTAATAATAATAATAATGAAAATAATAAGAGGGGACCCCTTGTTCTATTTGGTTAGGGCAAAAATAGGGTGTCTACACAAATAATACTACAACTTTATAAGAAAGCATGTAAATGATACTTGTGACAACATTGCTAGCATTCTCTATGTAGACACCATATTTTTACCCTAACCAAATAGAACAAGAGTTCTTTTCTCATTGTATTATTATTATTATTATTACCTTATTTTTATAATTATTTTATTATCACTATTATTTCATTATTATTACTATAATTTTTATTGTTATTATTTATATTATTATTATTTTTTTTATTTTCATTATTATTATTATTATTATTATTATTAATTATTTTCCTATATTGATATAAGTAATTTATTATTGTTACTATTATTTTATTATTATTATTTATTTTCCTATATTGATATAAGTAATTTATTATTATTACTATTATTTTATTATCATTATTTATTTTCCTATATTGATATAAGTAATTTATTATTATTACTATTATTTTATTATTATTACTTATTTTTCTATATTGTTATAAGTAATTTATTATTATCACTATTATTTATTTATTTATTTATTATTATTATTATTATTAGTAATTATGTTCATATATATTATTTCCATAAAGGTGTAAAAGAAAAAAATATAATAAAAATTAAAAAAACCAAAAAAGGAAAAGGAGAGGAGCTAGGGTTTCTAAAATTTTTTATAAAAAGGCCTTCTTCTTCTTCCCTCAAGGGAGCCAGGGGCGCAGAGCACAGTCAAAAGAAAAAAAAACTCTGTTTTGTTTCTCTCTGGTTCACACGCACAGCAGCAGCGGCAACTCCAGCTGCCGCTCTTCAACTTCTTATTCTTCTTCTTCTTCTTCTCGGAGACACCCACAGCCATCCACCCTCATCGACGCAGCCTGCCACAACCATCCTCTGCTCCAGACGAGCCTCTGCAGCAGTCCTGCTCCCAGCACCGGCAACGACCCAGCCATCCACACAACCACCCGAGCACACCAGCAGCCACCGCAGCGGCCATCCATTCCAGTAGCAGCAGCGAGCCTCCCCTGCAACATCCCAAGATCGTCCTGTAGCAACAAATCTTCCCCGCTCAACGGTACCAGTCATCTTCTCCGGTGCTCGCTGCTGTTCTCTGCGTTCGTTTGTCTTCCCGGTCACCCTCTGCAACTCTCGGCAACCTTCAGGTCCTCCACAACTACTGCCAGACCACAGATCCGAGGCCACGCGCAGCAACCATCGTCACTCACTCCCGTCACCGTCGCCGTCGCTTACTCCTGTCGCCGTCGGCGTCTCCCGGCTGCACCCCCCTCTGTAAGTCCCGGCACTCAAACACGATGCACACACACACACGCTGAAACACACAGTGAGTTTCCTGCCTTCAAACACACATACACACACACACGGAACCATGAACAGGGAACGCACACACCTCACACACAGTTCATTACATACAGGCACATCTACCCATGTGTATTGGTTTTTTTTTTTATTTTACTGTGATATTAACTAGTCATTTTTACTGTAGAATTTTTTTGTTTGTTTTAAATTCTAGATTTTTTTTTGTATTTGTGTATTTATTTAATAATTGATAGTTAAAAAAAAAATATCTTTTGTTGTTGTATTATGTGTGTGTGTATATGTATATATATATTGAATTGGTATTGTATTATTTAGGATCAAGTATTGATAAGATAATATTTTGAGTCTTTTTAGTATGTTTTATTATTTATATGTTCAGTATGCTTGATTTATTGTTATTATTTAAGTTAAACTTTTTTATTGGTGGTGAATTAGTCACATTATTTCTTGTTTATATTTATCCGGGGTTTGAGATTATTAATTGTTGGAGTAGTTTCAAAGTTTTTTTATGATAATGTTTACATATACTCTAGGGTTGTTATTGTAAGGTTTTAGGATTGTAATGTTTGCTTTAATGTTTAATATTTTTGCTTTGTTTGTCTTGTTGTTATACATTAATTAATATTCATGGTGTAGGGTTTACAACGCTGTAAGATTTGTTTAAATGTTGATATTCATGTTTACATTTTTGTTGTGTTTATGGTTGAACGATTATTATTATTATTGTAGAATTTTTGTCGTTTTAACATTCAAAGTTTGAATTTTGTTATTGATGTTAATGTTCATATTGTAGGGTTAAATTTTTGTGGTATCTATTGTATATATGTTAAATGATTAATGTTAGTGTGGTAGAATTTTTATTGATACTATATATTTATTATATTAATTAGCATTTTTATAATATTGTAAATTTATTATTGTGATAATGTGGTATTACATATTTAATAGCTTGGTGTTTTATTGACATTATATGTAAATTAATAATTTTAGTTATATGTATATCACATATTAGCAACTTAGGGTTTTTACATATTTAGTAATAAAAGTAATACTTTGAGTAATGATACCTATTTAGTAAAGTAGGGTTTTAGGCAATTACATATTTAGTAATAATGCAATGTATTTAGTAACTTAGGACTCTAGGTAATTATATTTAGTGATTTGAGTATTTTTGGGTAATAATTCAGTGATATAATATCTTAAGTAATAATATGTATTTATGATCTTAATGCACATGGTATGTGGGATTATATTACTTATTTTAGTACTTGTAATATCTTAGTAGATATGTGCTATTATTAATATTATTAGGGATAGTGTAATATCTTCACTTATTATCTTATTAATATATGTTAAAACCTCCCATATTAGTACTTTCCTACTAAAAATTCTATACGATTTTCAAAGTCTAGGGAGTGTATTTTTGTAAATTATTTTCGATTTTTATCCCTATGATTTTATTGCGGGGGGTATTAGCCTTCGGGCTTCACGTACCTTTAAGCTCTGAGGGAATATATATGTATATATTCATTTATTTATTTATTTCTTTTTCATATGTATTTATAAATTCATAAAAAGGAGTAATTTAAAGACTTATTAGATTAACTTAGGGATAATTTCAAATTAATTAGGTACCGTTCGTAAGAACGGGCGCGTAGGGGGTGCTCGTACCTTCCCCTCGCGTAACCGAACTCCCGAGCCTAACTCTGGTAATGTAGACCTATTTTACCCCTAACGGGGTAGTCATCACGTGTTCTAACCACACTAAAGGTTAGTGGCGACTCCGATATTCCCATTTTTCCTGAAAAAATATTAATTGATTAGTTATTTCGCCGCCCAGGGCACACGCACTCCCGGGATGTCGCGACACTCTACATTGGCTGGAGTTAGAGAATACACCCTATCTTGGGCTGTACCCGCTTGCTGACCACCACACTGTGCCTGAGTATTATCCCTCTATGGATGCTGTGAGGTTCCACTATTCCTCTACATTTGATAGTCTCTTATCAGATGTCCTTGCCGACCAAACCACATACAAGCTCCCGTAGACAACCAACACTGCTCATGGTGTTTCTTACCACACAAAGAGAAACGTTGAACACGTGCGGTGTTCTGATACGTACCACCATTATTCTTTCTCCACTTAACATGTCCTACCCTAGATGAAGAATTAGGAGGCGCTGACCTCTTCTTCGAGACCTGAACCTCAGTGTCGTCTAGCAAACACTCGTCTGCTACCGTGGCTTTATCAACCAACATAGCAAAGTACTGCAACTGTAAGATCACTGTTTGCTTATGGATCTCCTTCCTCACACCCCTTTGAAACTTCCAGGCTTTCTTTGCTTCATTCGGTATCACGAATGGAGTGAATTGGGACAACTCCAAGAATTTGGCAGCATACTGCTGCACTGTCAACGACTTCTGCGTCAGATTCATAAATTCCTCTATTTTCGCGTTTCTAACCGTGGCCAAAAAATAACGTTCAAAGAAGAGCTCTTTGAAATAGGCCCATGTCAACGCTACTGGTATCGGTCTGTGCTCCTCCATCTTCTTTACAGACACCCACCATCTCTTAACCTTCCTTGCCAACTTGAACGTAGCAAAGGTGACTTTCTGCCTCTCAGTGCAGTTCAAAACATCTAGGATCTTCTCGATCTCTTGGATCCAATTCTTAGCATGAACTGGATCTACATTGCCCACAAATACCGAGGGCTTCAACCTAGTGAACTACTCAATGGAGCAACCTAACTTAGTTGTAGGACGATCTTGCCCCCTATTCGTCCGCACTACCTCAGCCATAAGCTGCTGTGTAAACTCCCGCAATACACTTGTAGAGTCATTACCAACCTCAAGGTCGGCACCCTCACTACTACTACCTCTCATGTTGGCAGTAATATCCCTGGATTCCATCTTGAAAAACAATTACGAGAATCCATTAGAAAGGTAGTAGCCTAAGAATCAACTAGTACTATCATACTATAAACTCAATCCCTTAAATTCATAGCCCCAATATTGACATACTCCATTAATTTGACATTATCATTGTAACTCGAATTCTGCCCTTCTACTAGGAAACAAAATTGTCAATGGACTGCCGTAATTTTCTGAACCTTTAGACTGATCCAGAAAAACACAGAAGTCTATCGATGAGTTTCCATCTCCAGATATACAAGGCAAAACCCAAGGTCTTATCCTTGTCCTATACTTTGGTATATTCTAGGTTATAGAACTAACAACTCCTAAGTCCTGAACACATCCCTAACCAGACAGCGTTCATCAAAACACACTTCCGACTGGTTAAGGGCTTTGATACCAACTGTAACGACTTAACCCTTTATACGAACTTGAACCGTTAACCCAAATACAAAATACCTGTACCTGTTCAAAGATACATAGACAACCCGCCCTAAATAGGGACATACGAGTATAAACCATGCATAATTACAATGTAAATGTTGCGGAAAAACATAAATATTCATTGATATTTCTACTAGACTTATACCAGAGCTTACTATTGTATCTTAAATACATTCATATAGGCACATAATATGATCTATTGCTACAATCCTCCAAAAAGGAACTTCAACTAAGTTGAATACATGATTGGAATGCTTACGTAAGCTAAACCAAACACAATCTCCCAGCCCCTCTAGCTACTAGGACCGTCATACTGATGGACCTGAAAACAAAGGTTGTATAATGGGGTGAGACACTTCTCAGTAAGGAAGAAAGTGTTATAACAGTGTGTGACTGCATATAGGCATATTTTCATAAAAACTTAAACATATGGAACATTTCTTTATAATACTGTAACATATAAAATTTATCTGCACATTCAAGTATTTAAATCATGCATATGAATATTAGAACAACTACCAGCTTGGTATGACAATTTGCCTGTTTACCCCCGTGGCACAGGTTATGCACTGATACCTCTGACAATGTCCTGTTCGTACAGACAAGACCGAACATCTACTATAGTCTGACCGCCCCTTGGTTTATTTTTACCAGTAGTTTACTAACTCCATGCAGGTGGACTATCTTAAGTACCCATACTGATCCCTCATGTATGGTTGCACTGTATTGCCGGCATCGGAACCGTGCTTATAATAGTTTAGAGTATTTTTCAACCCCATCACTGAAGTTTTTTTCAACTTCTTTTGGTAGCAAGCTGTGGTTCCAGTATCATATATACAATTTATAACAAAATATAGTAACCTATGCAATTCTAGTATTTTTCACAAATTCAGATAATCACATCGGGTATAAACCGACACATATCCTCTCGGTTGACCCTTTTCACATATACAGTTCAGTATATGAACGACATCTGTTTTCCACATTTTCAGTATAGTAAAGTGGAACTCTAGTTTCCATATCTTATATACGTAGTATAGAAAATTCATACATTTCCATTTCAACATATATCACACGAGTTTAATCCAAAAATCCGCTAAATGATAAAAAAAATCCAGTAAACAACATTTAAATGAAAAAGTAAAGGATTCAAGCATCTCCTACTACAGTATACATACAAATACGTGATTTTCATAAAATTTGGAGATCATATGCCAAAATCCTCGTTTTTACCAAAAATCGTAAAAATCGTAAAACTGACATTTCTACTCGGTGGAATTTAGCAAATAAATAGTTAAATCATACATATAAGTATAAACTAACTTTTTAGCGGTTTACTTTTTCAAAAATTCCATTGTAATCAAATTCCCCTTACCTTAAACTTGAACGAAGCTGTGTACAAAAACAATCGAAATCGACAACCTGAGATTCTCAAAACTTAAAAACTATAGAACATAACCTTACTATAATTTCAACTACTATCCAAATATTCAATCGAAATCGAAATCAGATCCTTACCTTGATTTTTGGGAAAATCCGAAAATCCCCAAAACAACAATCCGATCAGCTAAAGTTGTAGAACTTCCTCCTTTGATCCATGCAGGAACCTCCATTTTTAGAAACAGACGTCGAACGGCGAAGAATCTTAGAGAGAGAGAGAGAGAGAGCTTTGGGAGAAACTTAACTTCTAAGCAACCAAAGTGGATATTTATAAACCCTTTGACCGAGTCAAACTCGTTGATGAGGCGGCGTCTTCGTCGACGAATGCGCTACACAGCTCGTCGATGAAGGCATTCCTTCGTCGCCGAGCCCAATTCAGATATTTTCTCTGACCTGCTTGGTATTTGCTCGTCGACGACGCTCTGAATTTCGTCGATGAGGCTCTGAAGGACTTCGTCGATGAACGTGACTCCTTCGTCGATGAACCCAGCTTACTACGGGTTTGGGTCTCTACAGACAGTTTAAAAAATATGTTACTAATTTTGCCCCTATTAGTGACGGTTCTAAAATCGTCACTAATAGTTGCACCAGTGAGCATTAGTGACAGTTTTCAAACCGTCACTAATACTTGGACTTTAGTGAATATTTTAAGTCGAGAAAATGTACAACTTAGAGTGACGGTCTTAAGCTTGTAGTGACGGAATAAACCGTCACTAATGCTCCATTATTATTGACGATTTTTAAAATTCATTACTAGTAAGTATTAGTCACCGTTGTTTTAGCAATTAATTTGAAACTATCACTAATAATGACTGAATCGTCACTAATAACCTTATTTTTTGTAGTGACTATTGTAGTGAAAAATTGGTTAGAGAACGTGGACTGATCTCTGACCATGATCACCTATAAGGAGTCAAACAAGAAAGGCTTTGAGGGCACGGGGTGTACTTCGAATGATTGTTTCGATGCCTAAGTTAGTGAATGTGTGAAGATAAGAATATTGCAACAATAAAACTAGATAAGAATGAAATGCCTTATTTCTTCCCGCAGTGCCCCTTTTATAGTTGTAGGGGGTATGCCTATTTTAAATTCAGTATTTATAGGTCACTTATTTTGATGGTAAGAGGTTATAATTTAATTTGTGAATATTTATATTAGGGAGTAATGGTAGTTTCTTAATTTTGGTCTCTTATTAATATGCCCTATCAATCTTGACTAAATCATTTTAAAAAGTTAATTTTCAAATAAAAATCTTTTGAATGCTTGGCTCACAAAGTCGTATAATTTTAAAATAGTAATGAGTACCGAATTATTTTGAGAAATTAAGTTGTGTGTTTTTTTTTAACTCCCCCTTCCACTTCTCTGGTCTTTAGATAATAGGATTACATAGATAATTATTTAGTTAACATCACATGAATAATACTAATATTATCTTGTACATGTATTAATTCAAAAGAAGATATATTTTTTTCTAGTAGAGGTAGGCAATTGGAGGAGGGGTATTTGTAATAGATAATATTGAATGAGAATCTGTTCCTATTTTTTCTATTACCACAATCACATGGATGGGTGATGACAAAGTAAGAGAGAGAGAGAGAGAGCAATTAATATTAACAATATAGAAAACTATATTATATAGAGAATATATTTAGATGCAAAAACTATTACGAGAATGTTGAGAGAGAATGAAAAACTTATCTTTCCCTTCTCATGCATGCATATGGATTACCATTTATTTCATATCAAATATTACAACTTAACATTTCATAAAATACCTACATATAGATATTGATTAACTGAAAAATTCAATTAATTGAATTTTATTAATATGTTGTGTTAAAATTAGCATGGGGAAGACAACATGTGTGTTCCAATGCTAGTATTGAACTAAGTGTGAGTGTCTGTATATATATATATATATGTATGTATATGGTTGCCTCTATGTTATAATTTGATTTAATTTTTTTTTTAATTTAAAAAGATTAATATTTTAAAACACCCTTAACTAAAATGATTAATACTTTAAAATATTTTAGAAGAATGCTTATATGTAAATGATCCTCAAAGGAAAGAAATCCAAGCCTAACTAACTTAAAACCCAACAACAAATGTCCACAGGCACACCCACATCCTTAAATTCAGAGCAATTACCCCAATTGAAAGTGTAATGAGATTCACATTACCCGAGTTTGGAAATGTGGGTTCGCAATGAGGACGTTGCGTTCTATAAGTCGGGGAGAATATGATATCCCGTGGAAGAAAGGTTTAAAAGGATTAGATGTTACTACCCATATCAACAAAGTTCACATTACTTTTTGAGAGCCTTCCCATAAGAACTCCACAGTTAAGTGTGGTGATCTTCTAAGAAGTTTTTTCAGGAAGTGTATGAATGAGGACAAAATACTCTGAAAAAGACACGTATTGGTCTGTAGGACCAGTCATTAGTCCGATAAGGCTCGCCCCCTGGTTGTCTAGTCTGGGTAGAGGATGAGAGACGCAGTATTCCTTGACAGACCCAAGTTGGGGCATTACAAGATAGTATTAGACAACAAATGTCCATAGACACTCCCACATCCTTAAATATCAACAAATACATCGCAAAGCAAACAACAGTGCCTTTATAGAGACTTTACCATCTCTACAAAAGAAAGTGAGGAGTAACCATTGGACCAAAATCCCGGTCCGTTATAAGGATTCACTTACTAGTATTTGTAATCACTAATAGAAATTAAATTTTGAAACTACCAATAATAAGTGAATCAACTAATATTAATATTTTTGGCAATAAGTGAATTAACTTAGATTTTTAAATATGCTAAATTAAGTTTAGACAATTCAAATAGATTTGGATAGCTAAACCCACACAAATTCAAATCGAAGTTCGCGCTAGGCTAGCTCCCAATTAGAGATAATCTTAACCAAGCTTCACACATGAAAATCAACCTTCTGGAGCTCCACAGGCAGCATAGCCTTCCCCTCTATAATGGCCACCAAGTCCCCAAAGTCTCCATGCATATAAGCTTTCATGAAAGCAACCACAGCCCCCCCTACAAACCTCCTCATAGGCTCCCTTGACATCCCATTTTGCACATACATTTAGAAGCCTTGCCTATAAATCCTTCAGTGTCATCATCCATCATGTCTACGTGACCATAATCCTTCACCACAAAATAGCCTGCAGGATCTTTGCATTCTTCAAAGAAGTCTTCATGGTTAACTCCCTTGGGGGCACAGGCAGGCATGAGAAGGCACCTTTTTCACCTCGCCGCTCCCGACCACACCAGCACAGCCATATCAGATCGAAGGACCGAGGGATGTAGGTGAGGAACCGGAGGCTGGGTTTTGTTCCCTTGTCTCTTTCTTCTTTCTTCCATCAACAGGTCGGAATGCCATCAAGTTCTGAAAATTTTAAGTGGTGGTTGGCGGTTGCTACTTTGTTCATGGCTAGTGCAAAGGCGACCTTGCCCCCACGACTGTGGCCAGCAATCCTAGCTTCTTCAGGTTGGCGAGGCATGTGCGGGGAGAAAGTCTTGGAGGGGGGGGGGGGGGGGCCTTGGGGCAACCAGTTGTCAATTTTCAGCAGCAGAGTTTTATTCCATCAGTTGCGTCCGCTCCACCCGCCTATAATATAACTGTTCATAAGTTTTCAAGAAAACATTATATATAAGTAGTGAGAACACAATTCTATTAACAATCTACAAAAAGTGCTTTATATAGATTTCTTAATTAGATTCTATGAAGAACTACGGTATTTTAGACTTGATTCTAGTCGAGATATTGTTCGTTCATATTGAATGCCAAATCACCTTATAACCAAGATTTTTTCTAATCCCCATCTAGTATGATACTGTGATACATAGTTTTTAATTGGTAAATTCACGAATATGACTTAGGAATGCTACTAATTTTTTAACCAAAAAAAAAATTAAATTGTTTATCAGTTTTCGACATTATTTTTATAAGAAGAATATGTTTTTTAAAGTTCTCTATATAATAATAAAGCTGACATAGTTCGTGTTTTTTTAATATTTTAAAAAATAACAAATAGCTTGAAATTAACAATACCTGATTAATGAATTAACTAAATTATAGTGTAGGGACGAATAAATTTTAAAATCGCTTTCATGTATTAGCATACATTGGGATATGGATTTCAATTTTTAATTTTTTTTATGTAATTTATGAATAAGTTTGACATAATTCAATCCAATTATGTAACTTTTTTGTTTAAATTTACTAGTTTAAATCAACTTCAAAATCCTTAGGTTCAGCACAACCAAACATAAGCTAGTGCCCTCAAAAAGGTGTTTCAATTTAATTGTCGCATGTACTCTTCATAAAGAATTCCTAATTCCATATACAAAATCGCAATTATATATATGAATTTGGAGTCATAAAGTGATATAAGACTAAATTTACTCCACCTCATATGCATCACCTTTTTCAGTTTTCCTTGTTAAATCTAATTCCTAACTAAACTAGACATTTGATAATGGTAAGTCTCATAAGTTTCTTTTGACTTGTGTACATTAGTCATTAATACTTGACATTTTATTGACTAGGAGTTCACATCATTTCTGAAGTCTAATTACTTAGAGAATCTTTTAATTTCCATATTTTCTAATATTAATTTTGTCATCTCATTAATTCAAGTGTCCCATCAAGATAATCTTCAAAGAAACTAATGGTGTGGTGCATTTCCTTCCTCCCATACCACAAGCCTTACTACTTTGAATGCCTTTCAATCAGTAACGTTGAAAATGTGGTTCATAGAGTGGAGACATTTTCAGGCAAATAATCGTACAATCAAATTTCTTTGCTAAACTCAATCCACCTAGTTCGTTAATTTTTTTTTTAAACAGGGGGGACAAAAGAAAACTCCAATCAACGGCAGTGGGGGTCATTCATCCTTGAGGTGATATTCAATGTAGTTGGCAAATGTAAATGGGGCATTAAGCTGGGAGTCAAAAAACATAATGTAAGTTTTTAGGTAAATTTAAAGAAAAAGATAATCAAAATTCCGGTAATTTTATTTTAGTTCGAAAAAACCATTGGAAGGCATGACGATGTACTTGCAGCTTCCCTGAGAGAAGTTAATTTAATTATGTAATTTTTGGGGGTGCCTCTCTTTTATTTTAAAAGGATGCATCCTAGATTCAAATATTAAAATTCCGTTTTTTCAGATCTAATTTATTGTTACTACTCAAATTAATATAAGAAAGAGTTTATGCCTCTCAATCATATTGGATATGTGTTCTTAGTAATTTGTCATATCAATGAAGAACAGCAAAAGTTTTTTATACCCAGTCTTATTTTCGCAAATTTTATCAGTACTTATTACCTACTAACAGCGACTAACTCTATATGTAGAGTAAGATTAAAATTACGGAGAGAGTAGAGATGGGCAAATATGTTATACAAAAGCCCCAAAGGCGTATGATATCGAATCTCGTCCTCTGCTGATGTTGCCACTGTGTTGTGTGTGTGGGTAATGGAGAGATGAGAGAGATAGAGAGAGAAAAATAGAGAGTGAAAGAGAGAGAGATAGCGAGAGAGAGAGCGAGAGAGAGAGAGGATGTGACCATTACCTGGGAGGCAACTGACAAGAAAGCCGTTGGGAGTCGACCGTTGTTTGAGAACTGGGAGTAGAAGGATTATGAAGAGGTAACCATGATGAAACTCAGCACCGGGAAGTTCTCCCGTTGTCAAAGGATCAGCAATCAACCGGGCTTTGGGGCCGATGAGCATTACTTCCATTACCATAATATGATTTAGAATTACTCTTAAAAAAGAAGTAGTCGTCTCCTGCAGCAGGCTCGACATTCAAGCCCACTGTAGCTGTGCTTTCCAATGTCAAAGACACTCTGTAGAAAGCATCTGCGGTTGCTTGCGCGAAGAAAGGATTCAATTGGCAGCCCTGATTATTAGAGAGAACTACTTGCTAACTTGCTGTCCTTGGGGAAGGGGGGTGCTTGTGATTTTAGGTTTGTGGACATGGGTCCACCTTTATGCTTCAAATGTGATCACGTGGGAGACAAAATTAACTGATTGATTTGCTTTCCCGCGGACCAATCAACCTGACTTTGTTAGGGGTTTTTTAAGCCTTGGGCTGCTTGGCACTGTGGGCTTAGGGGCCAAGTCTTTTGCCAAGGCCCCTCCCTGGCTGTGACCCAGTTTTGTATAGAACTGGTCTCTTAAGCTATTTCTTTAGTGCGGTATAACCGACACATATCCTCTCGGTTGACCCTTTTCACATATACAGTTCATTATATGAACGACATCTGTCATTTCCCATTTCCCCATCCCCCCACATTTTCAGTATAGTAAAGTGTAACTCTAGTTTCCATATCTTATAACGTAGTATAGAAATTCATACATTCCATTCCATTTCAACATATTCACACGAGTTAATCCAAAAATCCGCTAAATGATAAAAAAATCCAGTAAAAACAACTATGTATGAAAAAGTAAAGGATTCATCAAGCATCTCCTCTACAGCATCAATACATACAATACGTATTTTCATAAAATTTGAGAATCATATGCCCAATCCTCGTTTTTAAATACCAAAATCGTAAAAATCGTAAAACTGACATTCTACTCCGGTGGCAATTTAGCAAATAATAGTTAAATCATACCTATAAGTATAAACTAACTTCATTTAGAGATAGCGGTTTACTTGGTTCAAAAATTCCATTGTAATCAAATTCCCCTTACCTTAAACTGAACGAAGCTGTGTCCAAAAACAATCAGAAATCCGCCAACCTGAGATTCTCAAAACTTAAAAACTATACAACATAACTTACCAGTATAATTTCAACTACCATCCACATTTCAATCGAAATCGAATCAGATCCTTACCCTTGATTTTGGGAAAATCCGAAAATCCCAAACAACATCGTCACTAAGTTTTGTAGACTGTCCTCCTTTGATCCATGCAGACCCTCCATTTTAGAACAGACGTCGAAACGGCGCAGAAATCTTAGAGAAGAGAGAGAGAGAGCTTTGGGAGAAACTTACTTCTAAGAAGCAACAAAGTGGTATTTATTAACCAACCCTTTGACCGAGTCAAACATCGTTTGATAAGGCGGCGTCCTTCGTCGACGAATGCGCTACACACAGCTCGTCGCTGAAGCTTCCTCTCGCCGAGCCCAATTCAGATCTTTTCTCTGACCTTGCTTGGTATTTGCTCGTCGACGACGCTGTCACTGAATTTCGTCGATGAGGCTCCTGAAGGACTTCGTCGATGCCGTGACTCTTCGTCGTGAACCCAGCTTACTAACGGGTTTGGGGCTCTACATACAGTTTAAAAAATATGTACTCTAAGTTGCCCCTATTCGTGACGGTTCTAATGCGTCACAATAGTTGCACCATGAGCATTAGTGACAGTTTTCCAACCGTCACTAATACTTGGACTTTAGTGAATATTTAGGTCGAGAAATGTCACTTAGAGTGACGGGCTAACTTGTAGTGACGAATAAACCGTCACTAATGCTCATTATTATTACGATTTTTAAAATTCATTCTAGTAAGTATTAGTTCAACCGTTGTTTTTAGCAATTAAAATAATTTGAAACTATCACTAATAATTGACTGAATCGTCACTATATAACCTTTATACATTTTTGTAGTGACTATTGTAGTGACCATTGGTTTAGAGAACGTGGACGGATCTTCGTACCAGGATTCACCTATAAGGAGTCAAACAAGAAGGCTTTGAGGGCACGGGTGTACTTTTTTTCGAAATGATTGTTTCGATGTCCTAAGTTACTGAATGTGTGAAGATAGAATATGGTACAACAATAACACTAGTAAGAATGAAAGGCCTTATTTCTTCCCGCATTGCCCCTTTGTATAGTTGTAGGGGGTTCCTAATTTTTAAATTCAATATTATAGGTCACTTATTTTGATGGTAAGAGGTTATAATTTAATTTGTGATATTTATATTAGGAGGGAGTCCTGGTAGTTTTTCTTAATTTTGGTCCTCTTATTAATATGCCACCTATCAATCTTGACTAAATCATTTTAAAAGTTAATTTTCAAATACAAAATCTTTTAAATCCTCTGCTCACAAATCGTATAATTTTTTAAATAGTAAATGATACCACTCGAATTATTTTGAGAAATTAAGTTGTGTTTTTTGTTTAACCTTCCCCTTCCACTCTCTTGTCTTTAGATAATAGAATTACATAGATAATTATTTAGTAGTTAACATCACATGAATAATCCTAATATTTCTTGACATGTATTAATGATCAAAAAAGATATCTTTTTTTTAAAGTAGAGGTAGGCAATGGAGGAGGGTATTTGTAATTAATAATATTGAATGAGAATCTGTTCCTATTTTTTCTATTACCACAATCACATGGATGGTGATGACAACGTAGAAGTAGAGAGATAGAGAGCAATTAATATTAATTACAATATGGAAAACTAATTATTAGAGAATATATTTAAGATGCAAAAACGATTACTAGAATGTTGGGACGGAGAGAATGAAAACCTTATCTTTCCCTCTCAAGTCAGGCATATGGATTAACCATTTAGTTCTATCAAATATTAACTTAACATTTCATAAAAAATACCTACATATAGAATTGAGTAACTGAAAATTCAATTAATTGAATTTTATTATAATGTTGTGTTAAAATTAAGCATGGGGAAACAACATGTGTGTTCCAAGGCTAGTATTGAACTAAGTTTGAGTGTCTGTATATATATATATATATGTCTGTATAACAGTTGCCTCTATGTTATAATTTTGATTTAATTTTTTTTTTAATGTAAAAAGATTAATATTTTAAAACACACCCCTTAATAAAAATGATTAAAATACTTTAAAAATATTTTAGGAAATGCTTCTATGGAAATGAGTCCTCAAAGGACAAATCCAAGCCTAACTAACTTAAAACCCAACAACACTTTCCCAGGCACAACCCACTCCTAATTCAAGCAATTACCTACCCCAATTGAAATGTAATGAGATTGCACATTACCCCGAGTTTGGAAATGTGGGTTTCGCAATGAGGACGTTGCTTTCTATAAGTCGGGGAGAAATGATATCCCGGTGGAAGAAGTTTTAAAAGGATTAGATGTTACTACCCATATCCAAAAGTTTCACATTACTTTTTGAGTGAGCCTTCCCATAAAAGAACTACTCCACAGTTGAAGTGTGGGATCTTCTAAGAATTTTTTTTTTTTTTTCAGTAAAAAAGTGTATAATGAGACAAAACTACTCTGAAAAAGACACGTTTTGTCCTGTAGGACCCAGTCCTAGTCAGATAGGCTCCGCTCCCCTTGGTTGTGCTAGTCTGGGTAGAGGGAGGACGCGTCTTCCTTGACACAGACCCAAGTTGGGGGTCATTCAACAAAGATGTCTTGGAACAACAAATGTCCATAGACACTCCACATCCTTAAATATCAACAATACATCGCAAAGCAAACAACAGTGCCTTTATAGAGACTTTACCATCTCTACAAAAGAAAGTGAGGAGTAACCATTGGACCAAAATCCCGGTCCGTTATAAGGATTCACTTACTAGTATTTGTAATCACTAATAGAAATTAAATTTTGAAACTACCAATAATAAGTGAATCAACTAATATTAATATTTTTGGCAATAAGTGAATTAACTTAGATTTTTAAATATGCTAAATTAAGTTTAGACAATTCAAATAGATTTGGATAGCTAAACCCACACAAATTCAAATCGAAGTTCGCGCTAGGCTAGCTCCCAATTAGAGATAATCTTAACCAAGCTTCACACATGAAAATCAACCTTCTGGAGCTCCACAGGCAGCATAGCCTTCCCCTCTATAATGGCCACCAAGTCCCCAAAGTCTCCATGCATATAAGCTTTCATGAAAGCAACCACAGCCCCCCCTACAAACCTCCTCATAGGCTCCCTTGACATCCCATTTTTGCACATACATTTAGAAGCCTTGCCTATAAATCCTTCAGTGTCATCATCCATCATGTCTACGTGACCATAATCCTTCACCACAAAATAGCCTGCAGGATCTTTGCATTCTTCAAAGAAGTCTTCATGGTTAACTCCCTTGGGGGCACAGGCAGGCATGAGAAGGCACCTTTTCACCTCGCCGAGGCCCGAACCAATCACCAGCACAGCCATATCAAGATCGAAGGACCGAGGGATGTAGGTGAGGACCGGAGGCTGGGTTTGGTTCCCTTTGTCTCTTCCATCAACAGGGTCTATGCCAATCAAGGCTGAAAATTTTAAGGTGGTGGTGGCGGTGGCTACTTTGTTCAGGGCTAGTGCAAAGGCGACCTTGCCACCACGACTGTGGCCAGCAAGTCCTAGCTTCTTCAGGTTGGCGAGGACATGGGCGGGGAGAAAGTCTTGGAGGCCTTGGGGCAACCAGTTTGTAATTTCAGCAGCAGAGTTTATTTCATCAGTTGCGTCCGCTCCAGCCATATAATATAACTGTTCATAAAGTTTTCAAAGAAAACATTATATATAAGTAGTGATGAACACAAATGTCTAGTAACAATGCTACAAAAAGTGCTTTATTAGATTTATTAATTAGAGTTCTATGAGAACTACTGTAACATTTTTAGACTTGATTCTAGTGAGATATTGTCGGTTCATAGTTGAAATCCAAATCAACCTTATAAACCTAAGATTTTTCTAATACACATCTAGTATGAGACTGTGATACAGTAGTTTTATTGGGAAATTCACGAAATATGAACTTAGGAATTCTACTAATTTTTTAACCAAAAAAAAAATTAAATTGTTATCAGTTTTCGACATTAATTTTTATAAAGAAGAATATGTTTTTCAAGTTCTCTATATAAATATAAAAAGCTGAACAATAAGGTCGTGTTTTTTAAATATTTTAAAAAATAAAAAATATCTTGAAATTAACAATACATGATTATGAAAATTAACAAATTAATATGTAGGGACGAAATAAATTTTAAATCTCCTTCATGTATTAGCAATACATTTGGGAATATGGAGTTCAAGTTTTAAATTTAGATTTATGAGAAGTTTGACATAATTCAATCCAATTATGTAACTTATTTTGTTTAAATCTATACTAGTTTAAATCAAAAACTTCAAATCTTAGGTTCACACAACCAAACATAGCTAGTGCACCTCTGAAAAAGGTGTTTCAAATTTAATTGTAGCATGTACTTCATAAAGAATTCCTAATTCATATACAAAATCGGCATTATATTAATATTAATTTGGAGTCATTAAAGTGATATAAGACTAAATTACATTCCACCTCATATGCATCACCTTTTCAGTTTTCACTTGTGTAAATCTAAATTCTAACTAGACATTTTATAATAGTAAGTCTCAATAAGTATTTACTTTTTACTTGTGTAAATGTAAGTATTAATTAACTTGACATTTTATTGACTAGGAGGTTGCAAATCATTTCTGAAGTAATAATTACTTAGAGAAATACTTTTAATTCCATATTTTCTAAATAATTAATTTGTCATCTCATTAATTCTAGTGTACCCATCAAATATCTTCAAAGGAAACTAATGGTTGTGGTGCTATTTTCCTCCCAGACCCACAAGCCTTACTACTTTGGAATGCCTTTCACATGCAGAAAAGTTGGAAAATGATGGTTCATAGAGTGGAGACATTTTCAGCAAAATAATCGTACAAATCAATTTCTTTTCTAATCAATACACCTATTTCGTAGAATTTTTTTTTTAAACAGGGGGGACAAAAAGAAAACTCCAATCAAGCGGCAGTGGGGGCATTCATCCTTGGATGTGATATTCATGTAGTGGCTAAATGGAAATGGGGCATAAGCTGGGGAGTCTAAAAACATAAATGTAAAGTTTTAGGTAAATTTAAAGAAAAATATAATACAAAATTACGGTAAATTTTATTTTAGTTCGAAAAAAAACCAATTGGAAGCATGAAATATGTACTTGGAAGCTTCCAAATGAGAGAATTTAAATTTAAATTAATGTAATTTTGGGGTACTAGTTTATTTTTAAAAGGATGCATTCCTAGATTCCAAATATGAAAAATCCTTTTTCAGATCTATATTTATTGTTACATAATCAAATTAATATAAGAAAGAGTGTATGCTACTTCAATCATATTGATATGTTTATCTTTATGTATTTGTCAGATCATGGAAGAAGCAAAAGTTTTTACTACCCAGTCTTATTTTCTCAATTTTTCAGTACTTAGTACCTACTAACAAGCAGACTAACAATCTATTATGTAGAGTAGATAGAAAGTTACGGAGAGTAGAGGACTGGGAAATTATGATTAGACAAAAAGCGCCCAAAAGGCGTATGAATATTCGAATCTCGTCCTCTGCTGGATGTGCCACTGTGTGTGTGTGTGTGTGTATGAGAGAGTGAGAGAGAGAGAGAGAGAGAGAGAGAGAGAGAGAGAGAGAGAGAGAGAGAGAGAGAGGTGACCATGACCTGGGGAGCAACGACAATAAAGCCGTGGGAAGCGACGTGTTGGAGAAGCTGGGAGTAGAAGGAGTTATGGAAGAGGTAACCATGGAGGAACTGCAGCACCGGGAATTCTCCGTTGTCAGAAGGAGCAGCAATCAACAGCGGCTTTGGGGGCCGATGATCATTACTGTCATTACCAGAAGATGAGGATGACGATGACTTCTTAAAAAAGAAGTAAGTCGTCTCCTCAGCAGGCTCGACATTCAGAAGCACTGTGCTGTGCTTTCCAATGTCAAAGACATCTGTAGAAGCAGCTGCAGTTGCATTGAGCGAAGAAGAGGATGCAGATGGCAGCATGATTATTAGAGAACTACTTGCTGATCCGTGGGGGGAGGGGGGTGCTTGTGATTTTAGGTTTGTGGACATGGGTCCATCCTTTATGGCTTCAAAAATGTGATCACGTGGGAGACAAAATGTACTGATTGATTTGCTTCCAGCGGGACGCAATCAACATGACTTTGTTAGGGGTTTTTTAAGCCTTGGGCTGCTTGCACTCGTGGGCTTAGGGGGCCAAGCTTTGCCCAAGGCCTCCCTGGCTGTGACCCAGTTTGTAGAGAACTGGTCTCTTAAGCTAGTTCTATTAGTGGATGTACAGGGGGCCTGCCAGCTTGGGTTTGGTTTGGGTTTCAAAATCTAATTTTTTGGCCCATTTGGTCAGCTTGGTTTGGATCGAAACTCAAATTTTGTGACCTAGATTCTTGATCCCAAACTCTAGGAATAACTTAAAAAAGGATTGGTTTGATTTGATGAAATAGGTATCGATTTGAATAAGTTAAGAGTGTAGTTTAAATTTTAAAAATAAAATAAACAATTATTTCTTATATATTCCTAATTATTTTATTTAACATGTAATTAAAAAAAAATAGACATCATCATAATAAAATATTTTACATTATTATTTACTTTAAAACAACATAATTTTTTGTATAGTTAATTGTAAGTAATCTATTAAAACCAATTGAAATAGACAAACTAAATGTAACCTTATAATTTGTGAATAACAACATTCCACATTACTACTAGATTTATCTGGGTCGTCATTGTATATGAGTATAGTGATATATTTTTTACATTATTTTAATGGATCAATAATGTAGGGGGCAGGGAAAAGTGGGGGTTATGGAGGGTAGCGTCCTTATTGTGTTTGTGTATCTTTTCCCTATATTTTTTTGCATTAATGTTGTCATGTCATGGACTCTAGGTTTATACAACATGACATTTAACTTCTTTATTATTTTATACTATCCTATACTTTTGATTCTGATATTCAAAAACATTTTTAATTTATAAATTAGCAAATTAGCTCAACTTCTACAGCTATATTGCCTTCTATTTATATCTTTACCAATCATCCATCTCCTATTTTTGTCCTTCTTTTCCTTTCTCCAACCTTCTTCGATGTTGTGAGCATGTGTTCCCCTATTAATAAATCTATATTTGCCACACTTGTCTCCCTCGTATGCATATTGGTCATCCTTCTCACCTAAGACCATTTTTCTCTTTTTTCCTTTTCACTCTGCGGTTCAACTTAAAATTTAAATCAACACCTATTGTTTCCCTCGCTATAACACGATCCTTTGCACGCCTTACTCATGAGTACATAGAAATGCCATTGCTCGGTGGCAGAGGGGGTGACACAACGGAGGGCAGAGACATGGATGAGGACAAGAAGGGCAGAGACATGGATGAGGACAAGGCCCCACAAGCGGTTTAGATACTACATCTTTGAAGAGAGAGAGAGAGAGAGAGAGAGAGAGAGAGAGAGAGAGCCCATGAATAGAATACAGAACATGAAGCAATATTGATGGTGAGATGGCAGCAACATGCATATGAAGCATGCCAAGAGTAGAGAGAGAGAAGACCCATGAATAGAATACAAAACATGAAGCAATATTGATGGTGAGATGGCAGCAACATGCATATGAAGCATGCTAGGAGTAGAGAGAGAGAGAAGACCCATGAATAGAATACAAAATATTTGTGGGCTTCGACCATATTAGAATTGGTTTGATTTGGTCACTCCATTTTTTGGGAAATTATATAGGGAATCTTCCTCTCTACATGTTTGTATGCCTCTTTGTTAGGAGATGTGTGGCTCGTATGTGTCGGCAGCCGCACCCAGCTGAAAATGTTGAAGTTGGAGATGGACGGCCACCAACCTCTGCAGATTTTGTTGAAATCTGCAGCCACCTTCTTTCTTTGATTTGCAGCAGCCTTACTTGACTTCTTCCCCCTCCCATGTATATATATGTAATGTATGTGTGTGCTGAGTTGTGTAGTTTGAGTTGTGCGTATGTGAGATTTGAAGTGTGCTGTGTGGTGAGTTGCAGAGTGCAAAGAGCTGTGCGTGCAGAGGGTTGTGTGTGAGATAGAGTGAATCCTTGTGAGAGTGAGAGAGGAGTTGAGGGCAGTAGCCTCCTCCTTTTCCTTGTGTAAATCTTCCGGTAATTATAGTGGATTTGAGCTCTCCCATGGATGTAGGTCACAGTGGACCGAACCACGTAAATCTGGTCTCACATTTGTGTTGCGTAATTTTTCTTGTGCGATTGTTGCTCGTCGATCATTTCCCAACAAATGGTATCAGAGAGAGGATTGAGTAAAATCGCCAAATCGAAACAAAATTCCCAAGTTTGAGCCTTTACGCAGTAGCTCGAAACTTAGTTTTGAGATCACCACAACATTCCTCTCGCCGAGACGAAGCCAATGACAGTAATCGAAGCTCAAACGGAGCTCGGACGAAGCTACACGCGCTCACACACGCCACCGGCGTAAAGACCGTGTTGCCACGCGCCTTCACGTGCTGGCAACTGATTGGAAGGTATCCTCATGCGCGCTCACGTGCCGGTGAACATCCAGCGCACTTTTTGGAGGTTGAAGACGCTGACGTCAGCGGCCACGTAAGCGCTGAGTCAACGCCATGTCAGCCATCGCTAGACCACGGCAACGCACCCCTTTAGCGTTGCATCGGCCGCACAGTCAGTGGCCACATCAGTAGGGGCCTGGGACACATCAACAGTCTGTACAGCCCACGTCAGTAGGTGGGTCCCACAAGGTGGGCCAAGGACACGTCAATAAGTGGGCCCCACATGAGGTTGTCCCGTGCCACGTCAGCAGGTGGGGACCGCTGCGCCACGTCATCAGTGGCCGTTAATGTCGTCAAGAATATTTCGTTAACGGAGGAATATTCCGTTAAAGTTAACGGATAGTTGACTTTTCTCGTTCGATTTGACCTGAAGTTTGACCGAGCTTTTCGGAGTCATTTTGGGTCGATTTTTCGAGCAGCTGAAATCATTTTGAAGGTTTTCGTCCATTTTGGAGCCATTGGCAGTGTTTGTTTTGTGAGATTCGGTGCATAATGGCAGGTATTGGCACTTCAAAATTTGAGGTGGAGAAGTTCGATGGGTGGAACAACTTCAGTTTATGGTAGAGCACGGTGAAGGACATTTTGGTTCATCAAGGCTTGATCAAGTCATTAATCGGGAAGAAGTCAGATGATTTCAAAGATGATGATTGGACCAAATTAGAGATGAAGACGGTCAGCACAATCCAATTGTCTCTGGCAAATGAAGTTAAGTATTCAGTGTTAGACGAAACCTCACCAATGGAGCTCTGGATGAAATTGGAGCAAAGGTATATGGCGAAATCCCTTACCAATAAATTGTTTTTGAAGAAGAAACTGTATCAACTTCGAATAAACGAGGGAAGTAGCCTTTTTGATCACATAAATGATTATAAGAAGATTTTGACCCAATTGTTGAGCCTTGGTGTAAAGATTGATGAAGAAGATAAGGCAATTCTACCTTTGTCATCTCTACCAGCCTCATTTGATGGTCTAGTAACTGCATTGCTTGTGGGGAATGAAACCTTAAAGTTGGATGACGTGATGGCATCACTTCAAGATTCTGAGACGTTAAGAAAGCTGATTGTGACGTCTCATAAGCAAGCTTTGGTAGCTAACAGTGAGAGACAAGGAAAAAGCAAAGATCGAAAGTTCGGAGGTAAGCAATGGCGTTCGAAATCAAGAGGACAAGATATGAGCGAAGTCGTATGTTATTAGTGTGATAAAAAAGGGCACTTCCAGAGGGACTGTGAAGATAGAAAACGATATGAAGAAGAAAAGAAGACACGAGATGGTGTCAATGTATCGGAGCATGTCGCATGGTATGCCAATGACGAGGCCCTTGTAACGATGAGTAGCTCACGTCAAAAAATCAGTTGAAAAATGTGCAGTGTCGATGCTGCAAAAGGCACGACCATATGAAGAGAGAGTGCTGAAAATTGATGAAGAAGAACATGAATGCTCATGGCAGTCCAAACGATGATGGATGAATTTTAGACTTTGGGAGTTCAGTTCATGTATGTTTTAAGAAAGAATTTTTCCAATCTTTCAAAGAAGTTCACAGTATGGTATCACTCGGTGATAGGTCTTCATGCGATGTCAGAGGGATCGAATTTGTGAAGCTGAAGACGCCTATTGGAGTGGTCCGTATTTTGGATGACGTAAGCTTCGTACCAAGGATGCGAAGAAATATCTTAAATGATATGTTTAATATGGTTTGTTTAATTGTACATAATCTCAATCATCTATAAAGATAACAAATATCATGTATGATAAAAATGAAGGACAATTATAAAATACGATAATTTTTTAGATGTTTAATGTGATAAAAATTTGATGATAACAAATCAAGATATGTTTAATATGGTTTGTTTCAAGTGAAATTCTTTCAGGAAGAAGGCAAAACTTAAAGATAGTTCAAAGCAAAAAAGGATGATAAAGCTTATGATAAAGTACTATTCAAAAAGATCAAGAAAGAAAGATGATCAGAAGCTCAAAGATGATAAAAGAACAAAGAGTTACTTGAAGATCAAAAGAATATAGTTTTAAGAAAATTTGACTGTAAGTACTTCATGTAAACTTCAAATATAAACTGAATTGTAGCTCTAATAAATCAAAAGAAACTTAGAAATGTATTTTTAGAAAAAAACCTATAGTATGCTTTTCAAATCAAAGAAAATAAGGGTTTAAAAGAAGAAAATTTTTTATGAAACAGAAGGGCCAGGTGACTGCCTCCATGTGGCAGACAACTGCCCAAATGAGAAAAGGGTTTTAAAAGGAGGCAGTAGGGTGTTAGGCGACTGCTCGAGCACAGCCAGGCGCTTGGGTGGTCAAGCTAGGTGACTATTTGGGTTCTGGCAAGTTACTGTCAGTGTTATGAGTTTTGAGTTTTTTCTTTGGCAGGCGACTGCCACTCGAACAAAATTTTAAAATTTCCAACGGGAAGATTTTTAAAATTTATTTCTTGGGCACTACTCTTTTGAAAAAACTTGGCAATTACTCCAAGTAAACTTGGGGGGCAAGGAATAACTTTTAAAACATCTATAAATAGCCCCAAACTTCAAAGATTTTTACATCAAGAAATTTTCCAGCAATCAAAGTTCTCTAGAAGCTCTCAAACTCTCTTGTGTTCATTCTACTTCAACTACTGAGTTATTGCTGATACAAATTCCAAAATAGAGCCTTCAAAGTCTGAATTTTTCAAATCTTGGAAGATATATTTGGTGATCTAAATTCAGTTTGAGCTTCAATCATTTTATATTTGATTTACTTTGAAATATATTTGTTCTGAATCTTGTACTAATCACCTCTTCTGTGAGAGTGTTACTAAAATTTTTCTCTATCTTGTTTCCTGTTTATAGACGATTCAAGGTTGTAGAATCGTTGGAAAGAACGAGGGAATATCATTTGGAGAGGCAGACTCTAGTTTAAAGGAAGGAGTGGTTGTAATCAGTATTGTTTTACCCGTCAACGGAACTGAACTAGTGAATCCTTTGGTGGTTTGTCAAAGGTGAAGACGTAGGCTAGTATAAGTCGAACCTTGTAAAACCTTGTGTCTCTCTCTTCTTCCTTACTCTTTATTTTTCAGCAAAATTTACAACCTGCGTGTATGCTTTAAATTGTTAAATTCTGAGTGTATGGTTGTTAAATAGACTGAAAGATAATTCATTTTAGCTTGATCAGCATTGATTGTGGAAACCGAAAGGGACTACGTTGGTTGATCATCCTAAACTTATTAAACTGAAAGTTTGTTTAATAACTAAATACTAGGAAGAAGTGTGATTGTAAAATAACACAGGGCTTATATAAATTCAACGTGCTTTATACTTTGATACAGGGCTATTGATATAAAGTTCAAGATATTGATTACTTTGTTGATTGGTTGAGGTTAACTTGATTTAATTTTGTGATTACTTGTTGAGCTTGTTAATATAAAACAAAATATTAAAAAAGAAAAATTTTAAAAACCCAATTCACCCACTTCTTGAGATTGGAAAGGGTGAGAAGTACTTATGGATGGAAACCTTATTTCCACTAAAATAGTAGATGGAAAACAAATTCCAAAAGAGAAAGATAAAAATTTTTATCGTGTATGATAAAAATTAACTTTTAATTTTT
The DNA here is from genome assembly GCF_029873635.1 of Malania oleifera. Lineage (NCBI taxonomy): Eukaryota > Viridiplantae > Streptophyta > Magnoliopsida > Santalales > Ximeniaceae > Malania > Malania oleifera. The sequence goes on from NC_080419.1 coordinate 9,579,216, forward strand.
AATTTTGGTGTATGAATTTTTATCACATGAAAACCAATTAAATGAATTAAAAATTGTACATAATTTCAATCATCTATAAATAATTTTCCTGTATAAGTAGTTAAAAATGTGTCCTATTTAAATAAAAAAAAAACGGATAATGGAGCAGCAAAAAAATAAAGAATTCATAAAAATAAGAAAATTAATAATTTCGAGCATATGCAATCATTTTATTTTATTTCTTAAATTTCCTTACATATTGTTTATTCACCTTCACTCTATCATTCATATTCAAACAATCTAACATACAATTAACCAAAAATATATTTTTTTTAGTAGGGGGAGACAACTGGGGGAAGGCTAGGGTATTAGTAATAGATAATATAAAATGAGAATCTGTTCCTATTTTTCTTACTACCTCAATCACATGATGGGTGATGAGAGAGAGAGAGAGTGAACAATTAATATTAGCAGTAATGATGATAGACATGAATAGATTTAGAAATTTATAGATAATATATTTAGATGCAAAAACCATTGCGAGAACGTTGAGAGAGAAAAAAAACTTAACTTTCCCTTCTCATGCATTAATATGGATTACCATTTATTTCATATCAAATATTACAACTTAGCATTTCATAAAATACCTACATATAGATATTGATTAACTGAAAAGTTCAGTTAATTTTATTTTATTAATATTTCGTGTTAAAATTAACACGGAAAAGACAACATGTGTGCTCCAACACTAGCATTGAATTAAGTGTGTGTCTATATATATATATATATGGTTGTCTCTATGTTATAAATTATTTTAAAATTTTTAATTTAAAAAATTAATATTTTAAAACACCCTTAACGAAAATGATTAATACTTTCAAATATTCTTATAAATTTTCAATTTAACTTTTGTAATGACTTACAACGATTCCATTTTATTTTTTCAGAAGAATGCTTATATATACATGATCCTTATAAAGGCAAGAAATTCAAACCCAACTATTTTAGAAACCAACAACAAATGTCTACAAGCACACATTAAATATCAACCAAATGTCGAGAGACATGGAGACGAAGGAAAGTGGGGAGTAACCATTAGTCCAAATCCCAGTCTGTTATAGTGATTCACTTACTAGTATTTGTAATCACAAATAGAAATTGAATTTTGAAACTGTAAGAATTTATATCATTATTCTTCTCTAACAGGATCTTTAATTATCATGATTTTCACATATATATTCTACCTTCATGCGGAAAAATAAAGAGAATCGTAATATATGAACATATCGATATCAGCCATATATAATATATGTTAACTGAGAAGAACACTTATAGAAACCGTAGAAATCGTTTCTCTCGCTTAATCCAGATCTCTTTCTTTACTTCACTAGATTTATGGGAGTAGGGCCCATGAATAGAGAGTTAAGGTAGAGAGAGGACAATTCCTATATCTCTACTTGTTCATTCCATTACCATGCAAGAATGAACACTCACTTTTCAACTACTCCCCATAACAATAGCTATTTATAGAGGAAACCTTCTAACCTCTTGCCATTAATCTCACAGCATTTTTCAAAGCTTATCCCTTAAGTTAATCCATAACCTAACCATTCATTGCCCTTATCATATGAGACATACATATCCTTTATGTGGGACCCATGTCATTCTTGTGGGACATATCCTTTGGGACATATCCAATAGAAACTACCAATAATAAGTGAATTAACTAATATTTTTAACAATAAGTGAATTAACTAAGATTTTTAAATATGCTAAATTAAGTTTTGATTCAAATAGATTTGGATAGCTAAACCCACACAAATTCAAATGGAAGTTCATGCTAAGCTGGCTCCCAATTAGAGATAATCTTAACCAAGCTTCATGCATGAAAATCAACCTTCTGAAGCTCCACGGGCAACATAGCCTTCCCCTCTCTAATGGCCACCAAGTCCCCAAAGTCTCCATGCAAATAAGCTTTCATGAAAGCAACCACAGCGCCGCCTACAAACCTCCTTATAGGCTCCCTTGACATCCCATTTTTGCACATCCGATAATAAAAGATGCCCATAAGTCCTTTAATGTCATCATCCAACATGTCTACGTGACCATAATCCTTCACCACAAAATAGCCTGCAGGATCTTTGCATTTCTTAAAGAAGTTTTCATGGTTAACTCCCTTGGGGGCACAGGCAGGGAAGAAAGGGAAGCTTTTCTCCTCACCGAGGCCCGAACCAATCACCAGCACCGCCATATTAAGATTGAAGGATGAGGAGCTGTTGGTGAGGACGGGAGGCCGAGTTTGTTTCCCTTCGTCCATTCCATCAAGTGGGTCTATCCCAATCAAGGCTGAAAATTTTAAGGTGGTGGTGGCGGTGGCTACTTTATTCAAGGCTAGTGCGAAGGCGACCTTGCCACCACGACTGTGGCCAGCGAGTCCTAGCTTCTTCAGGTTGGCGAGGACATGGGCGGGGAGAAAGTCTTGGAGGCCTTGGGGCAACTAGTTCGTAATTTCAGCAGCAGAGTTTATGGCACCAGTTGTGTCGGGTCCAGCCATACGATATAACTATTCATAAAATTTTCAAAGAAAACATTATATATAAGTAGAGTGATGAACACAAATATCTACTAATAATATTACAACAAGTGCATTATTAGATTTATTAATAAGAGTTTAAGGAGGACTACTGTGTCATTCTTAGACTCAAATTTAGTGAGATATTGTCGTTCATAATTGGAGTCCAAACCATCCTTATAAATCTAAGATTTTTCCAATACACATCCAATATGAGACTGTGATACAGTAGTCTATTTGGAAAATTCACAAAATATAAACTTAGAAAGTCTACTAATTTTTTAACAAAAAAAATAAAAAATAAATAAAAATATCACTAACAGTTTTCGAAATTAATTTTTATAAATTAGAATATGCTTTTCAAGTTCTACATAAATTTTTTTTTTTAAAAAAAAAAATGAAAAGTAAGGTTGTGCTTTTTAAATGAAGATAAAAAAAAAAAAAAAATTTCTTGAAATTGACAATATGTGATTATGAAGATTAACAAATTAATATGTAGTAACAAAATAAATTTTGAACCTCCTCCAAGTATTTGCACTACATTTGGGAATATGGAGTTCAAGTTGTAATTTTAGATTTATGAGAAGTTTGACATAATTCAATCCAATTATGTAACTCATTTTGTTTAAACCTATACAAGTTCAAATCAAAAACTTCAAATCTTAGGTTCAGCATTATATTAATATTAATTTGAAGTCATTAAAGTGGTATAAGACTTGATTACATTCGCATCTCCCTTTCAGTTTTCACTTGAGTAAATCTAAATTCTAACTAGACATTCTATAATACTAAGTCTCAATAAATATTTACTTTTTACTTGTGTAAATGTAAGTATTAATTAACTTGACATTTTATTAACTACGAGGTTGCAAATCATTTCGAAAGTAACAATTACTTTTAAGAGAAATACTTTTAATTTCATATTTGCTAGATAATTTGTCTTCCTCCCAGTCCCAGACCCACAAGCCTTCTGTAGCTTATATTTTGGAATGCCCTTGGCGTGCAGGAAAGAAGGAAAATGATGGTTCATAGAGCGGAGAAATCTGGTACCAATTACATAGGATGTGGCTCCTTTCAGCTGTGTTGAAAGTTACAATGGCAAAATAGTCGCGCAAAGCAATTTATTTTCTGATAATCTATACACCTACTTCGTACAAATTTATTTTAAACATGAAAAAAATAAAAATAAAAATATGAAAAAACTCCAACCAAGCGGCAGTGCCGTGATTCATCGTTCGATGAGATATTCATGTAGTGGCTGAATGGAAAAGAAATACTGAAGTATGCTATGGGGCATAAGCTGGGAATTGAAGTTTAGACTCTAGAATTCAAAACATAAATTTAAAGTTATGTAGATTTTTTTTTTTTTTTTTAAATGCAATACAAAATTATGCTAAATTTTACTTTAGTTCACAAAAAATCAAGTTGGCAGCATGAAATATGGATAGACAAAACTCTTGTCCTTTGCTGGGTGTGCCTGTGTGTGTGTGTGTGTGTGTGTGTGTGTGAGAGAGAGAGATAGAGAGAGAGAGAGAGAGAGAGAGAGAGAGAGAGAGAGGTGACCATGACCTGGGGGGCAACGACAATAAAGCCATGGGAAGCGATGTGTTGGAGAAGCTGGGAGTAGGAGGAGTTGGATAAGAGGTAACCATGGAGGAACTGCAGCACCGGGAATTCTCCGTTGTCAGAAGGAGCGGCAATCAACAGCGGCTTTGGGGGCGGATGATCAGTACTGTCATTACCAGAAGATGAGGATGACGATGACTTCTTCTTCTTTACAAAGAAGAAAATTGTCATCTCAGCAGGCTTGACCTATAAAAGGACACCCTCCCTCTCTCATTTGAAACACACATATTACATACTTCTATACACATTTGCATGCTTGAAGTAAGTAGACAAATAGAAAGAAGATGAGAGATAAAGAAAAGAGAGATATTTTGTACAAGACCAATTTCGATATTTTGTATAAGATCGATTCCAAATCATCTTGTAATTCCTCTCGAGATAGTGAAGTTTTTTATCCCATCTGCTCGTAGAGCACACATAGCCAAACCACATAAATTTGTGTCTTATCTCAATTTATTTTTCTACATATTTTATAACACATTATCCGATTGAGACTCTAAATATTTGAGATATTTCTTTAAATCCTATTTAATTTATTTCTTATAAGTTTTACTCTACAAGAACATAATATTCTCCAAAAGAGAATATGTCTTTTAAGGTTTAAAGAGTACCAATCTCCAGAAGAGATGACAAGATAGTTCTCATGAGAAGGCTATATATTTAAATATTTCGTTTATATATTTAATCTTTTGAAAAGGCAGACCTCCTGAAGTGACTATGTATCTAATTTCCAAAAAAGACGGTAAATATTTACCTCTTGAAGAGAGTATATTTTTAACTTCTCGAAGAGATGTTAAATTCGACCTCCTATAGAGGTGAAACGTTTATCCTCAAGATGAGATAGTATGTTTATCCTCTAGAAGACGCGGTAAATTATTATTCAATTTAATATTGTAAATTGGAACCATACTCCTAAAGAGTACAAATTGAGAAAAAATAATATAATGTTTATGAAGAAACATTTTTAAGTACCCGGAAGGGTGGAAATAATATTATATTATTATCTTAATTTATTTCAGTTTTTACGTTTTGTTTTATAAATTGCCTTATTATTGTCAATTTATTCAAATGTTAAGTAAAGTTGAATTTATTCCCCTTGATATCAAAGGCAACAATTATTTATCATGGATTCACGATGTTGATATCCATCTAAATGCAGTGAACTTGGGAAACATTATTTTAGATGGAAATACCGCATCCCTACAAGATCGCACAAAGTTATAATCTTCATTCGTCATCATTTAGATGAAGAATTAAAGATTGAATACCACACTGTTAAAGACTCACTTAACCTATGGAAAAACTTAAAGGATAGACTCGACCATAAAAAAAAAAAAAAAACTGTGATTTTACCAAAAGTTTGATATGAATGGTTGCATCTGAGGTTATAAGACTTTAAAATAGTTAGCGAATATAACTCAATTTTGCATAAGATTAGCTTGAAACTAAAATTATGTGGTAAAAATATTATTAATGAAAATATGTTAGAAATTTTTTTTTTTTACTACTTTCCATCCTACTAATGTGCTCCTGCAGCAGTAACATAGGAAGAGGAAATTTAATAAATTTTTTGAACTAATATTATGTTTTCTTGTCGCCAAGTAAAATAACAAGTTTTTGATGAAAAATCATCAAACTCATCCAACTGGTTCAACCCCATTCCCTAAAGTGAATATGAACACATCTTGTGGTCGAGAACGAGGTCACATGTATAGTCGTGGTCGAAATAATCGCTAGCATCGACGTGAGGTTACAATCCCTCAGAAGCGGGTCAATGATCAAAATCATTAACTCAGACATCCTGAAATTGAATCTTATAGATGCGAAGGAAAAAATCATTGGTCACGTACGTGTTGTATGCCCAGACACTTGGTAGTTCTATACCAAGCCTCTATAAAAGAAAAGGAACGGAGTAAAGAAGTAAAAACAAATTTTGTTGATAATGTTGTTCCAATAGATCGTAATGCTGGACAATCCAACTCTGTTTATCTTGATGTTGTTGATTTTTTTACAAATCAAGATGAATTTTAATAATGTAATGTTTTAAGATATAAAATAAGTAATATTGTATTTTGATTTTAATAAATAAATTATCATATTTATTGTTGTTATGATCAATTATAATAATGAGTTTTTAAAATATGTATTGTAGTGTGAATTGTCTTAAAGATTTGATCGATTCTAAGATGTCTTTGAAAGAATTTCGTTTAGCTCACAGTGCTACAACACACAATTCTTTGAGATAGGAAATATTTCCATTACTTGAATATATCTTCAACAAATGTTAATACAATATCTCGTTCTACAAATTTGATTAAAGGCACCGGAAGAGCTAATATAAAGTTACCCAATGGTACTTTATTACAAATTAACGAAGTTTTATATTCCAGCAGATCTAGAAGAAATCTGTTAAGTTTTAAAGATTTAAAACTTAATGAAAATCACATTGAAATTACAAATGAAGGTAGTAAAGAATTCATTTATATTACTTTTATTGTTTTTAGGAAGAAACAAATTTTAGAAAAATTGTCAACTTTATCTTTTAGATTGTATTATACAAAGATTAAAGTAGTTGAATCATATAATGTCTTGTACTAGAAGTGCAATGACTCAAGGGAAATTAATTGTCAAATCATTTGTTTCAAAAGTAAGTTTTGACTTTGGTATATTCCCAAGAAGGGGGAGGGGTGTGAATTGGGTATTTAAAATTTCCCAGGTTGATTTCAATTCCACAATCAGTAATTCTCAACCTAGGGTCTGTCTAAGCACATACCAATACCCCAAAAGAATAATACTAAGCAGATATATAAAATAGATGCAACATACTCAGTATTTCCAAATCATTCACAGTATTTAAAGTATGCACAACATTCATATAACTATTCAAATATAAATTCAAATATAAACATACATGTGCATAAATTAAATTGCAGAAATATAAAGAGTATAGAGAAAGAGAGCGCCGAAATAGGATATGTTGTCGGGGTTCGGTCAACTATACCTACGTCCCCGCCTCTAGCTCGCAAATCTAAGGATTTCACTAATGCTCACTTAACGGGTGGAGTGACACCGATTACAACTCGGTCAATTAGCGGGGCTGACCTCAACCTAACTGGGTTTAAGTCAATCCGAGACTATTCAACAGGGCTAGCCTCCCTCTTCAGGCCCACACCTGGAATACAATAAATATGAAACTTTGTGTACAAACAAATGTGCTTCTTACACTTAGTAGATATGTACTAATATAATCAACACACTACCGAATGATAGGATATGATAAGCTCAGTATAGTCTTAACGTCTACTCTCAAAGATTAATGCAAATATGACAATCAGTTCATAAGAGTGTATGTGAAAAGATCTTTGTGTCAAAATAACAATATCAATCATAATGCAACAACAAAGATCTAAAACACACTTCAAATATCCTTAACAAATATTTTTCTAAAAAAAAATCACAAGAGAAATTTGAAATTTGTTTGTAAAATAGTTTTTATCTTCAAGCACACTTCAAATACCTTCAACAAATATTTTTCTCAAAATAAACGACACAAGATATTTGAAATCGATTTGTAAAATAGTATTTCACAAACAAAACACAATATGAACTCTTGAGTATTGCACTGAATATGCAAAACTCAGAAGTTCTAAGAAGTTTTCCTATGGAAGGCTTATTTACAAAGCCCCCTAGAAAAACTAGAAGCTTACTCTCAAAGAAAAAATTAATCTCAATCAAAATGAGCAAGTGAGAGTTTAAGATTGGTGAGATGAACACAAGAGTACTTTTACTAAGTGGTATTTGTAATATGGATGAGTAAGAATGAGAGTATGACACTTGAGTTTAAGAAATAGGTTTTCTAATTTAGAGGGTATTTGCTAATTATGTTTGCTAATCTCACACTAATCTTTTCAAATGAGGAGTTATATATAGACACCATTGAATTTTTGACCATTTGGAACCTATTTGTCATATTTGAAAATGTTTAAATGAGGTTAATGAAAAATAACAGCATTTTAACCTCGGTAAAATTCGAGCAACCTGAGAAGGTCGGTCGATTATCTTGATAGTTCGGTCGACCGAAGTGCTCAGTTTGGTCAACGAGGGAAAATTTGAACTATGTATTCGATCAGCCATTCATAAGGTGATTCTGAACCTTTGCTGTTCAATCGACCATATTGGGTTCGATTGACTGAATTGTATGAACTTCGGTCGACCAAGTTCTTTTAAACTTGGAGGTTCTGTTGACCAGACCATTAGAACATCCCTCGAGGTGGTTCGGTCAACCAAAGCATTGCAACTCATTTCTAGTCGATCAACCGAAGAGTCAACTTGTTGACCCCAGGGAGGTTCGGCCGACTAGGACGTTGCAGTACATTTCTAGTCGATCGACCGAAGGGTCAAAATGCTGACCCGATGGAGGTTTGATCGACTGAAGGTCCCTGTGCATTAGGATTCGGTCGACCAAACATGCCAATTTGAGAATTTCGGTCCTTTTCTTCTTATAAGATTGTCACTATTCACATGATACTTAATTCTAAGACACTAGGGGATATTTTCATGCAGATTTATGGGTACTATGGTCAGCCTAAGTCTTTGAGATTATCTATCCTAAAAATCCAGTGTCGGTCGACCACTAAGGTCAATCGGATCCCTATGGTCAATCTATGGTTTTATTTGAGTTTTATTCATATCTTATTATGCATGTAATGTAAGAATTATTACAGACCTTTTTCCTATGTTACTATTATAGACCCAATAATAGGAATTACAATAAACAAATATGTCGGGGTCTTCATTCTTCTTCAAGTTATCGCATGCCATCTATAGAGACCCGAAGAAATTATAACAATTAAATAATAGAAGGAGGAGAGAAAAGGAAATTGAATTTGAAATGCAACAAAGGTCTTGTCGACGAACGCAACATGTTCGTCAATGAACATGCTAGAGGGGATAGTCGATGGGGACATATGTCTTGTTGACGAGAAGATACCAAGAGACTATTTTTAGTTTTGAATTTCATTGACGAGGAATAAGCGTTTGTCGACGAACTTCCTTTGTGGCCTCGTCGATGAAGTGACGTGGCCCGTCGATGAGTGCAGGTGTATAAATAGCTTAAACTTGAATTTTCTGCAGGAAATCTCACGAAAACTCTCCCTCTCTCTCTCTTTTATTCATCCCCTTCCCCTTCTCTCTAAGATTCTGGGCCGGATTCTTGCTGGTTCAACGATCCGAGGCTATCACGATACTCTTGGGAAAGTTCTCTTCAAGTCAGCTGGAGTGGATTATTGGTGGGACTAACTTAAACTTCATCCCAAATTCAGGGTAAGACTTTTTATTTAGTATTTAGTTTTACCACAATTGTATAAAATGTAGTACGCTAAGAAATACTAAAGTTTTGTTCAGGGAGATGTTATTTTCAAGGTATTAACCCTGCGGGTGTAGGATTAGACACTATATGGGCTTTTCAGTAGTCAGGTAAGGGAGTAAACTAAAGTAATACTTTTCCATGAAAATTATCATTATTTACTAGTGGATTTATGTTTAGAAAATATGTATTATATACGAGCATATTTGTGAAAATATATATATTTGGGGAAAATATTGTTGTTACACAAGAATATGTATTTTTGGTATGAAATGTCAGGAAATGTGTTTTCACAACAAAATTCGTGATTTTATTCAGTTTGTGTGGCATGAATATTATTTTACACAAGTTGTATTATGTTAAGTCAATTTCAAAGGAAAAGCATATTAGTAGTTGAAAAGTAGGGTGTAGTTCTAAGAGGGGGGGTGAATTGGATCATAAAAATTTCTTTTAATTCCTTTTAAGAATCATTAACCTTCTTTTATTTTTTTGAGCTAATTCTTGACTTGTTTGTTGATTTTTCAGACTTTCAGCAAAAACTTATTTCTTAATTCAATACACAACAACATAATCATTCAAAACTTCAAGTAAGTAATCATCCAATCCAATCAATCACAAATTGAAAGTAAACAACCAAACCAAAATTAACACATACACCACTTTGGCAATATAAGCACTTCAAATAGTTTCTTTTTTTAAATAAGCCTTGTATATATGAAATTTGTACTGTATTGATGGTTTTGCTTCTTCAATATGACGTGCAGTATAACATTCAATTAACACAATATCTACACTCTTCTCAATTATTCAGAACTCAACTAAACTTCTCAGTTAATTTATCCTTAGGCTGTTTAACCAAGTAATGTACTCTCGTATGGTTTTCGCAAGATACGGTATAACGAATGTACTCTCTTTCGGTTTTCGCAACTCAAATCAAAATTAGACTTCAAGTTTACTTGATTTCTATACTACGTAGTATATATAATTATCAATCAGACCATCCACACAATTTAAATATGCTGAAAATAAAGAGTAAAGGAAAGAGAGAGTGAGCCGGAAATTTTTACGAGGTTCGGCTTATACCTAGCCTACGTCCTTGCCTTTGGCAAACCATCAAAGGATTCACTAAATCTGTTTCTTTAACAGGCGAAACAATACCTTTACAACACTCCTTGGTTAAGGCTAGAGCCTGCCTTCTCCAAACGATATCCTCTCGTCTGATCACTCCTTTAGGCTAGAGCCCGCCTCTCTAAGCAATATCCCCTTGCTTAGCCAACAATCCAAACAATACTTGGAATCATCAATCTATAAGAAATAAATCAAATAGATGTGTACAAATAATGTTCACACAAAGAGTTGATTAGTACACTTTAGAAACTAATATACTTCAAATTTAAAATGCCAAAAGAATGAAGTAAGAAGCTCAATGTAAATATCACCGGTTTCCTTCTCTTTGATGAGGATCAGGAACTTAAATCAGATACTTCAGATAAGATGTAAAAGCTTAGAAATTTCCCAAGAAATTCGCAACAATTTAGCACTTAGAGCAGATAGCAAGAGCTTTGAGTAAGAGAGATTTTGAAAGAATGTTCAATGCTTGGTGTGAATGTGAAGATCATAAAACATGTATTTATAGACTTGAAAAACATTCACATTCGTGCTACCCATGTTTTCTTGGAGTGCCCTTCAAGTTTCCAAAAAGATTGGAGCGCAAGTCAATTAGATTTGAAAATTAGAAGTTTAAAAATCTGCCCATTGCCGTACTTCAGTTGCCTGAAGTGCAACCTCGGTCGCCTGAAGTGAGTTCAGGAGCCTGAAGTTACAGGGTCAGGCGCCTGAAGACACACTGCCTGTTTTGATTTTCTTCAGCAAAAATCCTCGGTCACCTAAGGATTTCACCTCGGTCGCCTGGACAGTACAAAATCAGTTTCCTTCTTTCTTTTTCAAATATATTTGGCTTCCTTGCTTTCTTACTTTTGAAAGATACTTTTCGGGGTTTTAAAATAAAGTCTCTAAGTCCATTTATGTCCCCTAATGAGCTTCATTTCATTCATAATGATATTTTTACCTTTGAAGTACTTACATAAAGATTTCCTAACAAATTAGACACTTCTTGCTCTTTGAAAACTTCATGGTCATCTTGAAGCTTTGAGTTCATTCCATATTTGGATGTCTTTAAGATTCCCTTTTTGATCACTTCATGACACATCACGTACTTTTAAGCTCATTGGTGATCTTTCGATGCTTTGTTGGTTTTGGCTTTCTAAGTTGCCTGAAAACATCATTACTTGAACACACAATGTCATCAAACCTTTCCTTTATTTGTTACCATCAAAACAGGAGGTGAAAGCCTTATTAGGCTAACAATCTCCCCCTTTTTGATGATGACAAATAAGGAGCAAAAATTTAGAAATTGTAGAACGCTCCTCCTTACAATAAGCATAGATTCAAGTAATGTTTAAAGTAAGCCAAAACTTATGCTAAAGGAATTTTAAAATTTCACAAGGTTTTTGCAAAGCTCATATATATAGCATTCATATTGCATTTTCAACATTGAGCTGCATAGGGTTTTGCAAAGCTCATATATATAGCATTCATATTGCATTTTCAATATATAGTATTTTCAACAATCAAAATCATATTTTTGCTCTCTAAATCATCTCTCCCCTTTTGACATCATGCAAAAAAGGACACAAATTTTAGTACAAAGAGCAAAGTATCATCAAATGGTTATAAGTAATACAAACCAAAACACATCACTAAGATGTGACATATAATCATACAATGCATCACAATGAGAAACTGTTTTTAAGTTTACATATTTGGAGCTAAGAACATTTAATCATCATCTTTTTCAGCACCATCAGAAGCTTCATTGTCTTCTTCCTCTTCTTCTTCATCTTCATCTTCTTCCTCTCCAATACCAACTTCCTCTTCTTCTTCATCATCTCCTTCTTTCTCTTCTTCAGATTCTTCAGCTAATGAATCATCACTACGGGGTATGGAGCTAGTGTCCATAAGATCACCGTGTAAGGAACTACTGTAAGAACTCGAAAAATATAAAAGGAATTTCTGCTGATTTCGTCGACGAAGCCAGATTTCGTCGGCGAAGGTAGTAGACTTTTCGTCGACGAAATTCAGAGGTTCGTCAACGATGAGAAGCCGAGAGGTCTGGAAAATATTAAATATCAGACATCGTCGACGAGGCTGCCGACATCTGCGATGAAATCCTTGACTTTTCGTCGACGAAGGTAATTTTCGTCGATGAAAATCGGGCGGGTCAAAGGGTCAAAGGGGGTATAAAAGGAAATTTTGGTTTCTTCTTCATTAAGTTTCCTCACATCTCTCTCTCTCTCTCTAAATTCTCTCTCTCTCTTTAGATTTCCTCACTGGTCGGTGATAGAATCAGAAATCTGAGGGTACCACGAGGATCGTGAAGGGATTCTCTACAACTTATGTGGATCGGAATCTCGGCTAAGGCTCGGTTTTCATTTCTGATTCGGTATATGTGTAGTAGTATGGATCGTAAGCATGTTTAGTATTGTGGTTTGTAGATTTCAGAGTCTCGGTTCGTAGTTTGAGGGCTGTAGAGTTCGTGGTTTGGTTTCAGGTTAAGGTAAGGGGATTCTGTTTATATCAGTTCATTTTTGAAATCGGGATCGGTAGGCTGGTAGGCTACGATTGTATGTATGTTTTGACTACTTATTTGGGGAAATCTATCAGGTAAAAACACGGGATTTTCAGGTTACAGTTTTCGAGAAAATTGGAGATTTCGAACATCATCTCTTATTTGATTGGAAAACCGTTTATAATGTTTAAACTGTATTATTGAGGTGACTGTAATCCATATTTGCATAAACTGTATACTTGAAATTGTAAACGATATGATTTGCCATAAACCAAATAAGTGTGGTACGTGTGTATGTTTGTATATTGTTCCAGATATTTATGAAAAACAGCTATGTGACGGCTTATTACCGTACGCTGAAATGTATAGGGACGTGAGTTCCAAAGTGATTCCAGGTTTTGTGAAAATCGGCTAGGGGCGGCTAACTACCGTACGCTGTAACAGCTAGGGGCAGCTAACTACCGTACGCTGTAACAGCCAGGGGCGGCTAACTACCGTACGTTGTGCCCTGTAACGGCTAACTACCGTGGGCAAGAGTGGCCGGCTCTATATCCCGGGTGCGAAATATCACCAGTATGATTCGGTTGGTCACCAAATGTAGCAACGGACCACAGTGGGCCTAGGTTGACGCAGCGTAGTTTGCACATGGTAACGTAATTGGGGTTAGACCAGGTGACCTTGTGTAGTTTCATGTGTAGCAATGGATTCACAGTGGGCTTGAGTCAGAAACCTTCGTAGTTTAATGTGTTGGAACGTAACCGCTGTGAGATTAGGTGACTTGTGCAGTTGTGAGTAGTGTGACAACATTGACCATATGTATGTATGTATGTATTTGAGTATCATATGAACTCGAATGGTTTTGTGAAAATACTGGAACTGTATGGAATTGTATGGAAATGTATGGAATTTGTTTTGAAACTGTACGTATGTGTTTCAAACTGTATCGTATGTATGTGTTATGAAGTATGAAAATGACACCGGTATGCCACACACTGATATAACCTGTTTTCTCCCTTACTGAGAGGTATCTCACCCTGAACATATACAAATGTTTTTTCAGGTCCTTCGGGTAGCCGAAACTAGCATCCTAACATCCGGAAGCGGGGGGTGTGTTTAGCTACTGCTAGTACCTGATAGGTACGAGTTTTGTAACCGGGTTGTGTGATGGATTTTGTAGACACCCGTAGTATGTATAGTATTGTGGGAATGTATAACCTTGTATGGTATAGACTCTGGTATGGTACAGTTTGATGTATAGAAAGACCATATTCTGCTGCGTATTTTGATGAGTATGGACATGTGTATGTATGTATATAGGGCATCCGTTCACCCACGGGGTCGGACCCTCTTTGCATGTGGTATCATTTAATGTTTTAATTGATACAGAGACAGGTTAGGTTACTTAAATTTACCCCTGGGTCCCATTTCAGGGTTTGGGGTGTGACAACTACCCCGAATCTACTCAATGCGCATAAGACGCTTATGTAAGGAGGAATTGTTATCCTGTAGAGTTTTAAGATCCTCGCGCATATCTCGGCTAAAGGAAGTGAATTCATTATAGAATGGTGTGAACCATGAAGGAACGTCAGAGGCTGAACCTTCTGACTGATCCTGAAGTAAAGGAGGAGGTGCAGCAGTTGCCCTTCATTGTCTCCCTTCTTTTAAAAGTAATTCCTGATTTCATTTCTCATACCCCATTTGTTTAAGAGTGGTTGAAGTAAAAAGTTCATTTCTAGTTCTTTTGATGAATAGGTCCGTTGGTGAGGCAATACTTAGTTTTGAAAGAATAAGTCTGAGAACTCCATCGTATGGAAGAGTTATTTGAGATGCATCAAGCTTAGCCCACATCCATTTTATGATAAGGTTGGCTAAGTCAAGTTTCATTTGTTTTAACAAACACTATATAAAAAAACAATCGACATATGAAAGATGATCGTAGGATCCAACTTGTGGTAGAATGTTATTGGTGAAAATTTTCTGGAGGATTTAAGCTTTCAGGTTTAGTTGCTTATACAATGGTGGGTGCCCAAAGTAAGTTGGTTGATTCTCCATGACTAATGGTAAAAATTCCTTAGGTGTAAAGTCTTGTTGGAGTATCCATGACTGTCCTAATGTTGAGCATTCAAAATTTCCAGGAGAAATATTCAGAATGGATGTTAAGGATTGAGGTGAAAACACTATTTTCTTACCCTTCACATCGGTTGTTAAGGAATTTTCCTCGGGAGTCATATTTGCATAGAAAATCTTTATTAGGTTAGGAAAGATCCCTTTGGCTTGATACTCAATAAAATTTTTCCATCCAATGTTTCTAAACAGAGGTAAAATCTCAGGGAATTTAGTATTGAAGAACTGAAGATCAAGCACCTTACCAAATATTAGTTCAACTATAAGAAGTCAGGTCCTATAAAGATCTTTAGCTTGAGAGGATACCAGCCATAGTTCGATATTTGGATCATCTCTACCAGAGGATGAGCCACGATTCGTTGTTGTTCGAGGCATCATGAAGGTTTCTTGGAGTAACAGTTGGCTTCTTATCAAACACTAGAATGGGTGTGATTGAGCTGAGGAGCTTGGAATCAAAGGTTTTAGTGCCAAAGATTGGAGGATTTCTGGTGTTGGAAACTAAGGTGAGCAAAATACCAGGGTTTAGGAGCTTAAAGTTTAAGAAAAAATAGGGTTTCACACGTTAAATATTTAGGGGATCTGCGACTTCAGGCGCCTAAAGAATAAGTACAGGCACCTGAAGAATTTTCTTGGATAAAATTCAACAGGCAGTAGCTGTTCGGTCACCTGAGGTCTGGAGCTCAGGCGCCTGAAGTACATGTAGGAGCCAGAAGTCATCAGCTCAGTTAACCGAAGTTCTTCAACTTCTGAAATTTCCTTATTTCCTTGTTTTGAACCTTTCTAACTTATTTCCCTAATTGTATAATGGTTCAAGTTTCTCTTTTTATTGATGTACACCAATCTTTTAACAATACTTATGTTATCAGCTTTTAGATTATTTTTTTTGTTTCATTGGACATTCAACCTTTATGTATCCTTCTACTCTCTATTTTATTTTTTGTATGAAGTTATTATTTCATTTTTGGTAGCCATAGTTTCTTGGTTCCTATTGATTTGTCAAGAGATGTTTCTTTTATTTTCCACACCTGTTTAGTCTTCACACCCTTTCTCTTAAATGAACATTCAAACTTGATATGCCCTTTTTTCTTATATTAATAGCATATTGTATTAGTGTAGGCATTACTAGATGTGGTAGCATAGCCTTTGGATTCTTTTGAAAAATAACCCATATAAAGTTTCTTTTTCCTTATATTTTCAATTCCATTAAAACCAATGCCTTCTTTATTTAGAGTCATCCTTTGTGACCCTATCATCTTGTCAAAGTTTACTTTTCCTTTTATAAAGTTATAGATGATCTTTTCTTTATTTTCAATCTGATTTTTGAGATCATTTAACTCTATCGCTTTCTTGTTGTCAACCTTTTTTAATGATTTCTCTAAATCTAGAGATAATTTTCTTATTTTACCCTCTAATTCAAAAATATATATATCTTTCTTATATTCTATAGAGGATATGGATCGAAGGTCTTCTATCATATTTTCATTCCTGCTTTCTAACTCTTCGATTTTGAAGTCTTTTTCATTTTGAGCAAGACTTTTGGATTCTAGCTCCTTTGTCATAGCTTCATTCTTACTTTCCATTTTCTTGATTCTTGAATAAGTCATTTTGAAGTTCTTCATAAGATGACATGCTTTCATCATTGGATTCATCACTACAAGAATTATTTGAAGATTTAGATGAGCAGCTTTCCTCATCGTCCCAAGCCATAAAGCACGTATAAGCAACCTCTTGGTCACTTAATTCATTTTCTGAACTACTTGTACTCATCATGTCCCAAGTAGTGACTTTCATGACCTTTTTCTTTTTCTTCTTAGACTCTTTCTTTAGTAGTAGTGGACATTCTGGTTTTATATGTCTAACTTTATTGCAATTGTAGCACGTAGGAGTTTTATTCTTTGATTTCTTGCTAATTTTTTCTTCTTCTTCATCCAATTCAGATTTGGATTTTCTTCTCTTGAATTTGTTTCTCCTTCTTAGTACCCTTGCTAACTTTTTAGATATGAAAGCTTCTTCATCTTCATCCATTTCACTACTTGAGTTTTCTTTTACGAATTTAAAGGCTATTGATTCTTGGGCTTCGATTTTTTCACTCTTTTAATTCATTGCCATTTCATATGTTACTTCTAGTTTGTCCCATATTTCCTTAGCTGATTTGCAAGTCATTATTCTATTAAATTCATTGGCATCTAAAGTATAATATGGAGCATTCATAGCACTAAAGTTTATTTGCAACATTTTATAATCTCTTTCAGTCATGTCTTTCTTTTCATGAGGTATTTGTTTGCCATCTACTAATGTGGTAGGAATTAGATCACCATCCGTGACGACCTCCCAAGCTTCCCAATCCATGGTTTGAAGCTATATTTGCATTCTCCTTTTTCAAAATGTATAGTTGTGTCCACAAAAGATTGGTGGCCTAGTTGAAGATTGTCTTTCTCCAAAGGGAGCTACGCCTAAGTGAACCATTAGGATCTTTTTATAGCTATTAATTAAGATTTTCTATAACACAGCTTTGATACCAATTGAAAAGTAAGGTGTAATCCCAAGAGGGGGGTGAATTGGATTATAAAAATTTCTTTTAATTCCTTTTAAGAATCTTTAACCTTCTTTTATTTCTTTAAGCTAATTCTTGACTTGTTTGTTGATTTTTCAGACTTTCAGCAAAAGCTTATTTCTTAATTCAATCCACAACAACATAATCATTCAAACATTCAAGTAAGTAATCATCCAATCCAATCAATCACTAATTGAAAGTAAACAATCAAACCAAAATTAACACATATACCACTTTGGCAATATAAGCACTTAAAATATTTTGTTTGTTTATATAAACCTTGTATATATGAAATTTGTACTTGCTGATATAAAGCCCTGTATTGATGGTTTTACTTCTTCAATATGATGTGCAATATAACATCCAATCAACACAATATCTACACTCTTCTTAATTATCCAGAACTCAACTAAACTTCTCAGTTAATTTATCCTTGGGCTATTTAACCAAGTAACGTACTCCCGTATGGTTTTCGCAAGATATGACATAACCAATGTACTCCCTTTCGGTTTCCACAACCCAAATCAAAATTAAACTTCAAGTTTACTTGATATATTACGTAGTATATATGATTATCAATTAGACCATCCACACAATTTAAATATGCTGAAAATAAAGAGTAAGGAAAAGAGAAAGTGAGCTGGAGATTTTTACGCTGTTCGGCTTATACCCAGCCTACGTCTTCGCCTTTGGAAAACCACCAAAGGATTCACTAAATTTGTTCCTTTAATGGGTGAAACAATACCTTTACAACACTCCTTGGTTAAGGCTAGAGTCTGCCTTCTCCAAACGATATCCCCTCATCTGGTCACTCCTTTAGGTTAGAGCCCACCTCTCTAAGCAATATCCCCTTGCTTAGCCAACAATCCAAAAAATCCTTGGAATCATCAATCTACAAGAAATAAATCAAATAGATGCGTACAAATAATGCTCACACAAAGAGCTGATTAGTACACTTTAGAAACTAATATACTTCAAATTCAAAATACCAAAAGTATGAAGTAAGAACTCAATGTAAATATCACCAGTTTACTTCTCTTTGATGAGGATCAAGAACTTAAATTAGATACTTCAGAGAAGATGTAAAAGCTCAGAAATTTCCTAAGAAATTCGCGGCAATTCAGCACTTAGAGCAGATAGCAAGAGCTTTGAGTAAGAGAGATTTTGAAAGAATGTTCAATGCTTGGTGTGAATGTGAAGATCATAAAACATGTATTTATAGACTTGAAAAACATTCACATTCGTGCTACCCAAGTTTACTTGGAGTTCCCTTCAAGTTTCCAAAAAGACTGGGGCGCAAGTTAATTAGATTTGAAAATTAGAAGTTTAAAAAATTTGCCCGTTGCCGTACTTCGGTTGCTTGAAGTGCAACCTCGGTCACTTGAAGTGAGTTCAGGAGCCTGAAGTTGAAGTTACAGGGTCAAGCGCCTAAAGACACACTGCCTATTTTGATTTTCTTCAGTAAAAATCCTCGATCACCTGAGGATTTCACCTCGGTCGCCTGGATAGTACAAAATCAGTTTCTTTATTTCCTTTTCAAATTTATTTGGCTTCCTTGCTTTCTTACTTTTGAAAGATATTTTTCGAGATTTTAAAATAAAGCCTCTAAGTCCATTTATGTCCCCTAATAAGCTTCATTTCATTCATAATGATATTTTTACCTTTGAAGTACTTACATAAAGATTTCTTACCAAATTAAACACTTCTTGTTCTTTGAAAACTTCATGGTCATCTTGAAGTTTTGGGTTCATTCCATCTTCAGATGTCTTTAAGCTTCCCTTTTTGATCACTTCATGAAACATCACGTAATTTTAAGCTCGTTGGTGATCTTTCGAAGCTTTGTTGGTTTTGGCTTTCTAAGTTGCCTGAAAACATCATTACTTGAACACACAATGTCATCAAACCTTTCTTTTATTTGTTACCATCAAAACAAGAGGTGAAAGCCTTATTAGGCTAACAGTAGTTATTTCAGAATAACATGATAATATAGCAAACTATGATTTCATAACATATGATAAACAATACTTTTATTTAGATCAGTATGTATGTTATGTTTGGAACAAGGCTGTGATTGATAGCCGGGACAACACCGCAATTACTTATGTTATTCGGTGCAAGGCCGCAGTTATGCATGTATTCAGCGCAAAGCCGTAATTATTTATGTTGTTACAGAATTCAGAAAATGCTATCAGTCTATTTATGTTCAAACAGTATATTATCATATACTATATGTTATTAGAACCAAGATGATAGTTCAGATCAGTTTCAGGAGCATGACACCATAGCTATATAGTTCAGTTCAGTTCAGACTTGTGCTAACTACCCCTGCTAGTAGAGGGGGTGGGAGATGGATAGTCGATGTGGCTTTCAGTGTAGAGTTGTAGACGTCCATCTGACAGTCCGGACCAAGGTGTGGCGGGCCCATCATACTTACAGACATTTCTGACTTGGAGTGGTCGGCTAGCCTTTTTCGGGTCCTGCCATTGGACTGCACAACCCATCATGGGGGGTAATACATGACATCAGCTAGCTATTCATCGTGGGTAAATTTCAGAATTACTATTTATATCAGATGATTTTATGAACAGTAGAATACAATATGATTTAGTAGAATTATGAAACTGTGTTTACTCAGTTATGATATTATCAGTTTTTCAAGTGTGTGACATGTTCTATATAATTATTAGAGCACTAATTATTCATGTTGCCACACAACTGTATTTAGTTTATTTCCCTTACTAAGAGATGTCTCACCCTAACTTAAACCATTTCAGGGAACCTAGAAAGACAGGCGGACCGAGCCTGCCGTTGAGACAATTTTACTAGCCCTTTAGGAGGGTAAGTTTTGATCTAAAATCAACTGGTTTTTGGTTTTAGATCCTAGTTTCATCTTTTGGTGACTTTAAGGATTATATATTTATATAGTATGTGGTGGAATGTAGAAACTCTGGTATAATGTATCTTATGGTTTGGTGAATGAAATTTATATTTGCTGCTGCTTAGGTTTCCGCTGTGTATGACAGGTGTTTCTCTATTACCCACATGTTTGGGTTGACTTTATTATATGATTAGTTAGTGGTATCAGGGTATTTAATGTGATTAATTATGTGGTAAGTTAAACAGGTCATTACAGTTTGGATGCAGCAGTAATAATACCAGAGTATAGGATAAGGGAATTTGAGGTCTGGTTTTGTAGTCTAAATGCAGGACTTCCGTGATGGTTTGTGTGTCTTTTATGGGGTGATGATTTTAGGAAAGTCATGGTAAACTATTGTCGGGTTGGGTATTTAGGTTGCAGGATTGAACCTTGAATTAAGATTAGGGATGATGGATTAGTTAAGAATATAATATACTAGTTAGATAATATGTTATGGTAGTAGGTCCTAAGCTAAGTTTATTGTCTTTTCAGGATGGACCCTGGAGGTAATAGCGCCCATGCTAGTGGTAATGAGGGTACTTGGCCCTCGGGTGCTGTGGGTGGAGATTCAGATGCAGTACTGCGCAGTGTGGCTCAGCAAGTTATAGCTGAAATTGCAAGGAATTTCAAAGAGCAGGGTGGTCCGTCTGTAGGCCACGACAGTTCGATTGAGTAGTTTATTAAGATAAATCCTCTGGATTTCTCAGGAGGAATAGATCCTACAGTCACTGAAAACTGGGTGCAGGAGATTGAAAAAGTGTTTGCAGTGTTATAATGTACTGAAGAGCAGAGGGTGTTGTTCGCTACGTATAAACTGACTGGAGAGGCCAAGAGATGGTGGACAGTAGTGAAACTTCTGGAGCAGCAAAGGATAGTGCCTATAGAGATGACTTGGAATAGATTTAAGGAGAGATTTTTTGATAGATATTTTCCACCCTCGTCCAGGGAAGCTAAGATAGAGGAGTTCCAGAACCTGAAGCAGGGACAGCGGACAGTGCAGCAGTACACGACGAGGTTCATTGAGTTATCTTACTTCGCCCCATACATTATTCCAAATGAGACGAAGAAAGTATGACAGTTTGAAAGAGGTCTGAGGAGAGAATTGTATAAGCAAGTGTTAATACTGAAATTGCAAGATTTTGTTGAGCTGTTAGACAAGGCGACTATGACAGAAGTTGGAGAGCGGTTGGAGTCTGAGGAGTAGAGATAGAGAAAGAGATCCACGCCTTCTGGTTCCCAGCAAGGGTCCAGTCAAGGTTTGTGGAAGAGAGGTGGCTACAATAGGGATTGGAGGCAAGAGTCGGGGAGTTATGGGTTTTAGGGTATGCAACCTTTTCCAGCTTGCCTGACTTGTAGGAAGAGACACCCAAGTGAGTGTCGTGTCGGGCGAGGTATTTTCTACCGATGTGGGGAGCCAGGGCATATGATGAGAAACTGTCAGGCTCAGATTGAAGCTGCTCCCGTTCCTAGACCTGCTTAAAGAGGCTGTCAAGCACCACGTGGAGGCTAACAGAGGAATATTGTTCTAGTCAAAATTTTGCTTTGATGTGATGCTGAGACAGCCGGCGACGTGGTGACGGGTATGGTTAGCATGCTTTCATTTAAAGTTATTGTATTATTTGAGTCAACTGCCACACACTCGTTCATGTCTATGGAATGTATTAAATTGTGTGGGGAAGAAACACAGTTATTAGATAACGGACTGTTAGTAACTACACTGACCAGGTCAGTAGTGAGGTGTAGTAGGGTGCTCTGAGGCTGTTCAGTCGATATCCAGGGGAGAATTTTGTTTGCTGATTTGATAGTGTTGGACATGTACGGGTTTGATGTCATGTTCGACATGGATTGGCTAGCAGCTAACTTTGCTAGTATAGATTGCCATTCACGAGAAGTGATATTCAGGATTCCAGGAAGACCAGAATTCAGGTTTATAGGGTTGCAAGTGCAATTCCCACCTCAGTTGGTTTCAGCTATTCAGGTGAGGAGACTGCTCTTGAGTGGTTGTCAGGGATTCGTGGCCTTTGTGAAGGAAATGTCAGGGAATGAATTGAAGCTTACTAGTATGCCAATAGTAAAAGAGTTTACAAATGTTTTTCTAGATGAGCTACCAGGCTTGCCACCTGATCGTGAGGTAGATTTTCCTATTGATTTCCTTCCGGATACAACGTCAATCTCTAAAGCACCATACCGAATGACACTAGCAGAGTTAGTATAATTAAAGAATCAGTTGCAAGATTTGCTTGATAAGGGTTTTATACGGCCTAGTGTATCTCTGTGGGGACCTATAATGTTGTTTATGATAAAGAAGGATGGGTCCATGAGGTTGTGTATAGATTATAGGGAAATTAATAAGGTAACAATCAAGAACATGTATCCTTTACCCCATATAGATGATTTATTTGATTAGCTCCAGGGTACACGGGTTTACTATAAGATTGATCCCAAATTAGGCTACCATCAAGTGAAGGTTAGGGCAGTAGATGTGTCAAAGACGGATTTTCGAACCAGGTATGGGCATTATGAGTTTCTTGTTATGTCTTTTGGTTTGACAAATGCTCCTGCAATATTTATAGATTTGATGAATAGGATCTTCCACCAATATTTAGATCAGTTTGTTGTTGTTTTTATTGATGATGTACTGGTCTATTCAAGGAGTTATAAGAAGCATGAGACACATTTGAGGCAGATTTTATAGATGCTCAGGGAAAAGAAGACGTATGCCAAGTTCATCAAATGTCAATTCTGGCTTGAGAAGTTTGTATTTTTGGGGCACGTCTTCTCAAGAGATGGAATTTATATGGATCCTAGTAAAATTGATGCGGTAGTGAATTGGGTTAAACCAAGGAACGTTCAGGAGATCAGGAGTTTCTTGGAGTTGGCTAGTTATTACTGTCGTTTTGTTGAGGGATTCTTAGCGTTATAAGGGCATCTGATGCGATTGACTAGAAAGATCGTCAAGTTTGAATGGAACGAAAGTTGTGAGCAGAGTTTCCAGGAATTGAAATAAAGGCTTGTCATGACACCAGTATTGATCATCACATCAGTGGGTGAGGGTTATATTATCTACAGTGATGCATCCTTGAGGGGACTAGGTTGTGTATTGATGTAGCATGGTAGGGTGGTAGCATATGCTTCTAGGCAATTGAAAGAGTATGAAAAGAACTACCCTACCTATGGTCTTGAATTAGATGCAGTAGTACATGCACTGAAGATTTGGAGGCATTACCTGTATAGCGAGCGATATGAAATCTTTTCCGACTATAAGAGTTTAAAGTACTTTTTTCACTCAGAAGGAACTGAATATGAGGCAGAGAAGGTGGCTAAAGCTTATTAAAGATTTTGATTGTACTATTAGTTACCACCCAAGAAAAGCAAATGTGGTAGCTGATGCGTTGAGTAGGAAATCTGTGGGCCCAGTGTTAGCAACTATGGAGATTCAGTATCCGATCATGATAGATCCGGAGAGACTTAGCATAGATTTGGTCGAGAGTGATACTCAGGCATGTATTTCCAGTTTGGTGGTGCAGCCTACCCTACAGGAAAGGATTAATGCTGCTCAGAAGAGAATCCAGAATTAGCATAGGTAATGGTTAGAGTATAGAGTGGTCAGGGAGAGGAAGTTTGTATTACAGATAATGGAGCTTTGTTGTTCCGTTCTCGATTATATGCTCCTGCTGATGCTGATATCATGAAGACTATCCTAGAGGAGGCTCACAGATCTTTATACACAGTTCATCTTGGCAATACAAAAATGTATAGGGATCTGTGAGAATTTTATTGGTGTAGTGGTATGAAGAAGGAGATTGCCGAGTATGTAGCATAGTGTTTGACGTGCCAGCAGGTAAAAGCTGAGCGCTAGAGGCTGGCAGGTCTGTTGCAGCCACTTTTTATCCTAAAGTGGAAATGAGATAATATATCCATGGATTTTGTTTCAGAGCTACCATCGGCATTACATGGCACGAATGCAATCTGGGTGATTATAGATCATTTGACTAAGACCACCCATTTCCTTCCTATCAAGATCAGCTACTCCCTTAACCGATTAACAGAGATTTATATTCAGGAGATAGTTCATTCTTATGGGGTGCCAGTGTCTATTGTGTCAGATCAAGACCCGTGTTTCACGTCACGCTTTTGGAGGAGCTTGTAGGAAGCTCTGGGGTATCAGTTATATTTCAGCACGACATTCCATCCTCAGTCAGACAGGAAAACTAAGAGAACGATTCAGATATTAGAAGATATGTTTTGAGCATGCGTGTTGGACTTTAGGAGTAGTTGGACACAGTTCATACCGTTGGTGGAGTTTGCATACAATAACAGTTATCAGGCCAGCATTGGTATGACACCATTTGAGGCATTTTACAGCGGGAGATGTCGTTCTCCTTTATATTGGGATGAGATAGGTGAGTGGCGAGTTGTGGGACTAGAATTAGTGCAGCAAGCATATGATAAGGTTTGGCTCATCAGAGATAGAATCAGTGTAGCTTAGAGCCGAACGAAGAGTTACGTCGATAACCGCTCAGGAAATTGCAATTTGATATTAGTGATTATGTGTTTTTGGAAATAGCTCTGTTAAAAGGGGTATGAGATTTGGGAAGAAAGGTAAACTTAACCCTAGGTTCATTGGTCTTTTTGAGATCCTAGAAAAAGTGGGGCCGGTTACCCACAAGTTAGCTTTATCACCTATGTTGTCCAAGATACATGAAGGTATTCCATGTTTCCATGTTGAGGAAATACGTCCCATACCCTTCTCATGTAATCAGTTATGGTGAATTAGAGTTCAGTGATTCACTAACTTATGAGGAGGTACCAGTACATATTCTGGACAAGAAGGAATAAGAATTACGTAACAAGAAGATTGCTCTAGTAAAAGTCCTATGGAGAAATCATGCAGTAGAAGAAGCTTCTTGGGAACTCGAGGAACAGATAAGACACAAATACTTGCAATTGTTCCATGGAGTTCAATTATAATCAGAAAAGTGTAATAGTTATTTAATGTTTCTTTTGCAGGTTAGTCAGTGTATGTATTAGTTTAGTTAGTAAGTAATATTTTAGTTTTGGGGGAATTTTATTTTACATATGTAATCTCCTTGAACTTTGAATGTAACCATAGTATTCCTCCGCCATAAGTGAGGGTAAGTAATAAAATAAGTAGACTGTTTTTTTTTAAAGGATGGTGAATCATATGGATAGTAAATTTCGAGGACGAAATTTTATAAGGAGGGGAGAATATAGAGACCCGAAGAAATTATAATAATTAAATAATAGAAAGAGGAGAGAAAAGGAAAATGAATTTGAAATGCAACAGGGGTCTCATCGACGAAGGCAACACATTCGTCGATGAACATGCTAGAGGGGATTGTCGACGGGGACACGTGTCTCATCGACGAGAAGATAGCGAGAGGCTATTTTCAGCTCTGAATTTCATCGACGAGGAATAAGCATTCATTGACTAACTTCCTTCGTGGCCTCGTCGATGTAGTGACATGGCTCGTCGACGAGTGCAGGTGTATAAATGGCCTAAACTCGAATTTTCTGTAGGAAATCTCACGAAAACTCTCCCTCTCTCCCATTCTCTCTCTCTCTCTCTCTCTCTCTCTCTCTCTCTCTCTCTCTCTCTCTCTCTCTCTCTCTCTCTCTCTCTCCTATTCGTCCTCTTCCCTTTCTCTCTAATATTCTGGGCCGGATTCTTTCTAGTTCGACGATTTGAGGCCACCACGACACTCCTGGGAAAGTTCTCTTCAAGTATGCTGGAGTGGATCGTTGGTGGGACTAAATTGAACTTCATCCCAAATTCAAGGTAAGACTTTTTATTTAGTATTTGACTTTACCACAGTTGTATAAAATGTAGTACTTGAAGAACTACTAAAGTTTTGTTCAGGGAGATGTTGTTTTTAGGGTATTAAATGAGGAACCCTGCGGGTGTAGGACTAGACACTGTAGTGGCTTTTCAGTAGTCAAGTAAGGGAGTAAACTAAAGCAGTACTTTTCCATGAAAATTATCATTATTTACTAGTAGATTTATGTTTAGAAAATATGTATTATATATGAGCATATTTGTGAAAATATATATATTTGGGAAAAATACTGTTGTTACACAAGAATATGTATTTTTGGTATGAAATGTCAGGAAATGTGATTTCAGAACAGAATTCATGATTTTATTCAGTTTGTGTGGCATGAATATTATTTTACAGGAATTGTATTATGTTAAGTCAATTTCATAGGAAAAGCATATTAGTAGTTATTTTAGAATAACATGATAATATAGTAAACTATGATTTCAGAACGTATGATAAACAATACATTTATTTAGATCAGCATGTATGTTATGTTTGGCGCAAGGCCATGATTGATAGTCGGTGCAAGGACGCAATAATTCTACAGTATGATTTACTAGAATTATGAAACTGTATGTTTACCCAGTCATGATATTATCAGTTTTTCAAGTATGTGACATGTTCTGTATAATTATTATAGCACTAAATATTCATGTTATCACACAACTGTATTTAGTTTATTTCCCTTACTGAGAGGTTGTCTCACCCTAGCTTAAACCATTTTAGGGAATCCCGAAAGAGAGGCGGACCAAGCCCGCCGTTGAGACAGTTTTACTACCCGGCTAGGAGGGTAATTTTTGAGCAAGGATCAGCTTGTTTTTGGTTTTAGATCCTAGTTTCATCTTTTGGTGACTTTGAGGATTGTATATTTAATTAGTATGTGGTGGAATGTTGGAACTCTGATATAATGTATCTTATGGTTTGGTGAATGAAATTTATATTTACTACTGCTTAGGCGTTCGATGTATATGACAGGTGTGTCCCCGTTACCCATGTGTTTGGGTTGACTTTATTATATAATTAGTTAGTGGTATCAGGGTGTTTAATGTGATTAATTATATGGTAAGTTAAGCAGGTCGTTACACCATCAATATAATCCAGTTAGTATGATCCTGCACACGAACTTGAAAGCCATATAATATAAAGAGTATTTGTCATTATCAAAACTGGGTATAACCCATAGGGTCAACAATCTCCCCCTTTTTTATGATGACAAATACTTACCTACTTCTCCCCCTTTTGGTAACAGCAAAAAGGGCCTAGATAAACATTTAAGTATATATAGGAATATAAAATATAATTATGATTCAAATACAAATATGGTTTTGGGAAATCTTTAAAAATTTTGGCAGCATACCGTTTGAAAATAGAACATTTCCTAAAAGCAACATGTAACGACCCAATTGAGTATGAGAATATTATTTTGCTATGATAAGAAACTCAATCAATCCAGTATGATCAAGACATAAAAATAGAGATATAACGTTTAATCATCCAAGAGATAGAATAACCATACAATGCAGAATGAATGACAAAGATAATCTCAGCAATTAAGCACACAAACAATAAAATTGGTCATTTAAATGAATTAAATGACATGAAAAAAAAATTAGACCATAAATATTCATAAACCATTGCAATTGAAACATATCATAAGACCCGTGAAAGATATGAGTTTAAAGCACACGACATATGATAGCAAATAGTTGGTTTGAACACAAACATAGTCTAACCAGTTTGCATGCATTTTCACATGAAGTTACCGAACCAGTTATGCAATTTTAGAAAATATACATATGTATATATATATATATATATATATATATATATATATATATATATATATATATATATATATCCCCATTATGATGTTTGCAAAAAGGTACTAGGGGTTGCTTGCTGAAAAGAGATCTTTTAAAATAAGGCACAAGCAAGTATCAATGTTCTGGTTTAGCATTTAGGCATAATTTCATAAGATAACCAGAATATGACAACTATATAGATCCTAAAAAATTTTAAACAATTTAAATGTAGGATCATTGGCAAACACAAACAACTTGTGGCTAATCAATATATTTTCATTTTAAAATATTCAATAAAATCCTAACAATTAAGCGCATGTCACAAAGAGTTCAAGCCAGATCTAAGCTGAAAATGTTGGAGAACATAACAAAATGGGATTTAATTTTGGATGCTCCCCCTATTGATTTGCATTCTTGCTTAGATACAATTAGCGCTTCTACTAGATAGTCATATGTTTCTCTACTTTCTACTCGTAATATTGCATTTTCTAGGCTTCTTTCTCAACTGATTAGATTACGAGTTCGTTTTCCCCATTATCCAATTAAATCAATTCGTTTGGATAATGTTGGTGAATTTACATCCCAAACTTTTGATAACTATTGTATGTCACTGGAATAGATGTTGAACATCTCGTTGCTCATACCCATACACAAAATGATTTAGCTGAATCTTTTATTAAGAGACTGCAACTCATTGCTAGACCTATGATTATGAGAACCAAATTATCTTTATCGGTTTAGGGACATGCTATTCTTCATTCTGGATGTTTAGTTCGTATAAGGCCAACTACTTATAATAATCTCTCACTCATGCAATTAGTTTTTGGCCAACAACCTGATATTTTTTATTTAAGAACTTTTGGTTGCGCAGTATATATATATTCCTATTGCCTCTCCTCAAAGAACTAAAAAGGGTCCTCAACGTAAGCTTGGTATCTATGTTGGTTTTGATTCCCCTTATATTATTAGATATTTTGAACCTTTAATAGGTGATTTGTTTAAAGCACAGTTTTAAGATTGTCATTATGATGAAACAGTATTCCCTACATTAGGGGGAGCAAAATTAGTGCTTGAAGCACAACATGAAATCACATGGAATGCCATGAGTTTATCTTATTTAGATTCTTACACAAATCAAAGTGAACTTGAAGTTTAGAAGATTATACATTTGCAAGGGATTGCAAATCAATTACCAAATTCTTTTGCAGATACCAAAACCATATTAAAATCTCTTATACCTTCTACAAATATTCCAACACGTATTGATGTCCCTAAACGACAACAACTGGCTAATGAACCTAAACCATGAGTTAAGCATAGAAGTCCTGTTGGTACAAAAGATAAAACTCCTTGAAGGAGAAAGTTGGAATCTAAAAACACTCCAGAAGAGGTTACAAAGGTGGATAATCCATTCGACATTCACAAACCTGTTTCTCTGAAAAATGAAATCCCTATTATTGAACCTCCTGAAAAGGAACCTCCTTAAGAGATAACTCCAGAAGGGACTTCCTTTAAAAAGGGACAGGTACCTAAAAATAATAATGAGAGCTCATTTCATTACACAAGATAAATATGGGATAGAAAAAAAATTGTTGTTAACAACACATTTGCATATGCAGTAGCTACTGACATTACCAGAAGTAATGAGGGTCCTGAACCTAAATATGTTAATGAATGTCAATATAGAAGTGATTGACCAAAATGGGAAGAGGTTATCACATTAGGATTAAACTCTCTATCAAAAAGAGAAGTTTTTGGACCTATAGTCTAGACACCAGAAAATATCTAACTCGTTAGATACAAATGGGTATTTGTGCACAAATGAAATGAAAATAATGAAATTACTCGATTATAAAACAAGGCTTGTGACACAAGATTTCTCGTAGAAATTCGGAATTGATTATGGGGAGACATATTCTCCCGTAATGGATGGAATCACTTTCAGATTTTTAATTGGGCTAGCAATCGCTGAACGACTGAGCATACGTCCTATGGATGTAGTAAGATCATACCTATATGGATCGTTGGGTAATGAAATTTATATGAAAATCCCTGAAGGATTTAAATTGCATGAAGCAAAACCCAAAAATTTATATTCAATTAAACTCCAATGTTCTTTATGTGTATTAAAGCAATCTAGACGCATGTAGTACTAAAAAGTAAGGTGTACTCCCAAAAGGGGGGTGAATTGGGTTTTTAAAATTTTCTTTGAAACCTCTTTGTTTTACGAGTTCTTTTAGTTAAGAGTTAACCCAACAAATTAATATTCAACAATCACACAATTACAATGATATTAATTTGCAACCTCAAAAGTTCAATAAACAATCCTTTTGACAATGTCAATCCAACAAACAATATAGTATGCTAATTTAAATAAGAATGAAACTAAGAAATTCAGCAGGCTTCCAAATTCAATCCTTTGATATTGAGATGTAGCTGATTAATGACCTGTATAATGAACGTACTCCCTTATAAGGTTTCCGCAAGATTCAATCAACGTACTCCCCTTTTATAAGGTTTCCACAATTCCCAATCACAAAATATTTTTCAGCAATTCAAATAAGCATCCACGCTGTTTATATGTGTTGAAATTTAAAGAGAATAGGGAAGATAGTGGCACCGAGATTTTTATGAGGTTCGGCTATACCCGCCTATGTCCTCGCCTTAGGTACACCACCCAAGGATTGCACTATACCACTCCTTTAATCGGGCGGAGCAAACCGTTTACACACTCCTTCAAGTAGGATAGAGCCCTCCTCTCCAAGCGATACCCCATGCTTGGTAATCCAACGATTCAACAAACCTGAACCGTCAAAAACAATAAGAACAAGAACAACTCTTGTGTACAAAGACACTCTCAAAATAGAGCTAATTAGTACAAGTTAGAGCACAACTAATATACTTCAATTTAAATATCAATAAAGAACGAATTGAAGCTCAATAAATTGATCACCGAGTTCTTCTTTAGATTGAAAAATCTCAGTAAGAGCACAAGAACCATGTGGTTGTATGAACAGAAACTCAGTAATACTTCAGTAAGGATGTGTGAGCAAGAAAGCTTTTGAGGAGTATGAGAATTATAAACTTTGATTGCTGATAGTAAGTAGTTGTATAAAATCCTTTGGTTTTCCATGTATTTATAAAGTTTAAAAAGTAATTTTTTGTGTTGCCCAAGTTACTTGGAGTATTTCCCAAGTTTATACAAAGTTTGGAGCCCAAGCAATCGTTTTTATAAACTTTCCCACGCTACTTTATTTCAAATTTTATGAAAGTCAATCGCCTGTCAAAAAAGTGTTAGTCGTTTGTCACTTTAAAAATCCAGCATATTTCAAAAGTCAGTGTCATGTCAGGCGCCTGAGTGTATTCAGTCAGTCGCCTGACCCAACCTAAAAAACCTGTCAGTCGCCTGAGATGAACATGTGAGGCGCTTGTCTTGGTTCTGTTTGCATTTCTTAAAAACATATAAAAGGTCAGTCACCTGAAAAAACTCAGTCAGACGATTGAGCATGCAGAATATTGTTTTTAAGACTTTGTCTCTAAAAACTCTTTTAGCTTTTAATTTTGAAATTTTTGATTTGAAATTTAAAAATTTATTTTCTAAGGTCTTAAAAAATGGGTCTCTAAGTCTATAATCATTCCTAAAGAGCTTCAAAGTATTCGTATTGACTTTTAATTGAAGTACTGCCATAAGACTTTCTTAAGACTTAAACATTCTAAATATGAAGTCTTCATATATGTCTTTCTTTGAGTCCATCTTGACCTTGAGGTTCAATATTCTTTAAGCTTTCATAAGATTTTTCAATCTTTGATTTGAGTTTTTTTTTTTTTTTTTTTTATCACTTGTCTTTGGAATGTAAGCTTTCAATAACTATTGTGATTACTTGATCTTTAACTCTAATGCTTGATTCCTGAAACATCATCACTTTACCTAAAACATGTTAAATTCCCTTGATTTGTTATCATCAAAATAAGATTCGTAAACCTTGTCAGACCAACAAGTACAATTGATTAAGTGAGTACCTTATGAAAGAAGGATTCATAAATGATTCAATTTGTTCGTGCATTTTTATTAAAAGAACAGAACCCGAATTTGCTATAATTTCTATTTATATTGATGATTTGAATTTAGTTGGGACTCCTGAAGAGCTCACTAAAACTGCTAATTATTTAATGACGAAATTTGAGATGAAAGATTTAGGAAAGACAAAATATTGTCTTAGCCTACATATTGAACACGTAAATGGAAAAATTATTGTTCATCAATCTAAATATACCAAAAAGATGTTAAGGCAATTCCATATGGATAAAGTTGATCCATTGGGATCTCTAATGATGGTGCGATCATTTGATGTTAAAAAGGATCCATTTCGACCTCATGATGAGGGGGAGGAATTACTTGGTCCTGAAGTACCATATTTAAATGCTATCGGCTCTCTAATGTATCTGGTCAATTGTACAAGAACCGACATTGCATTTGCTATTAATCTACTAGCAAGATATAGCTTTGCTCATACTCGGCAACACTGGAATGGAATTAAGCACATTGTACGCTATTTGAGAGGTACATCTAATTTGGGTCTATTCTACACATTTGATTCAAAATCTCAACTAGTAGGATATGCAGATGTTGGATATCTACCTGATCCTCACAATGCTAAATCTCAAACTAGATATGTATTTCTTTATGGAAAAACAGTTATATCGTGGAAATCAGTAAAACAGACGATTACAACAACATCCTCCAATCATTCTGAAATACTAACTATCCATGAAGTTAGTAAAATATGCATGTGATTTCTCCCGATATAGTGAAGTTTTTTATCCCATCCGCCTATAGAGTAGGCATAGCCGAACCACGTAAATTTTTGTCTTATCTCTATTTATTTTTTTGCATATTTTATAGTAATAACAACATAATTTCTTGTATACCTAATTGTAAGTAATCTATTAAAACCAATCTCTTCTTTGGAATAGGAAAACCAAATGTAACCTCACAATTTATGAATAACAACATTCCATGTTACTACTAAATCTGTATAGATATCTTCATATACGAGTGTAGTGATATATTTTTTACATTATTTTAAAGGATCAAAATATTATTACATATAATATGTTGTGGGTTTCAAATTTTATGCAAAAATAAGTATTCATTTTTAGTTTTCTTTGATTGATTATGATAATCAATTAATTGGTAGAAATTTTAGTGTTTGACAATATGTCTTACATATATATATATATATATATATATTGATAGCCTAGCTTTGGTCCATTGGACTCACAGGTTTAACATCTCCATTTTTCACAGTTTTGTAAACCGGATCATGGAGGATGACTGGCTTAGGGACCTGGTGAAGCTGCTCATACTTGGTTACCCAAGATTCTGGGAGAAGCTTTAGGAGTTTTTCTCTAGGTAGCTGCCTTGGGATGTGGACATGGCTTGGGACAAAAGAAGTATCATAATTGACAAGGAGAGCATCTTGATTTTCCCGAGGGGCTGCCAAATCAAAAGAATGGTTCTGAAGTTTATAAATCATTTGATGATGGAGGATTGCTGCTATGAAATTAGAGATTTGGGGTGCTCCAATAATCTGAATCTGGACTTTAAGAGTAGTTCTCATATTGGGGCCAGAAAGGTGCAAACTCTTATAAAAGACATGTCATATAGTTGGAGTCCAAATCAATTTTATAAACCCAAGACTTCTCTATTACATTTGATGTGGGACTGACATTCTTCCTTACTCTAATTTATGATGTCTTTGTTAGAGTGCTCCTATGCACTTAATATCAAATGTAACGATGTTGGAACCAACTCTGATGAGGTAGTGTCCACTTTGATCCACTAGTATCACTTGTTTGTCCTATAAAAGGTGTTTCATGTAGTTGAAGTTCAAATCAATTTTATAAGTCCAAGATTTTTCTAATAAACATCTATGTGAGATTATATATGACACTAACTCAAGGAACGACCACACTCTATAATAAACAACAAGTTTATTCATTAGATATTTGCATCAACATTTCTCATGATCATTCCCATAAATAAGTTAAGACAAACTTAGAGCACTTCCATTGATGGGAGAGAATTGAATGTTTTTTCTTTAAAAAAAAAAAAAACATTCTAGTAAAAGAGAGAAAAAAATAGGGTCTACATGTCTAGTTATGGAAAAAAATATATTTTAAAATTTTAATCTTTCCAAAAAATTATAATTATTTTAAATTTAATTTTAACCCTTTCAAGATTCATATATTTTTTTTTAAAAGGTATAGAATAAAAAAATTTATTTAAATGTGTGAAATGATTTTTTATTTTTTATTTTTAGATTTCAAAATAATCACAAAAATAACTAGTTTTTTTTTTTTTTTTTTAATTTGGAGGCATTTGAAAGCACAACGAGCTCCTTTAATATATTAATTTAATTATTAAAATTGGTTACAAAAAAATTACCTCAAATATGATTACCAATTAAAAAAATTAAGCAAATTATTATAATGAGGTTTAAGTAATAATCAGTTAATATATGATACAATTTTAAAAATATTAATTATTATATTTATTATTTCATAAATATATTCAGTAAATACCTGTTGTTAAAATAATTTAATAATTTAATTATTATTAGTATTTGTAAAATATTAATTCTATTAATATTAGCAATTAGAAGAATTTATGAGGAGGTCTCAAAATGCAATCACTTTACTTATGTAGAGTTTTTTAAGTATTAATAATTTTATTTAATATCTCGTAATTAAATCATTTATTAACAATGATTATAGAAATTACTAATCCATTAATTTGTCAATTCAATCATTATAAAATTATTAATGCATTATTAATAGCAGCTAAAATACTAAATTATAAATTTGAATAAGAAAAAAGATTATGAAAAATATTAATTTAAGAGATAAATAACAAAATTATAAGAATGTTTATGGAATAATCAAACTAAATAAGTATAAAGGAGGATTGTTAATTTAAACCTAATACATAAAAATTATTTGAATGCACTATAGGAATATTTGACTTTTGTGCTAACTTCTTAAATAAACTAAATCAAAATTTTAACTTTGTAATATCTTTATATTACAGTCAAATTTACTCAGGAATGGAGTCCAATTTCATTATTTTTAAATTGTGACTTGGTCCTCATACTTAGGAACACAAATCCATTTCATATCTTACTTTCAAAAAGAGCTTTGTGCTTTCACTTTTTTGCTTTTGTTTTATAATATGATTGTTCATAATGCTAAAACAAGCCCAAGCACAGCTCAATTTTCACATGCTCAAATGTGTTCCTCAACGTCTCTGTTTTTTGACCGTGTCCGTCTCATAGCACACGCGGCGCTGCACTATTGCCCAAAATATAAAAGCCTCCCTAATAAAATCAAAACCCCCAAACCCCTCTTCCCATCATCCCATGTTATGTTTTGGCCAATAACATTGTAACAACATCGCCTCTCACCCGAATCACCACCGCCACCACCTTTTAATTCTCCAATTCAAAACCTGCGCTCGTCCTCCGCCATTCATTTGGCTTCTGGGTTCTTTCCATCTTGCGGGGGATTCTCGTCTCTGCGACAATGTATCCCAAGGTCGGCGACCTAGAGGCCGGAAACAATGGCCGCCTCTACCCCACGATGCTCGAGAACCCCCAGTTCCGGTGGGCCTTCATCCGAAAAGTTTACACAATTTTGTCCGTGCAGTTTCTTCTCACCGTCGGCGTCGCCGCTGGAGTCGTGTTCACCCCTCGCGTGTCGCAGTTCTTCGGGTTGACGAAGCCCGGACTCATCATCTACTTCGCCGTCGTCGTCTCTACCTTCATACGTATATACGAATTTCAATTTTCTGCGTTCTTTTCTTGGAATTTTTTTCCGGGTCTGTGAGAAATTAAGTTTTCTGGTTTATTATTGCGTGATAAGAGTTGTTTTGTGGGTGTGTAGTTGTCTGCATTCTGTCATGTTTCCACAACCGCCACCCGCTGAACTTTATCCTTCTCGGACTGTTCACAATCGCAATGGCGTTCGTCATTGGAATGGCTTGTGCTTTTACGCATGGTAAGATGTTTTGATAATCCTTATTTTTTATTCTCTCTCCCGCCCCCCCCCCCCCCCCCCCCCCCCCCTTCTCTTTTTCTTTTAATTTTTTAAAAAATAACTGAAGATCTTTAAAAAAAATTTAGTAACATAAATAGGCATTTTTACAGTGTAGAAATGAAAAAAGAAAATCAAAAATAAAAAAAAATCAAATGTAACCTAAAAAAAATTCATAATACGTTTTTTTTATTGCACAGAAATGAAGCAGAAAATCAAAAACTGACCTAAGAAATTCAACTAAATGGGCCTTAAGGGTGCGGACGAACTTGTATTTAGCATGGTTGCCGTTCCCAATTTCATTTTTCTGAAACATTCAATCATGTCTTGATTCAATTTTTTTTCAAGTCACCTTCAATGAGATAAAAAGAAATGACTCAAATGATTGCTGCATTTGGGGGTTGACCCACTTAATCCATGATTTCCTTACAATTGGTGAACAGGGAAGATTGTCATGTTGGCTGTAATTTTGACAAGCGTGGCCGTGGTCAGTCTCACCCTCTTCACATTCTGGGGTGCCTGGAGAGGCCTTGATTTTAGCTTCCTGGAGCCTTTTCTGTTCTGTGCATTCCTCATTCTCACGGCTTTTGTACTTCTTCAGGTCTCTCTCTCTCTCTCTCTCTCTCTCTCTCTCTCTCTCTCTCTCTCTCTCTCTCTCTCTCTCTCTCTCTCTCTCTCTCTCTCTCTCTGTGTTTTATGCTAATTAATTAATTGATTTGACATTAATAGTAAAGGAAAAAGGAAATGAACATGGGGGATGGATGGATGCAGGTGTTTTGGCCGATGGGGAAGTTGGGGCAAACATGCTATGGGGCGGCGGGAGCGATCATCTTCTCCGGCTATCTCATATATGACACAGACAACCTCATCAAGCGCTTCGACTATGACCACTACGTTTTGGCTTCCGCCACCCTTTACACCGACATCATCAACATCTTCTCCATGCTCCTCACTATGTTGAGGGGCTGATCCCTTTCCGCCCCAGGCCTCCGCTGACTTAACTTACCCTTTTGGCCTGCTGCTCCGCTTTCCCCTGTCCTGCTCTGTTCTACGTGTCTTGCCCATCTCCCATTAATTTATATGCGTTCAAGCATGTAGAAATTGATTGATATATATTGTAACATTGAATATTATATATACTTGATTCTTTTATAATATCCAAATACTTATCACCACTCCTTCTGACTATCATGAAAAATAACTCATACAAAATACTTGTGCCCCCTTCGTTCCACCATTCCTTCTGACTATCATAAAAAATAACTCATAAAAATACTTGTTCCTTTTGACTATTTACCAGTAGGCAGGTTGTACTAAGTTCTTTATAGATTCATCACTTAAATCCTACAATCAATCTTGATTTACAAATTCTAAGGTGAAATTGAAATTTATGTGAGGTATTCATCAATGGGTTTCAAATTTTAATTTTCTTAAAAATTAATGTTTACAAGTAGGTAAGAAAACAAGTTGTTGAGTTAGGTTCAAAGTTTGAACAAATTTAGGTTTTCCAGTTCGTAAACAAATAGGTTCGTGAAATATATAGCCTTTTAATTGTGGGGTTTTCTAAACAAATAGGTGCTGTCGTCTGTTATGAAAAAAAAAAAGAAAAAACTTATTTAAGCAGACTCAGCAGATTTTCTGTCAAAATAGTTTCAAATATAAGTACTAAAAAAATAAAATTCATAAAAAAAATACAAATTTGAGAGGTACTTTTTATGAAAATATGAATAATACAATATATAACTCAATTCAAAAAATTTGATGAGTGGACTCATTTCACGAATCATTATTAATCAAATTCAAACTAAGTTTTGCAGGATCAAAAAGAAAAAAAATGATGTCCTTTCCTCCGGAAGGACCAACGTGATCACTCTATCAAATTTATTTAGTCAATGAAAACATGTCAAACAATAAATATTATATGAGAGGGTTTATATATAATTTGATAGGACTCACTGCTTGATATAGTTACATGAATACAATGACTTTGGGCCTTATTCAAAAGGAAGTCTATGAATATGGTATTAGCATTAAGCTTGCAGACGGCCTAAGAGCAGTCCACAAATGAAGATCGTGCATTACTGCGGGGAATTTTTGCAGTAGTACAGATATTTTATAAACATAATACAAAAATATTGAATTAATTTAGGTTGTATGGTGATTGAAATGGTCAAGCATTTGAATATGCATAATTTTATTTTTTGCACTTCAAATATTGCGACTCATTTGATTTTTTGAGAATTTAAAAATATAAACTATAAAAATTGTTTTAAAAATCACACAAAGAAAAATACAGATGATCAAATATATATTTTAAGTGAAAAATATAGGTTACATCATAGATAGATTGCATTAAATAAGAAACATAGATTTCATATCAAAATTGTTATTTTTTTTAACAAAAAAAAAAAAAAATCTAACAACACAAGGAGTGATGGTTACAAACTCCTAATGTTAAGCTTTTTCAAAGTACAAATTGCTTCTCCGCTATTTATCACATAACAGCATAACAAAAAAAGAACAAGAACAAGAACAAGAACAAGAAGAATGCAAGGAAGTGTAGCAGCCCGAATTATTATAGATCCAATGCCTTAATTTTCAAGTAGAAACAATCCCCTCTTGTTCCTAGGAGATATTTATGTAATTAAAGTTCGAGTGGTTTATGTTATAAGTTTCATATTTGGATATTGGAGAGTGATACTAAAGAATATGATTTGTGTAGTTTAGGCACATTATCACCCTTGAATTGAATAAGGAAAAAAAAATATAACA
This sequence comes from Malania oleifera, assembly GCF_029873635.1. Lineage (NCBI taxonomy): Eukaryota > Viridiplantae > Streptophyta > Magnoliopsida > Santalales > Ximeniaceae > Malania > Malania oleifera. The sequence goes on from NC_080419.1 coordinate 9,618,486, forward strand.
ATTGAGTTGAGTTTGCATGGGAATTACAAATCAAAAGACCATACACAAAGTGTGATGACCTAAAAATATATATATATATATATATGATTAAAGCACAATAATAATAAAATAATAAAAGTGGTCATTGAGTTAATATCAATACAGAAGTGTTTTTCTATAGAATTCTTGATTCCATGTTTGATGCCTACGAAAGACCTTGTCTAAGCGAGTGCTCAGAGACCATTGCGGCTCAGTCGCTCCCTGGAGGTCGGCCTGATCAAAATGAAATTTCATATGATAAATAGGATAGACATTATTTGTACACGTAAATAAGTATATATACGTAAAATAGTGTTTTAACAGACATAATTTGTAAAAATACATAATAAGATGATAATAATATAGGTATCATATGTGAGGCCCACAAGACTATGTGGAGTCCACATGAGTCCCGAAGCCATAAGACACTATTTATATACGTAAATAAGCACATAAAATAACGTTTTAACTGATATAATTTGTAAAAATATATGATAAAATAATAATAATAATAATAATAATAATAATAATAATAATAATAATAATATAAGTATCATATGCGGGGCCCACAAGACTGTGTGAGTCCCACATGAGTCCCGAAGCCGTATGGAGGTTTACACGAGTCTCAAAATTATGTAGGATGCATAAAATCGTATAAGAGTTATTCGAGTTACGTAGGATCCATTCGGGTCTCAAAGTTGTGTGGGGCCCACATGAGTTTTCAAAATTCAAATTTAATTCTTGTTCAAAAATAAATAAATACTAAAAATAGTTTAAAAGTAAAAACAATGATAATAATAATGATAATAATGATTAAGAAAAGTAATAAAATAATAAAATAATTAATTAACTAATTGACTAATTAATTAGGTAAGTGATTAATTAAAAATTTACTTAATGGCCCACATGGCCTCCATCCACATCCCATACTCAACCCATACCTTACCCATCCCTTACCCATTCTTTAATTTTTTAAAAATTATAATTTCACCCATCTCCCCACACTTTTATAAATTTTATTTCTTCCTCAAAATTTTCCTATAAATAGGGAGCTCTCAACCTTCATTTTTCACAACATTTTTCCAAGGAAGAGAAGGATTAGTGAATGAAAGAATTTGTGGTGGAGAGAGAATTTTTGAATAAGTTCTCACTCACTCACTCTCTCCGATCTCATTTCTTAAAAATAGTCATTGTATTCGTAGCACGCGATAAAAGAAGAAGGTAAGTAAATTTTGATTATGTTAATTTTTTTTTATTTAAAATTCATACCCGAATTTATTTTATAAGTAAATTTCAATTATGTTAATTAGTTCCACAAAATTTTCATGAGTTTATTTTTACGCGTATTTGATTATACCAGTTCTATCTTTAATATACTTGCATCTATTTTTGGATGAGGAAATGTTCTAATCCCCTCAGGTAAATTTTCAACATTTCTTTCTATTCAAAAATAAAATTATATATATTTTTAACACAAAAAAATTGTGTGACATGAGTTTATTTTTACGTTACATTTTTTTATGTAAATATGAGTAAAGATGAGATTTTTACGATATTATTTTAAATTGTATAAATTATAATAAGATGATTTTAAAACCCCTTATGGCAATGAAAGTTCAATGTTACAGATGCTCGGTATCGCAGCTTAAAGTTTATACGGATCAGAGTGTACCCACACTGTTTACAGAGTGGTTATTTATGTTAGTGGATTTCTCCTGAGTGCATACCTGGTTCCGGACCAGGACTTAATAAGGAAAATCTCACTTAAAGTTTACGTACGTTGATTTAGTTTGGTCAGCCAGTCAGTTAAGTCCAGTCTTCAGACCGCACAACCCAATCATGGGGGTAAACATGACTTACGGCAAACAGGCCTAAGGGTGGTTTTTTTATAATATATGTTTATACATATTTAATTACGTGTACAAAGTTACTGATGATTTGAAGGAGAAGTGTAAGTTTACGTGAAAAAGATCATTCTGGTGCTTAAATGACGATCTAAGGAAAACGTATAAGAAAAAGTATATGTATGTTTATCATTAAATATTTTTACAATTTTAAAGTTAAAAGTTTAATTTAGCAGTTATAGTATATGATTATAAAAATTTACCGTTAAAATTGATGACAAAAGTTTTATGCAGAAATTTTTAAATTTATATTTATTCTAAAAGCAGTCTTGAAGTTATAGTATTAAATATTATTTTAGGAAATTCTTTAAAAGCTTATTTTGGTCACACACTAATAATAATCTTATTTACTTACTGAGCGTCGTCTCACCTCAATCATATTTTACTTCAGATAACTCTGAAGGACATGTCGGAAATCAGGGTTAGCAAGCATGCGGGTGGGGATTAGAAAAATAAAGATTTATTAGAAATATTAGTATGATGCCAGATATTTATGTTTATGTAATTTTCTTCTTTTAAAATAAGTTATTGTAATATGGATAATTAGCACTCTGCTTTAATAAAAATTGAGTTTATTTACTTCCGCTGTAAATCAATTGGTCAAAAGTTAATATCCCAAACCCCTCGGGGTCGGGGTGTTACACAAAGACACCCTCCCAGCCCACCGAAATTCATTTTGCATTTTCAAAATGTCAACCCTCCTACTTTATAATATTTCCAAAATAAAAACTCTATTTCCACAACAACAAAAAAATTATTGTTGATTAAAAAGCCCTCATTTAAAAATAAAAAAAATCTAAACTAGTGACTCATATCACTAAGATCATGAAGAATCCAACTATCAACATAAATTTTTGTGTGATGTGAGTGACAAAAGAAACATATAATTGGAGCATGAATTTCGTTATTGTCTAATGGCAAACTCTAAGCTCTCGTTAAAAAAAACTTTGACACAACTCTAATAAGACATATTTGTGTGTATGTGTGCGACTCGTTCTAAAAATGAGCAGTACAAAGGCTATCCCAAATATAGGAGTTTAGTCGTGTAATAATTAGTCCAAGAGTCAGATCGTTTCCTTAGGGAATGCAGTTTAGTTCCAAAATTTGTGTAAACCCAAAAGAAAATAAGAAAAAAAAGTTTTATTGAACACAATTCAGATTCAGTTTCCTGAGATTTTTGAGATTTTATGACAAAATTAAAACAATGTGAAATTTATATTATGAACCAAACACGCACTAAATTAATGACAAGACACGTGAAACAGACACAATAAAATAGATAATAATAAATTTAATTGCAGAAAATAATCCTACGTTTAACCATTCAAACAAGAAATAAAACCTATGTTAAAAATTTCAGACAAATGCCTAAAAAACAAAAACTTTATCATGATTGAAACACGCAATCCTAAAATCATCAATCAAACATGAATTCAAATAAAACTAAACTTTAAACATTCAAGAAGTTAACAAAATACAAACTAAAAACTGAACTTTAATAATAATCAAATATAAATTAAAAATTCCAAACTTTAATCAAAACACAATTCCAATAAACACTAGTAACTTGAGCAACCATTAAAAAGAAAAGAGAGAATGAAGGAGAGAGATAAATTAAACAAATAAGATTTAAAAATTTTAAAAGAAAAACAAACTAAACTTTAATAAAATTAATCCAACAATTAATTAAAATTCAATAATGAGAGAGAGAGAGAGAGAGAGAGAGAGAGAGAGAGAGAGAGAGAGAGAGAGAGAGAGAGATTGCAAGGCCGTGAGGATTGGAGAAGCCTCCAAGGATTGCAAAGGCCACTTTGTTGACTTTTTAAAATTGCTTTACATTCAATGTCTTCCAAAACCTTGACTTTTCAAAATTGCCATAGAGAATGAGAGGCCGCTCCGCCTCTTTGCATAGCCTCCCATGTGATCACATCATGGGCCTCACACATGGGCTTTTCATTTTAATTCAAAAGCACATGGCATGCTCTATTAAGTCTAATTTTGACCTTCTTATAGTTCATATCTCTTAAAACTCACAACATGAAAATTGTAGAAAATTTTTTTGGATTTTCATATCATCATGAATCACCTCAATCGGATCTTGGATGAGAAAGTTGTGCCTAGATTACAAAACAATGTCAAAATAGTCCATAAAAAGCAACATGTGGTAACTTCATGTCCAATTTCTACCTTGATGCAGCCAGTATCTCTCACAACATAAAACTTGAACGCTGTAGAGCGTTTTCTTAAATTTCTATAACATCTTGAATCATTTAAATCGAAGGTCGGATGAGAGAATTATGTACAAATTACAAAACAGTGTCGAAATTGTTCACAATCGCCCAATCAACTTCATTTTGCGCTCAATGCCTCGATTTGCATTATTTTATTCTTTATTCTCAATGAACCCCCCACATAGGCAACTCTTTCAATGAAAAGTTACGACCGTCACGTGCACGGTTCACTTTGCATGCATGGGCCGATTTTCTTACGCATGACCCGCGTACATTTTAATTTCAACTTTAATGTCTAAAAAAAACATCCTAGAATAATAAGATAGCAAAAATCTATAAATTATCAAATAAAAACCCAAATATTAAAAATTGAGCTCACTGTTAAAATATTGAACATAATTAGACATTTAATTAAAATTACAATCTTTAATGTATGAATTTAAACGCCTAATTACGCAACTTTAACGCATAATGAGTATTCGCGACAATAGTTAAATTCTTCATAATCCTAGCAGCATGAATAGCCAATTTTTATTTTTTTTTTAAAAAAAAGTAGTTCTCAATTAAATTTTTTTAGCGTATGTTGCGACATCTCAAAGGGCCAACATGAAAAAAGGGTAGTACGAATCTTTGTATAGTCTCAACTGAGTAGCGAACTTGATATTATGTAGAACTTGGTCTAATGTATGGAATTGAAAAATAGATTTCTTAAAATTTAATGAAATCGTCACTAACCTATTTTATTCTAGATGCGGTTAGAACACCCTATTTAATATGTCATTAGTTCATTAGTCTTTAAGTTATACCTAAGTTCAAGGAAACCAATGGTCAATGGTTTGCATTATTAGGTTGTATTCGGGAGTACAATATGCAAAGAAAATATATTAACACACTTTCACACCTATCCAACGGATGATACTTGATTAGCCTAAGATTACCTTTGAGATCAACCGATCAAAACTTCAGTTTTTTTGTTTCATTCAATTATGTGATTTTTAACTTATGAAGAGGCTTTACATAAGACAAAAAACCCCCTCACTTTCAATTCTCAAAGGCATGCAAGGACATAGCCCTTAAGACGAGAGGAAGATTCCTTATAAGTTTAGTTTATTCATTAGTATGTAAGCATAGACATAGATAAAAATAGATTAAAAAAATAAAACTATAATTACGTGAAAACATATATACAAATATGCCCCGAATTACGTATGCAAACATTTACATATAACACACATACAAGGATTGCTCCAAAATCCGAAGAATTTAATAGAATCACTGACAAGGAAGGTCAAAATGATTATGTCAGAATCTTCATCTCTTAAGAGATAATTGAGGACCAAATAACTCCAATTTACTAAACATTCTTCTCAGGCGTAGTGCACATACGCATGTACACATGCACACATAAGAGAGGGGGGGGGCGGGACACACATTCATGCAACAAACCAAATTATGAAATGAGAAATCCACAAAATAATTTTTTTTTTTAAATGACCAAAATCAAGAAAAAATAGTTCCATAATTTTTTTTCAAAGATTTTCTCTATTTTTTTTTGAGATTTTTCTGTAATTTAAAAAGATTTTAAAGGAATTTTCCCAAATTTTATTTATTTTTTGAGATTTTGAATTTTATTTTTTGGATTTTTGAGTCAAGAAGACTCAGAAAATTATTTCTATTTTTTTGGGATATTTTTCTGCATATTTTCTCAATTTTTTTGATAAATTAAAAATAAATTTTAAAATTAAAAAAATGGGATAGTTTAGTGCTTAACATTGAATTCAAATATGATTTTGTGAACTAATTTTAAATTAAATTTGAATTTGTCATTGAATTTAAAATCTAACTTATTTTAGATATTTGATATTTACTGTATGAATATGTGTTGTTTTTTAATTTTAACCTTTTTTAACACTCAAGGCATAAATCTTTAATAAACTAATAAGCAATTACATAAGTCAAATTTTTTATTTAACAAAAATAATATTTTTATCATATTATTTAACTAATAATTATAAATAAAAATAATATAGATTAATTTAATTATTAATATTGGTTACAAAAAAATTACCTCAAATATTATTGCCAATTTAAAAAATTAAACAAATTATTAGGATGACGTTTAAGTAATAATCAGTTAATATATGATACAATTTTCAAAACATTAATTATTATATTTATTATTTCATAAATAAATTCAGTAGATACTTGTTGTTAAAATAATTTAATAATTTAATTATTATTAGTAGTTATAAAACATTAATTCTATTAATATTAGCAATTAGAAAAATTTATGAGGAGGTTTTAAAATGCAATCACTTCACTTATGTAGAGTTTTTTAAGTATTAATAATTTTATTTATTATCTCGTAATTAAATCATTTATTAACAATGATTATAGAAATTACTAATCCATTGATTTGTCAATTCAATCATTATAAAATTATTAATGCATTATTAATAGCAGCTAAAATACTATATTATAAATTTAAATAAGAAATAAGATTATGAAAAATATTAATTTAAGAGATAAATAACGAAATTATAAAAATGTTTATGGAATAATCAAACTAAATAAGTATAAAGGAGGATTGTTAATTTAAACCTAATACATAAAAATTATTTGAATGCACTATAGGAATATTTGACTTTTGTGCTAACTTGTTAAATAAACTAAATCAAAATTTGAACTTTGTAATATCTTTATATTACAATCAAATTTGCCCAGGGTGAAGTTCAATTTCATTATTACTAAATTGTGACTTGGTCCTCATACTTACGAACACAAATTCATTTTATTGTAAACTCTAAGCACAAAAAGTCAATTCAGAAAAATAACTGAATGAATATTATTCAATTCAAAATAGACTGTTGGCTTATATAAGCCTTATAAAAATATAAAATTGAAACAAACAAGCCACGTTAAACAATCTATGTTTAACTGATCCTAATAACGTGGTAACTGCCTAAAAAAATAGTTAAACTCTACCTACATGTCCTAAATAATAGGATTTATTAATTAAATAAACTTTTAACAACTTACTATAACAACCTCAACAATATTTCAAAAAGTGTTTTGTGCTTTTACTTTTTTGCTTTTGTTTTATAATTTGATTGTTCAAAAAAAAAAAAAAAAAAAAAAAAACCAAGTATACCGCAACACCTTGTCCGTCTCATAGCCCACGCGGCGCTGCACTGTTGCCCAAAATATAAAAGCCTCCCTAATAAAATCAAAACCCCCAAACCCCTCTTCCCATCATCCCCTGTTTTGTTTTACCCGCTTCTCACCCGAATCACCACCACCACCACCACCACCATTTAATTCTCCAATTCAAAACCTGCGCTCGTCCTCCACCATTAATTTGGCTTCTGGGTTCTTTCCATCTTGTGGGGGATTCTCGTCTCTGCGACCATGTATCCCAAGGTCGGCGACCTAGAGGCCGGAAACAATGGCCACTTCTACCCCACGATGCTCGAGAACCCCCAGTTCTGGTGGCCCTTCTTCCGAAAACTTTACACAATTTTGCCCGTGCTGTTTCTTTTCACCCTCGGCTTCACCGCCGGCGTCGCCTTCAACTCTCGCATGCAGCCGGTCTTCGGGTTTACGAAGCCCGGACTCTTCATCTACTACGCCGTCATTGCCTTCATATGTATATACGAATTTCGATTTTCTACGTTCTTTTCTTGGAATTTTTTTCCGGGTCTGAGAAATTAAGTTTTCTGGTTTATTATTGCGTGATTAGTGTTGTTTTTTGGGTCTGTAGTTATCTGCTTTCTGTCATAGTTCCACAACCGCCACCCGCTGAACTTTACCATTCTCGAGCTGTTCAAAATCGCAATGGCGTTCGTCATTGGAATGGCTTGCGCTTTTACGCATAGTAAGATGTTTTGATAATCCTTATTTTTTACTCCCCCTCCTCACGCCCGCCCTCCCCCCTCTTTTCTATTAAACTATTTTTATATCAAATTGTCAAAATAATTAAAATTTTTAATTTTAATTTTTTTAAAAGTAACTGAAGATCTTTAAAAAGAAATTTAGTAACATAAAGAGGCATTTTTACAGTGTAGAAATGAAAACAGAAAATAAAAAATAAATAAATCAAATATACTATAAAAAAAATTCTTAATCTGTTTTTTTTATTGCACAGAAATGAAGCAGAAAATCAAAAACTGACCTAAGAAATTCAACTAAATGGGCCTTAAGGGTGCGGACGAACTTGTATTCAGCATGGTTGCCGTTCCCAATTTCATTTTTCTGAAACATTCAATCATGTCTTGATTCAATTTTTTTTCAAATCACCTTCAATGAGATAAAAAGAAATGACTCAAATGATTGCTGCATTTGGGGGTTGACCCACTTAATCCATGATTTCCTTGCAATTGATGAACAGGGGAGATTGTCGTGTTGGCTGCAATTTTGACAAGCGTGGCCGCGGTCAGTCTCACCCTCTTCACATTCTGTGGTGCCAGGAGAGGCCTTGATTTTAGCTTCCTGGAGCCTTTTCTGTACTGTGCATTCACTATTCTCATGGTTTCTGCACTCGTTCAGGTCTCTCTCTCTCTCTCTCTCTCTCTCTCTCTCTCTCTCTCTCTCTCTCTCTCTCTCTCTCTCTCTCTCTCTCTCTCTCTCTGTTTTATGCTAATTAATTAATTGATTTAACATTAATGGTAAAGGAAAAAGGAAATGAACATGGGGGTGGATGGATGCAGGTGTTTTATTGGATGGAGGAGTTGGGGCAAACATGCTATGAGGCGGCGGGAGCGATCAACTTCTCCGGCTATCTCATATATGTCACAGACAACCTCATCAAGCGCTTCGACTATGACCACTGCGTTACCCTTTACACCGACATCATCAACATCTTCTCCATGCTCCTCACTATGTTGAGGAACTGATCCCTTTCCACTCCAAGCCTCCGCTGACTTAACTTACCCTTTTGTCCTGCTGCTCCGCTTTCCCCTGTTCTGCTCTGTTCTACGTGTCTTGCCCATCTCCCATTAATTTATATGCGTTCAAGCAGGTAGAAATTGATCGATATATATTGTAACATTGAATATTATATGTACTTGATTCTTTTGTTCCTTCTGACTATCATGAAAAATAACTCATACAAAATACTTGTGCCCCTTCTTTTCACCATTCCTTCTACTCTCATAAAAAATAACTCATAAAAATACTTGTTCCTTTTGACTATTTACCAATAGGCAAGTTGTTGACGTGCAATAATTTTAATCTTCCAATCAACAAAATAAATAATATAAAAAATATTTACAGAAAAAATGTAGACAAGAGATTTTACGTGATTCGACAAGATTGCTTACGTCCACAAAGCGTGCATCTGAAGAAAAATTCACTATGAAACGATGACAGTAGAAGATTTGATCCGACTCTTCTCGATCCCAAATCCCCTGTACACCCCTTCACCTATCAAACCAGTGAAGAAAAAATCCTTTTAGAGAGAAAGCCCCCTCTAACTCTCTTTACACAAAATGACAAGTAATACACTATTTTTCCCATAACTTGCAAACATATATATGACATCACACAACCATTGGATTTAGAAACGATCCAACGGCTGTGATAAAAGTCACAATAAATAAATAAATAACATATTTTTTTAACAATCTCCACCTTGGCTTTTAATCACAGTCAAACACAACATTTCATCTTCACGCTCTGGGATGCTCTGTCAACAATCAATAAGAGACTACATTAACTAAGTCCAGACAGTGCTTGAACTTAGCTAATGTAACAGGGTTTGTGAGCATATCTGCAGCATTTCCATCTGTGTGGATCTTCAATAACTGAAACTTACCACTTTCAACCCAACATCTAACTGTATGGTACTGCACGTCAATATGTTTCGTACGAGAGTGGTAGACCTGATTCCTTGTCAAGTGGATCGCACTCTAACTATCATAAAATAAGTGTAACCTATCCTATATAACACCAAGTTCCTAAATCAGTCCAGTTAACCACAAAACCTCCTTACCTGCCTCTGCCAAAGCTATGTATTCAGCTTTTGTAGTTGACAAAGCTGTAGTAGGTTGCAACATAACCTTCCAACTAATGGAACCACTAGCCATGGTAAAAATGAAGATAAAAGTAGACCTCCTCTTATCCAAATCACCTGCATAATCGGAGTTCACATAACGCTGAACATTACAATCATCAGTACTTTCAAACAAGATACCATAATCAAAAGTACCACGCAAATATCTGAAAATTCATTTCACCGCATTCTAATGCATTCTACCTGGATTAGCCATATATTTTCTTACCAAACTAACTGCATATGACAAGTCTGGTCTACTACATACCATAGCATACATCAGACTCCCTACTGCACTGACATAAGGCACACTAGCCACATCCAACTTATCCTCATCAGTAGAAGGACACAGTTTAGCAGACAACTAAAAATGAGCAGCTAGAGGTGTACTTATCGATTTAGCCTTATCCATATTAAACATTTCCAACAGCTTCTTAATATACTTACCCTATGAAAACCACAACTTTTTCTGTTGTCTATCCCTCCTGATTTCCATGCCAAGGATCTTTTTAGCTGTACCAAGATCCTTCATCTCAAACTCATCCCGTAACCTAACTTTCAAGACATTCAACTCATCAGTAATGTTAGAGGAAATCAACATGTCATCCACATATAGCATAAGGATCACATATACACCATTGTTAAGCAATCTAAAGTAAACACAACTATCATAACTGCTTCTAACATATCCAATCCTCAACATATAAGAATCAAACCTCTTATATGATTACCTAGGGGATAGCTTTAAACCATAAAGAGACCTATTCAACTTATATACCGGGTGTTCTTTACCTTATTCCACAAACCCCTCTCGTTGCTCCATAAAGATATCTTCCTCCAACTCACCATGAAGGAAAGTTGTATTTACATCTATCTGTTCCAGATCTAAATCATGCATGGTAACCAATGCTAACAAAGATCTAATAGAAGCATGCTTAATGTAACAACCAGCATATTTTACCATAATAACTTTTTTTCCCATAATAATAGACAATAGAATAATTATGTCAACTCATTGTCAACTTGGACCCATAGGTACCAAGGATATACCTGAAAAACAACACTGATACCTAAACAGAGAGAAACGTAAAAACATATACATATCCAATCATCTAACCAACACAATATCAAAGTTTTACTACAGCTATCATATATATATACACACACATCCCAAAATATCCAAAAAGTGCCCTAGAGCCACTACCCAAAATTTCACTAGACCTTAAAAAAATGACTTACCCTTCAGAAAGGGTAGAACAGTCGAACTCTAATGCTACAGAGCTCTATCCACTCTTCTATCTAGGGCTTTTGAAATGTTTATATTGCTGAGGCGAGACACCTCCTAGTAAGAGAAATAAATTAATATCAGTGTGTGACAACATGAGTATTTTCGTGTTATACATATAACAGTACATAACTCATACTTCAAAAAACTGTCTGTGTCATATCTGGAAAAAAAACATATTTTATCATAACATGGTATAATATACTGAATTTCTATACATATAAATCATCTCATATAATTGTACATGGAGAACACCTTGGATGGATAGCTGGCTGGTGTTATGTCTTACTCCCACATAATTGGGTTGTGCGGCCCGAAGGCGGGACCTAGTAATGGCTGGTTAACTACGCTAGATCAACATAAGTCTGTAAGTATGATGGGTCTGCCCTTTCTGGTCCGAACACCAGAGGGATGCTTGCACTACCATAAAACCACATCGATTGCCGATCTCCTACTGCCCCTTATGGCAAGTGGTAGCATTAACATATAAATGACCGTGATCATAATTATAGCCAAATTGAGTTCAAGTTTAAAAATTAAAAGATTGATCGACTTTAAATTGAATTTCGAGCTTAACATTTTCGAATAGAGTCAAATTTGAGTATTTTACTATGTTGACTCGAAACAATTTGAATCGAATACATAATAGTGATACTACAAGCGCTTGCCCCTTACTTAAAAAAATATAAAAAATAAAAAAAATAAAAAGGGGGGCACCTCCATTTATTTATTAATATACCCTCACTTTTGGAGGAGGAATAACATGGTTACAAGGCAAGCATTGGGAGATTACAGATAAAAGACATTAAAGGCCTCCCAAAAACAACACCAGCAACCACCCAACACAAAACTACAAATCCAAACAAAAGCTAAATAAGAAAAAAAAAAATCTAAACAGACCTATCAAAAATCGAAATAATAAAATAAACTAAAATCTAAAAATCTAAAAATCTAAACCAACCCAACAAAAATCGAGAGGTTGACCAAATGACTAAAGGAAGTGAGACCCAACCTATCCATCCAAAGGATACCTTTCAGAGAACATGGTAAAATATGTTCGTCATAAATGACATTGTTTGTGACAACCCAAATAAAAATGATATTTAAAATAATTAAGAGAGAGGAGAATTATTAGAGGCCTCATCGACGAACACAAGGGATTCGTCGACGAGTACATAAAAGGGCCTCGTCGACAAAGCCAAATTTCGTCGACGAGGAAATACCGAAAGAGGTTTTTGAACAGACTGAATTTCGTCGACGAGGAGTGGATTTCGTCGACGAAATTATTGAAAGACTCGTCAACGAATGACGTGACTCGTAGACGAATCCAGCCCTATAAATATCAAAAATCTGGATTTTTACTTCACCATTAAGCAATCTTTCCTTCTCTCTCTCCTCCCTTCAGCTTCCTCTCCTTCTTTCTTCAATTTTGGGCCGGATTTACGCTGGTTTGACAATCCGAAGCCACCACGACGCTCCTGAGGAAGTTCTCTCCAAATCTGCCGGAGCAGATTGTTGGTGGAAGCAAGTTGGAATTCATTCCTGAGTTGAGGTAAGGCTTTTTAAGCCAAATTTGATCTTACAGTAGTTATAGGAAATGATGTACACGTATAAATACTGAAGTTTAGTATTGAGAGTTTTCATTTTCAGGATATTGATAAGGAAATTCTACGAGTGTTAGGCCAGGATATTTTAGAGGCTTTCTCAGTAGCCAGGTAAGAGAATAAACTAAAGCAGTTATTTTCATGCAAATTATTATTATTTATGAGAAAAGTTATTTTCTGTAAAGCATGTATTATATATGTAGATTACGAAGGAAATGTACGTTTGAGAAAAATACTGCTACTATGTTGAAATGTATATATATATATGTATGAGATGCCAAAAATTATGATTTTTAGAATGCAATCTATGGTTTTATACGGCAAATGTGTGACATGAATATTATTTTACATGGAAAATCATTATGATATGATAATGATATGAATGAAGTGTGGGTTGAAAAATTATGAAAGTATACAGTACATTATGACGTTGACAAATACATGATAAATCGATTATTTTCAGAATGATGTATTTATGTCTGATTTCGGCGCGAGACCGTATTTATGAGACGATTGGCGCAAGGCCGTATTTATGTATGATTTCGGCGCAAGGCTATATTTATGTATGATTCCGGTGTGAGGCCGTGTATATATGAAATGATTACGGCACGAGGCCGTATTTGTGAAACTGTGAAAGATGCTATATTATCATGTATTATATGTTATCGAAACCCGGATATTAGTTTAGTTCAGTTCAGGAGCACAATACCATAGCTTATAGATCAGACATCTATGATCAGATTAGTACTAACCACCCCATGAGGGGGTGGGAGATGGATAGTTTATGTGGCTTTCAGTAGAGTGTGGACGTCCACTTGGCAGTCCGGACTAGGGTGTAGTGGGCCCATCGTACTTACAGATATTTTTGATTCAGCAATGGTCGGCCAGCCATTGTCGGGTCTTGCCTTCAGGCTGCACAACCCATCTGTTAGGACCGGAGGAGCCCATAGGTGGGCTTGATACACATAGGTGAACACCAATTTGACCCAAAAGCTCAAGCTAATAGGGTCTTGGGTCCATCCATGTATATAAGCACCCATTATCCACTTTAATTTTCTAATGTGGGACAAGCTCATAAGTGGAATTCTCAACAATCTGCCCCTCACTTGTGAGTTCCTACTCCCCCTTGAACGGAAACCATCCCCCTTCTGGGACAATTCTCCAACAATTGCTCAAGTGGGCCTTACCACTGCGTCTTACGTGCCTCAGATTGCATTCCACGTGCCTCCAAACCAATCCTACCTCCCACGTCTTGACCCTATTCGGATCCATCCACAGCCTAGATGATCCTTATTGGCCTCAACCACACACTTGGTCCTCCAACTGTTAGCATGTCAGGAGAATTAGCTTCCCGTCTCGAATTTTACGATGTCACTCACCCAGAGTTACGAACCGTCGGCTCTGATACCACTTGTTTGGACCGGAGGAGCCAATGGGTGGGCTTGATACACATGGGTGAACACCAATTTGACCCAAAAGCTCAAGTTAATTGGGTCTTGGGTCCATCCATGTATATAAGCACCCATTATCCACTTTAATTTTTCAATGTGGGACAAGCTCATATGTGGAATTCTCAACACCCGTCATAGGGGGTAATACATGACATTAGCTAACTATTCATCCTAGGTATATTTTCAGTATTATCAGTTATAACAGATGTTTTATGTACGATATGACTTATTAGCAAATATGAAAGCATGTGATTATCCAGTACGATATGATGAACGTTTACAGAAATATGAAATGTATTGTATATGTACAATTGCCTTAAATGTTCATGCTGCCACACAACTATATTTAGTTTATTTTCTCTTACTGAGAAGTGTCTCACCCCCAAACTAAATTAATTTTTTAGGGGACCCTGAGAGTCCGACTGTTCGTGACCGCCGTTGAGTCAGTGATATATTACCTCGTTAGGAGAGTAAACAACATACTAGGATTAGAATTGTTTTGGTTATGGGATCCTAGATGTATTTTGAAATATTTTGTAAGAATATAAATAAATATAGTATTTTGGGAATGTAGATAACTCTGGTATTATGCGTTATGGATGGATGATTGAGATTTTTTTTACTTGTTGCTACTTAGATTTCCACTGTGATTGATAGGTGTCCCCGTTACCCACGGGTTTGGGTCGACTTTTTTATTTATTATATTTCATTTTCTATTAAGGAATTTGAGGTCGTTACATTGTTTCCCATTTCTCATTCTCTAGTGAGAAAATCAATTGCACTATTGCATTCCCTATATTGATGAATTAACATGAAGTTCACTCCTTCTAGTTCCATCACGAGACCCTCCCAAAAATCCCAAAGATACCACAAAGTACATCTACCTTTCTGAAACCAATCAACAACAATTTGTGAGTTACTTTCAATAATCACATTAAAATAATAAAGTCGTTTACATAAACAAATTTCTTCCAAAATTGTTTTTAATTCCACACTATTATTCGGACCATTGCCAAAATAGTTTGAAAAAGTCGCTTTCACCATGCTATGACAATCCCAAATAATTCCTCCACCTCCTGAAGTATCCGGATTGCCCCTACAGCTCCCATCACAATTAAGTTTTATCCACCCTACTGGGTGTTTAACCTACGAAATAATTTTTCCAAGCCTGGCGCAAACTCCTTGATGTTGAATTTGAAACTCTTTTAAAATTATAATGTCCAAAATTTTCAATTTTCGAAAAGAATTAGAACTCTCAGCTAAAGAACTAACCTAGTATCGAACACTTCTCCAAATCTGATCTGTACTTTGATAAATTCCTTCCATTCTTACTTTGCATTTTCGATTCCAAATGCACCACGTAATCAAACACGAAATCAGACCAATTAAAATACTTTTAATAAATGATAACCGAGCATAGTGGAACCAGTTTGCAATTCTGTTTTTCCAAAGAAGAAACTGTTGGAAAGGAATCCCCAACACCATACTAACCCGATGCCAAACCTCTGAAACCACCTCGACTGAAAAAAGAATGTGATCAGTATTCTCCTAACTTCTCTGCACACAACAATCACTATCATTTCAATTTCTTTAACATCGACGAAGTGATTAAGATTCATGGAGAAAAGAAACCTTCGACAATTTTTGTTATTTGGTTTGGTCTAATAAAACGAAAAGAATTGAATAATTTGGGACGAACACTTAAACGAGCAAATTATAATTCATATTTATTTCAATTAAATGTTAAATATATAAACCAAATAATCCATAATTAATATCAAATACACTGTCAATCCTAAAAGTAAAATTTTATTATGACACTTTCAATTGTGATCACTAAGTAAGAGGGAAGAAAAAATTCAACCTTCCATGAGAGAGTACTCAAATGATATTAGTGTAGTGCCCATTGGTAGGGTGCCAAGTGTCGTGGTTTGTGGAGCTGTGCCTGTAGTCACTACCGTAGAGAGTGAATTCTGTAATTTTAGCCTGACTTGAGTGAGGGCAAACCAGTAGAAGTTAAATTTAAAATTTGTCCTAGGATTAATGTGTATAATGACAATATATATTGCGGAATTATATTTTTTATCAACTCTATTAGAATTCAACATTTGGGTTTGGATAAGCTTTTATCGCTATAAGATTCACCCCTTGTAGCAAGGGATATGATTTTTTTTATTTAAATATATGTCAATTTAAGTGAATCGAGTTCGATTTGGATAAACAAATTTTTATTTGTTTTGCTTAGTCTACTAGGTACAATGACCGCTACTGGAAGCCGAAGTTGCAGATACTTTGGCACTTTGTATATGGGATACATTATATGATTTTCTCCATCAGTATTCGTCGTACATGTTTAATTTTCTTTATCAGTATTTATATTAAATACATGTGTAAATAAGTATTTGTTGTATCTATATATATATATATGTGTGTGTGTGTGTGTGTTTGCAGAGCGTACTCACATACTCACAACAACAGTAGAAATTGATGGGCAAGTTCTACCCTTCTTCTCATATACCCAACTTTTCTTACCCAAGCTATTGAATGAACTTGACACTTCCTGTAGGATCATGGAACAAAATATTATTAGCGCGGCACCGGCCTCTGTTGTTTCCATGTGAGCATGTGGCTTCTGTTCAGACACTAGGATAAGCCTTTAATCCCTCAAAATATGATATGATATTCATCATAGTGTTTGATGGGATAGCCTTTCATACCTACACCTAATATTTCATAGACCAATTGGGGTCTCAATTAGGGTTTATTCAAAACCCTAAAAAGCTGGGACAGTACCAAATTTAACAGTTCCAACCGTGCTGCTGAACATTCCTGGGATGAGAAGAGGAATTGTCTTAATCCTCATGCTAGGGTTTGATCATCTCACTTTCCAATAATAAACAACATACCAAACGTTGATTCACTTAATCCAGACAAAACTATTGCATAAAGTGTAAGATTAGGATTACAGAGCCACTAGGCAATCATTTTCCCACCTGATCAATACCCTGAACCCCTGGCTCCTACACAATTGCTTAGGAGCCGATTCAATGCTTAAAGCCCACATGGATGACCAAAAACACACACAACCCGGGCCGATAGGGCATGTCCCTTTGGCTCTTACCCTATTATATTATTTTCTCCTTTTGTTTATTCTATTCAAAATGAGATTCCTTTCTCCTCTTTTTGACCATCCCAGTCCAACATAGTCCTTTTCTTTCCTCTTAACAGTGAAAGAACAGAAGACTAGAAAACAACACATGGCTACCATACTTTGATTCAGATCACTTTACTTTTCCAGCTCAAAGACAAATACAAAAGCCAACCAAAAATATATTCCTTGGATAGCTTATCTTTAATTTCTGTTTTATACATCAGGAACCCCAAAAAACAAGAACCAAAAAACTGGAAAATAAGAACACCCCCACCATATTTTGAAACATCTAGCTAGCTAGTTCAGATGCCCATATACCCCATTAACCCATTTCTCCCAGAGTTAAAAGCCAATTTCAAATTCTATTTCTACTGTTCTTTTCTGCAGCAATGGCTAGCAGCCTCTCCACACCTTGAGTCCAGATGTCATACTCCCTCTGGCTCCTGCATTCGAACTCAACAAGTCCACGCATTACCGTCTTCAACCCAAAGTATTTCCTGTTCTCACCACCCTCCAGCAAGTGCCGGCCAGGCCACGCCGGCATATCCTTGCAAACCTCCAAGACCGCATCTGAGAAGTTCAAAAGACAGAAATTAAAGATGAAATGAACACATATCCTTTTCTGCTTTATTATTGCCTACAGCTTTCTCAAATCCCCAAGCGGAGGAAGACCCACCTCCATTTCCGTTCACATTATTAGAGAAAGACAAAAGTAATTACTCACTCTTTTTCTTTTTTGTGATGGTCCCAGCAACATGCCTGCTCTTCATCTTCAGCATCACCTACAAGCAAAAGAAGCTTCAAAAATTAAAGATCCCAGTAAAAGTAAAAGAAGAAAGCGCATTCATTTTGGTTTTAGTATGCTCTTTATGATAGAACGCAGCCCAAGGCCACATTGCGCCTAATAAAAATGAGTCTCCGGCTACTGAGGCTGAGTTTCCCTCCTATGTCCAAGATGATGGCCCACTTGTATTCAAAATAAACCACTTAGATGTCTTGTTCCATTTCCGAATGATTACTTCCAGTGATGACCCTCGAATTAATGACTTTCTTATAATTTCTGCGGGACAATGATGAGTTGAGAGAGTGAAAATATTGGTTTGAATGCTGGTGCTTGAAGCTCACGTGAATTTTTTTCCAACTAAATTGAAATTTTGAGAAGATGAAGACTCTTTCATCCTGCACAGTATCTTGAGATTTGTGTCTCTGTACTTGTGTCTACTAGCACCACTACTTTTTATGAGACCACTAGATATTTGCTTTATTGCTTGATTTCACCTCGTTGATGGCAACTTACATTGTTCAGTTTCTTGATAATTGTAATTGAGAATGCAGCTGGTTTACATTCATTGTAATCCTACTGTTTCACATGGTGAAAGGTTGGCAATGGATCTTGTTCTCAAAACTTTTCCATTTACATTTACCGCCACATTTTCAGTAATTATGAAGGATCCCACGAAACAAACCCCAGGTGATTGGTAGGATATAAGCATGAGAAGGAAACCCATGGAAGATTCACTTGGAAGACCTTTAATATCACATTCCTAACAAATCCTATAACACAAACTAAACAGAAGTACTGCCATTAATCCCTTTCTCAAAAATAAATTTCATAAAATGTCATTCCAATGCATCTTAAATTCTGTGAACCAAAAGCTGGCACTTATTTTGATTAAAAAAAAAGGCACTAATTTACACAGCGTGTAACTAGCAATTGAACTGGAAAAAGCAAATGATGAACAGAGAATATAGCTGGTAATTGGAGTACATAGGGTGGCAGGGTCCTAACCTGACCCGTTCTGTTGATGTAAACAGAAACTATTTTCCAATGTAGATCACCTGCATAAAGCAGAATAAAAATAACTTCTTAATTCCATCAAAACTGTAAAAAAATTGCAAACACGAAATGAATGCCTGAATTGAGCTAAGCAAAGCTCAAGGAAATAGCAAATAGCTCAGTTAAACTTTGATTTGATAGTGTTTTGAAACATAAATTTGTAGCAATCAGTCTGCAGACCGGAGTAAAAAAATTAATAAAGAAGAACCACAAGGGACAAATTTCTTCCCATTTTCGTGAAAGCATGTAGCCAAGACATCAAAGCTGTGTAGAATACAGATTTCAGTTCTTGAATTTGAATCTGTAAATTTGAATTGAAGCTCAACAGGAAGTA
Organism: Malania oleifera; assembly: GCF_029873635.1. NCBI lineage: Eukaryota > Viridiplantae > Streptophyta > Magnoliopsida > Santalales > Ximeniaceae > Malania > Malania oleifera. Next base: position 9,638,350 of record NC_080419.1, read on the forward strand.
CCCAATTAAACCTCATCTATCTTTTGCATTTTGTCTAAATAGGCATAACTGTAAACCCACACCAGTATTGAAAATTTATGCTCCCAAAAGACCCAATTAAAATAAAGTGTTGAATTCTACTCATTTTGTTTCAACTAAGCTAATTCCAGGCCTAAAAAAAGGAGCCAAATGGAAGCAGGTAAAGAGAGGCTACCCTTGCGAGTGCGCTTGAGTAGCTCACAACCTCTGGCAAGCAATTCCCGGCTGCAGATGCCGAGAAAATTATCTTCAGGGACAAGTTCTCCACTGTAACTCCCGTTAGAACCATTGCTACCATTTCCACCCATCCCCATCCCCATCCCCTTGTCCACCGGAATCACTGCCGCTATGTTCCACACCTCCTTCAATGCCCTCGCCTTCAAGGTGGCCGCCCCGCGCAGCGCTGCAACCCCACCACCACCAAACACACTCGTTAATAATTGCTCATTCAACTACCGAACATTTCAGTCCATTAAAAATTTTGATAAAGAAAACCATAATTGACAGTTCGACACACCTGTCGCTGCCGCTGCCGTCAATGTCATGATATCACCAGCGGATCGAACGTTAACGGCGGAGCTAACGACGGAGGCAAGGTGTTCACGCTCCGCCCCCATGGCTTCGGCAGCTTCTACGCATTGGGCGGCGACCAACGTGGCGGCGGACGCAACAGCCATGTTAGTCTTTGCCATCTGCTCGTCTTTGCCGGACTCAGATGAGGCGGCGGTAGCGGCGGCTATGGCAGCGACGGCAGCCGCCACCCCAGCGACGGAAACAGCTGCGTGGAGCTGAGCATTGTGCGCTCTAGTCTCCTCTTTCTTCTTCTCCCTCCTATCCTTCAACCACCTCCCGACTGTCTTTCCTCCGCCGGTGCCGGTAGTGGCGCCGCCGCCGTTGGCCCCGGTTCTGTACTGGGCATTCACGGGATTGTTCAACCGGCCGAACTGCATAGATGGATGGCACCATCATTTATTCTTCGATGTAATTTATCGAGATTAAACACTAAATCCAAGTGGTGCGGGTGAGCTCAGACCGCACCCACCCCCCCCCCCCCCACCCCTCGTGCTCTGGTGTGATGTAATGTAAGCGAGACAAGTTCATCGGAGAAAGACAATTCAGGACGCTATACTCGATCAAATTAAAATACTAAAATATTATTATTTCTTCAAGAACGGCTGTAATTCCGATTAATTTGGTTAGAAATTCGTACAGAAAAGAGGAGTTCTTTTTAAAGAAAATTAAGAAAAAGTAATTAGCGGAGAAATATAGATCATCACTGGAATTAATGAGCCCAGGTGCAATTACTTGTGCATAATTTCGGCAGATAATACCAGTCCAGGGAAAATACGTAGGCGATTACTTTTCCATTGAAAAAAGTGAAGCAATAGTAACTCTACCCTTTACTGCGAGTGTAATGAAGGCATTGGGTATTGAGAAAGCTGAGAGTGTTAGGCTTCGGTGGTCAGTGTTCGTGCTTTGCAGTTAAAAGAAGAAACAGAAACAGCCTCAGGCCATATGCATGTCAGATTTTCCGGCAACGTGTCAGGTGCCGGAGGGAAGGGCAGTAACTAACCTTGACGTCCTCGATTTCGGAGGGAGAAACAGGGGGGCTATCCGTCAGGGAACCGCAGCTCTGGCCGCCGTTCAAAGGGCCACTGCTGTGCGAGAGCCTTCCCGATGTGCGTGGGGATACCTCCTGCTGCGCAAACTCAAAATCATGGCGTGTTATGCCACGGACAGGTAATAATTACAAAAAACCAAATTATTGTCAATAAAATAATGTTTCCTTGATTAAGAATGGGGAGAAAAGGGAATAATTGTAGGTGGGTATGATTAAAATAATCCTTAAAATTGGAGAACCGGAAAGAGAATAGAAAATGAATCTGCGACTGAGAAAAATGTTGCAGAGGAAGCTTTGAAGCAGGGGCAGTAATTGCGCAGAAATGTTTTAAATAATCCGGTTGCTTTCGAAAACACTCGCAATGAAACAGGGGAAGCGGCTTAGTGTGAAGGGATGTACTCGAAAATACAGAATGGGTCAGGGACTAAGGGCAGAAGTAATTTGCGAGGCGATTTTACGTTTCTGGCCTAGCTTGAAGCACAGAGACAAGAATTTCCATATCAGAACAGAGAGGCTCAGGCAACAATCCAAGGCCACTACTAACAAACAATTACTAGGTTACAAAAACAAAACAGAGAAACCCACTCAAAAGTTCCATAAATTCCTACCCTCAAAGAAAAACAAAATGATCTCAGCAAAAACAAAGGGGGTTGGTTCGCCAGAGAGGGGAAGAGAGAGAGACAGAAGCAAGGTATCAAGGATGCATAACCCAATCAACACATTCACCAAATTTGTCCGCACATGCTCTGTTTTTCCCCGCAAGAAAATCTTACCGACTGTGACATGATACGTTCCATAACCAGCTGCGAAGTCTCAGAGGAAGCAAAAGAGAAGGGGTTCCCGGACACGGTGGCGGTCTCCTCCGCCTCTCCAGCCAGGTCTTCCACTATAGTCCCGCCGCCGCCCCCACCTCCTCCGCCGCCACTCAAAGTCTTGGAGAGCATTTGAGGGGGAGCCAGAGCCTTGGAAACTTCAAGGGCAGAGACGCTCCAAGAGCGCGCCAGGAACTCCATGGGCTCACGGGGAGTCTCCGGCGGCCTGAACCCCGTTGGGACCAGGTCCAGCCGCCATTGCTCGCCGATGGTTTTGTCCATGTACCGACTAGTGGGTAGTGAAGCTGTGAGGCCGAAACGACGCTGAGGGCGCGCAGGAGAGCAGAGGCTTTGAGGGCGGAGTAAGGTTGTGTTGGGGTCGGTGCTTTATAAAGAGGAGAGAGAGAGAGAGAGAGAGAGACAAAGCAGCACAAAATCCAGTGTTAATTAAGCTACTTAAACTTAATTTATGCAAAAGAAATCTAAGCATACTAAAGAGATTAATTAATGTTCTTTCGATTAACAAAAGGCTTAAAGTAAGTTTAAAAAGAAAAAGGTGGAGAAGTATTACTATTTACTGATAGGTTTGGGAGACGCTGGGGAATTACTGGAGACGCGCTGTAGAAATGGGAACAAGGTTTTAGGCAGTGGGTCGTCTGGGACAGAGTACAGCGATAGTGGTGCCACTTCTACTGCTCTGTTTGGTTGTTTACACATGTAAGGCCTCGGTCTTTTTTCATTTTTTAAAAATGCATCTGAGCCCTTTTGGGTTTTTGGAAATTCCTTCGCTCTTTGAAAATGTTATTAGGAATTCGAAAATGTTAAGGGTCTGGGGACTGTGTCAAGGCCCACTCACTCTTTCTTTTTTCTTTTTGTTTTTTCAAATAAGGATCCAACCTTCATTTATTTATTAATAAACTCTCGCTTTTTGTGAAAAAATAGCAAGATTACAATAGAAAAAAAACTTTAAAGGCGTCTCAAAAATAATACCAAACATCCGATAAAAACATGATTATAAGACCAAACAAAATAAGAACTTACAAATCAATAAAACACCCCACGCAACAAAACAAACAAAAGAAAAAAGAAAAAAGAAAAAAAAATCTCATATAAGGCTCACTCATTTGATTATTCTATTATTGTTAACTTATTAAGCAACTAGGTATAGGTGATAGCAGAGTGAGACCCACGACCCACGCATTCGATTATTCTACTCTACTATTTTTGATTCATGCACAAATACATTGTCACTCACTATTTTAACATGTTTCGAAATTTGAATTAAAATTTAGAGTAATATACCATAAAAGTTTTGATTCAATCATGTTGAAATTCACATGAATCAACTTTAATCTTAAACACAATATAATCTTATATTTGAGAATTTACACCACCTTTGGAATAAAATAAAATATAAAGGTAAGATGTGCGAATTTGACTTTTAATGTATAATTTATCTTAATTTGAATTTTTGCTTTATTGAGTTCGATCAAAATTATATGAATCAAATTATGTGCCTCGATTATAATCTAACCTCATGTGTTTTTGAGAGTGTTGGATTTGAAATTATATTAAATTCAATAATATTTAATATTTGAATTCAACCCATAGCAAATACAATTATAATTTTGACTTTCTTCATGCATATTGCTAGAATTGGAAGGGTGATATTAAAATTGCATGGATTTCAACAAAATATTATGTTAAATGGGGTAAAATACACTCCCGGTCACTCAACTTTGAACTAAAAATTTTAATACTACTAACTTTAAATTTTTGTGTTATGGTTACCTAAGTACAAATTTGTTGGTAAATCTCTATCTGTCCACTTTAAATGACTTTCCATCACGTATGCTAAATTGGAGCTCATTTTTTGCCTTCATGACATCATGGGCCCCATTATAACACATGCCACGTCATTGGCCTCAAAATATAGGCACATGACTATCATGCGCCTCAACCACCACCATTAACTACGTAAAATAAACTCGTGGTCACTCAACGTTCCTCTCTTATGATGAAAGAGAAGAAGACGAATTAGAGTACATGACACCCTTTTCGTCGTGATTTTCTATTGAAGAAGGAACAACGACAATGTCTCTTAACATATTAAGAAGGTGCAATGATTATCCACCTAATTATGGTAAAAAAAAATGAATTTTTGATTACTTAAGAGTTAGAGTAAAGTTTTAGTGTTTGGCTTTTAAAGACATTTATAGTGTGCTCTTGTAACTGCAATTAAAGTTAGGGTTTTTTTATAAAAAAAATTTCTTGTCCCTTTGCTTTTCTTTGTCGAAATGAAGAATGGGATGGAAATAGGTTGTTATCAAAATTTTTAAGATGCAATATGCCAATTTTTTAAGATAGTGGCCATTTTTTTTTGGGGTTAAGTTATGGGTCATTATTTTAATGTTTATGATCCATGTTGTTTACTCATGCTTGACTGGTTGATCATTGTGTGATTTATTTGAATGCAAGCATAGAAGAGTGACCATGGTATTATTTTGTTTGGATGTAAGAATAGAGTAATGGCCATTAGTGCTTGTTTCTATTTTTCGTTTGTAGGTAAAGAACAACTACCATATGTGCTTCTGTAAACATAGGGTAGAGCCATTGGTTCATATGTAGGCATAGAATAATGACCATGGGTGCTTTGTAAGCATAGAACATCAATCATTGGTGTTACTATGTGATAGTTGAGTGAGTGTGAGGTATAGTGTTCTAAAAATTTAGTTGTTATTTCTACGAATGTAATTTATATACAATAATTGACTTCATGTTTGGTAATTGTGTTATGTGTTTTCTAAAATTCAAGTGTGGACAAAAAAGATTTCTTCATCATTAAGTACCGCCATGGGGATGCATTACTAAAATCGAGGATAAAAACATATATTATCGGTCGAAGGTTGATCACTTTGATTGGTGTAGTGTTGATCATATATCTTTACTAGATATAGATGACATGGTAGAGACTTTGGGGCACAATGACTTTATTGTAGAGACCCGACTAATTATCATAATTTAATAATAAAAAAATGAGAGAAAAGGAATTAAAAATAGGAAAATTAAATAAAGTCTCGTCGACGAACAGAGGGGATTCGTCAACGAGCACATATGAGGGTCTCGTCGATGGGGACGTGTCTCGTCAATGAGAAGATACCAAGAGGCTATTTTCCAAGCTCTGAATTTCGTCGACAAAGAGTAGGCATTCGTCGACAAACGTCTTTCTTGACCTCGTCGACAAAGTGATGTGACTTGTCAATGAAGGTCAGTGTATATATAGCCTAAACCTCATTTTTCAGCTGAAATTTTCGCACGAATCACTCTCTCTCTCCTCAATTCATCCCCTTTTCCTTCTCTCTAAGTTTTTGGACCAGATTCTTACCAGTTTAACGATCCGAGACCATCACGACGTTCTTGGGAAAGTTCTCTTCAAGTATGCTAGAACGGATCGTTGGTGGGGTTGGTTTGAAATTCATCCCAATCTCAGGATAAGACATTTTATTTAGTATTTGCCTTTCCCACAGTTATAAGAAATGTAGAATACGAAGAAATATTGATATTTTGTTCTGAGAGATGTTGTTTTCAGGGTGTTGAGTGGGGAACCCTACAGGTGTAGGGTTAAGATACAGTAGGGGCTTTTCAGAAATTGGGTAAGGGAAATATGCTATGCTGGGGAGTTTTTAGAATGTACAACAGAAGATTATGTATGTATATTTACAAGCATGTTGATTAGTCTATTTTTCCATAATATCATGAGTATTATTATTTAAGAGAAATTACAGATATGAAGCATGAGATTTTAATTACATAGTTGTGTGGCCTGAGTTTATTATAGTTTAATATGTTGATTATGAAACTTTACAGATATCCAGTTATGCAAGTATATTAGTAGAAAGTAAGATTTATAACATTTTTAGAATAACATGATTTCTAAACCATAGCACTCAGATAGATATTACAAATATTGTAGACAGATGTTATAGATATCTCAAATAGATATTACAGATATTACAAACAGATGTTACAGATATTTCAGATAGATATTACAGACAGATGTTACATATATTTTAGAAAGATATTACAGATATTACAGACATATATTACAGATATCTCAGATAGATATTTTATATATTACAACTCAGATTTATAGTGTTATGGTTATTTTGAAATCATGTTAAAAATAGTAAGATATATATATTAGTAATACATGTGGTATTCAGATCCCTGAGGAAATTTTAGGCAGATACAGACAGCAGAGCACGGTACCATTGCTAGATCAGATAAAGTGCAACCAAATAACTTAAATAGTATGTGGATTCCATCTAGCCGCACCAAGAGAGATTGTAGTCTTCCCAGCGAGTTAGGTTGAGGTGGCTGGTTAGACGATGTTAGATTTGGAGATTGCCCGAAGAGATTGCAGTAGGCCAGATTGGCGGATGATAGAGATATAGATTGACTTGCCTGGTAGGCCAACCAAAGTAAGTCTAGCCTATGGGTCGCACATCCTTGTCATGAGGGGTAAATCATGACATATAGATCTCAGGGTATTAGCAAAAGTTCCTATGTACAAATATATCACACAATAGCAGATATAATATGATATTAGAAGTATGTATGTGTAGAAAACTTAGATACACAATTATATTTTAAATTATATTACGAGAATTTTGTACGGTATACCAGCATATTATACCAGCATATCTGTTTTACAGTATCAGTATTATATCTATATATTAAATGTGTAACTCAGCCGCTACACACTAGTAATAGTATATTTCCTCTTACCGAGCGATGTCTCATCCCAATGACTTACTATTTTTTAGGAGATCCAACTAGGCGAGCGGATCAGATTCGCGGGTAGAGGATTGCTCACACTACCCTTACTGGAAGGATAGGTGTTTCTATGATGTCAGTGGTTTAGGGTAAATCCCAAGATTTTGATGACGTCACTGGGTGTTTTTGTGATACCTGCATATGTTGGGATTTATAGATTTCTGGTATTGTATATGGATGTTTACAGTTTCTTGTACACCGTTGCATAGGAATGTATGGAGTACAGAGTTTCCTCAGTGCTCTTTTGGGCATGAGATGTTTTCAGTAGTATTACGGACAGCTTGGTAATATGTTATACATATATTAAGGAAAAAAATAACATAATGATATAAGTAGCAGGTCGTTACAATTTGGTATCAGAGCCTAGGTTGTTAGGTTATGTAGACTCTAAAATGCAGCGGAAACAATACTAGAATATAGGAAAAAGAATTTGAGGTTTTGTTCTGTGGTCTAGATACAGGATTTTTGTGGTGGTTTCTGTGTTTTTCCTGGGGTGACGATTTGAGGAAAGCCATAGTAAACTATCGACGAGTCGTGTGTTCAGGTTGCAGGATTGGATTTTAGGTTAGGAATAGGGGGAAATTATTAAAAGAGAGTCTAAAATTTTAGTTGAATGGAATAAATTAGATCTATATGGGAAATAGGATTCTAAAACGGTGTTCTATGTATTTTCAGGATGGATCCAGGTAGTAGTGGTACAAATCTAGGAGGTGATAGACCAGGACCCTCCAGTATGGGAGGTGGAGATACAGATACAGTATTGCGCAGCGTCACCCAACAGGTGATGGCTGAGATGGCTAGGAATGAGGGAGAGCGTGGCTGCACGATTGAGGAGTTTACGCGGATGAAGCCTCCATCTTTTGCTGGAGGACCTGACTTAATTGTAGCTAAAAACTGGGTTCAGGATGTTGAGGAGATTTTGGCAGTGCTAGCATATACAAATTAGCAGAAGGTGTCATTTGAGTCATTTAAACTGACAGAAGAGGCAAAGCTACAGTGGAGGTCAGCGTGATTAATTGAGGAATAGAGGCCTGATCTAGTGCCAGTAACATGGAGTCGGTTTAAGGAGCTGTTTTTTTAGCGATATTTCCTTGCTATCGTTCGGAGTGCGAAGGCAGCAAAATTCCTGCACTTAGTTTAGGGGCAGATGACAATGTCGTAGTATGCTGCACAATTTATTGAGTTGCCCTGTTTCGGCCCACATTTAGCACCAGATGAGGAAAAGAAAGCAAGAAAGTTTGAGGAAGGCTTAAGAAAGAATTTATTCGAGCAAGTTATCAGTTTTCGGGCCCAGACATTTGCGTAGGTGGTAGATAGAGCTGCCGTTATCGAGAGTAACATGCAGAGAGTTGTCGTAGCTCAGAGTCAAAGAAAGAGACCCATGCCTTAAGATCTTCAGGCGAGTTTTAGTCGAGGGCCATGGAGAGGAGACCAATATGGGGGTTTTTAGGGACGGATGACGGGCTGCGGTGGTCCTTAGGGTGGACGGGCTATTCCTACCTGTACTAAATATGGTCAGAGACATCCAGGTGAATGTAGAATGGGAGAAGATGTTTGCTACTGTTGTGGGAGGCCCGGGCACAGGTCTTGGTCATGTAAAGGATTGCCGACTCAAATACCAGCTCCTAGACCGTATCGGGGTGGTTATTAGGCGACCCGTGGAGGCCAGTAGAGGAACACTACATCGGTGAGAGTGTAAGCGTTGATGTCGAGTGACACCGATGCAGCTGGAGACATGGTTACAGTTACCCTCACTACTTTTTCATATAAAGTTGTTGTTTTATTTGATATAGGTGTCACCCATTCTTTTGTTTCATCAGTGTATACTAAGTTAACGGGGTATGAGGCACGGTTTTTGGATGTTGGGTTGGCTGTAGCTACGCCAACTGGATCAATGGTGAGTTGTAGGAGGGTACTCAGGAGCTTTCCAACGATTATTCAGGGGAAGGTATTGCCAGCCGATCTTGTGATGTTAGATATGCAGGGGTTTGATATAATTCTGGGCATGGATTGGTTGGCAGTTAACCATGCTAGTATCGATTATCACTTAAAAGAAGTGATTTTCAGACCTCCAGGTGAGCAAAAATACAGGTTTCTTGGTTCATGTGTCCGTTCTTTACCACATCTTGTGTCAGCTATTCAGATAAAGAAACTGATTCAAGATGGCAACCAGGGATTTATTGCCTACATAAAGCAATTGTCAAAAGAAGAATTGAAACAAGATGATATTCCTCTAGTTAGAGAATTCTTAAATGTATTTCCAAAAAAATTATCTGATTTGCCACTAGACTGTGAAGTTGAATTTATTGTGGATCTTTTACCGAGGTCAGCACCAGTATCTAAAGCACCTTACTGAATGGTTCCTGCTGAGTTAAAGGAACTAAAAGATCAACTGTAGGAATTGCTAGATAAAGGATTCATCAGGCCCAATGTGTCGCCCTGTGGAACACCAGTTTTATTTGTGAAGAAAAAAGATGGGACCATGAGGATGTGTATAGATTACAGAGAGATAAATAAACTGACAATTAAGAATAAATATCTTATTCCCAGGATCGATGATTTTTTTTATTAGCTCCAAGGGACCTAGGTCTATTCTAAAATTGACCTTCGGTCGGGTTATTATCAGGTGAAAGTTAGGGTAGATGATGTCTCAAAGACGGCATTTCGAACGAGATATGGGCATTACAAGTTCCTAGTGATGCCATTTAGGTTAACTAACACACCCGTAGTATTTATGGATTTCATGAATCAGGTGTTTCATCAGTACTTGGACTAGTTTGTGGTTGTATTCATTGATGATATACTGGTTTACTTGAGGAGTTTTGAGGAGCACGAGCATCATTTGAGTCTGGTATTGCAAACATTGAGAGAGAGAGAAAGAGAGAGAGAGAGAGAGAGAGAGAGAGAGAGAGAGAGAGAGAGAGAGAGAGAGAGCTATACGCGAAGTTTAAGAAATGTGAATTCTGACTGAGGTAGGTTTCTTTTCTTGACCATATGATCTCCGAGGCAGGTGTATCAGTTGATCCGAGTAAGATAGAGGCAGTAGTGAATTGGGTAAGGCCATTGAATGTTCAATAAGTCAGGAGTTTTATGAGTTTAGCAAGCTATTACCGACGTTTTGTTGACGGTTTCTCCAGTTTATCAAATCTACTGATGCAACTTACGAGAAAGAATGTAAGGTTTGAATGGACTGATAACTGTGAGCAGAGCTTTCAGGAGTTGAAACAAAGGTTGGTTACTGCCCCAGTATTAGCTATCCCATCAGGAGAGAATGAGTTTGTGATATATAGTGATGCATCGTTGAAGGGTCTTGGATGTGTGTTAATGCAACGTGGAAGAGTCATAGCTTATGCATCTAGACTGCTTAAAAATTATGAAAAGAACTATCCTGTGCATGACTTAGAATTAGCTGCAGTGGTTTATCTGGAGGCATTATCTATATGTTGGGAAGTGCGAAATCTTCACGGATCATAAAAACTTAAAATATTTCTTTACCCATGAAGAACTGAATATGAGGCAAAGAAGGTGGCTAGAACTTATTAAAGACTATGACTACACTATTAGTTACCACCCAAGGAAAATGTGGTAGTAGATGCTCTGAACAGGAAATCAGTCGGACCAGTACTGGCAGCTATGGAGATTCAGCACCCAATCCTGATGGATTTAGAGAGACTTGGCATAGAGTTAGTAGAGGATAATCCTTAGGCAATTATTGCCAGTCTGGTTATGTACCCTACGCTATATGAAAAGATTAAGGACGCTTAGGGTGATAAAGCAGAGTTAGCAGAGGTAATAGCCAGAGTACGGGATGACCAAGGAGAAGATTTTAGTATCTCTGATGATGAAGCTTTGAGATTTCGCACTAGATTGTGTGTGTCTGCAGATAATGATATTAGAAGAATGATTTTAAAGGATGCTCATAGATCACTATACACAGTACATCCCCGGGAGTGCTAAAATGTATAGGGATTTGCGAGAGTATTTCTAGTGGAGTGGAATGAAAAGGGAAATTGCTAAATTTTTACAGTAGTGTTTAACGTGCCAGCAGGTTAAGGCTGAGCACCAGAGACCAACAGGGCAGTTGCAGCCACTCTTTATTCCAAAGTGGAAGTGGGATCACTTCTCTATGGATTTTATTACTAGGTTACCACCAGTATGACAGGAATTGAATGCTATTTGGGTGATTGTTGATCGTCTGACGAAGACGCTCATTTCATCCCCATTAAAGTCAGTTATTCCATGGACAGATTGGCAGAAATATACGTTTAGGAAATAGTTCGTGTCCATGGTGTACCGGTATCCATAGTCTCAAACCAATATCCTCGATTTACTTCACGATTTTGGAAGAGCTTTTAGGAGGCTATGGGTACACAGTTAGCATTTAACACTGCTTTTCACCTTCAGACAGATGGTCAAACTAAGAGGACTATATAGACATTAGAAGATATGCTTTAGGCATGTGTACTAGATTTTGTGGGTAACTGGACCCAATTTATGCCGCTAGTTGAGTTTGTTTATAATAACAGCTATTAGGCTAGCATCGACATGACACCTTACGAGGCACTGCATGGTAGAAGGTGTCGTTCCCCTCTTTTCTGGGACGAAGTAGGTGAGAGGCGAGTTTGGGTCTAGAGATAGTACAACAGGCATGTGATAATGTCTGACTAATTAAAGAAAGAATTAGTACCGCACAGAATTGGCAGAAAAATTACACACACACTCGTCGCCGGGAATTAGAATTTGATGTGGGGGATATGGCATTCTTGAAAATAGCTCCTTTAATAAGGATTATAAGATTTGGGAAGAAGGGAAAGTTGAGCCCTAGGTTTATTGGCCCTTTTAAGATACTAGAGAAAGTGGGGTCAGTTGCCTACAGGCTAGCTTTTCCACCAGCCTTGTCTAGGATACACGGCGTATTCCATGTTAAGGAAATACGTCCCAGACCCATCCCACATAATTAGTTATGCAGAAATAGAGCTTAAAGATTCATTAGTTAATGAAGAAGCACTAGTATAGATCTTAGACCGAAAGACACAAGCATTGTGCACCAAAGAAATTCAGTTGGTAAGAGTTTTGTGGAGAAATCATGCTATAAAGGAAGTTTCTTGGGAGCTCAAGGAACAGATAAGATAGAATTACCCACAATTGTTCTAAGAGATTTAGTTATAACCAAGTAAAATGTAAGTAGTTAGGTAATATTTCTTGTGCAGGTATATGTAATAATTTAGTTAGTAAATAGTCTTTTAGTTTTATATGTGTAATCTCCCAGAACGTAGAATGTAACCACGGTATTCCTCCGCCATAAGTAAGTGTAAGTAATAAAATAAGTAGACTATTTTTCTTAAAAGAATAATGTATGATACAAATAATAAATTGCGAGGAAAAAATTTTATAAGGAGGGGAGAATGTAGAGAACCGAATAATTATCATAGTTTAATAATAGAAGAAGGAGAGAAAAGGGATTAAAAACTAGAAAATTAAACAGAGTCTCGTCGACGAACACAGGGGATTCGTCGACGAGCACATATGAGGGTCTCGTCGACGGGGACGTGTCTTGTTGATGAGAAGATACCGAGAGGTTATTTTCCAAGTTTTGACTTTTGTCGACGAGTAGTAGGCATTCATCGACGAACGTCCTTGTAATAACCCCAAAAAGGGATATAGAAGATTAGTGGAGTGGTTCCTAAAAAAAAAATTAATTAATTAATTAATCGGATTTATAAAAAAAATGAAAAAAATAATTAAATTTTATTTTTATTTTTATTAATAAAATATATTATTATTATTAATATTAATTAAATATATTATTATTATTATTATTATTATTATTATTATTATTCTCCTGAAGCTAGGAGCTTCAAGAGATTTGTTTTTGTTTCTTTTGGTTTTCTTTTTTTTTTTCTTTCTTCTTCTTCTTCTTCTTCTTCTTCTTTTCTTCTTCTGTTTTCCTGTGCACACAGACTCACTCTCTCCTCTCATTCTCTCTCCCCCTCTCATCAATTTCGTGATGGATTTTCGCCCGATCAAAAATCGGAAGATACCGTTGGGCTCCATTCTCCGCTACTGTCATTTCTACTAGAGCGGATCTGTGACGCCCCGATTTTCGTACAATTTTTTTTTCTTTTAATAAATAAATAATCACGTCATAAATCCACAACATCCACAAATCGGCCACGTCAACAATCCTAGTACCATTCATACGACCCGACCCGCATTGGATACCGGGTAAAAAGTATTTTATTAAACAACCTAACAGCAAAAGCCAGTATATACACATAAGTCAGAATACAATACCTAGAGTATCAACATGCATAAATACACAACACTATCTCATACCCAAAAATAATACAATCCTAGGAAACCACACCTCCCTAGTCAAAACTCACCCTGTATCTCAGGGTCCCAGCTCCCTATGATCACGGAGCTCTACCACCTGGCCTATCTCTGTTCCCTGAAAAATTTAGATAATTTGGGTGAGACACATCTCAGTAAGAATGAATAGATTATTTACAGTGTGTGGCCAAATGCGTAAAATTATAATACACTTTACTTTTCAAATCACCATTTCCTTTGAGAAAATACACTGATATTCACAAACACATAATCATATAAATATACAACACAAGCTTTTATAAGCTTAAAAATCATTTATCAAATTTAATGATTTCCAACACATATTTACACGCGAAGTTCCTGAGAATAGGGAAGATTACCCGCCCATACAGGTAGCTTCCCTCTGCCCTAACACGTTATGCAGCCGGGTATAGCCACATCTGAGACCCATTAGGGCACTCACCTTACTCAGTAAGCCCTCAGGCGGAGAGTTTCACTTCGCTTTAATTATTTATATTATTAACTCACACTGTTCCATTTCTCAATTTTATCATTCTTTATTTCTCAATTTCCATTCTTTCTTTCATTTCTCATTTTAGCCAATTTTATCATTCTTTCATTTTTCATTTCCACTTTACTTTTCGGCTCATGAGTATCCTCAGTATCAAATACCAACATCGCGTCTGTAGCTCATGGCTACCCTAAGGATCTTTCTATACACGCCATGCTTCCCCCCATGGTCAAGGTTGTGCGGCCCGAAGGCTGGATCTAACCGCGGTTGGCTGACCCGGTTAGATCAAATATCATATCACATATCGCGTCTGTAGTACGATTGGCCGGCCTAATACCCTGATCCGGACTCAAGGGGCCCAACAACCCTACACAATGGCACAGTCGACTATCACGCCACACGCTCCAAGAGTCCGTGTGGTTGCACTAACACCACTCGCAACAGTACCGTGCTGAATATCATAACCATCCAACAGGGTTTACCACCACATACCCGCAATCATTATGCGGTATTGGCATTTTATCAATTATATTCCAGTATATCACAATTCAGTTCAATATAAATATTCTCATCATTTTCTGTGCACATTTCATCATCTCGTAATATCATATATCATATTTCATGTATTTTTCACATTTTCCCAAAATACTCATTTCTCATGCAAATAATTTTCACTCACAAATAAATACCACATTTCATTATTTTTCAATATCAATAATTCACAAAATCTCATTTTCCAGGCAAAACAATTCTACTCATATAATAATACCATATTACATTATTTTCCACTAATCAGATCAGTAATTCTTATTTCAATATTTTTTCAGAAATTATACATTATTATATTTTACACTCCAAAATATCACAATTTACAATTACTCAAATGCCACACAATTTATCTGATATTTATATCATAATAATTTTCAGAAAAAATATCATATGCTCAATTTCATATATTCATTCAAATAATAATTCTAAAAACACTGCTATAATTTAGTCCCCTTACCTGACTTCCTGAGAGTCTTCCTAGAATCCCAAATTCTATGCCCTTGGCGTCTGAAATTCAACTCCTGCAATTTACATTTTTTCCAAATTAATTAATATATTTCTCCAAAATAGTACCCATCTAGCCTTCCCTAGACTCCATATACCTCAAATTAATATTTAAACTATTATTTAATACCCCCACTTAATTTTCTAAATTTTGCCTGCGGGTCCTAAAATTACACCCGCAGCGCTCACCCGGGTCCAAAATTCCAGAAATCCTACTTCAACCCAAAATGCTCAATATTTTAGAATTTCTAAATTAATGCTAATTAATTAAAAATAAGCCACTTAATAATCGCTGCACCCCAAATTTGGAGTTTTGGCCCGACACCCCCACGAGAATTCCGTCCCACTAGACTTGTAAAGAATCATTCCTAGATTCTCGTGGTGGTGTCCGTTCGTCAATTGGGCTTATATTTTGCAAGAACTTAAAGAAAAAGGGAAAAATGGCTTACCTCAGGGAATACGCTTACGCCGCTCCTACCACCGATCCGCTCCTGTAGAAATGACGGCAGCGGCGAATGGAGTCCAGTGGTATTTTTGGATTTTCGATCGGGCGAAAATCCATCACGAAATCGAGGAGAGAGGGAGAGAGAACGTGAGGAGAGAGAGAGAGAGATGCAGAGAGTTACAGAGAAAAGAAAAGAAGAAAAGAAGAAGAAGAAGAAGAAGAAGAAGAAGAAGAATGCTAATAATAATAATAATAATAAAAATAAAAATAATAATAATAATAACAAATATACTTGAATCTCCTGAAGCTTGTTGAAGCTTCAGGAGGATAAATATTATAATAATAATAATAATAATAATAATATTTAATTAATATTAATAAAATTTTTTTTAATAAAAAAATTAATTTTAATTAATTAATTTTTTTTCTTTTTCTTTTTAAATTCGTTTAATTAATTAATTAATTAATAATTTATTAATTAATTTTTTTTAAAAACAGTTTAATGATTTTATTTTATTTTTATTTTTTGGAATCATTCTATAAATCTTTTATAGCTCTTTTTGGAGGGGTGTTTAAAAGGATCGATGTTAGGATCACGCGGCGTAGCTCCTAGAATAAGTCTTTCTCCTTTTTCTTAATTTCTTGCAAATTAAAGTCCGGTTGACGAAACGACACCACCACGCATCTAGAGATGTTCTCTACAATCTAACGGGACAAATTCTCATGGGGTCGGTATGGAACAAAATCTAAATTTGGGGGTACGAGAGTTATTAAGGGCCTTTTTTTAATTAATTAGGATAATTTAGAATGCAAAATGTTCACATCTGGATTGAAATAGAACTTTTTTGATTTAAGGCCCGAGTGAGCGCTGCGGGTAATTTTGGACCACAGGTAAAATTTAAAAAATTATGGGGTTTCAAATAGTAGCTTAAGTGGTTAATTTGAGGTATATGGAGCTAGGAAGGTTAGATGGTATTATTTTGGGAACTAGGTAATTATTGGAAAAATGCCACTACAGGAGATGAATTTCGGAGCGCCAAGGGCGAGGGATTGAGTCTAACGAGACTCCCTTCAGTAAGCTAGGTAAGGGGAATCAATTTAACCTATTTTCAAATTACGTTTTGTAATATTATGAAAATGAGTACATTGTGTTTTGCCTGAAAATTATTAGAATAAAATATCAGATAATTGGTGTAGCATTTGATAATTTTAATTGTGATGCCTTTGGATCTAAATTAACTAATATTATAACTATTATATGAAAATTGTGTGACACATGGCATGTGTTGAAAAATATGAAATTATAACGATGGCGATATTTTCTAGTGAATTGAAATGTGAATGATGGATGTGATTAGTGACAAATAATGAATGCGGTATTTATTGTGAAAAAAAATTAATTTGATGAAAAATGAGTTTGTACAAATTACTGATATGTATATTTTGGGAAGATGTGAATGACGGAATATGATATCTATTAGACGAATGATGGAATTCACAAAAAAAGGATGAGAATTTTATATGAACTGAATTATGATATATGGAATATATTGATGAAATGTCATATTGCATAATGATTGTGGTATGTTTAGTGAACCTATGGATGATTATGATATTTAGCACTGTACATTGCTAGTGGTGTTAGTGCAACCACACGGACTCTTGCGCGGGGGGTGTGAAAGTCTACGAGCATTTTATAGGGTTGGTGCTCCCTGATTCCGTCCGAACTCAGGGTTATAGATCGGCCAGGCGGGTACAGAGACGTGATATGATTGTTGATCTATCGTGTCGTCAACCGCGGTAGATCCGCCTTTGGGCCCACCAACCGTGACCATGGGGGAAAGCATGACATGATAGAAAGATCCTCAGGGAGGCCAAAGTTACGACGCGATGTTGGTATTGATACCGAGGGATACTCATGATCCGAAAAGTAAAATGGAAACGACAGTTGAAAGAATGATAAAATTGCTAAAATGAAAATGAAAGAAAAATGAAATTGAGAAATAACGAAAGATAAAATTGAGATGGAATCGTGTGAATTTAATATAAATAATTGAGGCGAAGTGAAACTATCCGCCTGAGGGCTTACTAAGTAAGGTGAGTGCCCTGATAGGTATCAGATGTGGCCATATCTGGCTAATAACGTGTTAAGGCAAAAGGAAGCTACCTATATGGGTGGGTAATCTTCCCTATTCTCAGGAACTTCACAGGTAAATTTGATTGGAAATAAATGAATTTGAGAAATCATTTCAAACTTATAAAATCTTGTGTTGTATATCTATATGACTATGAGCGTATATTTGCTAGGGTATTTTCTTAGATGAAATGTTATTTGAAAAGTAAAGCATGTTATAACTGAACTCTTATGGGCACACACGGTAAATAACTTATTCCTTCTTACTGAGATGTGTCTCACCCAATTTATCTAAATTTTTCATGGAGCAGAGGACCGACCGGGTGATAGAGCTCTGTGTGATACTAGGGAGTTAGAACCCTGATATACAGGGTGAGTTTGGACAGGGAGGTGTGATTCCCTAGGGTTGTATTGTTTTTGGGTATGAGATAGTATTGTGTGTATGTGTATATTGATACTTTGGGTATTATATCCTGATTGATATGTATATACTGTCTTCTGCTATTAGGTTGTATAATAAAATAACTTTTTGCCCGGTACCGAATGCGGGTCGGGTCATATGAATGATAGTAGGATTGTTGACGTAACCGATTTGTGGATGTTGTGGATGACGAGTGATTAATTATTTATTATTGAGAAAAAAATTGTACAAAAATCGGGACGTCACAGTCCTTTTTGACCTCATTGACGAAGTGACGTGACTCGTCGACAAAGGCCAGTGTATAAATAGCCTAAACCTCATTTTTTAGCTGAAATTTTCACTCGATATTTTGTTCTAGGAGATGTTATTTTCAGGGTGTTGAGTGGAGAACCCTGCAAGTGTAGGGTTAGGATACAGTAGGGGCTTTTCAGAAATTGGGTAAGGGAAATATGCTATGCTAGGGAGTTTTTAGAATGTACAACAGAAGATTATATATGTATATTTTAAAGCATGTAGATCAGTCTATTTTTCCATAATATCATGAATATTATTATTTCAGAAAAATTACAGAAATGAAGCATAAGATTTTAATTACATAATTGTGTGGCCTGAGTTTATTATAGTTTAATATGTTGATTATGAAACTTTACAGATATCGAGTTATGCAAGTATATTAGCAGAAAGTAAGATTTATAGCATTTTCAGAATAACGTGATTTCTAAACCATAGCACTCAGATAGATATTACATATATTATAGACATATGTTACAGACATCTCAGATAGATATTACAGATATTACAGATAGATGTTACAGATTTTTCAGATAGATATTACAGATATTACAGATATTTCAAATAGATATTATAGATATTACAGACAAATATTACAGATATTTCAGATAGATATTTCAGATATTACAACTTAGAATTATAGTGTTATGGTTATTTTGAAATCATGTTAAAAGCAGCAAGATAAGTATATATGTATTAGTAATACACAGTATTCAGATCCCTGAGGAAATTTCAAACAGATACAGACAGCATAACACGGAACCGTTGCTAGATCAGATAGAGTGCAACCACATAACTCAGATAGCATGTGGATTCCATCTAGTCGCGTCAGGAGAGATTACAGTCTCCCCAGCAAGTTGGGTTGAGGTGGCCGGTTAGATGATGTTAGATTTGGAGATGGCAGTGGGCCAGATTGGTGGATGATAGAGATATAGATTGACTTGCCTGGTAGGCCTACAAGAATAAGTCCAGCCTACGGGCCGCACAACACTATCATGAGGGGTTAAATCATGACATACAGATCCTAGGGTATTAGCAGAAGTTCCTATGTACAGATATATCACACAACAACAGATATAATTTGATATTAGAAGTATGTATGTATAGAAAACTCAAATACATAGTTATATTTTAAATTATATTACGAGAATTTTGTACGATATACCAGCATATTATGCTAGCATATCTGTTTTACAGTATTAGTATTATATTTGTATATTAAATGTGTAACTCAGCCGCCACAAGCTAGTAATAGCCTATATCCTCTTATTGAGCAATGTCTCATCCCAGTGACTTACTATTTTTCAGGAGATCCAACTAGGTGAGCGTATCAGGTTCGCGGGTAAAGGACTGCTTATGCGGCCCTTACTGGAAGGATATGTGTTTCTGTGATTTCAGTGGTTTAGGGTAGATCCCAAGATTTTGATGACGTCACTGGGTGTTTTTGTGATACCTGCATATGTTGGGATTTATAGATTTCTGGTATTTTATGTGGATGTTTACAGTTTTTTGTACACCGCAACATAGGAATGTATAGAGTATAGAGTTTCCTTAGTGTTCTTTTGGGCCTCAGATGTTTGCAATAGTATTACGGATAGATTGGTTATATATACACATTAAGGAAAAAAAATAACATTATGATATAAGTAGCAGGTTGTGTAACGCATAGACTCCTTAAACTCGATCTGGTGCATTATACCTGATAAACTCCTGATAATCTATAAATCAATACGCAGCAGAAAACATAATTACAATCTTCCAACAAATATAATACCAAAGTTTTCTACATCCATCTACATTCTAACATAAATCATACATCCACTTGTATTCACATATATACATATCTCCAAAACATAACCTACACTTCCAATATTCACAACCACCAGTATGTTTCATAACCATCTATTTCTCATAAGACCTAAAACACAAAACATAAAACATAAAATATTTACATCCTAAAATATTAACATAATTATACCCTTTTCCTCAAAAGTGCTATAACAGCTTGAGCTCTCTAAGCTCGATCTTGTGGAGGTCTTGAAAAAGATTAGTTCATATTCGGGTGAGACACATCTCAGTAAGAGAAGAAACAATATATTAAAGCAGTGTGTGGCCAACATGAGATTTATAAACAACATATTATTTATCATTTTCAAATCATTAACATAATTTCTTAAATCATTTTCTAATCCTATTCAAACACATGCAAGATATTTTACCCCCAAGATTACCTAAGGATAGGGGTGATTACCTGCCCATACAAGTAGCACCCCTCTCCTTTAATACATTAGGCAACCCAAAGGTCACAGTTAAAGCACATCAGGGCACTCACTTTACTCAGTAAACCCTCAAGTGAAAATTAATCTCGTACTCACACAGTTCATATAAAATTTTATCGGCGAAGTCTCCGAAGAATAAGGAAATCTACCCACCCATACAAGTAGTTTCCCTCTGGCCTAGCACGTTATGCAGCCTACTGCTACACTTGATACAACGAGGGTACTCGCCTTTCTCAGCAAGCCCTTAGGCAAAGAGTTTGCCTCGCCAAAACGTAACATGTTCTACTAGCTTAAATACTGCTAATACCATAATACATTATTTTGTTTGTCATTATTCTACATCTCCCAATTGTTCATCTTTTCAACTTTTACTTTTCATTTCATTTCACTTTATGTGACTCTTTCTCATTTTACATTGTTCACATTTCACATTTCATTTTCGTTTCATTCGTTTCCATTTTCATTTCAATTCATTTCATATCCAACATCTTTCAGCTATTTTATCCAGCATTTTTCAGCTATCATACATTTACTCAACATCTTTCAGCTATCATACATTTACCCAGCATTTTTCAGCTGTCATACATTTTCCCAGCATCTTTTAGTTGTTTTACCCAACATTTTCAACTGCTTTACATGGTTGCATTAACTCTCATATGTAGCATATCTTACTCAGTTCATTTCCTGAATATCATGTATCTCATACATATATCATATTTCCACACAACATTTCTATTTACTTATGCCACACTATTTAGAAGTAAAATTCATACATTGCCTGTAAAATAGGCAAAACCACATTTAACATTTATATACTAGAAAAATATCTTTAATTTCTTACATAATTATTCTGAAAAATGTTTCACTTTCATCAGTTCAATTTCACATATACATATCTAATAAACAACCCTAAACTCGGAAAAAAATAATTTAGATGGTTGGCATTTGAAACCCATACCGAAATATATACACGTATTTATAACATAATTCATTTTCCATTAAATACATAAAAATTCTGATTTAATATATAATTTTTTTCCTTACTTGGTTTCTTGAACTATGCCAACAAGGACCCTGAAAAGATACCTACGGTGCTCACCTGGACCTTGAAATTAAAATTTCTAGTTCCATTTAATTAACCCTGAATAAAATATTATTTTAATATTTCCTAAACCCATAAATTTCAAATAACTAATTATACCCTCAAATATAATCAATTTACTCATTTTCCCAAATCTCATTCTCGCTTTGGAATGAAGCCTAGAAAACCCCAATTAAAAATTTACTCCGGACAAAATGACGACGACTATGACTAGGACACCGTGGTGGTGTCTGATCGTCAATTGAACGATATATTTAAAGCAAAATTGATAAATTAGGAAAAAATTATCTTACTCCAGGAATAGTGTCTAAGCCGTTTCCACGACAAATCCGCTCCAGTATAAATGTCGGCGGTGGAACTAGGAATCTAGCGGCATCCTCTATTTCCTAATCCGCCGCAAATCCATCGAGAAATTGAGAGAGAGAGAGAGAGAGAGAGAGAGAGAGAGAGAGAGAGAGAGAGACGGAGACGAAGATGAATCTGGCGCAAGAATTCTTTTGGGAGGGGGGGTTGGCGGCCTTCTCTGGATCTTCTGAAGAATAAACCTTCAGGAGATTACATATATATCCATATATATATATATATATATATATATAGATATAATATTATATTATTTAATTAATAATAATTAATTAATTAATTATTTTAATTTTTAAATTATTTTATTTTATTTTATTTTTTTTGGATCACTACATTCTCCCTTCTTAAAAAGAATTTCGTCTTCGAAATTCGTTACCTAATCTTTTATTTCCATAATTCGACGATTTATTATACCTCATATCATTCCCAACAACACAATTATATAATTTAAATCCACTATACATCCAAATTCCTCATATAAGAACTAGTCTCACAGCTCAGAAACGAAATCATCTAAGGTTTATCGTGGCTTTTCTGAGGCCATCGACTGCTTCAAAAAAATCATAGGAAATTGTCAACGTATTTTCACCTCTAAACTACAAAACAAAATCCTATACTTTCTTACATCAAACCTACTTCTCAACACCTAACCTAATCTATCCATCTAACATCCTTATCCTTACTAGTTCCTATACTCTAGTATAAATCATCTCTAACTTAATACCCTAACATTCTCATATCCAGGCGATATGAAATTAATCACACTTCTGGCTGGACATTGCTCTAATACCATCTGTAACGCCCCAACCCCTTAAACCCGGTCCGGTGCATTATACTTGATAAAATCCTGATAATCCATAAATCAATATGCAGCAGAAAACATAACTACAATCGTCCAACAAATATAATACCAAAGTTTTCTACATCCTTCTACATTCTAACATAAATCATACATCCACCTGTATTCATATATATATACATATCTCCAAAACATAACCTACACTTCCAGTATTCACAACCACCAGTATGTTTCAAAACCATTAATTTCTTATAAGACTTAAAACACAAAACATAAAATATAAAATATTTACATCCCAAAATATTATCATAATTATACCCTTTTCCTCAAAAGTGCTATAACAACTCGAGCTCTCTAAGTTCGATCTTGTGGAAGTCCATAAAAAGATTAGTTCATATTCGGGTGAGATACATCTTAGTAAGAGAAGAAACAATATATTAAAGTAGTGTGTGGCCAACATGAGATTTATAAACAGCATATTATTTATCATTTTCAAATCATTAAAATAATTTCTTAAATCATTTTCTAATCCTATTCAAATACATGCAAGATATTTTACCCACGAGATTACCTAAGGAAGGTGATTACCCGCCTATACAAGTAGCACCCCTCTGCTCTGATACGTTAAGCAATCCAAAGGTCATAGTTAAAGCATATCAAGCCACTCACCTTACTCAGTAAGCCCTCAAGTGATAAATTAATCTCATACTCATACAGTTCATACAAAAGTTTACCAGCGAAGGCTCCCAAGTATAGGGAGATCTACCCGCCCATACAAGTAATTTTCCTTTGCCCTAACACATTATGTAGCCTACTGCTACACCGGATACAACCAGGGCACTCGCCTTTCTGAGTAAGCCCTTAGGCGAAGAGTTTGCCTCGCCCAAACGTAACATGTTCTACTAGGATACATACTGCTAATACCATAATACATTATTTTGTTTGCCATTATTCTACATCTCTCAATTGTTTATATTTTCATCCTTTACTTTTCATTTCATTTCACTTTACGTGACTCTTTACCATTTTACATTGTTCATATTTCACATTTCATTTCCATTTCATTCATTTCCATTTTCATTTCATTTCATTTCATATCCAACATCTTTCAACTGTTTTACCCAGCATTTTTCAGCTATCATACATTTACCCAGCATCTTTCAGCTATTATACATTTACCCAACATTTTTCAGCTGTCATACATTTTCCCAGGATCTTTGAGCTGTTTTACCTAGCATTTTCAGATGCTTTACATGGTTGCATTAACACTCACATGCAGCATATTTCATATAACATTTTCATACTCAGTTCATTTCCTAAACATCATGTATCTCATACATATATCATATTTCCACACATCATTTCTATTTACTCATACCACACTATTTAGAAGTAAAATTCATACATTGCCCGTAAAATAAGTCAACCCACATTTAACATTCATATACTAGAAAAGTATCTTTAATTTCTTACATAATTATTCTGAAAAATGTTTCACTTTCATCAGTTCAATTTCACATATACGTATCTAATAAACAACTCTAAACTCAGAAAAACATAATTTAAATGGTTGGCATTTGAAACCCATACCGAAATATATACACGTATTTATAACACAATTAATTTTCCATTAAATTCATAAAAATTCTGGTTTAATATATATATTTTTTCCTTACCTGATTTCTTGAACTACCCCAATAGGGACCTTGAAAAGATGTTTGCGGCGCTCACTCGGACCCTAAAATTAAAAATTCTAGTTCCATTTAATTAAACCTGAATAAAATATTATTTTAATATTTCCTAAACCCATAAATTTCAAATAATTAATTATACCTTCAAATATAACCAATGTACTCATTTTCTCAAATCTCACTCTCGCTTTGGAATGGGGTCTAGAAAAACCCAATTGGAAATTTACCCCATGCAAAATGACACCGTGGTGGTGTCCAATCGTCGATTGAACGATAGATTTAAAGAGAAATTGAGAAATTAGGAAAAAATTGTCTTATCCCAGGAATAATGCCTAAGTCGCTTCCACGACAAATCCGCTTCAGTAGAAATGTCGGCGGCGGAATTAGAATTCTAACGGCACCCTCCGTTTCCAGATCCGCCGCAAATCCATGGAAAAATTGAGAGAGAGAGAGAGAGAGAGAGAGGAGACAGAGGCAAAGCTGGCGTAGGAATTTTTCAGGGGGGGTTGGCGGCCTTCTCTAGATCTCCTAAAGGATAAACCTGCAGGAGATTACATATATATATCCATATATATATATATATATATCCATATATATATATATAATATAATATTATATTATTTAATTAATAATAATTATTTATTTACTTTTAATTTTTTAAATTTTAATTTAATTAATTAATTATTTATTTATTTATTTATTTATTTATTTATAATTATTTTTTTTAAAATTTTTATTTTTATTTTTATTTTAGATCACTACAGGTCGTTACATTTATGGCCTACCCTTGGACTAAAGAATGCAAGGGATTGCATAAAGGATTAAGAAAAATAGATTTGCAATAGAAAAGTATTAGATATGGTGCAAACGATTGAAGCAAATATAGCTGTAAAAATCTACTTGCATAATAGGAATGATGATCAAGCTCAAGAGTTCTTTTTGTAGTGATGGATCAAATCACAAGTCTAATGTAACGTAGTGAAACATACACACCTTTGATACCATATCAAAATTAAGAACAAACAGCGGAAACACAATATGTAACGACTTGCTTAATTTTTCACACATTTTTTATGTACAATCAAACCAGTAAAACACATCTAGTAGATCATAATCCACTTGGACCCGTGGGTACTAGGGATACATCAGAAAATAGTGCGGAAGCCTAAGCAACAGTAAACATAAAATCATAAATAACCCATAATACCATATACAATACCATCCATTAATATACCAGAGTTACTACATCCATTTATATACACATCCCAAAAAGAAAATCTTAGGGACATTTTTCACAAAAATCCAACCGTCCCCACCAAAACTTACCCTTCAGAGAGGGCAGATCAACTATATTATCTCAGCGGAGCTTTATCCGCTCTCCTATTAGGGGCTTTTGAAAAGTTCATATATTTCGGGGTGAGACATCTCTCAGTAAGGGAAATAAACTAATACTAGTGTGTGACAACATAAGTATTTCCGTGTGCTATATAAAATCATACATAAACATATCAATATAACTGTTTGTATCATATCTGGGAAACATACATTCTCATATCATGGCAGAATATACATGGTTTTCATAAACATAATTGATCTCATATAACGTAATACGAAAACAATCTTAGTAGGTTAACTGACTATTGTCATGTATTACCCCCACATGACTGGGTTGTGTGGCCTAAAGGCAGGACTTGACAATGGTTGGCCGACCACGGCCAAGTCAAAAGCACAGTCTATAAGTCCGATGGGTCTGCCAGACCTAGTCTGTACACCAGGGGCGCTCACACTTCTTAAAACCATATCAACCATCCAACCTCACGTCACTCTGTACAACAGTGTTAATACAAATATCATAATGAATCATGAACACATAACATCAGTACCGTGCAAGTGCTAGCCTAGACCAAGCCCAACCAGGTTCTGATAACATATAGCATATAACCAAACTGTGATACATGAATATTTCATATTATTAATTGTCAAATCAATATCATCACATCATTTTGCATATTTATATATACCATAAAAATCATCGGCCCGTACTTCGGTATTTCATATTTTACCATCGCTCGGCCCATACGCCGGCAAATCATATCCATAGCTTGGCCTGTATGCCAGCAAACATATCCATAGCTCGGCCCGTACGCTGGCAAACATATCCATAGCTCGGCCTGTACGCCGGCAAACATGTCCATAGCTTGACCCATACGCCGACAAACATATCCATAGCTCGGCCAGTACGCCGGCAAATCATATAAAAATCTTGTTCCGTACGCCGATTTTTTATTATAAAAATCCAAATCTTTATCATATTCCCAGAAAACAGTATTTCATTATAAATTCTACTCATGCCACATGAAAACAGGTTTTATACATATTTAAACATATCATCTTTTATAGCATTATTTCCCAAACATAAAGCATATATAAATATATTTATCTTTCTAAAACCATATGTTGTAATAACATACATACATTTTCATATAATAACTAACTTAGTTTATCTCCTTACCTGATTCCTGAAAAGCCCCTAAGAAAATAGTCCTGCACTCGCAAGGTTTCCCGTTCAACATTCTGAAAACAACATTTCCCAGAATTAAAGTTCAATATTTCTACGCGTACTACACTTCCTACAATTGTTAAGAAGTCAAATACTGAGTAGAAAGTCTTACCCTGAATTTGGGATAGTTTCCAACTCAGCCCCACCGATGATCCACTCCAGTAGATTTGGAGAGAACCTTCCCAGGAACGTCGTGGTAGTCTCAGATCGTCGAACCGACAAGAATCCACTCGAGATCGTAGAAAGAAGGTAGGAGAGGTGTAGAGGAGAGAGAGAGAGAGAGAGAGAGAGAGAGAGAGAGAGAGAGAGAGAGAGAAGTGAATTGCGCAGGTTTTCGGCTAAAAATGAATTTTACCCCTACTTATACACTGGTCTTCGTCGACGAGCCACGTCACCTCGTCGACGAGGTCATGAAGACAATTTGTCGATGAACTCTCTCCTCGTTGACGAAATTCAAAATCTCCCAAAACCTCTCTCGGAATTTTTTTGTCCACGAATCACACCCTCATCGACGAGCCCAATATGCAACGTCATCGACGAACGCGAAAGACCTGCTTTTGCCCCTTTTAATTTTCTTTTCTCTCTTCCTTTTATTATTTAAATATTATAATTCCTCTGGGTCACTACACAATAAATCTCAAATATTACACCAGAGTACCTAAAACCATCACCATTATTACATAGGTATCTCCCCAAAAACAATATTACATCCCAAGGTACATAAAAACATAACTAGTTCAGTTTCATACAAACACTTACCCTAACTCTACTATCTACACTCCGCTCTGTAGCTCCTAAGCTTGATTCCTTGTTCGCCTTAAAATGTGTAAACATTTATTGGGGTATGACACTTCTCAGTAAGACGGAATAAATTATTATCAGTGTGTGGCTAACATGAGTTTTAGTGTAAGTAAAACACATTTATTAATTTAATTGTAACTGAAAAGACATTTATAACATGTACTTGCACCAGTATAATTGAAAATACATATTTTCATTCAGTTAAAAACTCCTGGTCAATTGATTACGAGTCTAAATTGCGAAATTAGGTGTTTAAAATCATGCATTAAAAATTATATTTTTAATTAAATGCTTAATTATGTTCAATAATTTAACATTGAGCTTTAATTACAATATTTGGGTCATTACTCAATAATTTACGAATTTTTGATAACTTATTATTGCAGGATAATTTTTGGACATTAAAGCCAAAATTAAAAATGTACGTGTGTGCGCGTGAGTTAGAGTTCAAAATAAGGTCATGTGCATGAAGCCAAATATCGAAGATCGGACTGTGAGCCACAAGCCTGCATGATGAGCCATGCATGCAGTTGTTTGAAGCCGTGCGCGCTTGTAAAAATTGAAGAATTCGTGCTATGCAATGTGGTAATTTTTTATATTAAAGGAGGCATAAAAGAGAACCGGCTTCCATGTGAGAAGATTATGTGGGCTTCATGCACATGAGTCTGTGTCATGCAATGAAAAGTGGATAACAATCCAAGTCCGAAATTCGCTAGGAGACAACCTGAATGTATTTCGGTATTTTAATCATAACTATTTCATCTGACATCTGATTGGTATGATTCAAGTGGCATTGGAAAGCTTACTATGATATTTACAATTCAATGTGAAATAGCTTTTTGCTAATTCGAATGTTTACTAGGTCAAAATTAGATTTGAAAGTGAAATTGTTGCGCTAGGCCGTGTACAGTGCTAAAGAAAAAACAGGAGTCTCAGGCCACCAAAAAATTGGCCCATGCGCCTATCTCAAAAGGAGACACGGTTAGGGCAAAATATTAGAGGGGGAATAGGATATTTTATGGAGGAGGAGGGTTTATGGGGGAAAAGGGGAGCAGCGGGAGGCGGCGGTGCGCAGGACAATAGAAGATTCTCGGCCTCTCTCAGATTTTCGGCTATCTCTCTCTCTTCTCTCTTCTCCCTTAGCCTCTCATCTCTCTTTTTCTTTGAACTCAATTTTGTTAAAATTAATTTTATTGTTAAGTTTTTAATTTATTCAAAATATGGTTTAATTTGTGTTTAAAAATAGTTTGTTTAATTTAAGAACTTTCTTTTTATTAGATAAATTTCTATTTAAATTTCTCTCTCTCTCTCTCTCTCTCTCTCTCTCTCTCTCTCTCTCTCTCTCTCTCTCTCTCTCTCTCTCTCTCTTGCATTTAAATTCTTGTTTAAGCATTATTATTGTTAATTTCAATTTGTCTTCTTATTTAAAGTTTTTATAGAGATTTAATTATTTTATTTGGGTGTTTTTATTGTTAAAGTTGATTTTTTTTTTATTTAGAGTGTGTTCTTACTTGGGTTTACGTTTAAAGGTATTTATTTAAGTTATTTCATGCATATTTAATTTTTAGTTAGAATTTAAATTCTATTGCAAAAACCTCAAAAATCTCAGGAATGAGCATAACTTACCTAAATATTTTTGGGCCGAGGCCATTAATACTGCAGGCTATGTTATGAATAGGGTGTTAATTAGACCATCAATTAATAAAACCCCTTATGAATTGTGGAACAACCATAAGCCTAATATTTCCTATTTTCATGTGTTTGGTTGTAAATGCTTCTTGCTTAGAGATAATGAGCATCTAGGAAAATTTGACTCTAAATCTGATGAAGGCGTCTTCTTAGGCTATGCCATTAATAGTAAAGCATATAGGGTTTTCAATAATAGAACTTTAACTGTGATTGAATCTATTCATGTTGTGTTTGATGAGTCTAATCCTTTTTCTAATAAGGATGATGAAGATGATATTGATATTAGAAAATACTTGGAGAAAATGTCTATTGAAAACAATGCAAGTGAAAATCAAGAAGCAAATGAAAAATCACTTGAAGATAATGAAAATAGAAATGAGGAGTTGCCTAGAGATTGGAAATACACTAGAAGTCATCCTATAGATCAAATCATAGGCGAACCATCCCGTAGAGTAGCCACAAGATCATCATTGAGAAATATAGCAAACTACTCTGCTTTCTTATCTCAAGAAGAACCTAAAAATATTAAAGAAGTCATAGAAGATGAATCTTGGGTAATGTCCATGCAAGAAGAACTTAATCAATTTGAAAGAAGCAAAGTGTGGACCTTAGTTCCTAGGCCTAATGAACACACCATCATTGGAACTAAATGGGTATATAGAAATAAGAAAGATGAAAATGGGGTAGTAACTAGGAATAAAGCCAGACTAGTTGCCCAAGGGTATAACCAACAGGAAGGAATTGACTTTGATGAAACATTTACTCCTGTTGCTAGATTAGAAGCCATTCGTATGCTACTTGCCTTTGCCGCTTTTAAAAATTTTAAATTATTTCAAATGGATGTTAAAAGCGCTTTTCTGAATGGCTATATTAATGAAGAAGTATATGTAGAACAACCACCCGGTTTTGAGAGTCATAAATATCCTGATCATGTTTACCGATTGTCTAAAGCATTGTATGGATTGAAACAAGCTCCTAGAGCTTGGTATGAGAGGCTTAGTGGTTTTCTACTAGAAAATGGGTTTACTCGTGGCAAAATTGACACTACACTCTGCATCAAGTCCAAAAATGATGATATGCTCCTTGTTCAAATCTATGTGGACGATATCATTTTTGGAGCAACCAATGATGAGTTGTGTAATGAGTTTGCCAAATGCATGCAAAGTGAGTTTGAAATGAGCATGATGGGTGAACTTAGTTTCTTCTTAGGTCTACAAATTAAGCAAGCTAATCATGAAACTTTCATATGCCAATCTAAATACATTAGGGACTTGCTAAAGAAATTTAATATGGAAGATTGTAAAATTCTTGGCACACCTATGAACTCTTCCATAAAGCTTGATAAAGATGAGCAAGGAATCCCTGTTAATGTAAAACTATATCGTGGCATGATTGGAAGTCTCCTATATCTCACTGCTAGTAGGCTTGACATTATGTTTAGTGTGTGCATGTGTGCTAGATTTCAGGCTGATCCTAAGGAATCTCATCTGAAAGCTGTTAAACGAATCCTTAGGTATCTAGTTGGAACTATAGAGTTAGGTTTGTGGTACCCTAAGCATACTACCTTTGAGATTGTTAGTTATACTGATGCTGACTTTGCCAGTAGTAAGGTTGATAGAAAAAGCACTAGTGACACTTGTCATTACTTAGGACAGTCTCTTGTCTCTTAGTTCTCCAAGAAACAAAACTCAGTTGCCTTATCCACCACCGAAGCTGAATATATTGCGGCTAGAAGTTGTTGTGCCCAAACTCTTTACATGAAACAACAACTTGTGGATTTTGGATTGCACTATGAAACAATACCGATTAAATGTGATAATACTAGTACAATCAACATCTCTAAAA
Organism: Malania oleifera; assembly: GCF_029873635.1. NCBI lineage: Eukaryota > Viridiplantae > Streptophyta > Magnoliopsida > Santalales > Ximeniaceae > Malania > Malania oleifera. Next base: position 9,669,951 of record NC_080419.1, read on the forward strand.
ATCCTATCTCACATTCACGAACTAAACACATTGAGATTAGACATCATTTTCTTCGTGATCATGTGCAAAAAGGAGATGTGGCTCTTGAGTTTGTATGCACAAATGAACAGTGGGCCAATATATTCACTAAGCCACTACCTGAGGATAGATTCATACAAATTAGATGTGAGTTTGGCTTAATGCATAGTAGAGAAGCTTCATAGACTAAAATGTTTAATAACTTGCATAAATTTAGGGGGAGCTCTTTTCTGAAACTTTTCCAAGTCTAAGCAACTAGTTCCATTGTTGACTTATCTTCTTGCTTGAGATATTGTGAAAGTTAGTTGTTGATTGTGTGCATATGTTATACGTTCATTTATTGCATGTTCATTTTGACTATTATCTATGATTGATCATTTGTCCAATTCATAGTCATTTTGACAGTTTATTTGTTGTATTGGACCATACTGAACTGTTTGAGTAGTTGTGGATAAACTGTTAGGAAATATAAGCTCAAACAGGTTACGTTTATACAGGTTTTACTTTTGGAAAGTCCGATTTACAAACGACACTCTACCGAAATTTTTGAAAAATTCTTTCCAGAATTGATCTTGTATAAATGTACTAAACACCCATTGCCTAGAACTTTAATTCCAATAACCCTTTTTGCTGTTGCCAAAAAGGGGAGATGTGAGGCAAAATAATGGGAATACATTGGATGCATCTTGTGAGGGGGAGCCTTCTTAGGCTTAACCCTATAGTTTTGCCAATTGGATTTGTCACCATGAAAAAGGGGGAGAATGTTGACCTTATAGGTCTCACCCTAGTTTTGATAATGACAAATACGATTGCATTTAATAAATATCTAGTTTATGTGCAGGTTCATACTAGCATATCATCAATGGCACATGTAAGCTCTAAAGCTTGAAGACAAACTCTTGATCTTAATTGTAATAATCTTAGTGAAATTTGTCTGTAATAGTAATTAGGGTATACGGTTTGTAATAAGCACACACATCACATGCATGATTTATTTTGTAAACTCAAACCGAACCATGAATGAGAAAGGATCATAGAAAGACCTTAGAGTGCACCTTCTGTCGACCGACACTAAACTTTTTCGGTGTCTTCAAAATTGGACCCCAAGTGCCTCTAGGACACTCACACTTTCACATATATGTGTTAGGCACTTGAATAGGACTTGTTTGGTTCAATATGGGACCGAAATGCACACTTGGTGCACTTTCGATCGACTGACCAACACAGTTCACTTTGGCCTGGTCGACCGAACCGGCCCTGGGTCAATAGTTTTACCAAGGCCCGGTCGACCGAACTTCACAGTTCATTTCTTGCCGATTTATCGAACCACCTGGGAGTCAACATTTTGACCTCCCGGTCGACTGACCAACTTTGTACTCCAACTACCTGGTCGACCGAAGGGTCTCGGGAGGATTCCCAGCGGTCTGGTCGACTGAACCACATAGTTCAAAAACGCCCGATCGACCGAACCTTGGAAATTTGAAAAATCGCCTTGCCTCGATCGACCGACCACTCAGTTCAAAATACCCCTGGTCGACCGAACCATTTCTGGTCGACCGGACCTCTCTCGTTGCTCATATTTTTTTTACCGTGGTTAAATTCTTTAAATAGGTTTAAATTGATTTAAATATCATTAATCTTTTCTAACAATTCCTAATAGGTCCCCAACTGTCAAAATTTTCAGCATGTCTATATATACTCTTTCATTTGGTGGATTAAGTATCGATTAGCAAAAAGGATTAAGAAAATCTCTCTCAAGCAAAAATAATTTCTTTTGATTCCCATTTGCTTATGCCTTTCCTGAAAACACTCTAACTTACTTCTTCAAGTTCAAAATCATTTGTAAGTGCTTTAAGTGTATAGTCTAATAGGTTTTGCTCTCATTGTTTAAAGTGTTTGAATCGATTTTTCACCCAAGAGCATAACCTAAGTTTTCTTAGGAGGCTTTGCTAATAAGCCTACTCTAAGAAGACTTGTGGTAAACTTCTGAGTGTTGCATTATCATTGCAATATCTTTGGAAGTTTGTATTTGTTTTGATTTGCAAAAACATATTTCAAGCTTACTCAAATATCTTGTGGAATTTATTGAACTATTTGTAAAAAGATATTTGTATTTGTTACACTAATCTTTGTGGTAATATTTATACAAGTATATATATCATTTGCCAAAAACAAGGATTATTTATTTTGCAATCCAAGCATATACACATTCGTATGATTGAGATATTCTCTGATTAATATTCTTGAGGCTTGTTTGGTGTTATGTGTAAACATATTTGATTGAATATTTTGAGGTACACAGATTATTATTGACACTCTCACGAACTTACTACATTGATAGAAAATATAGTTGAGAGTTGAAATATTTAGACCACACAGAGCTTATATTATTAAATCATCTGTGGTGTTTGTGTTTGTGCGCATTTGTGGTACAAATCTGCTTTACGTGAAAGCACTCTTGTATTGTACCTTTGATTGTATATCTGAGAGATTCCAGGCGTGGCCTGAGGGGGCGGTAATCCAGCCCGGTAAGGATTGGTGTAAAGGTTGAAGTCAACCCTGTGGTAATTTGACCTGGTTTGTATAGGTGCCACTCCACCCGTTTAAGTGAGCAAGTTATTGTGATAATCCTTGTGCTGGTTAGCCAAGGCGGGGACGTAGGCAGTTGGCCGAACCTCGATAACATATCTTCGTGTCATCCTCTCCTTACTACTTTCTAGTGCTTGTATAACTGTTTAAACTGCTTTATTTAATTTCTGGTATATTTACATTATTTGCACTAGATTGACCCTAAGCTTGTGAACATACTGCTGTTATGAGAAATACCTAGGAGACAAATTTTAAAAATACCAATTCACCCCCCCTCTTGGGATCATGGTAAAGCTAACACATACCATCTGAGTTGTCCCTCCCTTATCTTATTTTCTATAAGAGTTACACCCAACTTACCGTGAGTATGTTCATTCTTTAATTTATCTTTCAATGTTATACCACTCATCCATCTAAGCACTTTCATCTCGATAACTTTTTATTTTTTGGATATTATGTTTTTTCGTTGCCCAACATTCCGATTCATATAACATAATTGGTCTTATAGCCGTCCTATAAAACTTTCCTTTCAATTTTAAGGATATTTTACAATCACAGAGCACACTTGAAGCATTTATCCATTTTACCCAACATGCTTTAACTATATGCATTACATTATCTTCAATTTCTCCTTCAACTTGTATAATAGACTCAAGATATCGAAATCTACAAATACTATTTATTTCTTCATCTTCAAGTTTAAAATAAGATCAATTTTATTTTATACTCAAATTCATGTATCCTATGAAACAAACATAATATTTTATACTCTCTGATTGAAAATTATACTACAATATCATTATATGTGTAAGGGATGATATATATACTCTCTTGTATGGATAAAGATGCATGGCCACCTCAACATCAAGTTGAGCACTTTCATTAACTTCGCGAATAGACAAGATGGGCGTGGCATTAATTCTACCTTGGTCCAGCAGATAATATATTTTGAATGGGAAAGGTGACCTAACCGAACCAAGCTACCACCTATCGACTTCTAAATGAAATGATGGTATCATCACATTAATACTTGTTTTCTTTCAATTATCATATTATGTTTTGGGTTGCATTGATATGTGAGGGTCTCAATTTAAAATAATATCATCTAATTTTATGAGTTACTGATGTTATGATAAAATTATTCTTGTTTGTAAGATATCTATGCACCTTCTAGATATGATAGTTGTCATCTGATTATGGCACTCATCTGCACGCAATCACCTCCATAGTTGTATTATCATTCTTGATGACTTTGACTAGATTCAGTAGTATGCTAGGAATAGAATCTTTTCATAGAAAATATCGGCTATGAAAATCGTGTGAATGATTTATCAGCTGATTGTGTAGAAAAGGATAAAGAGATCGAACCAACCATCAACCAAAATTATCAGAACTCCTTACTGGTTGAACCTAATAAAGAGGAGGTGGATTTCAATTCGAATGAGTATAAAAAGTGCAAAATCTCCTTTCTGGTCGGTTAAGTGTAAAAATTATGAAAACTCTTCAATGACTAAATATGAAGAATATCAAAACTCCTATTTGGCCGAGTATTAATTTAAAGTTTGTCAATGACAAAGGCAAAGATAATCTTACCAACATAGGTAATATCAAATCTAATTTAGAGGTTGGCAAGTTCATTGGCAAAGACCTTTGAGCCAAAGGAGGACCACCCCTTGGCCTGGCCTAAACCCAATATCAAGTGATCTTTTTCTATCCTCTACTCCTAATCAGTCAAAACTTGTTCTAGGTCTAATATGATAGGAGTATCACTTAAAAATAATTTAACCGACCATTATTCAACCTAGGAAGGGTAATACATTCTTCACGTGCAAATTTAATTTTTTTTTCAAAAAATATGCTTACTCATTGGCATATAATAAATTCCACTAAATGGAGCAACTCTTTTGGAAGATAGTGTCCAATCTATAGTGTCCAATCTTATTATTCACCTTGAGGCTTATGTGACGATTGCCAAGCAAAGTGCATAATGAGCGTCACCTTAGCTAAGATGAAGAACAATTTGAGGTGAATAATCATTTATTAAGGCCAATGGACTTTGTAATGACCCTAAAAATATTATACTTGAATAGACTTATAATCCTAAAAAAAAAATGAAAAAATAAAAATTAAAGTTAAAAATAAAAAATAATAATTAATAAATAATTAAAAAATAATAACTATTAATTAAAAATATAATATAATATAATTATATTTTAATATAATATAATATAATTATATTTTAATATAATATAATATAATGTAATATAATTATATAAAGTTATAATAATATATATATATATATATATATATATCAACAGGAAGTCTAAGACTTCTTGTTGATTCTGGAGACAAACCGCCCTTTTTTACGTTTTCTTCTTCTTCTTCTTCTTCTTCCTCTTTTCTTTGTCTCTCTCCTTAACCCCTCTCCCTCTCTGCTCAATTTTTTCTGCCAAACGAGCGCCGATCGAAAAACAGAACATACCCCTGGGTTCCATTCTCCGCCATCGACATTTTAACCATAGTAGATTTGTCATAAGAGCAACGTAGGCACCACTCTTGGGATAAGGTAACCTCTCTCTCTCTCCTCAATTTCTCCTTAAATCTTTAGTCAAATTGACAATTGGACACCACTACAGGGTCCTAGGTTCGATCCTCGTCATGTTAGTCAGAGCAGATTTTTTATTTGCGGGTCTTAGACACCAATCAAAGGCTAAGGTGAAGAGTACAAATTATGTCAATTATTTTAAAAACTCAATTGGTTAAATTATAATAGGTGATTATTAAATTGGAGTATTGGATTATATCAAATTTTTGGGAATGTTTTGGGATTAAGTTAAATAGAAGGGAATTGATTAAATGGAATTTTGGGGGAATATTTTGGAATTAGATTAAACTGCGGGGATTTGATCATATTGGTATTTTTAAATATGTTAGAAATTAAATTTAAATACGGGAAGTGGATCAAACCCATATTTTTAGAATTTAACTGGTTAATGGGAGAGTGAGCCTAGGAAAGGTTAAAAATAATTGTAATTCTAGGGTTGAGTTGATTGAATTGGGGAAAATGTGATTCAAGGTTTTGAGTTTTGAATGCTGCGAACGTAGATTTAAGTCAAGTAAGGGGAATAAATTATAAAAATTATTTTTAAAAATTTTTGGTTGAGTAAATATATGAAAATGAAATTATGATATTTTCCCGTAGATATTGTATTGTGAATATCAGACGAAATTGTGTCGCATGAGGAATGTGAATAATGTTTTACATTGGAATTGTGATAAAATGGAATAAATATATATATATATATATATATATATATATATATATATATATATATGTTTTGGAATGGAAAGAATTGAGAATATGAGATGTAATGATATGTTGATACCAAAATGAAAATATGAGAAATAAAATATGTTTTATAGAAATGATGAAATGCGATATGCAGAAATTGTTTTTACTGGAAATGATGAAAAATGATATACCAATATGTTTTACATTGATATGATAAATGTGAGATACATATGTGTTTTATTTGAAACGATGATATACGTGATATAAGATATGTTGGTACAGAAATATAAAATTGAGCTATATACTAATATGAGATGAAATGAGAATATTGCAATGTGATTACTGTAATGTGAATACTGAAATGAGAATTTTGAAATGTGAATATTGTAATGTGTATACTGCAATGTGAATATTGAAATATAAATACTGAAGTGCGAATATTGAAAAGTGAAAATGAGAACCGTGATGGACTAGAGTACTTCTGAAAGCACGGTACCATTGCTAGTGGGATGATAAGTGCAACCAAACGGTCTTATGGAGAGTGTGGCGTGATAGTCAATTGAACCAGTGAGAATGGTAGTTTTGCGCCTTAGAGTCTAGACCAGAGTTAGGTAGGCCAATCGTACTACAGATGAATGAATTTCTTATTTTGGTCTAACCGGGTGGGCCAACCGCGGCTTAGATCCAGCCTTCGGATCGCACAATCCTGATCATGGAGGGAAGCATGACGTAATAAATACCCTCAAGGCCGCCATGAGTTATAGACAGAATATGAACTGATTATCGAGGACACTCATCAGTTAGATGGTAAAATGAATATGAGAAATGAAAGAGTGTGAGTTTAATTACATAAATAATTAGAGTGAAGTAAAACTCTCCACCCAAGGGCTTGCTAAGTAAGGTGAGTGCCCTGATAAGCATCAGTTGTTGCCTCACCTGAGTTAATCCAGTAAGGTTACAAACAATATCAAAGCAGAGGGGTGCTACATGTATGGGCGTGTAATCTTCCCTATCTTTAGGAACTTTCTCTGATAAATATTGGTTGCATGTGTATTAGTTTGGGAAATGGAATTAAAGCTTATAAAAGATTATGTTTTATATCTATATGATTATGAGTACATATCTGTATATTTTATCAGATGATATAATTACTTAAAGTATGCTATAACTAAACTCATGCGCCACACACTATAAATAATTTATTCTATCTTACTGAGAGTTGTCTCACCTAAATAATTAAATATTTCAGGAAACCACGACAGACCAGGAGATAGAGTTCTGAGGTAGAGGGGAGCTAGTACCCTGATAATGAAGGTAAGTGTTTTGTCTTAGGGATGTATGATTTCCCCTAGAGTGTTTAGTTGATTTTTGAAATGTGTTTAGTCATGTGTGTGTGTGTGTATATATATATATATATATATCTCTGTGTGTGTGTGTGGATGGTTAGAACTCTGGTTATGTGTATTTTGGATGATTTGTAAATATTAACTTCCGCTATTAGGCATGTTTATAAAAGATTGACTGTTTACCGGTACCCACGTTGGGTTGGGTGGTGTTGAAACGGTATCAGAGTTTTTGACGTGGCCTTAATATTTAATTATTTATTCCGGAGAGGTCTTTAACAACTAATTTGGTGATTTTAGAGATGCATGGGTTCGAGGTAATTCTGGAGATGGACTAGCTAGATGCTAATTACGTCAGTATTGATTGTTATCAGAGAGAGGTAGTATTCAGACCTTTAGGGGGACAGGAGTACATATTTATGGGCTCATGTGTATGCACCCCACCACAATTGTTATTCGCCATTCAGGCGAGGAGGTTGTTACTAGAGGGTTGCCAAGGATATTTGGCTTGTGTGAAGGAAGTATCAGAAGAAGTGTTAAGATTAGAGAATATCCCAGTGGTGAGGGACTTTCCTAATGTATTTCTCGAGGATTTGCCAAGACTATCTCCTGAACATGAGGTAGAATTTTTTATTGATCTAATTCCGGGGACAGCGCCGATTTCTAAAGTGTCCTATAGAATGACATTGTCAGAACTAGAAGAGTTGAAGGAACAGTTGCAGGAATTGTTTGATAAGGAGTTTATTCGGCTCAGTGTGTTGCCTTGGGGAGCGCTGGTATTATTTGTGAGGAAGAAGAATGGGTGAATGAGAATGTGCATCTACTGTAGGGAAATAAATAAAGTGACTATCATGAATAAGTACTCGCTTCCACGTATCGATAATTTGTTTGGCTAGCTACAGGAGACACAGATTTTCTCGAACATTGATTTACGGTCTGGGTACCATCAAGTGAAGGTTAGGGCGGCGAATGTTTCAAAGACATCATTTAGGACTCGCTATGGCCACTTCGAGTTATTGGTTATGTCATTTGAATTGAAAAATGCTCCTACAGTGTTTATGAATTTGATGAACATGGTTTTCCACCAGTATTTGGATCAGTTCATAATGGTGTTCATTGACGACATACTAGTGTATTCAAAGAGCCCAGTGGAGCATGAGGAACATATGAGGATAGTGCTTTAGGTACTGAGGGGAAAAAAGTTGTATGCAAAGCTCAAGAAATGTGAATTCTGGCTGAAGCAAGTTACTTTTCTCGAACATGTGGTATCGAGGGGTGGTATTTCGGTGGATCCAAGCAAGATTGAGGAGGCAATGGATTGGGTACAACCAAAAAATGTGAAGGAGATCAGGAGTTTTCTGGTTTTGGCAGGATACCATCGTAGATTTGTTGAGGGTTTCTCTAAATTGTCGGGTCCTTTAACGAGATTGACCAAGGAAAGGGGTGAAGTTTGAGTTGTCTGATGAATGTGAGCGAAGTTTTCAGGAGTTAAACCAGCGACTCATCATTGCACCGATTTTGACAATTCCTTCAGGAGAAGAGGGTTTCGTAATTTACAGTGATGCATCACATAAAGGGCTTGGAGGTGTTCTGATGCAGTAGGGGAGAGTTGTAGCATATGCCTCTCGACAGCTGAAAGAATATGAGAAGAGTTACCCTACCCATGATCTGGAGTTAGTAGCGGTGGTCTACGCGCTAAAAATTTGGTGACACTATCTATATGTGGGTAGGTGTGAATTTTTTACTGATCATAAGAGCTTGAAATATTTCTTCACACAGAAAGAATTAAGCATGAGGCAGAGGAGATGACTGGAGCTGATAAAAGATTATGACTACACCATTAGTTACCACTCGGGAAAAGCTAATATGGTAGCTGATGCTCTGAGCTAGAAATCAGTGGGAGCAGCAGTGTTAGTAAGGATGATTCAACATCTGATCTAGGTGGATTAAGAAAGGCTCGGCGTGGAGCTGGTGTACGGTGATCACTGGGCATTTATTGCAAATATGGTATTATAGTCGACCCTATAGGAAAGAATTAAAGCTGCTTAAAGGAGTGATGTAGAGTTGGTGAAGTTTATGGATCAAGTGCAAAATGGACAGGGGGTAGAATTCAGTATTTCAAATGATGGGGTCTTGAGGTTCCGTACCAGACTGTGCGTACCTGCCAACCTTGAGATTAAGAAAGTTATTCTAGAGGAAGCGCACCAATACCTATATACTATACACCTTAGTAGCACTAAAATGTATAGGGATTTTTAGGAGTCATTTTGGTTGACCAACATGAATAAAGAAATAACTGAGTATGTAGAACGGTGTTCAACATGCCAGCAGGTGAAAGCTGACCATTAGAGATCGGCAGGATCATTGTAACCACTTCACATTCCTGAATGAAAGTGGGAGCATATATCGATGGATTTTGTCACAGGGTTATTGCCGGCACTACATGGATAGGACGTCATTTGGGTAGTCATAGATCGACTGACGGAGACTGCCCATTTCCTGCCAAGCAGAGTTAACTTTTCCTTGAGTAGACTAACAGAGTTGTATATACATGAGACAATTAGACTCCATGGCATGCCAGTGTCTATAGTTTCAGACCGAGACCCATGATTTACATCTCCATTTTTGAGGAGTTTGCATAAGGCCATGGGTTCTCAGTTGAAGTTTAGCACAACATTTCATCATCAAACAGATGGCAGATGGAAAGGACGATATAGTTACTGAAGGATATGTTGCGAGCATGTGTGCTGAATTTCGGGGGCAGTAGGATACAGTTTATGCCGCTAGTTGAGTTTTCTTATAACAATAGCGATCAGGCCAGCATTGGGATGACATCATATGAGGCGTTATATGGCAGGAAATGTCGATCCCCATTATATTGGGATGAGATTAGGGAAAGACAGCTATTGGGGTTAGAGCTAGTACATCAGACTCAAGAAAAAGTCAGACTCATAAGAGATATTCGTACCTATTCAGTGAGACCTAGAGGTGAGTTGACTGTTTTGTATAATGACTTGTATAGTGTATAGTAGGTAGTGTTTTGGTTTTGGTTATGAACGATTTTGGGGGAGTTTTTCTTGTTATGTGTATGATTATAATCTCCCAGAACCCTCCCTTGTAACCACGATATTCCTCCACCACAAGTAAGGGTTATTAATAAATATGAGATGGGGCCGCTATGTGGGGTGCTGTCGGCTCTTTTTGGCTCTTTCTAGTGTTGGGTAAACAAATCGGAGACCACCACAGGGTTCTAGGTTCAATACTCGTCATGTTAGCCGGAATAGATTTTTGATTTGAGAGTTTTAGGCACCACTCCAAGGCTAAGGTAAGGAGTACAAATTATGTCAATTATTTTAGAAATTCAAATAATTAAATTATAATAGGTGATTATTAAATTGGAGTATTGGATTATATCAGATTTTTGGGAATGTTTTGGGATTAAGTTAAATTGTAGGGCATTGATTAAATGGAATTTTGGGGAAATATTTTGGAATTAGATTAAACTGCGGGGATTTAATCATATTGGTATTTTTGAATATGTTAGAAATTAAATTTAAATACAGGAAGTGGATCAAATTCGCGTTTTTAGAATTTAACAAGTTAATGGGAGCGTGTGAGCCTAGAAAATGTTAAAAATAATTGTAATTTTGGGTTTGAGTTGATTGAATTGGGGAAAATGTGATTTCAGAGTTTTGAGTTCCGAACGCAGCGGGCGTGGATCTAGGGTTTTAGCAGACCTCTCAGTAAGTCAAGTAAGGGGAATAAATTATAACAATTATTTTTGAAAATTTCTAGTTGAGTAAATATGTGAAAATGAAATTATGATATTTTCCTTGTAGATATTGTATTGTGAATATTAGACGAAATTGTGCGGCATGAGGAACGTGAATAGTGTTTTACACTGGAATTGTGATAAAATGGAATAAATATGTATATGTTTTGGAATGGGAAGAATTGAGAATATAAGATGTAATGATATGTTGATACTGAAATGAAAATATGAGAAATAAAGATATGTTTTATAGAATTGATGTTCTAGGTTCAATACTCGTCATGTTAGCCGGATTTGATTTTTGATTTAAGAGTTTTAGGCACCACTCCAAGGCTAAGGTGAGGAGTACCAATTATGTCAATTATTTTAGAAATTCAAATAATTAAATTATAAGAAGTGATTATTAAATTGGAGTATTGGATTATATCAGATTTTTGGGAATGTTTTGGGATTAAGTTAAATTGTAGGGAATTGATTAAATGGAATTTTGGGGGAATATTTTGGAATTAGATTAAACTATGGGGATTTAATCATATTGGCATTTTTGAATATGTTAGAAATTAAATTTAAATACAGGAAGTGGATCAAATTCGCGTTTTTAGAATTTAACAAGTTAATGGGAGCGTGTGAGCCTAGAAAATGTTAAAAATAATTGTAATTTTGGGGTTAAGTTGATTGAATTGGGGAAAATGTGATTTCAGGATTTTGAGTTCCGAACGCAGCGGGCGTGGATCTAGGGTTTTAGCAGGCCTCTCAGTAAGTCAAGTAAGGGGAATAAATTATAACAATTATTTTTGAAAATTTCTAGTTGAGTAAATATGTGAAAATGAAATTATGATATTTTCCTTGTAGATATTGTATTGTGAATATTAGACGAAATTGTGCGGCATGAGGAACGTGAATAGTGTTTTACACTGGAATTGTGATAAAATGGAATAAATATGTATATGTTTTGGAATGGAAAGAATTGAGAATATAAGATGTAATGATATGTTGATACTGAAATGAAAATAAGAGAAATAAATATATGTTTTATAGAATTGATGAAACGTGATATGCAGAAATGGTTTTTACTGGAAATGATGAAAAATGATATACCAATATGTTTTACAATGATATGATAAATGTGAGATACATACGTATTTTATTTAAAATGATGATATATGTAATATAAGATATGTTGGTACAGAAATATTGAATTGAGCTATATACTGATATGAGATGAAATGTGAATATTGCAATGTGAATATTGTAATGTGAATACTGTAATGTGAATACTGAAATGGGAATTCTGAAATGTGAATAATGCAATGTGAATACTGAAATAGGAGTACTGAAATGCAAATATTGAAAATTGGAAATGAGAACTCTGATGGACTGGAGTATTTCTGAAAGCATGGTACCGTTGCTAGTGGGATGATAAGTGCAACCACACGGTCTCGTGGAGAGTGCGGCGTGATAGTCGATTGAGCCAGTAAGAAGGGTAGTTTTACCCCCTGGAGTCCGGACCAGGATTAGGCAGGCCAATCGTACTACAGATGAATGGATTTCTTATTTTGATCTAACCGTATGGGCCAACCGCGGTTTAGATCCAGCCTTCAAGCCGCACAACCTTGGTCATAGGAGGAAACATGATGTGGTAAATATCCTCAGAGCAACCATGAGTTATAGATAGAATATGAACTGGTTACGGAGGACACTCATGAGCTAGATGGTAAAATGAATATGAGAAATAAAAGAGTGTAAGTTTAATTACAGAAATAATTGTGGCGAAGTATACTCTTCGCTTGAGGGCTTACTGAGTAAGGTGAGTGCCCTGATAAGTATCGATTGTTGCCTCACCCGAGTTAATCTGGTAAGGTTACAAACGATATCAGAGAAGAGGGGCACTACATGTATGAGCGTGTAATCTCCCATATCCTTGGGAACTTTCGCTGATAAATATATGATGCATGTGTATGAGTTTTGGAAATGGAATTAAAGCTTATAAAATATTATGTTCTATATCTATATGATAATGAGAACATGTCTGTAAATTTTATTAGATAACATAGTTACTTAAATGAGTATAATATGATATAACTAAACTCATGCGTCACACACTGTAAATAATTTATTTCATCTTACTGAGAGGTGTCTCACCCAAATAATTAAATATTTCAGGCAATCGCGACAGACCAGAAGATAGAGCTCCGAGGTAAAGGGGAGCTGATACCCTGATAGTTAGGGTAAGTGTTTTCTATTAGGGATGTATGATTTCACCTAGAGTGTTTAGTTGATTTTGGAAATGTGTTTAGTCATGTATATATATATATATATATATGTGTGTGTGTGTGTGTGTGTGTGTGTGTGTGTGTGTGTGTGTGTGGATGGTTAGAACTCTGGTTATGTTTATTTTGGATGATTTATAAATATTGACTTCTAGTGTTAGGCATGTTTATAAGAGATTAATTGTTTACTCGATACCCACTTCAGGTCGGGTGGTGTTAAAACGGTATCAGAGTTTTTGACGTGGCCTTAATATTTAATTATTTATTTGAGGGGAAAATTTTTTATGAAAAATCAGGGCGTCACAAACTTAGTTGGCCAGATGAGCTTACAGACAGAAGTATAACTAAGACTCAGTTTTATTCAAGCATATTTGAATTCAATCAGTGCTTGGGACTTAACAAAAAAATTACATTATAAAAGAAAATAAGTCCTCATCTAAATTCTCCCCATTAACTTGCCAGGGGTAGATGGATCTCGTAGTCATTGAGTGGAGTCCTTATAATCTACCAATGTCTTTCTTTGCACAAAAATTGTCGCAATGCATTTCATTAATCTAATTCGGGACTGCCAATCACTTTGCCATCTTGGATTTTATTGCCTTATAATTTTAGGCAATGAGCACAGATGAATTATAAATCCTGATGCTAATGGCATTGACCTCAACCTCCAGCCTCGCTAGCTCCCTTGTGTTTTTTTATCATTAACCTGATGGCATTGATCTATAAGGTATTCTAGGAAGCATATTGGATATATATATATATATATATATATATATATATATATATGTATATATATGTATATGTCATAGAAGAGATTGTTCTTAAGAACCTTTTGTAGGAGTGCTTTCAGTTTGGCTATCCACCTGCTCATCAAAGGAAGTTCAATGGACATTGCTTCAACTGTTAGAACCTTGATGAGGAGGTACTATATTTTTGCTTCATCAAAGATAACTAAAAATGCTATTGGAGAGCGATGATGATAATCTCTATATCACCTACTTTAATGTCGCCTTTAGAAAAATAGTTGATAGCGAAGGGGCGACCTCTTTATCTTGGTGGAGGAAAGCAAAGAATGCTTTATTAGATTTCATAACCTATATATATGTGATTGAGAATGGAAGTAGAAAGCAAAAAAGAGAAAGGAAAATCTTGAGAATGGAAGTAAAAGGGATACTAAATTTATGAAAAGATCTAAAAAAGAGGGAGACTGAAATAAGGTTAGGCAAAACAAAAAATACTATGAAATTGATCATCGTATCGCAAAGAATCCTCGTGTGATCGGACTAGATAGCAAATAGTTATGGAAGGTTTCCTAGTCATCCAAGCAACTAAGTTACAATGGTTATGTAAGCAATCCTATGACAAATATTGCCTTGAAAAATCACCTAACCATTCTATCTTTTCTTATCTTTCTTTTTAGTTTTCCTCCCATTAGGATTCCAACTTAACCTGGTTCTCCTGGTGGTGCTGGAGAGACATGATCTCATTTTTTTTCTTTTTCTTTTTCCTTTTTTTTTGTGAGTTCATATGTCTTTCTTGATGAGTTTTTCTCCTGGATTACTTTTTGATGTTGGATATAGTTTTTAAGATGTGATCTGGCTTCTGTCTTGAACTATTGGCTTTGATGCTACTCTTTCTTGTCCCTTCATCAACATGGTGTTCTTTCGGATGAAGGATGTTGCTAGGTTGGTCTTCTTCAACAAGGCTTATATTTTGGTGATGGATCTACTTTGAAGCTTCTTGTTAAAATTGGAGAAGAATATTATTCACTCAAATTACAAGGATTACAAGTGTATATATATATATATATATATACATGAGATAGTTGAAAAAATGGAAAGTTTATATTTGTCTAAGATGCAAAGTATATTTCTCTAATACTCCCCCTCAAGTTAGAGCATGAAGATCCATAATGCCCAACTTGCGTGATAAGTTTTGGAAATGTTCATGACCCAAAACTTTGGTGAAAATATCAGCAAGCTGACTATGGGTAGGAATATGCTTAGTGAAGAAGAGGTCTGCCCGTAACTTCTCACGAACAATGTGTCAATCGATTTCTATATGTTTTGTACATTTGTGGAAAACTAGATTCTGGGCAATATGAAGAGCCACTTGGTTGTCACAGTATAAGAGCATAGGCTGGGAATGCGGTACTCCAAGATCATTTAAAAGAGTTTTGAGTCATGTAAGTTTACATGTAGTGGAAGCAAGTGCACGGTAGTTAGCTTCAACGAAGGAGCGAGACACGGTAGTTTGTTTCTTAGTGCATCAGGAAATTGGACTAGTGCCCAACTGAATGAAAAAACCAGTGGTGGAACATCGAGTGAGGGGACAATTAGCCTAATCCGAATTAGAATAGGCTGAGACTTGAAGAGTGTTGGCAGTAGGAAAAAATAAGCCTTGTCTTGGAGACGTCTTAATGTATTAAAGAACACGTACAATGTAATAATTCAAAAAATGACTATACAAGATTAGTGGGGTGATTCCCAAAAAAAATAAAAAAATAAAAAAATAAATAAAATTAAAAAAATAATTAATTAAAAAATAATTATTAAGTAAAATGATATGATATAATATATATATATATATATATATATATATATATATATATATATATAATATATATATCCTTCAGGATCCTTCCTGAAGGAAGGAACAGAGAAGGAAAAAAAAAAATTCAGGAAGAACGCAGACCAGCCCCCCCCAGTTCTCTCTCTCTCTATCTCTCTCTCTCTCTCTCTCTCTCTCTCTCTCTCTCTCTCTCTCCTCTTGTTCTCTCTCCATCTCTCTTCAGTTCTGTGACGGATTCTCACTAGATCGGGAATTGGAAGATATCGCTGGACTCCATTCTCCGCTACTGTCATTTCTACCAAAGTAGATTGGTGGTAGGAGCGGCGTAGGCGTATCTCCTGGGGTAAGCTAATTTATGCTTTTCTCTCAATTTCTTGCAAATTATAAATCTGATTGATGATCAGACACCACCATGAGAATCTAGGGGTAATTCTCTACAAGTCTAGTGGAATGAATTTCTCATGAGGTCGTTGTGGGCATAACCCCAAATTTGGGATAAGGGGATTATTAAGGGGCTTATTATCATTTAATTGGTGTTAATTTAAAAATGCTAAAATATTGAGCATCTGAAGTTGAAGTAGGATTTTCAGAATTTAGGGTCCGTGTGAGCGCCGCGGGTGTAATTTCAGGACCCGCGGACATAATTCAGAAAATTAAGTCGGGGTGTTAAATGTTAGTTTAAATGTTAATTTGGAGTATATGAAGTCTAGGGAAGGTTAAATGAGTATTATTTTGGGAAATAAGTTAATTAGTCTGGGAAAAAATACAAATTACAGAAGTTGAGTTTCGGGCGCCAAGGGCGTAGGAGTTGGGTCTTAACGAGACTCTTAGTAAGTCAGGTAAGGGAAATAAATTATAACAGTATTTTTAGAACTACTATTTGAATTAATATGTCAAAATAAGTGTAGACACCCTATTTTTGCCCTAGCCAAATAGAAAAATGGGTCCCCTCTTATTTTCATTATTATTATTATTACTATTATTATTATTTTTCATTAGTATTATTATTATTACTTATTTTTACTTATATTTTATTATTATTATTATTTATTTATTTTTCATTATTATTTTAATTTTATTATCATTATTATTAGTATTTTTTATTACTATTATTACTATTATTTTGTTTATTATTATTATTATTATTATTATTTTTCATTAGTATTATTATTATTACTTTTATTTTATTATATTGTTTATTATTATTATTATCATTATTTATTATTTTCATTATTATTGACGTTATTTTTAATATTATTATTTTTACTATTATTATTATTTATTTATTACTATTATTTTATTATTATTATTATTTTTACCTTATTATTATTATTATTATTATCATTATTTATTTATTTATTTATTTATTTTTTTTGTTATTATTATTTTTGTTAACATTTTTAGTATTTATTATTATCATTTTACTATCATTATTATTATTTTTATATTATTATTTATTTATTTATTTATTTATTTGTTATTACTATTATTATTATTTTGCTATCATTATTATTTTTTATACTATTATTATTTATTTATGTATTTTCGTTATTACTATTTTGCTATTATTTTGCTATACTTATTATTATTATTATTATTATTATTATTATTATTATTATTATTATTATTTCCTTACAACCATAATAGTAGTATATATTATTTCCAAAAAAAGAAAAATACTAAAAACTGAAAAAGGAATTTTTTTTTAGGGTTTGTTTTTCAAAATTTTTTTATAAGAAGAGGGCACAGCTCACAGCCAAGGGGGGCACGGAGGAGCAAAAACAAGAAAAATCATCTTCCCCGCCTCCATCCTCTCTTCTCCTTCTCCGGTTGAGCCTCCATCCCAGCCTCGCCGACAACGACCCTCTCCATCACCCTCAATTCTCCCCGTCTCTCACGATGCCCCCTGTTGCAACCCTCGGATTCCAGCCCACCACTCCACAGCACAGCAGTCCCTGAGCCCTTCTCCACCACCCTCTGTAACAGCTTCCAGAACAGAGTCACACCCGAGCCACCATCAGTCCTCCTCAGCCCTTCCAGCAGGCCTCTCGGCCTCCTCCACACCAGCAAACCACCCCTGCTGCTCCTCTGGTCACACCAGGCCCGAAGGCCACCAGCGACAGCTCCAATCGAGGCTGTCTCAGGCAGCTCCAACCCAGACAGCCCAATACATCGTCGCCGTCGCCGTCGCCTACGCCACTTGCCGTCGCTCTCGCAGCAGCTGTCTGCGCCAGCATCCGCCAGCAGTCACGCCAGATCACCCGCCATCGCCAGCTTCCTCTGCTACACAGTAACCCGAACCACCCAGTCCTCTCTGCTCCAGATTTCCGGCCATCACCATCTCAAGTCCCGGCTGAGCCACCCTCTCTGCCTGTGTAATATTTAAGGATTTTTTTTTTATTGTTATTTTTAATTGGTGTTATTAATCTATTTTTCTGCAGGATTTTTTTTTTTTCTTCTTTTTGACCTTTTGTAGTAACTTTAATTCAGGTTTCATATAAGTATATATATATATATATATTTGACGTCGATTTATTTCATTTTTTTTATTTATTATTTTGTAGGTTTTGTTTGTGTCATAGTATTAATTTAGGTTCAAATTTTTATTGTTTATATTGATGTATGTTAAATAAGGAATATGGTTGTCTTTTATTGTAATACTTTCATTAGTGTGTGATGTTTTGGTATGCTACTCGTTATCATGTTTATATTGTTTCTATGTTCGTCTAATATATTGTGGTATTTATAGGTATTATTATGTTTACATATTATTATGTGTTTCTTTATGTATAGTTCATTAAGTTTGGCTTTGTGTTTATATTATTCTTATGATGGTGTGTATATCTTAGTTTGTAATTATTAGTTTATTACCATGTTATTTTAGTTCATTATTAGTTTATCTTTATTATGGTGTTTTGGTACTAATATTAGGTTATCATCCTGGTTATTGTTATTATTATTATTGTTAGTATTATTAGTTTATTATTATGGTGTTATATTACTTTAGTTTATTATTAGTTTATCTTTACTATATTATGTTACTATTTCATTAGTTTCTCTTTATTATGATATCTTTAGTACAGTAGTATGTATAACTTATTGAGAATTTTTAGTATTTTAATATATATATAGTATAAACTTACTACAGTGTGTATTTCTTATTACGTGTTATGGTACTTATTGTTATTATTTTAGTATTATTATATTGTTTTTCCATTATTAAATATTTTTAATTTTTAATTTTTATTTTATTTTTCAATCCCTAT
Source organism: Malania oleifera (assembly GCF_029873635.1). Classification (NCBI taxonomy): domain Eukaryota; kingdom Viridiplantae; phylum Streptophyta; class Magnoliopsida; order Santalales; family Ximeniaceae; genus Malania; species Malania oleifera. The sequence continues at coordinate 9,689,072 of NC_080419.1, forward strand.
GATTTTATCGCGGGGGTATGAGCCTTCGGGCTTCACGTACCCTAAGCTCTGAGGGATTATATGGGTATATATTATCTGTATTTATTTATTTATTTTTCACATTTATTTATAAATTCATAAAATAGGAGTAATTTGAAGAATTATTAGATTAACTTAGGGATAATTTCAAATTAATTAGGTACCGTTCGTAAGAACGGGCGCGTAGGGGGTGCTCGTACCTTCCCCTCGCGTAACCGAACTCCCGACCCCAACTCTGGTAATGTAGACCGATTCTACCCCTAACGGGGTAGTAATCATGTGTTCTAACTGCACTAAAGGTTAGTGGCGACTCCGATATCCATGTTTTTCCATGAAAATATTAAAAATGATTTTGATTTCGCCGCCCGGGGCACACGCGCTCCCGGGACGTCGCGACAATAAGCATATGATATTTTGTCTGAAAATAATTATGATGTAAATATCAGATAAATTGTGTGGCATTTGAGTAATATTAAATTGTGATATTTTGGTGTGTGAAATTAATATGTTATGAATATTATATAAGAACTGTGTGGCATATGATGTGTATTGAAAAATGTGAAATATAATGATGAGTAAGTTCTGAGAAATATGAGAATTGTTGTTGTGATTAGTGGAAAATAATGAAATATGGTATTTATATGTGAGTAAAAATGGTTTGCATGAAAAATGAGATTTTGTGAATTACTGAAATTGGTATTTTGAGAAATGTTGAAATACGTGAAACACGACATATACTATTATGAGATGATGAAATATGCACAGAAAACGATGAGAACATTTTTATTGAGATGAAATTGAGATATACTGAAATGAGAATAATAATGTATATTGATATGAAAATATTGAAATGTGAAAATAAGAAATATGAATACTGCAATATGGAATTGAAATATGATTGATGATATGCCAATACCGCATAATAATTGTGGGTAGGTGGTATTCCTTTCCTACTGATGTCGTTGGGGAGGTATGCTCAGTATGAAGATTGTGTGCGTGAAGTTCCTATTGATGTCATTGGGGAGGTATGCTCAATAGGGAGATTGTGTATGTAAAGTTCCTACTAATGTCATTGGGGAGGTATGCTTAGTAGGGAGATTATGTGTGTGAAGTTCCTACTGATGTCGTTGGGGAGGTATGCTCAGTATGGAAATTGTGTTGTGAAGTTCCTATTGATGTCATTGGGGAGGTATGCTCAGTATGAAAATCGTGAATGTGTTGAGAATTTGAATTACGTAATCTATTGTATTATGTAAAGTACATAAATGTGAATTTATATATACATAGATATGTAATGAGTTAGAAGGTGAAATGATTATGAGAAATGAAAGACTGTGTGCTTTATAACATAAATAATGGAAGCGAAGTAACACTCTCCGCCTGAGGGCTTACTGAGTAAGGTGAGTGCCCTGAGAGGCATCAGATGTGGCCATACCTGACTACATAACGTATTAGGGCGGAGGGAAGCTACTTGTATGGGCGGGTAAACTTCCCTATTCTCAGGAACTTCGCGGGTAAATATGTGTTGGAAATGATTGAATTTGAGAAATAGTTTTAAAGCTTATAAAAGCTTGTGTTGTATATCTATATGATTATGAGAATATGTTTATCAGTGTATTTTTCTCATATGAGATGTTGGCTCGAAAAGTAAAGTGTGTTAAAACTAAACTCATATTGCCACATACTATAAATAATTTATTCCTTCTTACTGAAATGTGTCTCACCCAAATTATCTAAATTTTTTAGGGAACAAGGATAGGCTAGGTGATAGAGCTCCATGACCAGAGGGAGCTGGGACCCTAACATACGGGGTGAGTTTTGAACTAGGGGGGGTGTAATTCCCCTAGAGTTGAGTTGTTTTTTAGTATGGGGTGGTGATGTTTATATATATGTATGTTGATACTCTGGGTATTGTATTTTTACTATTATGTATATACCGTCTTCCGCTGTTAGGTTTTATAAATGAAATAACTTTTTACCCGGTTCCCAATGCTGGTCGGGTCATATGAACGGTAATAGGGTTGTTGACGTGGCCAATTTATGGATGTTGTTGATGATGAGTGAATATTTATCTATTATTGAAAGAAAAAAAAAATTGTACAAAAATCGGGGCATCACATACAACACCATCATAATGTGGCCGTTTAGGCTGGTGCATAGATTGACTAAGAATGTTGACCGGAAACACAATGTTGAGATGAGTGATGGTGAGATATATCAAACGTCCAACGAGTCACCAAAACGAGCTTGGATCAGAGAGAAGATCACCATCAATATTATTGAGCTTGAGATTTTGTTCCATGGGAAAGTGGGCAGGACGAGCACTAAGATGACCGCTATCAGTGAGGATGTCAAGAGCATATTTGCGTTGATTAAGAAATATGTCAGTGGGAGAGTGAGCAACTTCAAGGTCAAGGAAATATTTCAATTTGCCAAGATCCTTTAGTTTGAATTTCTGAGCAAGCATGACTTTGAAAGTGCTAATATAGGAGAGATCATTACCTACCATGAGAATGTCATCAACATAAACAAGTATGAGAGTAAAAAACCGACCCCGAGAATGGGTGAAAAGAGAATGGTTGGCCTAAGATTGGGTGAAACCCGTAGCAAGTAAAACAAAATATAATTTAGAGAACCAATTGCGAAAGACTTGCTTAAGACCATAAATGGATTTCTAAAGACGACAAACACGAGGCTCCCCCTGTTTGCAATAACTCGGTGGAGGGAGTATATAGACCTCCTCATCGAGGTCACTATGGAGAAAAGCGTTGTTGACGTCCAATTGAAGGAGATGCCAATTCCGAGTTGCAGCCACTACAAGAACACACCTAACAGTAACGAGTTTAGCAATAGGAGCAAAAGTGTCATGATAATCCAAACCTTCTACCTGAGTATAGCCCTTGGCCACTAAGCGAGCTTTGTGTCGCTCTAGGGATCTATCAGCCCGAAGTTTTGTTTTGAACACCCATTTACAGCCAATTGGTTTTTTTCCAGGTGGAAGGTGTTGAAGAACTCATGTATTATTGGTTTCTAAGGCTTGGATTTCAGAAGCCATGACATCACGCTAATGTGGGTGCAACATAGCCTGAGAATATGAGGTGGGTTCGGGATGTTGGGACATGATAGAAAGAAAAGCCAAATTTTGGTTAGAGAAACGATGATAAGATAAAAAGGAGGAGAGACAATGAACCGTACCTGAGGAACATCTTAAAACTTGTGAAGCCATGGAGGACTTTGGTAAAGTAGGGCAGATATAATTAGCCAAGTAAGAGGGATATGTGACAGCTCGTTTGGGCCGTGAAGAGGTGGATGGAGGGGGTGAGGGTGGAGGTGTAGGGGAGGAGACCAAGGGAGAAGGAGGGAGAGAGGAGGGGTTAGGGTTAGGTGTGGATGGTGGAGGAGGTAAAGTATAGGAAGGATGTATATCAGGAATAGGAAGAGGAAGGATTGGAGAAGATGTAGGAGTGGGAGAGATGAGATGATAGGGAAAAATATTTTCTTCAAAAGTCACATCACAGGAGATGAAATTTTTTTTGTTTTCAAGATCATAGACACGATAAGCCTTATGATGAGCAAGTTAACCTAAGAAAACACACCAAAGAGCACGGGGAGAGAATTTATCGCGGTGTTGATGAGCAGTTTGGGCATAGCACAAGTACCTAAACACTCGCAAGTGTGTATAGGAGGGTGGTTTCTAAAAAAGAAGTTTATAAGGGAACTTATGATTGAGGCTGGGTGAAGGAGTGCGGTTAATTAAATAAGTGGCTATGCATTCACCCCAAAAAGAGATGGGAAGATTAGCTTGAAAACGTAAACACTGAGCCACATTAAGAAGATGGCGATGTTTACGCTCGGAAACAGCATTCTGTTGAGGTGTATCCACACATGTGTGCTCATGAAGAATACCTTGATCATGGAAAAAAGTTTGGAGTGAAATGGATAAAAATTCTCTACCATTATCAGTTCGCAAGTGCTTAACAGTGCTATTGAATTGATTTTTAACCATGACGCAAAAATTCGTAAGGCAAGAGAAAGTATCAAATTTCATGCGCATAAGATAGACCCATGTAGCACACGAGTAGTCATCCACGATTGTTAAAAAATAATGTGCACCAAAAAGTGAAGCCATAGGATAACTTCCCCATATATCACAGTAAAGTCGATTAAAAAAAATGTGCTCTTAGTTGTAGTTAAAGAAAAAGGTAAATGAGTGTGCTTTGCTCTAGCACAAACATCACAAGGCAGATGAGAAGAAGAAATATTTAAGGTTTTCAGAATACATGAGATAGAAGGATGACCAAGACGTTGATGCCAAAGAGTAGTGCCAAAAACACGGTAAGAGTGGAAAACTGAGGCGAAGGGAGGTTTATAGTGGTAAAGCCCATCCTGTACTTCACACATTCCAATCAGTCTCTTCGTTGATAGGTCCTGAAAGACATAAAAGGTGGGAAAAAATATAGCAACACAATTGAGATCCTTGGTAAGTTTGTTGATGGATAATAAGTTAAATTTAAATGAAGGCACATAAAGAACATTAAAAAGAGAGAAAGTAGGAGAAAACCGCATCGCGCCTGTATGAATTACAAAAACAATGTCACCATTTGGAAACTTAATGGGGCATGGCTGATTGAGAAGCTGAATATTATCAAGAGAAGAAAAATTGGAAGTTATGTGATCAGAGGCACCTGAATCAACAATCCATTCAGTGTTAGAAAGAGAAGCAGAATGACAAGAAGCGAGGTTACCAACAAAATTGGTAGAGTTGGTGTTCAAGGGCAATAAAAGATCCAAGAGTTGACGGTATTGTTCGCTGGTGAGACCAGGGATAGCAATCTTAGAAGAGGTTGAAGAACCTGTGACATTATTTTCAGCCATTCAAGAACCAGATGTTTCCATAACATTAGATAATTCAAATAAATAAAAAAATTCCAAATTGGGTAAACACAGAGCTTTGTAACGACCAAAAATTATAAACCTTCGATTTGATAATCTTCGAGTTTAATCAGAGAAGCCGAAGGTGCCGTCAGAGTGTTGAGACCACTAAGGCAAGCCAAAACTAAGACAAGGATTATACTTGCAATCTGCAGATTGAGAGCTCTTAAGTGAGGATCAACTGGAAAAACAACTGGAAAAACTTGGAAATCCAAGATCAAATATCCAATTTCGAAACTTGGAAACACTAGACCTATCCAACAACCATCTATTTGGACAAATCCCTCAATCATTGACTAGCCGCAATTTCTTGTCTTTCCTTAATGTCTCAGACAACAATCCTCAAGGACCAATACCGATAGGTACACAACTCCAAGGCTTCGGGGCTTCTGCATATGAGGGAAATCCAAGGTTGAGCAGAATGCTTGGATATATTGTGGTGTTCTTCGGTGTTCAATACTTTCTAGAGATATACTATTAATTTTCAATTCTCAACAGATATATATCAAAATTGACTCTATGGATATCAGAGAAGCCGGAGAATTGAGAGAAGTCAGACTGGAACTGCCCGAACACAAGTAGAGAGGGATGCCGACGGTGGCGGTTCGAGAGAGTGCCGAGAACGAAGACTGAACGCCCGAACGAAGACTGAACGCCGAACTGAGAAGAGATCGCCAGGAGAAACAGCCGGGAATCTGTTGCACTGGCTTCGCCGAATTGAGAGAGACGGCTGAAGTGAGAATGGAAAAATCTCACTGTCGGTGCGATGGGGCAAAACTATGAGAAGGAGATGCTACTATAGGAACGTGAGAACGCTGGAAAGAGAGGGGCAACTAAGAGAGACTAAGAGTCTAAGAGGGGTAGTCTGCCAGTGACGAGTGACAAGGACGAGTTGACGATGACGAAGAATCGAGAGGCTGTAGGAGGCTGCGTTCAGAAACAAACGAGAGGCTATGAGAGGCTTTGACAAGGAAGATTAGGGAAAAGGAAAAAAAATTAGGTTTTGAACTTAGCTCTGATACCATGTTAAAATTGGAGAAGAATAATTCTCTCTATTGATTCACTCAAGTACAAGGATTACAAGGGTATATATATACATGAGATAGTTGAAAAAATGGAAAGTTTATATTTTTCTAAGATGGAAAGTATATTTCTCTGATACTTCTAATGAGCTTGTGTGTAACACCCCCTGAATTCTTCATCATCATGGAGATGGACTGAGTTCTTTGGATTGTTGGTGGGAGGGTGGAAATGCTTGATTGGCTCTATCTCTTGACTTGCTTGCTAGCTTGCTACTGTACTCTGATTGCTATTGAGCCTCTATTCTTTGATGCTGCTTATCTGCTGATGATCTTAATCAACAAGGTCTTCCTTATGGTTTTAGATTTGCTTTGAAGTCTTTGACTGGGCTGTATCTTGATGCCTGCCAGGCTATCACCATCATCTTGGTATTCTTTCAGGAGGTTGTTCGAGTTTGATGAGTTGGCTATCATTGGCTTGCTCTATTTGCTGATTTATTTCCTTAGCTCTTTTCTGCCTTCCAGTTTGATTTCCATCATTATCATGGTCTTCCTTCTGGTAATGGCCCGGTTCCTAAGGTATTCTAATTTTTGCATTTATTGAATTTGTGGTTTATGGTTTTATCTTTTGTTTAGTTTTGATGGCCTAGTGCCCCGGGAATGCCTAGGTTTGGTGTAATAGCTTTGAGTTTGTTGATGAAAGTTTTTTTGCTTCCTTCCTCTCGGTATGCCTAGAGTGTCTGTACATATCCATTTTATTAATATAATTTCTCATTTAGTGATAAAAAAAAACCTAAGCGGTAAGTCACCCCAACTGAGCCACAAATATCTGATGGGATAATGTACCTTTCAAACACTTGATGTGTCGCCTCATAATGGATGACACTGGAAAAGACAAAAAAATATTCAATGCATGGATTGCCCAAAAAAGGAAGGATATAACAAATTATAATTGACTAAAATTGAGGTCATGATTTACGACTCCTAATTTATAACTATCATAAGTAACTTAAATTAAAGGACCAGTCATAGGGGGAATTATTTGTGCCTTCTTAGTGCACTTCATAGGATATGGTAGTTTTCACTATTATGACAATCAACTACACACATGGAAAATAAAGATGATTCACTTACATGGTTAATATTGCCATCACAAAAACTACACAGATAAGTTGTGTAAGCAACCCATATGAAGAGTGTCACTTGTACATATCGCAGTCAACCACACAAGGAAAACCATTCATTACCAAATCATCTAGGGAATCACAAGAAAGATTGCCCAAAAGCCCTAAGGCCAACCACTTACCATGTTGAACGATTAATTGCCAACCCAAGTAAAGAGGCTGCCTAGTGATCAAGAAAAGGTCACCTAATTAATTATACGAGACAAGACAAGCAATCATCGGACATGAGAGTCAACTATAATAACTAGATATTTAGTTATAGGTGACAGGACAAACAATAATCGATATAAAAATTAATTATAATAATTGGACCATTAATGCTTAGAAATAATCCCGATTTATGACTAGAGGCATTTAAATATTTTGTTTTCATGACTCGCAAACTTAACAACAATTTGGGGTAAATTGTAACTCCAAATTTAACTTAAGAATATGTAATTTATTTCAGTTAGAATGAATGTTCAACACATTCAATTCAATTCAATTCAATTCACGCAAATATTACAAACATTTCCTTAAGCTGACTTAGAGACTTGAGGGTGAGTTGTGATAAAGACATAAAGGGAGATGGACAATGAGAAGATGAGAGGGAGGGATTTTTTCCCTGATATGGCAAAGAGGATGAAACAACAACTTCCACCTATTACATTTAATGCAGATCAATAAATATCTTATTTTAAATAGAAAAAAGTCCTAAAAAAAAAAAAAAGAAATTTATCTTTAATGCTATTTTCTTTTGACTTTTCAAAATATTACTTACCTTCTTCCAAAAAATTTAACGCATTTTAATAAGCATATTATTCTAAGCATTTTAAATACGAAATTTGAGATTTTTTTTTTAATGTCACTAAAATTTTAGTGACCATGGGTGCATTTTACACATAATATTGGACTTAAGTACGATAATACTGTCTACTATAATATACTAAAAATTATTATTTAAAAAAAAGTAAATAAATTAATTTTGAAACTTTTCCAACAAGTATTTTTTGTTTATCGTTTTTGAACTATTTGGTAAGAAAATTTTTTTTTTTTATTGTAAATTCTAATTTAAAAATGAACGAATGATACTTATCTTAGGCAAGAACTCTTGGCTACAAGTGTATATGTGCGTGTGTGTATCTACGTTTGTGTGAATATAGTTTCATATGAAAATTCTCAAAAGTAACTCTAAAACGATTTTAATAAACTATGTCTCGACTCGAAAATACTAGACCATCTCTCTCTATAACACCCCTTCTCCCTCCAAGGATCTCAATGGATCTTTTTTGTTAATACCTTCAAATGATCAAATATCTTGCTATTCACACAAAAAAACTTCTCACTAGACTTGAAATATATAATCGTTCTAAATATTAGTTTTTCTATTCAAATCACCACGAGAAAATTTGATGTGAATTGCATAAATGAATTTAACTGTTTGATATAGTTAATTTTTTAGCACTAAACAAACTCTAATGAATCATGAGATTTTTCATCACTTGCAAATTTTCTTTTGATACCTTTCTTGTCATGGATAGAATTTTCCTTTAAATATGAGCTACTACGATTTAGAGATTTTTTGAAATCACTAATAGAAAAATAATTTTTTGGGGAAAAAATACATATTTAAAAAGTATTTATCTAAAAGTAGTGTAGGCTTACTTTATTTTATTTTTAAAATATATTGAGCATAGGGAAAAACAAAACGGAATACAAATAAGCCAATAGAAAAAAAAACTAAACAAAAACACCCTCAAACTAATAAATTAAAACTAACAAATCTCCTGATATGTCGAAATATAGCAATATATATTTCCATCTATTAAGAAGATATTTAATTTAAATACTTGTTATAGTAAGACTTATTTTTTAAGATGTTCAAATGGGGACTTAGCCATTGTTTAATCTCAAAAGAATAAGGGGTAAAATCTAGTAACACCTCCTCAGTTTTCCAAATATGTCACTTCAACTCCTTAGTTTTTGAAAACTTTACTAAAGCCTCCCAATGGTTCAAATTTATTGACAAAATGAACTTTTCACTAATTGACCATTAGTCAGCCATTAAGTATGTATATATATATAATAAATTTAGCTCTAATAAATGACAATTTTTTATTTTTTTATTAAATTTTGATAAGATAATTTAAGAAAATGACATTTTAAATGAATCATACACCCATTTCTCAAGTTGGGGTTAATCAATTGACATAAGTAGACAACATAATTAAATTATTATTCTAGAAATTAAAATATTTTAAAAGTAAATAAATAATTATGATAATTCATTAAAAAAATATTTAGATAATTATATTGTTCCAAAATATTTTCCATATGTAATTTTCATGCAAATTAAATGATTAAATATATTTTAAAAAATAAAATATAGTTTAAAAATTGGCTTTGATTGGCTAGTTGGTCAAATAGTGGCTTGCTTTTTTAGGTTTGGTTAAATCTCATTTTTAATAATATAGTAACTTGTATAAAATAAAAAATAAAAAAAAGGTGGGGAATTGGCTTTTTCAAAGGCCAACCAATTAATACGAATTTAAATTTCCTACCAATTAATACAAATTTAAATTTTCTCTATCCATTTAGCATTCATATTTTATACATAGAAGAACTACCTTTTAACCTCATAATTTTAAAGAAAAAGACAATAACCTCTCCTAAAGTTTAACAAAAAGACAATGACCTCCCCTGAAAGACCTCTCCGAAGATTTCAAAAATCTCAGCGACCTCTCCTAAGGTCTGTCAAAAAGATACAAACCTTCCCTTACATTTTATAAAAAAAACAAGTTATTTTTTAGGGGAGGCATATATCTTTTTGGGCGAATTTCATAGGAGGTTTATGGTATTTTTGAAACCTTAGGATATATTTGTATCATTTTTAACAAACCTCGGGGAGATCCCTAAGATTTTTGAAACCTTAGGGGAGGTCTCCGTCTTTTTACCAAACCTTAGGAAAAGTGAGTGTCTTTTTGCAATAATTTTAATTTATAAAGCATGAATCTTGAAATTTCAGTTTATATTAATTTTTTTTATCACTATGTTTGATAGTTTACTCGAATTTAAGAATATTGAACTATATTTTAATTGTTTTATGCTATGTTTAGTCATTAAATTTTTATAAAAATTACACGTAACAAATATTTTGCCGTATGATAATTATTAGGTACTGTTTATGATTATTTTTTTTATATATATACATTTAAGATTTTTTAAATAATAATATAATTATTTTATCATGTTATGTCAATTGATTGACCCAAAACGAATGGATTGATAGATCGTTCAATTCGATTCATTTATTCAAATTGATGTCATTTTAAAATATTATTTTACCAAGGATATAATTTTGAAATTATTTGAATTTAGGTTGACTCGAAAACACGCCTCTGCGTAATTACTCACATATATAGTTTAGTTTAGCGCAAGGAGCCTGCGAGTAAAGTAAACGATGGAAGTGAAGGAAAGCACAGAAGAAAGGAAACGAGAAAAAGGAGCGGTGGAAAATGAGATGTGGAGAAGCAATCATGCATGCATGCATGGGGTAGTGATATGGACCCGGTCCCCACACAGACCCGACCCACATGACCCGTGAATTGTACCCATCTGGAGTATTAATTGGGCGGGCCATGCTTAAGCTGCGAAGGAAGCTGGTAATGTGGAACCTGGGGTGATGTAACCCACCAATCAATGGAGAAGATCAATGATTGGGAGGTCATAATGCATAATGGAGATGATGCAGTAGAGCAGTGGGCCTGGGTCGAGGTCCGTTTTGTCAGCTTCGGGCTTCCTTTTTTTTTTTTCGAATTTGTTCTGCACTTTTTTTGCCTTTAAAAAATGTGAAGGGAAAGGATCAAGAAAGGGATGAAAGCAATTAATTTTTTTTTTGTTTTATTATTATTATATATATATATATATAGTGTGAGGAGCTGGAGCCAGCACACGGATGCACGCGTCTGTCGTCGCATACTTGCGATCTGTTTTTCAGGCTGGCCGTACGTATAGCTAATAGCTTACGCATAATTTATAGTTATGATATTTTGGTATTTATATATGATATTGGAATACTGGCTTGGAAGATAATTAATGAAGAGAGATAATTAATTGGCTTCTAATATGTGAGTTTTTTAGGAAGATATTTAATTTAAAATAAAATAAACACAAAAAGCCGACTTTTCAAGATTTAGTTTTTATATTTAAAAAAAAATTCAAATGATCAATGATTGAATTTCTTCCCCCATATTTTTTTTTTTTCCAAAAGAACGGTCAACATTATTCCCCCCCACCCTACCCGCGTGCCTTGTGGCTGCCCCTTACTCCCTCATGTACCCCTCGCACCCCCACCAACATTGGTCATTTAAAGGTAAAACCGACTTTTGAAAAGTCGATTCTCATATTTAAAAAAAAACAAAAACAAAACAAATGAACGGTCAAGATTATTCCCTCTCCCTTGGCCCCCCTTCTCGCGTGCCATGTGGCAACCCCTTGCTCCCCTACTCCTCCCGCATGCCCCCTGCACCCATGTCAATTTGGTCATTTCAAGGGCAAAACCAACTTTTCAAATGTTGGTTCACATGCAACGACTATTTTCTTCCTCCCTTTCTTCTTCCTCCCTCTTCCACGTTCCTCTCTCCTCCAGCTTCCTTCTTCATTCCACCTTCGGCCTCCCTCTGCCAAAGTTGCATCATCCTCCCCCTTTTGCTCCTCAAATGGCTTTCTTGCTGATATGCCCCAAATATATCAGTATGAAGAAAACCGGTTATTAAATTGACACCTACCATAAATCAAGAGAAAACTGAAATTAGAAATAGCTTTCCAAGAGAGGGGTGAATTGACTTTTAAAATTTTCTTTTTAAAGTCCTTAACTTCTTTTAATATTTAACCAATTCTTTGACTTGTTTATTCATTTTGTCAATCAAACAATAATTTAGTTTCTTTTAAACAATCAACAAGACAACTAATAAAACATTCAATCTTCAATCACAATTTGTTTGCCAAATATAAGTTCACTGCAGTACTATTAGATTGATGGAAGATTCAAGATTCAGTACTTTCTAAAATATAAATACAGTTTACTCAATCTCAAGCTTTATACCATTCAATCACAATATATTTATAGTATATGTAACTTTCAGCTTTTGTATTCTGTTCAGCCCTGTGGTGAATGTGAGTTTGAACAAAGCCCTGTATATATGAAATTGCTTCTTCAATATGATGTTCAATATAAAATCCAATTACTTTTTCCAAACTTCAGAATTCAAATAAACTCTTAAGTTAATTTATCTTTGTGATGTTTAATCAAGTAACGTACTCCCGTATGGTTTCCGCAAAATATGGTTTAAACAACGTACTCCCTTACGGTTTCCGCAACCCAAATCAAAATTAAACTTTAAGTTTACTTAATTCTCAAATATACGTAGTATATATGATTTCCAATTTAAACCATCCACGCAATTTAAATATGTTGAAAATAAACAGTAAGGGAAAGAGAGAGCGAGACAGAGGTTTTTACGAGGTTCGGCTTATACCCAGCCTATGTCCTCACCTTTGGCAAACCACCAAAGGATTCACTAAATCTGTTCCTTTGATGGGTGGAACAATACCTTTACAACACTCCTTGGTTAAAACTAGAGTTCGCCTTCTCCAAACGATGTCCCCTCGTTCGGTCACTCCTTAACTAGGCTAGAGCCCGCCTCTTTAAGCAATATCCCCTTGCTTAGCCAACGATAACAATCCTTTGAATCATCAATCTACAAGAAATAAATCAAATAGATGTGTACAAGAACTTGCTCACACAAAGAGCTGATTAGTACAACAATTTACAAACTAATATACTTCAAAGTAAATAACAATATGAAATTTAACTTGAAGCTCAATGAAATATATTACCGATTAATTCTTTCAATGATTGAAAGATTTAGAATTTGTAGCACAAGATTAGTGATTGAATCAGCAAGACCTCAACAAATTTCGTAGACAAGATGAGAGTAAAAGAGCCTTTGAGTGTTGAGAGCAATTGAGAGAAATTTTGAATTTTTTATGAATTTGAATTCTTGGTGTGTTGATTCATTGATCTTTGAGACTTATTTATAGACTTTAAAAGGTATGTAACTTGATCCCCAAGTGACTTGGAGTTTTCCCCAAGTTTTCACAAAGTTTGAGCCCCAAGCAAATCATTTAAAAAATGTTTTCGTTGAGGTTTTTTTAAAAAAATTTGTTCGTGGAAGTCGTCTGCCATGTTATTTTTAGAGGAGCAGTAGGGGTAGTAGGGTGGCAGTCCCCTGCCAGGACACAGCCAGTTGCCTGGCTTGACCACCCAGGCGCCTATCCTGCTTCACGCAGTCTACTAGTTGTTGTCAACTTCAAGTACCCTTCTATTTTTCAATCATAACTTCTTCTTTTTTTGTAACTGCAAATTTGATGATCTTGGTGTCAAATGAAAGCTAAGAGAAAATTATACAACTTTCATGTTGAACATTTTTTAAAATAAAGAGTTTTTGATAGAGAAAAATACATCTCAATGCAGATGTAGAAAAATTAACAGCATTTGGAAAAACCTCTTTTTGGTGCTTTTTATTCCAAAAATGATTCTAACCTTTTTGAAATAGTTTTTGACCTTATAAAAATATTTTCTAAGTATGTTGAAAGGTATCTAGGTCCAATAAATTAACCTAAGAGTTTCATGTATCCATATTGAAATTATTTGAAACACTTACATGAAATTTCCTATAAACTCTTTCAAATTTTCAATTCTTGAATTCTTTAAGGTCTTTATGCTTGCTTCATCTTTCTTTGAGCTTTCATCAAGTTCTCTTTAATCTTCATGCTCTCATGATCTTCAAGCTTTATCATTAAATCCATTTTTGAATCCATGCTTCAAGCTTGATATAATCATCCTTCTTTGAAATATAAGTTTTCATGAATTCTTTAACCTTGCATTCATCATTGAGTTCTGAAAATACATTACTTAAACAAAACATGGTAAGTTCTACTTGTTTGTTAGTATCAAAACAAGATGTTAAGCCTTGTAAATCCAATAAAGACTAAAGCACTACATTGATGAGGGTAGTTACGAAACCACCCAAGTCAATTGTCTAACTAGAGCAATTCACGTTAATGCTGTAATGACCATAAAAATTAAAGTGATTCATGCCAGCACCTTAAAACACTCATAAATGGCATATCACCACAGGATCAAACCTCAGCCAATATAAAACGGGACACCATGAAGAGGTAAGGCGTCTCATCCAACCTATTCTACTGTTGCATAAAACCTTTCGAGCATATCCCTTACTTAGGCATCAAAGTGATCCCCCAGAGTACACCTCAGGTCCTCCAAGTCGTTTATACTTTCCTTTTTTTTTTCTTATGTAATAGTGGTCGGAAAGCATCTTGAAGGTCATTTAACTTTTCATTCAGCAACAGTCGGCGCCGTTTGTGGGAACGTTTCTAAGAGGTTTCTTATTTTTTCCGATCTTCAATCTTTCAATCATGACTACGTCCAACAATTCAAAGTCAAAACCTGCTGCGGGTGATATTGATTAGTCACCCCAGTCCATTCACTCCATGCTCGGTGACAATTCTAGTGTGACGAGGGGAGAATTCCTCGCGTTCTAGAGAAGAATGGAAGACATTGAGGCTTCCGAGAAGAAGATGGAGGACATGTTCTGTCACGCCCCGAACCCGAAAATGGGACCCATGGGTGAATTAATAACCTAACATGTCCATGTATCATACAAATAACAACGATACAACATAATGAATGAGGGTCCGACCCCGTGGGGTTACCAGACACCCTATACGCATCCATACAACAATCATATACACAGCAAAAAAGGTCATTCTATACATGTACTGTACCATACCAGAGTCTATACAAAACAAAACGGAGTCTAGGCTCCATACATACAAAATGTACATCCGGGGTGCCAACATACCCCAAAACGGCAACCCGTGAAACAAAAGTCCTAGCACTTACCCAAGCGCTACCCGTAGTACACCGGCCACTACGCTCCCAACTCCAAGACGCTAGTTCCGATTACTCGAAGGACCTGTAAAAATGTACGTACAGAAGAGTGAGACACATCTCAGTAAGTAAGGCAAACACAGGTTAAATTAGTGTGTGGCATTCAAGTGTTATCATGATAGCAAATAAACAAAGTTAATACAATTCCAGTATTCTCACAAAACAGTTCCAGTACAGTACATACATGCACGCACACGCATACGCACACCCATGATCTACACGATGTCGTCACACCCCTCGGCCCGTAGCCGGTCCGCGATATCCGGCGTTAGCCCGTAGCCAACTCGCGATACTGGCACCATCGGCACATGGCTAGTCCTAGACTCCCATGGCATCGTACTCGACACAAACTAGTGGATCCACACCCTTTGGTGATCAACCGGTATAGGCTTACACCCGTAGATATAGAGCCAGACACTTTTGCCTGCGTGGTAGACAATAAACACACGCCTTCAGATATAGAGCCAGACACTCTTTCATACCTGGAACAATTTGGAACCCAGTTCCAACTGCATTTCAACAAAACACAACCATGCATGCTCATATAACAAGGCAAACCACATCCATTTGGTAATCTAAAATCATAGTTTTCCAAACACATACAGTTTAAACAAGTCAAGGCACGACCATCCTTATATCACAGTATAAATCATCATATATATACGGTTTTCAACAAAACCTAAGATGCAGCCCAATACCCCCTTTTTCCCAAAACTGCAATCATAAAAAACCCATAGTTTTACCCATTAGATCCCCCCAAATGAGTAACCAAAACACACACAGGACCGTGAACCATAGTTCTACAAAGTTTGATTTCAAAAATAACCAATATAAACTGTATTCCCTTACCTTTCCCCCAAAAGACCAATCCTGAATTCTACAACTCCTAAACAGCGAACTGAGTTCTCAAAATCTACAAAACACAATACAAAAAATACTCACGACTCCATCCTCTACCAAAATACAAGATCAGAAAAGAAAACCAAGGCTTAACTTGATTTTAAGCCGAAACCCAATGATGTAGGATGGGAAAGGTCAACCTATGTCCTACGATTCAACCCTCACACAAGCACATACACTTAAACACTTTAATTTAAGAATTTATTTATCCGAACATAAACACAATAAATCATGTTTTATTTCACATGTTCAAGGATTTTGAAAAGGTATATGACTTGTCCAGCAATTAAGTCCCGATTGGTTCTTTCACAAAGGAATCAAGTTATATACTGAAAAGTTGTTATTTCAAAGATTCAAGAATAAAAGTTCTATATTAGCAAACTAATATTCATACAATTGATTTTAACTAGCAAGTACCAATATTGCAATCTATGGATCAAATGGGCTATTCAAAGATGTGATTTTAATCTACTAGCAAGGGTTCACAAAATATAAAAAAAAGATTCAAACACAAGTATTGAAGTTACCAAGATATTGGTTTGGATGACTTGACGTTGTTCCACACGTAGTTAGGTCATACCGTTAGTCCTTTGTACAAGCTTTGAATTACAAGATGAACACAGCAATGAAGTGTAGATGATGATCGTCGTGTGGGTGTATGAAGACGGTGGCCGTGTGGTGTTGATGGGGGCCGTGAGAATATTAGATGGAGGAGGGGTTGATGGAGTCGTTGGATAGTTTAGTGGTCTCTCACCACTTGATCTCCGGAGAGGACGCCGTAGCCTCACACTACTCACTCACAAGGAGAGGAACAAGCTTTACAAGCTCAAGCAAAGAGATGCTTCTTCAATATTCAACTTCAACTTTTGTTCTTACAATAAGAAAGCTATTTATAGGCATAGCCTAGGAGACAAAGCTTTAAACACTCAAAAACTCTCAACAATTTTCAACAACAACTCTCAATAACTTTCAACAACAACTCTCAACAACTTTCAACAACTATAACCTAACACAATTAATACTTACTAAAAAACAAGGAACTCCAACTCATAAGCACACAAGTCAAGCTTAGTTGTCTTGCATTATTACAATTCAAATTTGAAATTTAAACACATTCCAAAAGGAAGGCCAAAACCGTGTGGGACCCATTGGAGCCATGTGGGGCCACATGGGTTTTGAGTTGGATTTTGCTTCAATACTTCACTTGGGTCTTCAAGCATGGTCTTCAAGCACCTAGTAATCTTGAAATAACATATACACGAAGAATATAAATTAACACAATAGTAAAGTCTTCACATAAAAAAAATCTTTCATCAAAGAAGTAGATGATCTTCAATTAATCCCATGTGTTCCTGCAAAATAGATATAAATAATAGTGGACATCTAGAGGTCGTCCACGTATCACCATGTCAGCAAAGGAGTGGAGATCGGGAGGTCGTCCATGTGTCATCATATCAGTAAAAGGGATACATAAGGCATGTTGATCCCCATCATCTCTCCCGGGCCCAAAAGAATTCTTCTCCGAAGATTTAGAGGTGATGTATTGGGAATACAATTCTGAAGTGCGATGAAAAAGGTCTTCTTTAAGTATCCAGCTTCTCTCAATAAGTGGTTTGTTTCTCCACTTGACAAAGAACTTTTGATATGATCCTGCTCGTGTGAACTTTAGCTTGTCATCCAAGATTACATCAAGGTACTTGGGCATGGGTAAGGGTAGAGGCAAAGGCAATTTTGGGTTTTCAGGGTCAAAAGGAGTGGGAAATGGAGTGGGGTCACCTGCAGGGTTAGAATTTGAAGGTTCCATAAAATAAGATGCTACAAGAAAAAGGGTTAGATTTTCAATATTAAAAACATTGCCTATGCTAAAATCAATAGGAATATTAAGCATGTAAGCATCAGAACTAGTTTTCTTGAAAATTTTGAAATGATCCATCTTGTTGGCAAGTAACTTCCTCACCTTTCCTACAAGAATCTGCTCAGGACGAATATGGACCATAACCATATCACCTTTTGAAAATTCTTTCAACATGCAATGTTGGTTAGCAGTAGATTTATAATGTTCATGATTCAAATTAACCTTCATTCTTATTTCAGAGTGTAGATTGTGTATATGCTTTGCAAAAGCATCAGTCGCCTCGCTCACTCTAGACTTAAGTGGTAGTGGAATAAGATCTACAGGCTTTCTAGGACTATATCTTGTAATAACCTGAAATGGGCTGTGTATTGCGGTCCTATCCACTGAACTGCTGAATGCAAAATTGGCTACATGAAGGCATAAATCCCAAGATATAATGTTTTTAACTACCTTACATCTCAATAGGTCCCTAAGGCTCCTATTTACAAGTTCAACTTGACAATTAGTTTGGGGGTAGTAAGCACTAGAACATTTAAGTTTGGTGCCTAACATGGTCCTTAAGGCTTCAAGAAGTAACCTATGAGTTGTATATCTTTATTTGAAACAATGGTTTTGAGAAACCTATGCTCGATGACAATCTTGTTGGTTGCTCTATCATTGATGCATGTGCTCAAAGTGTTATCTTCCTTAGGATTAGGGAAAGTAGGGCAGGCAAGTGGACCTAAACTCTTATGAACAAAGTCATGTTCATTCAATTCATTCACTTGTTTCAGCTCCTCATGTTCTATCGGGTTCACTCTATGATGTGGTAAATGAGGCAGAGATGAATAAGGAACAAGGTCAGTGATATGTTGATTGTCTCTCGTGGGAGATGACTCACTAGGCGACTCAAAGATGACATCCTTAAATTCAGAAGGTAGGGATGATACTTCTATGAGTGTTTCTTTCTCAGAAAGGGCCATTTCAGTCTCCTTAGTAACAACCACCAACACTTCCTATGTATCTTGAGTTTCCTGCTCAAACGGCTCTTCACTTATGATATTCAAGGTTTCTCCACTAGTTTCTTTCTCTTCCTTCCTCTTTTTCTCACCATATTCCTTATCAAGTGCAAAGTTCCAAGTGGGACATTGTTTGGGAAAGTGTCCTTGTTTATGGCACCTGAAGCACACTGCACTGCCAGAACTCTGGTGAGAGGATCCAATCATAGGTGCTTTCCCTTTGTCCATAGGTTTTTGGTCCGTGGGATTGCTCCCTCTGGAAGCAACTTGACTTGATTGCGCTGGTTGAGACTTTTTATAACTCTGAATCTGGTGAGAGTATGATTCATTGGAAGAGGTATCAAACCGTTTTCCCATGTGCCCTTTAGTCATTTGCTCAAATTCATAAGCTAAACTATAGGCATGTTCAAGGGACTCAATGTGATATGGGAACAATTTTCTCCTCAGTTCAAGCTTTAATCCTAGGCAAAATTGGGAGGTCTGTTGACTATCAGTCTCATAGACACCACATCTTACAGTCAGCTTATCGAATTGATTCATATATTCTAGAACAGTCATGCTACCTTGACGCAAGTCGTAAAGCTGATCTATAAGGTGCTCTCTATAACTAAGGGGTGCATACTTCTCCCTTAATCTGTCCTTCATTAGATCCCAATGCTCAATGGGTCTATGGTTTAACCTCGCTTCTTGCCTCTCAACGTTTATCCAATGGAGTTTGGCTTGCCCGATTAGTCTTATTTTTGCAAACCTCACTCGGTGCAAGTCATGCATCTTACAGCACTCACAATAGGCATCCATTTTAGTCAACCAATCTTGGAAGACTTTAGGATCCTTTTGTCCATCAAAGGTGGGGGCTTCTATCCACATTTCATCATTGTAAGGATCACAATGGTCCCTATGGCAAGGTCTCCTAATATGAAGGTTATCAACGTCATAGTCCTCATCATCCCAATGTTGGGCATAGGGCTCATGACGTGGGGGTATCCTAGTAATTTCATCTTGGCGACTCACTCGCCTTTGTGGAGGGAGGGAAGGTCTTTCTCTAGGAGTCATAAGTGGCTCTCTCTTAACATGAATCCTACGACCTCGGTGAGGATTCCCGACTTGAGTAGACATCCTAGGGGTTGGGAAAGGATTTGGAGAGCACTAGGGCAGTCCTTTGGAATGGTGTTTGGTTACACAAGGTAAGGTCAAGTGTAAACGTAACATAATTGAGGTCCAAATACCCAAAATTCAGAGTATAGATGGGCTGTTCTTGGCAAAACCGTGACCCGTTTTTCTGGAAACTCGAGAGCTGCTAAAGGATTTTCAACTGCAAACACCTTTTGGTATTTGGGGCATAACTTTTGTTACAAAACTCCAAATAAGGCTATCTTAGTGTCAAAAGAAAGCTAAGAAAATTTTCCACAACTATTGTGTTTAAGGTTTTTGAAGATGGTAAGGTTTTGATAGTGAAAATTGCACATCAATATGGCAGACGGAAAATGAAGATCTTGGGAGTTAGAGGGTTCTCCTAATTCGAACTAGGCTCTGATACCAAGATGATGTAGGACAGGAAAGGTCGACCTATGTCCTACGATTCAACCCTCACACAAGTACATATACTTAAACACTTTAATTTAAGAATTTAATTATCCAAACATAAACACAATAAATCATGTTTTATTTCACATGTTTAAGGATTTTGAAAAGGTGTATGATTTGTCCAGCAATTAAGTCCCGATTGGTTCTTTCACAAAGGAATCAAGTTATATACTGAAAATTTGTTATTTCAAAATTCAAGAATAAAAGTTCTATTTTAGCAAACTAATATTCATACAATTGATTTTAACTAGCAAGTACCAATATTGCAATCTATGGATCAAATGGGCTATTCAAAGATGTGATTTTAATCTACTAGTAAGGGTTCACAAAATATAAAAAAGATTCAAACACAATTATTGAAGTTACCAAGATATTGGTTTGGATGACTTGACGTTGTTCCACAGGTAGTTAGGTCATACCGTTGGTCCTTTGTACAAGCTTTGAATCACAAGATGAACACAGCAATGAAGTGTAGATGATGATCGTCGTGTGGGTGTATGAAGACGATGGCCGTGTGGTGTTGATGGGGGCCTTGAGAATATTAGATGGAGGAGGGGTTGATGGAGTCGTTGGATAGTTTAGTGGTCTCTCACCACTTGATCTCCGGAGAGAACGCCGTAGCCTCACATTACTCACTCACAAGGAGAGGGTTAAGCTTTACAAGCTCAAGCAAAGAGATGCTTCTTCAATATTCAACTTCAACTTTTGTTCTTACAATAAGAAAGCTATTTATAGGCATAGCTTAGGAGACAAAGCTTTAAACACTTAACAACTCTCAACAATTTTCAACAACAACTCTCAATAACTTTCAACAACAACTCTCAACAACTTTCAACAACTATAACCTAACACAATTAATACTTACTGAAAAACAAGGAACTCCAACTCATAAGCACACAAGTCAAACTTAGTTGTCTTGCATTATTACAATTCAAATTTGAAATTTAAACACATTCCAAAAGGAAGGCCAAAACCGTGTGGGACCCATTGGAGCCATGTGGGACGCTATGGGTTTTGAGTTGGACTTTGCTTCAATACTTCACTTGGGTCTTCAAGCATGGTCTTCAAGCACCTAGTAATCTTGAAATAACATATACACGAAGAATATAAATTAACACAATAGTAAAGTCTTCACATAAAAAAAATCTTCCATCAAAGAAGTAGATGATCTTCAATTAATCCCATGTGTTCCTGCAAAATAGATATAAACAATAGTGGACATCTGGAGGTCGTCCACGTGTCACCATGTCAGCAAAGGAGTGGAGATCGAGAGGTCGTCCATGTGTCATCATATCAGTAAAAGGGATACGTAAGGCATGTTGATCCCCATCACCCAAAAATCTTCGAAACGGGATTCCAATCCATAGGTTTTGTAAAGATACCTTCCCTGATCCTCGTGGTAACATTAGATCGTCGATTCCAGCGACAAATGGCGAAGAAATCTAGAGAGAGAGAGTAGGATGAGTTCTAGAGAGAGAGTGAGAGGATTTTTAGTTTTCTTAGTGATTAAGCAATAAGAAAGGATATTTATAGCCCTTTGATCCAGTTTCCCTCGTCGAAAAATGGCGACCTCGTCGATGAGACTATATAGTTAGTTTTTCGATGAGACGATGACCTTGTCGACGAGCATGAGATCCTTGGTTTCCCAAAATCTCTCAGCTTCTCCTCATCGACGAGCCTCTGAATTTCGTCAATGAGAAAAACATGAACCTTGTCGACGAACTCTAACTTCGTCGACGAAGCCTACTCAAATCCCAATTTTACCCTTCTCTTAATTTATACAACCCACCTATCACAGTTTAGGTTCTTACATGTTCAATATAACCCTACAGCATAAGGGTTATAGAGATTTTGCTCCCCACCATCAGCAAGAAGATCCTGAAACACACGAAAAAGTTGCAAACCTGAAGGAGAGTGATGAAAAGAGCAACCCTGCAAAGAAGGTGGAAGACATAAATAGTGTGGGGATCAACGAGCAACAATCAAACGAACTGGAGGAGAGGCTCAAGAAGATTGACCAAGAGGGGGGTGAATTGGGTTTTAAAAATATTTCGGCTAATTTAAAAAATTATATCGATTCACCATATATCATATCTCATTCATAATACAAATGTGTATGTAAATTAATAAAACGATAAATGCAAACATACACATAGAACATATCTCATTTGAAATAGAGGTGTGCATGCAAATAATTATAACTATAATTGAAAGCATATACATGCGAAAATTTTAGTGTTGCGAAAATTTTAGTGTGGAAATATAAACGAGATAGAGAGAGAGTGACACGCAATATTTGTTATTGAGGTTCGGCAAAACCAGCTTACGTCCCCCGCCTTGGACATACTCCCCAAGTATTCCACTAACCTTACTTACTTAAACGGGTGAAGTAGAAACCATTAGAACCTCTCCTTACGGGGTGAGGTAAACCCTAACTCAATTACAAGGTTGAGTCCAACTTGTCTCCCTCACTGGGCAGAGACTCTCCAATTCAATTTTTGGGCTGAACTAAACGTGTAAATACCCGAAAAATTAAAATGATTAGGGAAAAATAATAAATAAAATTAATTAATCAATTAAAATTATTAATCAATTAATTAGATAAACATTATTAAATTGATGTATTAAATAAATAAATAAAAGAAATAGTATAAAAAAATAAAAAAAATTAATTGAAATAAGATATATATATATATATATATATATATATATAATGATAACTTCCTGAAGCAAAGCTTTAGGAAGAAGGAAAAGTTTGTTTTTTTAACAGAGAGATAGCGTTTGCACCCCTCCGTCTCCTCGTCCCCTCTCTCCCACTCTCCTCCATCTCGTTTCCGATATTTGACCGATTGAAAATTCGAAAATACCGTTGGGTTCTGCTCGTCGCCACCGACATTTCTACTGGAGCGGATCTGTTGTGGGAGCGGCATAGGCATATCTCCTAGGGTAAGACCAAATCTCAAACTTACCTCAATTTCTCTTAAACCATAAGCCCAATTAACGAACATAAATTATCAGGAGATTCATGGGGAGATTCTCTACAATCTAGTCGGAGCGGGTCTTCGAATTGGAGCTCCAGGGTATCAATCCAAAATCGGGGGTAAGTTTAATAATTTAGGTTTTATTAGGCTATTTAGGGTATTCAGAGTTTAGGGAAATTTTAGGGAAAGTTACTCTAGGGATTGTGATGAGTAATGTAGTGAAATTTGAATTTCAGGGTACGGGTGAGCGCTGCAGGTATTTTTCGGGGTCTCTATTGGCATAGTTCAAGAAATCAGGTAAGGAAAAAAAAATATATTAAATTAGAATTTTTATGAATTTAATGGAAGATGAATTGTGTTATATATACGTGTATATGTTTCAATTTGGGTTTAAAATACCAATCCTTTAAATTATGTTTTCTAAGTCTAGAGCTGTTTTATTAGATACTTATATGTGAAATTGAACTGATGAAAGTGAAATATTTTTCAGAATAATTATGTAAGAAATTAAAGGTATTTTTATTGTATGTGAATGTTAAATGTGGGTTGTCTTATTTTATAGGAAATATATATATATATATATATATATATATATATATATATATATATGAATTTTACTACTAAATAGTGTGGCATGAGTAATTAGGAATGCTGTGTGGAAATATGTTATATGTGTGAGATGCATGATATACAAGAAAAGAACTAAGTATGAAAATGTTAAATGACATATGCTACATGTGAGTGTTAATGCAATCATGTAAAACATCTAAAGGATGCTGGATAAATATATGACATTTGAAAAATACGGGGTAAAACAGCTGAAAAATGTTGGGTAAAACAGCTAAAAGATGTTAGGTAAATGTATAACAGTTGAAAAATGTTGGGTAAAACAGTTGAAAGATGTTAGGTAAATGTATAACAGCTGAAAAATATTAGGTAAAATAGCTGAAAGAAGTTGGGTATGAAATGAAATAAAAGGAACATGGAAATGAATGAAATGAAAATGAAATGTGAAATGTGAACAATGTAAAATGGGAAAGAGCCACGTAAAGTGAATGAAATTAAAAGTAAAAGATGAAAACATCAACAGTTGAAAAATGCAGAATAATGGCAAACAAAACAAGTATTATGATATTATCAGTACTTATGCTAGTAGAACATGTTACGTTTGGGTGAGGCAAACTCTTTGCTTGAGGGCTTGCTGAGAAAGACAAGTGTCCTGATTGTAGCAGGTCTAGCGGCAGGCTGCATAACGTGCTAGGGCAGAGGGAAACTACTTGTATGGGCGGGTAGATTTCCCTATTCTTGAGAGCCTTTGCCGGTAAACTTTTGGTATGAACTGTGTGAGTATGAGATTAATTTATCACTTAAGGGTTTACTGAGTAAGGTGAGTGCCCTAGTATGCTTTAACTGTGACCTTTGGGTTGCCTAATGTATCAGAGCAGAGGTGTGCTACTTGTATGGGCGGGTAATCACCCCTAACCTTAGGTAATCTCGTGGGTAAAATATCTTGCATGTGTTTGAATATGATTAGAGAATGATTTCAAAAATTATGTTAATGATTTGCAAATGATAAATAATATGTTGTATATACAAACCTCACGTTGGCCACACACTGTTTTAATATATTGTTTCTTCCTTTACTGAGATGTGTCTCACTCGAATATGAACTAATCTTTTTCAGGACCTCCACGAGATCGAGCTTAGAGAGCTCGAGCCATGATAGCACTTTTGAGGAAAATGGTATAATTTGGATAATATTTTGGGATGTAGTATTTTATGTTTTATGTTTTATGTTTTATGTTTTAAGTCTTCTCAGTAGAGGATGGTTGTGAAACATACTGGTATTTGGGGATTATATTTTAGAGATATGTATATATATGAATACAGGTGAATGTATGATTTATGTTAGAATGTAGATAGATTTAGAAAACTCTGGTATTATATTTGTTGAAAGATTGTAGTTATTTTTTCCGCTGCATAAATGATATTAGAATGTAGATTAACAGGTAAATGAATGGATTAGTTGTACTCTAGTCTTACTTAGGGGGTTGGGGCGTTACAGATGGTATCAAAACAATTTCCAGCCGAAAGTGTGATTAATTTCACATCGCCTGGATATGGAAATGTTAGAGTATTAGGTTAGAGATGATTTATACTAGAGTATAGGAAACAATTAAGATAAGGATGTTAGATGGATAGGTTAGATTAAGTGTTGATAAGTAAGGTTTGGTGTAGGGAAGTATATGATTTTGTCTTATAGCTTGGAGACAGAAATCCCTTGGCAGACTTTTGTGATTTTCTGATTCAGTCGACGGTTTCAGAAAATCACGGTAAATCCATCGACGATGTTGTTTCTTAGCCATGAGACTGGTCCTTATATGGAGAACTTGGATGTTTATTGGATTTAAATTTAACGATTGTGTTGATTAGGTTACGATAATGGGATTCTAAATTCTATTCTGTCCTATTTTTAGGATGGATCATAGGGGTAAAAATGTAGTTATTGGAGGAGGAATTTATGACTTGGAGGCTTCAAGTGAGGAGAATTTTGATATCCTCATGATGCTGAGAGGTATAACCTGTTAGGTCAGGGCATAGGTACGATTTTATTTTTAAAATAAATAATGATTTTAATTAATTGTAGATGATGTAGAAGTATATATGAAGTTATATATACTGATTGTATGAAATATAGTTAGTTGATAAACTTTAGAAATGTGAAAAATGATCGGGTTACAAATTTTGAGGACAAAATTTCTTAAGGAGGGGAGAATGTGAAGACCCCAAAAAATTAAAATGATTAAAATAATTAGGAAAAAATAATAAATAAAATTACTTAATTAATTAAAATTATTAATCAATTAATTAGTTAAACATTATTAAATTGATGTATTAAATAAATAAATAAAAAGAAATAGTATGAAAGAAATAAAAAAAATTAATTGAAATAAGATATATATATATATATATATATATATATATATATATATGTTATAATGATAACTTAAAAAGTTTGTTTTTTTTAACAGAGAGACAGCGTCTGCGCCCCTTCGTCTCCTCATTCCCTCTCTCCCACTCTCCTCCATCTCGTCTCTAATATTTAGCCGATCGAATATTCGGAAATACTGTTGGGCTCTGCTTGTCGCCACCAACATTTCTACTAGAGCGAATCTGTCGTGGGAGCGGCGTAGGCATATCTCCTAGGGTAAGGCCAAATTTTAAACTTACCTCAATTTCTTTTAAACTATAAGCCTAATTAAAGAACAAAAAATTACCAGGAGATTTGTGGGGAGATTCTTTATAATCTAGCCGGAGCGAGTTTTCAAATTGGAGCTCCGGGGTATCAATCCTAAATCGGGGGTAAGTTTAATAATTTAGACTTTATTAGGTTATTTAGGGTATTCAGAGTCTAGGGAAATTTTAGGAAAAATTACTCTAGGGATTGTGATGAGTAATGTAGTGAAGTTTGAATTTCAGGGTCCGAGTGAGCATTGCAGGTATTTTTCGGGGTCCCTGTTGGCATAGTTCAAGAAACCAGGTAAGTGGGAAAATATATACTAAATCAAAATTTTTATGAATTTAATAGAAGATGAATTGTGTTATATATACGTGTATATGTTTCAATTTGAGTTTAAAATACCAACCCTTTAAATTATGCTTTCTGAGCCTAGGGCTGTTTTATTAGATACTTATATGTGAAATTCAACTGATGAAAGTGAAATATTTTTCAGAATAATTATGTAAGAAATTAAAGGTATTTTTTCTTGTATGTGAATGTTAAATGTGGGTTGGCTTATTTTATAAGAAATATATATGAATTTTATTGCTAAATAGTGTTGCATGTGTAAATAGGAATGCTATGTGGAAATATGTTATATGTATGAGATGCATGATATACAGGAAAAGAACTAAGTATGAAAATGTTAAATGACATATGTTGCACATGAGTGTTAATGGAACCATGTAAAACAGCTGAAAGATGTTGGGTAAATGTATGACAGCTGAAAAATGTTGGGTAAAACAGTTAAAAGATGTTGGGTAAAATAGTTAAAAGATGTTTGGTAAATGTATAACAGCTGAAAAATATTGGGTAAAACAGCTGAAAGATGTTGGGTAAATGTATGACAGCTAAAAATTATTGGGTAAAACAGCTGAAAGATGCTGAGTATGAAATGAAATGAAATGAAAATGGAAATGAATGAAATGGAAATGAGATGTGAAATGTGAACAATGTACAATGGGAAAGAGCCTCTTAAAGAGAAATGAAATGAAAAGTAAAAGATGGAAACATGAACACTTGAAAAATGCAGAATAATGGCAAACAAAATAAGGTATTATGATATTATCAGTACTTATGCTAGTAGAAGGGTGAGGCAAACTCTTTGTCTGAGGGCTTACTGAGAAAGGTGAGTGCCCTGGTTGTATCAGGTGTAGTAGTAGGCTGCATAGCGTGCTAAGGCAAATGGAAACTACTTGTTTGGGTGGGTAAATTTCCTTATTCTTGGGAGCCTTCGCCGGTAAACTTTTGGTATGAATTGTGTGAGTACGAGATTAATTTATCACTTAAGGACTTACTGAGTAAGGTAAGTGCCCTGGTATGCTTTAACTGTGACCTTTGGGTTGCCTAATGTATCAGAGCAAAATGGTGCTACTTGTATGGGTGGGTAATCACCCCTATCCTTAGGTAATCTCGTGGGCAGAATATCTTGCACGTGTTTGAATAGGATCAGAAAATGATTTTAGAAATTATGTTAATGATTTGCAAATGATAAATAATATGTTGTATATACAAGCCTCATATTGGTCACTCATTGTTTTAATATATTATTTCTTCCCTCACTGAGATGTGTCTCACCTAAATATCAACTAGTCTTTTTCAGGACCTCCACGAGATCGAGCTTAGAGAGCTCGAGCTGTGATAGCACTTTTAGGAAAAATGTATAATTTTGATAATATTTTGGGATGTAGGTATTTTATGTTTTATGTTTTAAGTCTTCTGAGTAATGGATGGTTGTGAAACATATTGGTATTTTGAAAGATTGTAGTTATGTTTTCCACTGCATAAATGATATTAGAATGTGGATTAACAAGTAAATGAATGGATTAGTAGCACTTCGGTCCCACTTAAGGGGTCGGGGCGTTACAGATGCGGTCTCACTTACGTGGCTAAGACTCCCCAGTTCAATTAACAGGCTGAACCCAACTAGTACATTAAAAATATTTTTTGTACATATGAACATGCTTCTAAATACAAGAAAAAATGTACACATTAAAGCTCAAACATGTGCACTCTCTAATGATATGAAACATGCTTAGTAGAGTAAGAGTGTTTTTTCAAAAAAATATTTCAACCTTTGAAAATAATTTGCATGATGAACACTCAAAAGTTTTGACCCTAACAAAAATATTCTCCCTTAAATGTTTTTCAAGAAATCATATGGAGAGAACCAAGATTTACTCTAAGAATGATTTTAAAACAATGAAAGAAATAATGAGAGTAAAATACTTTTGATGAAGTAAATGCTCTAACTAAAAACTCTCTTTCAAAATTTTTTTTTCAAGTGAATGAATGAATGAAAGAGATTTTAAGGGAGTATGAAAAATTTGGCCCAATAAAAGATTTTGCAATGAAAAATTAGTTTGAGGGAACTTTGATAAAAATTAGTCCAAAAGATTAGAGAGAAAAATTTGACTAATCAAAGTTGCTAATTTTGACTAATGAAGGGGTATATATAGACTTATTGAAAATATGACCTTTTAGTGACACCCTTGGTATTTTCCAGATTGTTTAATGAAAAAATTAAGCTTAATTAGCTTGGAAAATAACCCAACCCGAGAGGCTCGGTCAACCGAAGCAAGGGGTTGGTCGACCGAGCCAGGGCGATTTCTTGAACCTTCATAGGTTCGGTTGACCGTGGCTTAGGTCAGTATGTCGAGTGGGCAAGTTCGGTCAACTGAGGGTATTTTGAACTAATAGTTCGGTCGATTGGGGCAGGTAGGAAAAATCAAGTTCTGGGTTCGGTCGACTGTGGATGCTACGTTCAAATTCTGTTACATAAGAAGCAGTTCATTTTGATATATAAATATCAAAACTCATTTGTCACACACTGTTATAATTTATTCCACCTTTACTGAGAAGTGTCTCACCTTAGTGAATTAACAACTTTTCAGGTTCTTCTGGGGCCTAGGCTAGGATTGTTTTTGGTGATTTCTTTTTGGGGTATTGTGAGATACAGATATATTTGTACTGGACTATGTTTTAAATGTTGGTTGTGGATACAAATATCTAGATGTTGTAGTGTTCGTTTTTGGGTTGTTATATAGAACTCTGATATTTATTTGAGATTATTTATTTATATTCCGTTGCGTGTATGTTAATTATGGTATCAAATACAGGTGATTGGAACACGTGGCACCTGGGCCCCACTTAGCGGCTTCGGGGTGTCACAGGAGCAGAGGGAAACTACTTGTATGAGCATATAGATTTTCTTATTCTCGGGTGCCTTTGCTGGTAAACCATTGTATGAATTGTGTGAGTACGAGATTACTTCTTCACCTGAGGACTTCACCTGAGGACTTACTGAGTAAGGTGAGTGCTTTGGTATGCTTCAATTGTGACCTTCGGGTTGTCTAATGTATCAGAGCAGAGTGGTGCTACTTGTATGGGCGGGAAATCACCCTAATCCTTAGGAAATCTTGTGGGTAAAATACCTTACATATGTTTGATCAGGCTCAAGAAAGAATTTTAGAAATTATGATTAAATGTAAATGATGATTTTTATATGTTATATACAAATCTCATGTTGGTCACACGTTTTTTTAATATATTGTTTTTTCCCTTATTGAGATGTGTCTTACCTGAATACAAATTTATTTTTTACAGGATCTCCATGAGATCGAGCTTAGAGAGCTCGGGATTATATAGTATTTTTGAGTTAGAGAAAGGAAGAAAAACGGTATAAACTTGATGATATTTTGGGTTGTATAAATTTATGTTTTATGTTTTAAGTCATCTGAGAAATGGATGAATGTGAATACTGGAAGTTGTGGTTTATATTTTTGGAGTTATGTATATATGTGGATATAGGTGGATGTATGATTTATGTTGGAATGTAGATATATGTAGAAAACTCTGGTATTATACTAATTGAGGCATGTAGTTATGTTTTTCGTTGTGTAAATATTAATGGTATAACAGGTACAGGAAAATGAATGAGGTGGCACTCGGGTCCCACAAGAGGGGTTTGGGGCGCCACAAAGCACGGTTAATTTGGTATAACACACTGTACCGGGTTTACGGGTTCAGGGCATTACAATAGACCTTTTTAGGTTTTTTTCCTTTTTTTCCCTATGAAAAAATAATAATAAATTTGGTGACTCCGCATTTTTCCATTTTTATGTTTTCTGAGTCTACTCCACCCCATTTAACTATCTTGTTTAGGGATGTCCATGCATAACATTTTTTCTCCCATTGGCGTACCTCATACCGAAATCCAGTGTTGACAATAATCAATAAATTAAATTGTGATTTCGAAGAGAAGAATTTATTGTGTGCAATTGAGAAGTGACTAAGATTTGGTATTGAAAATTTAGAATGACGTCAAGTTTGATAGCTAACAAAATTATAGTTTTATTATATGTTTGTCATGACGTCTTGGAAGGAGTCGTGGGAGGTGAGGGAATAAAATATGTAATTTTTTTAAAACATAGCATTCAATGGTAAAATATACAGAAATGACAATCACAATAACTGTAATGAAAGCAATAGTAAAGACACAATGAATTATGTGGTTTGAAAATGCCTACATGCACGGGAGCAATCGACAATTTTTCTTATTATCTTGTGTCAAAGACATGAACAACCTTACAAATATATCATAAACAATGCATAAATAAAGTTTCCAGAGGCTTTCCCTCCAAATCCCAACTAACTTAATGTCCCTATTCAAAATTTGAAAATTTACGTTGAATTCCTGAGTCAAATCGTCGACGATTTGTGGACATACCATCGATGATTTCAGATAAAGAGCAAAAACTCTCATAAACTAGACAAAAATTTGAAAATTTACATTAAATTCCTCAGTCAAACCGTCGACGATTTGTGGACATACCATCGACGATTTTAGACAGAGAGCAAAAACTCTCATAAACTAGGCATGCCTTTCACTTAGTTTATGAGCCACATATCACAACAATCTGTATTGACACTTCTAAATAAAACCTTAACTTAGTTTAGTCTAGACCGCTAATAATTACGTAAATAATTATATATTAATTATAAAATATAAAATATAAAATATAAAAATTAGGGGTAAAAGGAAAAAATATCATTCCTTCTCATGCTATCTAATGTAAACATGTAATAGTATCCATCATTAATAAATGTCAAACACTGCCCCCAGGGGTAAGCTCAGTTGGTAAGGGCGGATTTCGGGGTTGCCTTTCACGAGGTCAGGGATTTCTCCCACCTCGGGTTCGATTCCTGCGGCGAGCGCCTGAGCTTACCTCCTGCGTGGTGGTGTGGGGCCGTTATCACGTGGGCGTGGGATTAGTCACGACTGGTGCGACGGACCGTAAAATGGACGTCGTTGACGGTTGTGGACACCTGGACGAATCCAAAAAAAAAATAAATGTCAAACACTACATCCATTCATATTTCAGAAAACATGTCTTGTGGGTTTTGCATTCTTAATTTCGTCGATGGCTCCTCCATGGCATGTCATATGGGACTGTTCAGACAGCTGAAAGGATGGGTCCCGTTTCTAGAGAGAGAGAGAGAGAGAGAGAGTGAGTGGAGTGTGTCTCTGTTTTATCTGCGGTGATTCAGGGAATACAGAGGATGCAGGGAGGTGGGTGGGGGTGACGCTGGCTGCCGGCGTCTGAGGCCGACAACCCCCATGTACGAGACCTGACAGTATTTAGTAGCTAGCGCTTTTTAAGATTTATAGAAGAGAGCAGAGCAGACCAAGCGCCTGCCCTGTTTCTGGATTTTTGTATTTTCACTTAGATGCCCCTTTAATCTTTATATTTTACTTCTTTCTTCTCCCCCTCCCTTTCCTGTTTCTGTTCCCTTCCCCTCCACTTGCCTCTATGGTATTTGATTTACCCAAATCCAACTTCAAAAATCAATTGAAGGTTTTAATTTAGTATTTTTGTGGATAAAAATTGATTCCAACCTTGATAAACTGATGATCTATTTAATTGATATTTTGATTTGATTATACAATCTGAATCGATTTTTAAATTATTATATTTCATTAAAAATAAAAATAAAAATAAAAATAAATTAAATTAAATGCCCAAAAATATTTATGCATACTATTTTACAACTTTCAGAAATATTATATATTTTATTATATAATAATATATACGTACACATGGCACATAAATATGGATATTGGTTATATTTGGGTAATCATCGATTCATGAACATAAAAATTGAAACCAATTGATAACCGAAAATCACAAAAAAAATTGAAATCAAACCAAATAAATCGATTAATTGAAAATTTTGTTCAACTTGGATTGAATTTTCGAATCAGATCGGGTCACAAATATTTTTAAACAATCCTACTGACTAGAGCACTATTTGGACATTTTCATTTCTTAATTGGACCCGTGGGCAACCAAAAATAATTACAGTCCTCTAATTAAGTCTTTCCCTCTACTGAAATTGTTTAAATAGTTAGTCAATGGTATGGTATGTAGGTCCTAATAAATATTATTAATGTAACACTTATTTAAAACGATTTCATTAAGTAATGTTTTCTTCCCTTAACCCATCAAACAATTTTCTTTCATTTTAAGCCTCCTTCCCTTTTAATTCTTTGAAGAATGTCGAATCGATCACCGTGGACAATAACAGTCTTTGGAATACAAATTTTTTATTAAAATTAAATATCAGCATCTAAACAAAAAGGGATTGGAAAAATTTATATCATCTCGGTCATGAGTTTGTTGAGTGTTACTATGGTATTAATTTTTAATAATAAATAAATAAATTTGCTCAAAACAAATATTATAAGTTAACGAAGGCTTTAGTAAGGCCAGTTTCAAATTTTTTATTGTTACTATTATTAGGTTTCTAATCACAATATACATTGCCCATATGCACTGCAATTATATCGTTCCATGCACAAATAATATTTAATCAAATTAAAATATTCTATCAACGAAACATGCTTAGAAAAATTATAGTAAAAGATATGTATTTAAATTTTCTCCATTCTTTATGCAAGTAAAATATTGTGATTCTGAAATCCTGACTTAATATAAAAAAACATTACCAGGACTTGCATTCTTCTTGCTCAGCATCATTCTATTCAAGTGCCTTTGAAGTTTGAACATTGTTGGCAGGCGAAAGATGAACTGACATACATATAGCAACAGAAGATTCATGATGGATCATTGCCCAAAAAGGAAGACTATCAATTAATGGAAGAGTGATTTGTGTAATTGATACGTGATTATCTAGTTGTCTACTAGACTATCATATATGTAATTTGTTGTAATATGTAGTTCATATCGAGTGAAATACATGTACTGAGAGAAAGTAGGTTAGAAAAAAATAAGGAAGCTGGCTTGAAGAAATACCATTGATGGTTACATCGATGGTTTTTGGCATAAGCCAACTTAGGAAGAAAATCATCGATGATTTGCATAGTCCATCGACGATTATATGGATGGTTTCAAGAAAAAGCTAATTATGAAGAAAACGTGGATGGTTTGACGAAACCATCGATGGTTTTGTTCGGTGTTGCTTTTAAAATTTAAACTGGGAAGATCAATAGGTTGGGAATACAGACGCTAATCCTATAAGGATTGATACAGGGGTATTGGGGGAATTTTCTAATCCCTCTGTATGTGTAGGGTTAGCATAAATATAATGTTGCAATCCTGGTTTTGATAGATAGTGAAATTCAGCTGCCGCTTGCTCCCGTGGACGAAGGCATTCTGCCGAACCACGTTAAATCATTTGTGTCGTATGTTTATTGCTTTCATTATCTATGTGTGTTTTCGTTTTGTTCATCTTGATTGCAACATTGCACAATCAATAATTATTTTCACAACAATTATTGGTATTGGAGCTATTAGTTACACTAACTCGGATTTCTTTTGCAAAGTTTGACATTATCAAGTTCGACGAATTTGGAAATTTCAGACTATGGCAAAGGAGGGTTAAGGATTTGTTAGTGTAGCAAGGTATGGTGAAGGAGCTATACGGAAGGCAGCCGGAAGGCATGGACGACATCAGTTGGAAGGAATAGGAAGCGAAGGTTGTGGCGACTATCACACTTTGTCTGACTAATGAGGTGACGTACCACGTCATGGATGAGGAATCGCCAATGGCAATTTGGCTGAAACTGGAAAGTCCGTATATGTCCAAGTCATTGACGAACAAGCTTTATCTTAAATAGAAACTGTATAGGCTTAAGATATCAGAGGGTTCAGATCTGAACCAACACATCAACGTGTTCAATTAGATCATCAGTGATTTGAAATGAGTTGATGTGAAGCTCGAAGACAAAGACAAGGCATTGATGCTTCTGAATTCCCTATTTGCATCTCCTACGTATGAAAATTTGGTTACAACTTTTATGTGGGGAAAGAAAACTCTCAAATTGGAGGAGATCACAAGTGCTATTTTAGGTTTTCATCAGAGGAAGAAAGCTAGCGATGAGAATCTACAAGGTGAAGGGCTTATGGTAAGGGGTAACTAGGAACGTGGGAGAAGCAAGTTCTTAAGCGGACTAAGTAACAATAAATTTCAGTCCAATTCCAGGAAGAAAAAGGACATAAGGTGCTTCAAGTGCAGGAAAAAGGAGCACATAAAACAAGAATGTTTAGAGAAGAAGAAGGGGAATGTAGAGAATAAAGAAGGTCCATCAAAATTTGCGAATATAGTTGAAGAAGACTCAGAGAGCGGTGATGGGAATATGATTTCTATTTCATTTGATTCAAATCAACTCACAGATTCTTGAATTCTAGATTTGGCATGTTCCACTCACATGACACCGAATAAAGATTGGTTTAACACCTACAGGTTAGTAAATTCTGATTTTGTTCTTATGGGTAACGATGCATCATGCAAAGTTGTTGGAATAAGGAATATCAAAATTAAAATGTTTGATGGTGTTATTAGAACGTTGTGTGATGTTAGGCATATACCCGATTTACGAAAGAATTTGATTTCATTGGGCACTTTAGATTATAATGGGTTTAATTACAAGTCTGCAATTGGAGTAATGAAGGTGCAAAAGAGTGTCTTAACAATGATGAAAGGGCAAAAATTAGTAGGAAATATCTATACACTGCTAGACACCACAGTTGTAGGTGGAGTTGCAATTGCAGAGTCTATGTACGATAGTATTTTCTTGTGGCATATGCGGTTAGGGCACATGGGTGAGCATGGGATGATGGAGCTTCATAAGAGAAATCTTTTAAAGGGTGTCAAAACATGCAAGCTAAATTTCTGCCGGTTTTGTGTTCTTAGGAAATAGAATTAGGTGTAGTTAAAGATAGCCACATGCAAGACGGAGGGAATTCTTGACTATATTCATTTAGATGTTTGGGAGCCAGTAAGTGTAGCATCACACGGAGGATATATGCACTACTTCGTGAGTTTTATTGATGATTACTCATTAAAGATTTGGGCGTACTTCATGCGGCACAGGTTAAAGAGGTTTGCCAAGTTCAAGTTGTGGAAAGCTAAAGTAGAAAACCATATTAGGAGGAAAATCAAACGCCTCAGGTCCAACAATGGTACTGAGTACACAAATTCAAAGTTCATGGATTTGTGCGAGCAACATGGCATTAGGAGACACTTCACGGTACGCAAGACACCACAACAGAATGGTGTGGTGGAAAAGATGAATAGAACAATAGCTGAAAGAGTTCGTTGTCTCAGATGGAATGCAAAGCTTGCAAAGAAATTTTGGGCAGAAGTAGTGAGTATGGCGTGTTTCTTGATTAAAAAATCACAAAGGGTAGCACTAGATGGGAAAGTAGTAGAGGAGGCATGGACAGGTAGCACAGTAGACTACTCTAGCTTGGGAGTGTTAGGATGTCAAGCTCATGTGTATGTTTCTAGTGAAGGGAGATCGAAACTTGATGCGAAGTTTAGATAGTGTATCTTTCTGGTGTATCAAAAAGGGGGTGAAAGGTTTCAAACTATGAGATTTGAAGGCAAACAAGGTTGTGATCAGTAAAGATGTGATTTTTGATAGGAAAGCCACGTTGCACCATAAAATTACAGCAACAATGAGCATGTGAAGCATGTGGAGCTAGAGACTCATGGTAGAGAAGACATTGTTCTGAATGCAAGGAGTCCTAGCTGAGGAGACCAGCAGTATCACAATATAGCTATAAACAAGCCTATATGTAGTATTAGGCCACCCCCCCCCCCCCCCAGGTATGGCTTTGATGATCTAGTTTCT
The DNA here is from genome assembly GCF_029873635.1 of Malania oleifera. Taxonomy (NCBI): domain Eukaryota; kingdom Viridiplantae; phylum Streptophyta; class Magnoliopsida; order Santalales; family Ximeniaceae; genus Malania; species Malania oleifera. Next base: position 9,725,996 of record NC_080419.1, read on the forward strand.
TATGCACTCATTACTAGTAACAGGAATTATACTACTTTTCAAGAGGTGGTACACAACTAATAAAAAGGTCTGGATGGGTGTTATAGTGGAGGAGATGGAGTCTCTACATAAGAACTTGACGTGGGAGTTAGTGAAGCTTCGAGAGGGGAAGAGACTAATAGGATGCAAATGGTTGTATAAGAAGAAGGAAGCAGTATTAGGAAAAAAAAAAGAAGAAAAAAAGAAAAAGTAAAGGCTCGTCTAGTATCATAAGGTTACTCACAGAGGAAAGGGGTTGATTACGATGAGATCTTCTCCCTTATGGTTAGACACACTTCCATCAGGGCAGTGTTGGTTTTGGTAGCGCATTTTGATATACATCAGATGGATGTAAAGATAGTATTTATCCTTGGTGATTTGGAGGAGTTGATTTACATGGTATAACCAAAAGGATTCAATCAGCCTGGATAGAAACACTTAGTTTGTAAATTTAGGAAATCACTTTACAAGTTGAAGCAATCTCTGAGGTAGTGGTACAAGCGGTTTGACTCCTACATGATCCAAATTGGCTACAAAAGATGTGAGTATGATTATTTTGTTTATGTGAAAAACCTTGATGATGGTTCATTTATTTTTCTGTTGCTTTGTGTGGATAATATGTTGATTACTACGAAGAGTATGACTGAGGTCAATAAGTTGAAAACCCTGTTGAGTAAAGAATTTGAAAGGAAGGATTTGAGTGCGGCCAAGAAGATTCTTGGGATGGAGATTTGCAAGGAGAGAGATTCTTGGACCTAGGTCTTGGGCTTTCAGATTGGATCCATATGATGGGTCATAGGTTATGGGTTAATGGATCGGACCCAATCCAACGAGTTGGGTTAACAAGTCTTTCATATCACAATTATTTCAAGTCACTAAATTTATGAAATTAATCACAAAAAAAAGTAAATGAAACCAACCTCAGTTTTCAACTCCTTCAATCGTCAAGTCTGATGTTAGCTCTTCAAATCCTCTTTGATTCTATATACAATCCTCAAATCTCAAATTCTAATTTTGAAGCTTCAATACTTTTGAATTATGCAACTCTTCAATTCTCCAAAAATTCCTTCAAACTTTGGATTCACTCTGAATTGCAATTAGAATTTTCTGTTTTTCCTCACAAATTGCTCTCAATGCCTTGTCTCTTTATGATTGTGTGTAAGATTCGATTGTATGTCTCCGTGTGTCTCTACCACCCTTCAGAAGCCTCCATTTATAGGCTTTGAGATTCAACAACTTTAAATTTGATTTGATCAATCAATTTCTAATTGATCAATCAAACTTAACACAAATTGAAATTTGACCAATCTTGTCAATCAATTTTATTTCTAATTTTTGCACATTTCACACATGTTTATTCTGTTGATTTTTCCTTGCAAGTTTAAATTGGAAGCTTGAAGATTGCTAACCCACTTCTTGCTTTTTATTTTATTTTATGGTATTTTTGCTTCTTTTTTTTTTTTTGTTATGTAAAATTTCAATCTCTCGTATTTTTTATTTTATTTTTATTAAACAAGCTTCCTGAAATTCAAAATTCACTATATTATTCATCACAATTTCTAGAGAAACTTTCCTTAAAATTCCCCTAGGTTTTGAATATCCTAAATAGCCTAATAAAATCCAAAATTATCAAACTTACCCCCGATTTAGGATTGGTACCCCGGAGCTCCTATTCGAAAACTCGCTCCTACTAGATTGTAGAGAATCTCCTCACGAGTCTCCTGACAATTTTCATTTGTTAATGGGGCTTATAATTTTAGAGAAATTGAGGTAAGTTTGAGATTTGACCTTACCCCAGGAGATATGCCTATGTCGCTCCCACAACAGATCCGCTCCAGTAAAAATGTCAATGGCGGCGAGCAAAGCCCAACGGTATTTTCAAATTTTTGATCGGCCAAATAACGGAGACGAGGTGGAGTAGAGTGGGAGAGAAGAGACGAGGGAGACGTGGACACTGAGAGAGACTAAGAGAGAGAGCTGAGAACAGGCGCAGGAATCTGGAATCCAATTCAAATTGGATTTGATGAAATTGAAACAAAGTTTCCTGGAGAAGCTTGCACTATTATATATATATATCTTGTTTCAATATATTTGTTTTTCCTTATCATACTATTCATTTTACTTGTTAATTTAATTAATTAATTTTTTTTAAAATTTTATTTTTTTATTATTATTTTATTTATTTATTTTAATTAATATATATTTTCTTTTAATTAATTTTTTTTCCCGGTTACTACATTCCTCCCCCTTTAAAAAAATTTCGTCCTCAAAATTTGTTAACTAGTACCAATCACATTCTTAACTCGCTACCCCTATCTACAAAAGAGTCGGTAGCCACCCACATAGCAGCCCCGTCCCATGTTCATTAACTACCCTCACTTATGACGAAGGAATACCGTGGTTACAATACTGCCTTTGGAAAATTACAACAATCATAACAAATTTTCCTAAAGACTATCCATAATTAAAACTATACACAATTAACCACACGACCTACTCTAATCCCTCTTTATACAACCATACCCTTACCCGTCTGGCACTAGTCCTCGCTGAACAGCTGCGGGCACTTCTGACGTATTTTCTTTTCTAACTCCCAAGAAGCCTCCTCAACTGCATGATTTCTCCACAGCACCTTCACTAACGATATATCCTTAGTACGCAGCTCCTGTATTTTCCGATCCAAAATCTGAACTGGTACCTCCTCGTATGCCAAAGTATCCCCGATCTCCAACAACTCATAACTGATCACATGCGAGGGGTTTGGAACGTACCTCCTCAACATGGACACGTGGAACACGTTGTGTATCCTGGACAATGCTGGGGCTAGTGCTATCCTGTACACCACCAAACCAATCCTCTCCAGAATCTCGAACGGTCCAATGTATCTAGGGCTCAACTTGCCCTTCTGTCCATACCTCATCATTCCCTTCATCGGAGCAATCCTTAAGAATATCATATCAGCTAATTCGAAGTCTAGCTTCCGTCGGCGAGTATCCGCATAACTCTTCTGCCAACTCTGGGCTGCCCTGATCCTTTCCCTGATAAGTTCGACCTTGGTAGAGGCCCGTTGAACCAGTTCTGGTCCCAAAATCTGCCGCTCGCCTACTTCATCCCAGTACAACGAGGATCTGCACTGGCGACCATACAAAGCCTCATATGGTGTTATTCTAATGCTAGCTTGGTGACTGTTATTGTATGCAAACTCAACCAACAGCAGATATCGGATCCAACTGCCCCCAAAATCTAACACACATGCCCGTAGCATATCCTTAAGAATCTGAATGGTTCGTTCGGACTGTCCATCCATCTGAGGGTGAAATGCAATACTCAAAGTGAGTTGAGAACCCAACGCTCCCTGCAAACTCTTCCAAAAAAGGTAAGTGAACTGCAGATCCCGATCTGAAACGATGGACACGGGCACGCCATGTATTATGACTATCTCCTAAACATAGAGTTCTTCTAGTTTATCCATGGAATAACTGGTTCTAACTGAAATGAAATGGGCAGTCTTCGTCAATCTGTTAGCCACTACCCATATGGCATTCTGCCCATGCAACGCTGAAGGCAATCCCGATACAAAGTCCATCGAGATATGCTTCCACTTCCACGTAGGGATGTCCAGTGGTTGAAGTGGTCCTGCTGGCCTCTGGTGTTTTGCCTTCACCTTCTGACATGTCAAGCACTGACCCACAAATTTAGCAATTTCTCTCTTCATGTTACTCCACCAGAATGTTTCACGCAAGTCTCTATACATCTTCGTGCTACCTGGGTGAACAGTATAGAGAGAACGGTGAGCTTCCCCTAGAATCATCCTCTTTATCTCTGCGACATTTGGCACACACAATCGAGTGTGAAATCTGAGAACTTCATCCTCAGCAACAATAAAGTCTGTGTGCTGCTCATCCTGTATCTTCTCTACAATCTCCATCAACTTTACATCTTTCAGTTGAGCTATTCTAATTCTTTCCTGTAAAGTTGAATGAACCACCAGACTAGAAATGAGTGCCTGATGATTCCCTTCTACCAACTCTACACCCAACCTCTCCAGGTTCATCACGATATGATGAGAAGCCATAACTATTGAGGTTGACGTACCCCTAGATTTCCGGCTTAATGCATCAGTTACCACGTTCGCCTTTCCGGGTGATAGCTAATGGTGCATTCGTAATCCTTTATCAACTCGAGCCATTTGCGCTGCCTCATATTCAACTCCTTCTGGGTGAAGAAGTACTTGAGACTGTTATGTTCAGTAAAGATCTCGCACCTTACACCATAAAGGTAATGTCGCCAAATCTTCAATGCAAACACAGCTGCTACCAGCTCCAAATCGTGCGTAGGATAGTTCTTTTCGTACTCTTTCAACTAATGAGACGCATATGCAATGACTTTCCCTTGCTGCATTAGAACACAACCAAGTCCTTTTTGTGATGCATCACCGTAAATTACAAATCCACCCTCACCTGATGGAAGGGTCAACACTGGGGTAGTGACTAGATGGTGCTTCAACACCTGGAAGCTCTGCTCGCACTCGTCAGTCCAGTCAAACTTCACATTCTTCCTCGTGAGTCGTGTCAAAGTCCTTGATAATCTGGAGAACCCCTCGATAAATCGGCGGTAGTATCCAACAAGACCTAGAAAACTTCTGACTTCTTGCACGTTCTTCGGCCTTGCCCAATCCACCACAACCTTTACTTTGCTCGGATCCACTGAAACCCCTTTCAATGGATCCCATATGACCCAAAAATGCAACTTGCTCTAGCCAGAATTCACATTTCTTAAGTTTAGCAAATAACTTCTTTTCCCTGAGCACCTGAAGTACTAGTCTCAGATGAGCTTCATGCTCTTCCGGGCTCCTCGAATAGACCAAAATATCATCTACGAACACAATAACAAACTGGTCTAAGTACTTGTGGAATACCCTGTTCATGAGATCCATAAATACCTCCGGAGCATTCGTCAGCCCGAATGGCATAACTAAGAACTCGTAATGGCCGTACCAAGTCTAAAAAGCAGTCTTCAATACATCATCTGATCTAACCTTCACCTGATGATATCCAGATCACAGACTAATTTTAGAGAAAATCTACGTACCCTGAAGCTGATCAAACAGGTTGTCAATTCGGGGTAATGGATACTTATTCTTCACTGTTACCTTATTAATCTCTCGGTAGTCGATGCACATCCTCAACGATCTGTCCTTCTTCTTCACAAACAACACCGGTGCACCCCAGGGCGATACACTTGGTCTGATAAACCCCCTGTCTAGAAGCTCCTGTAGTTGCTCCTTTAACTCCTTTAATTCAGCTAGAGCCATTCTGTATGAGGCTTTGGAGATTGGTGTTGTCCCTAGGATCAGATCAATTGCAAATTCCACCTCACGATCAGGAGGCAACCCCGGTAAATCCTTTGGAAAAACATCAGAGAACTCCCTTATCACTGGGATATCTTCCAACTTGAGTTCTTCCTTCGGCGCTTCCTTCACCATTACAAGGTAACCCTGGCATCCTCCCAAAAGTAACCTCTTTGCCTGGATAGTCGAAAGGATCTGTGGTGTCGAACGCATACATGACCCAACAAATACAAACCCTTGCTCCCCAGGAGGTCTGAATACCACCTCCTTTCTACGACAGTCAATGCTTGCATAGCTGGATGCGAGCCAGTCTATGCTGAGAATAATATCAAAATCATGCATATCAAGGACTATCAAACTAGAAGGTAGCTCTCTACCTTGAATCTCAACTGGATAATCTCTGATCACCTTGCTTCAAACTAACACTGACCCTCTCAGTGTGCCCACTACTAACTCTGTCTCTAACAATTGAGCCTCTAACCCACATAGTTTAACAAATCCCTAAGACATAAATGAGTGGGTTGCACCTGAATCAAATAATACAATGGCACTATCTGACAATATGGAAATAGTACCTATCACCACATCGTCGGTGTTCTCCGCATCACCTAGCATAAGTGAGAATTCTCGTGCCTGAGCCGCACTCTGCTGGTGACCACCTCGAGGTGCCTGTGGACGTTCTCAATACTGCAGCTGCGGTTGAGGCTGCGCATAGTTTATCACCGCATGACAATCTCGCATCCGATGTCCTACCTCTCCACATCAGTAGCAGACAACTGGTCCTCCCCTGCACTCGCCCCAATGCCTCTGAAGGCATATGGAACATATAGGTTGCTGGGAACTCTGCCCCCCTATAGCCTTGGTATCCCATCTCTTGTCGCTGGCTCAAGAAATTACCAGGCCGCTTGTAAGAGCCCTGGCTAATGTTGGTCTGAAACCATTGAGGCAAGGGCCTCTTCCTCTGGTTCACCACACTCTCCCCCTCCTGAATGTTGGCCTCAACTGCCATGGCTCGATCCCCTAACTCAGAAAAGCTCTGAGTCAACAATGCCACCACCTGCGTGCGTATGCTTGGTCTCAATCCCCTCTCAAACACTTATGCCTTTAGTGGCTCGTTCGGAACCATGTGTGGAGCGAGACGGGACAACTCCACAAACTTGGCCGCATACTACTACACAGTCATGGGCCCCTGAGTCAGTTGCAGGAATTCCTCTACCTTAGCTGCGCGGGTGATAGCGGGGAAATACCTATCAAAGAAAACCTCCTTGAATCGACTCCAAGTGATAGCCGCTGGCTCTGGGCGCTGCTCCTCCACCAATTTTGGCAATCGCCATCATCTCTTTACTTCCCCCACTAGTTTGTAAGTGGCATACTTCACCTTTTGCTCCTCAGTACACTCCAACACCCCCAGCAGCTCCTCTATTTCCTAAATCCAATCTTCAGCTGCGATTGGGTTTGGTCCACCTGCAAATGCTGGTGGGTTCGCCTGGGTGAACTTCTGAAATGTGCAACCCCTATCAGCCATTGGCTAATCTTGCTCTCCATAGTCCCTCCTATTTTCCTTTATGGCCTGCCGCGCTATATTTCACAGCACTACTGAAGCATCAGCATCATCCTCGCTAAAGGTATCTCCTCCAATCACAACATCTTTTCCCCTAAAATCCATCTTGTAAATAGGACATACACCGACTTAAAAATTTTGTATTTAACATAATTAATGCAAATAGGGAATGATGAAATTGATATAATATACAAGTTCTAATTTAACAATTCATATTTCAATTCTATCACTAATCATTAAGGTAAAAATCTTCATCCTAATATTAACTTCATACACATACCCACTCATCCTAACATTCTAACCTAAATTTCCTGAGTTTTAGTCCCTCCACCTAGAAATGAAACCATCGATGGATTTACCATGGTTTTTTGAAACTCGCGACTGATTCAGAAAATCACGGAAGTCCGTCAATAGATTTCTGCCTCCAAGCTTCCAGACAAAAACCCATCTTAACCTATCCACTCCTATCCCTATCTTATCTAAACCTATACTCTGGTAATTATCAATCCTCAAAGTCTGCAGAACCTAAAAAACCTAGGCTCTGATACCACCTGTAGCGACCCTGACCCGCCACATGGGCTTGGAGTGCTACCTTAGTGACGTTAGTGTACCTGATACCTTATTCATCAAATATAGAACACACATACGCAGCGTAAATAAAATATAAAATTCTCAAATTATATTATCAGAGTTCTAACCATCTTTATACACAAAAGTATCTATTTTCACATATTTACATCTTATAAAACTAAACAAAAATAAAATTTCTATCTACACACTACCTACATGAATTTACACCTCTAGCCCGCTAGACCTGATCTCTAGGATTTCCTGAAAAGATAGTTTGTAAAGTAGGGGTGAGGCACAACTTAGTAAGGGAAAAATTAAGTTAATGTCAATGTGTGGCCAACATGCATTTAGTGTATAGAAAATAACCAGTTTACTAAGAAGATAAATACATTTATGAAAACATTCTTATTTTACACTCACACACACAATTAGCTGAGGATAGGGAAGATTACCTACCCACACAAGTAGTTTCCCTCTGCTCTAATACAATTACTACTACTAGGGCACTCACCTTTCTCAGTAAGTCCTCGAAGTTATCTCATTAATTAACCGTATTCACATAAATTAACAAATATGCATATAAGACACTCCTTGTGACAAACACGCCATTTACATCCCCATGGCACGGGTTGTGCGGCCCGAAGGCTGGATTAAGTCTGAGTGATCAGCCCAAACAAAGTCAAATACAACATCCTCTACAAACACATCTGCAGGCATCCACAGCAAAGCTGCAAGTTCGACGCCTTTACTTCAACCTCATGTAGGCAGTCGGCTTTACCCCCTACACTTCTATCCAGACAGTGTGGGTGCACATGGTCTAACTAGCAACGGTACCATGCTTACAATACACTGGTCCTTAGGGTTCCTAAAGCATATCATGCAATTTAGATAATAGAAATCATCATTTAAAATATCAATTCACATATATTTCTTATTATTCCAAAAATAGGGCCCCCGGCCACAAAATACAATTTGGCATATAGCCATTAATAAAACTCAGCCCTCGGCCGTCAAATAATAATTTTGGACCTTGGCCAATCAAATAACACCTGACCATTGGCCGTTAGTTCAAACTCCTACATTTCATACACAGTTCCAGTATTTTCACAAGCATTTTCAGTATTTCTTAACCAATGCAGTATTTCACAAACAATTCAGTATTTCAAAATCCCAAATCTAGATATAAAATAATTCATACGAATTAAATCATCTGCAATACAATTTTCCACATTCTAACATATCCATATAAATAAACAAGCTTTCCACCATTCATTTTATTCAAAAATATCATATGGTATATCCTGCGTTTGTAAAACCCATTTCGAACGGTTGGTTTTCAAAATAGCATTTAAATTCCTAAATGAATAAATAAATAAATATATTAATTTAATCGGTTCACATTAAATAAAATTCCTAACTTAACTTAATCCTCTTACCTGATTCCTGAAAAAGCCTACTAATACCCCGACTTACGCCCCAAGCGTAAAAAAAAAATCACTGAGCTCCGAAATTCAAAATTCACTATATTATTCGTCATAATTTCGAGAGCAACTTTTCCTAAAATTCTCCTAGGTTCTGAATACCCTAAATAGCCTAATAAAATCTTAAATTATCAAACTTACCCTTGATTTAGGATTGGTGCCCCAGAGCACAAATTCAAAAACTCGCTCCGGCTAGATTGTAGAGAATCTCCCCACGAGTCTCCTGGCAATTTTGTTTGTTAATGGGGCATTTAATTTAAGAGAAATTGTGGTAAGTTTGAGATTTGACCTTACCCCAGGAGTTATGCCTACGCCGCTCCCATGACAGATCCGCTCCAATAGAAATGTCGGTGGCGGCGAGCAGAGCCCAACTGTATTTTTGGATTTTTGATCGGCCAAATAACGTAGATGAGGTGGAGGAGAGTGGGAGAGAAGAGACGAGGGAGACGTGGATGCTGAGAGAGTCTGAGAGAGAGCTGAGAACATGCGCAGGAATCCGGAATCTAATTCAAATTAGATTTGATGAAATTGAAACAAAGTTTCCTGGAGAAGCTTGCACTATTATATATATATCTTGTTTCAATATATTTGTTTTTCATTATCATACTATTCATTTTACTTGTTAATTTAACTAATTAATTTTATTTTTTTTAAAAAATTATTTTTTTTATTATTTTTTTTTATTTTTTTTAATTAACATATATTTCCTTTTAATTAATTTTTTTCCCGATTACTACATGTCAACTAGGAAAACAAATAAAATCTAGTTTTAAGAAAAAGAAAACCATCTCCACCACTAGACTACTTCAAATGTTGCATTTAGATCTATTTGGTCCTAATCCAACTCAAAGTCTAGATGGTAAATTATATGTTTTCGTCATTGTTGACGACTATTCCATATTCAAATATGAAAATTTCATAAACCAATAAAAATACGTTAGAGACCTACTCAAAAAGTTTAATATGGAAGATGGTAAAATTTTAGGAACACCTATGAGTTCTTTCACAAAATTAGATAAGGATGAGCAAAGTATACTAGTGGATGTTAAGCTCTACCATGGAATGATTGGTAGTTTGTTATTTTTGATTGCGAGTAGGCCTGATATTATGTTTAACTTATGTTTGTGCTCAAGATTTCAGGCTGCACCTAAAGAGTCACATCTATTAGTTGTTAAAAGGATACTTAGGTATCTTATTGGAACTATTAAACTTGGATTGTGGTATCCTAAGTACACTTCGCTTAAAATTGTCAGTTATTCTGATACTGACTTTGCCGGTAGCGAAGTAGATAGAAAAAGTACTAGCAACACTTGTTACTTTTTAGGACAATCCTTAGTTTCTTGGTTTTCCAAGAAACAGAATTCAATTGCATTGTCCACAGCCAAAGTAGAATACATAGCGGCTAGAAGTTGTTGTACTCAAACACTATATATGAAGCAACAACTAATGAACTATGGATTGCACTATGAAACTATTCTTATAAAATGTGATAATACTAGTGCAATAAACATCTTAAATAATCCTATATCTCATTCACGAACTAAGCACATAGAAATTTGACATCACTTTTTTCGTGACCATGTGCAAACGGGGGATGTGGAACTTGAGTTTGTGTGCATAGATGAACAATGAATAGACATATTCACGAAACCACTTATAGAGGATAGGTTTATCCAAATTAGACATGAATTAGGTCTGATGCCTAGTCAAGAAGTTGCTTAAAGATATATTAGAATACATAACTGAGGGAGAGAAACGTAAATTGAAATTAAGTAATGACTATTGCATGTTCGATTTTTATGGATATATACTACATGTTCATGCGCACATGAATTTTTTAATCTTTAATGAAATGAATTGCTTACCTATATCAATGTTGATTGAAATGTTGTGCATGTTCAACACAAAATTTTGTTGTTGCCACATGTTGTGTATTTTAGTTTAGAGATTTTTTTTTCTTTATAAAACTTTGGTTATATAGTCCAAGTGAAATATAGATTTTCATAATCATGTGGATTTACCTAATCTATTTTATTAAAACATGGAACAAATAAATATCAGACACTTGGGGAGTATGAAATTAATATGTCTTATGACAAGTGATCATGATATTATTGGTAAGGGCCTAAAGTACTAGTCCATGAAATTTTTGTATAAGTGACCTTACTTACACAAGGAGCCGATGATGGGGTAAGGTTTTCTTGTGCTAATATTCAAGTAACAATGAGAGGTCTTACCCTTTTTTAGTACAGTTATCCATCAAGTCACACATGTAGAAAAGAAAAATGGGTAATAAGCTCTCTTGGAACTCTGTAAAACTCTTCAAACCTCAACAATGGACGACACATTGACTCTTCAAACTTTCAAAGATTATTTTATGTTCATATTTATATGTTGTGTTTGATTTGAGAATCGTTCATTGTTCTAAAATATTATTGGTATTATTTTGAAATTTTACTCCTCCGTTACTTGTCAACCCAATAAAACCTAAAAATCCAATCTTTCAATCACATTTATCATTGTGAACAAGGCTCCAAGCCCATTATGACTTGGATTTCTTGAACTCCCATTAACATTAATTTTCATCCATTCACTTGGAGGTTTGAGGAGTCTAAGAATAGAACGTGTATAGCTCTTCGAAGTAGGATAATAAATTTTAGGGTAAAATACATTGATCTCCTTTGAAATTTGACAAAAAAATAGAAATTTTCCCTGAGATTTCAAAAATCTCTCATACCTTCTTTGAAATTTTAAGAATTTCAAAGATCTTCCCTAAGATTTGTCAAAAATAAATAAAAAAATACAAACATCACTTATATTGTATAAAAAGATAAGCCTTATGATCAGCCCCCAGGACTGAGCTCAGTTGGCAAGGGCGGATTTCGGGGTTGCCTTTCACGAGATCAAGGATTTCTCCTACCCCGGGTTCGATTCCTGCGGCGGGCGCCTGAATTTACCCCTCTGTGGTGTGTGGGGCCATGCTACAGGGCGTGGGATTAGTCATGACCAGTGCGGCGGACCGTAAAACGGACGTCGTTGACGGTTGTGAACACCCGGCGATATTCAAAAAAAAAAAAAGATAAGCCTTTTGATGAGAGATTTGTGTTCTTTTGACAAATCTCATAGAAAGTTTATGAAAATTTTAAAATCTTAATAGAAATTAAGAAACTTTTAAAATATCAGACAATATTTTTATTTTTTATTTTTTATTTGGTCAAAATTCAGACAGGATGAATAATTTTTGTCCTAATTTTTATGCATTTTTAAATGGACATCCAATGATTAAAGTGTAAAAGGTAAGGTGATAGAGCACCTTCCTTCATCTAACCAAGATCTCAATGAATAAATATCAGTCTCCCGCGGCCCAAACAAATTACTGGCAAAAAATGAAAAGAATGGATCATCACCATCATCATGTGGGACATGAATGCAAGTGAAATGAAAGAGAAAATTTAAACGACGGATTAAAATTGAAGTGCTGAAAACCCACTACCCAACCAAACTTCCAAGGTCTTGGAGGGTGATACGAGCCACTGAACTTGCTGCACTGAATTCCATGCTTCGACCAATGGGGGGGACAGGGAGTGAGATGGGTTATACTTAACCCAGCCGCCTCCTCTTCCACCCACTCCATCCCTAATTTTCCATGTCAATTTCATTGGAATCTTTGATTATCTCCACAGCCAATACCTCATTGCTAGTCAACAAGGATGCTCAATGCACGTTTCAATCAATTTAAATTGACAGCCAGCACCCACCACATGGTAAAGGATCAGATCTTTGTCTATATTTACCATACTAATTTTTTATGGTCTGCACTTTGCTGAAATTTACACTCTCTTCTGTATGTAATATATTTGCTATTCAAAATTTTAAAAATAAAAATGAAGAAAATTGCGTGTATCTAATTAATTCCAATAAATTATTCTCAGTTAATACCCATAAGAGGACCCTGAGCTTAGCTTGAAATTCGCTAGAAATAAAAAGAAGAAGGAGTGGCATTAAATTACAATGCCATCACCGTCCTATCAGAGAATCATGATTGATTCGGATTTGCCTTGCCCACATACATACATATCTTTTGAATTAATGTAGCCATTGAATTTGATTCTGACCTTACAATCCCTTCATATGAAAGGCCTTGTGAAATGACCTTATCCAAGTGGGTGATCCATTTAAATGGGCAACCCATTAGTCTAACATTTATTTACTCTCCTTCAACCATCAGTGGTCAATTTGTCCACTGGAGAGCCAGTACCATATAGTCGATCATACAAATTAAAGAAAACAAGAGATAACGATAATATAAAACACTCTCTGCTCTTACTGTAATACCCATATTCAAATAAAACCATTAATTTAACAATTATCGTGGGTATGTTCCATCAAATTGTTCGATCTCTTGGAACGGAATATGGATAATGAAAAAACAATCAATTATGTACGTTGTGTGGAATTCAACCTTAAGAGTTAAATGCTTTAAGCTAATTAGTACCCCAAAAGAAAAAGAAAAAGAGTATTGTGAGCCAAGCAAGTCACAATCTCTCATTGAATAGCAAATTAAATGTGAAAAATCAGTGGCACAGGTGATGAGATGAGATGAGATGAGATGAGAGGGAGCAGCTAGCTAGCTAGCTAGCTTGACTATTATTATGATGAGTAAGGGACGCCCACCTGATGATTGATGGGGATGAAAAACATATGGATGGATACGGATCTCTCTCTATCTCTATCTGTCATTAAATCTCCCAACGGTACACTTAATGAAGGTGGGAATTGAGACATGATGTAGCGCCAATTCCCGAAGAGTCCGCAGGATAGATGGGGGCTGTACCCACATACACACAGAGACGGGACAATTAAGCTGGCTTGCAGTATTCATCCTCGCCCATCAGACAAATTAATTACAGTGCTACGTACAATGAAGAGGAATAAAGAAAGAAGGGTGTGGGTGGGGGCAATGGTAAGATCGTTAAAAGCCCCATCAAAGATAATTAGAAGCGCCCCCAGGGCTGAGCTCAGTTGGCAAGGGCGGACTCTGGGATTGCCTTTCACGAGGTGAGCCAATCTGTGCATCCCGGGTTCGATTCCTGCAACGGGCGCCTGAATATTTACCCCTCTATGGTGGGTGGGGCTCCTGCTACAGGGCGTGGGATTAGTCACACGCCGGTGCGTGCGGACCGTAAAACGGACGCGCGTTGACGGCTGTGGATACCCGGCGTTACCTAAAAAAAAAAAAAAAAAGATAATTAGAAGCAAGAAAGGAAGGTTGTACCGCCCCCAGGGCTAAGCTCAGGTGGTGGAGCGATTTCCAGGGTGTGCCTCTCACGAGGTCAGCAATGAGCCACCCGGGATCGATTCCGCTCTGAGCTCCTGGTTTACCCTCCTCGTGGTGATGTGGGGCCGGATCCACGGGGCGTGGGATTAGTCGCTGGCCAGTGCAGTGGACAGTAAAACTGACACTGTTGACGGTAGGCGGATACCCGGACGAATCCAAAAAAAAGAAAGGAAGGTTGTACCAGCTTTGTTGCCTGAGCGTACATTCCTAATTTATCTCTTACGTGTTAGTTCGGAGCACAACTTATGTAAGTGTGGGATTAGTATGATACCTAAGCTTATGACGCTATCCAAAAAAAAAAGATGACTGTTAATGGGGCAACGAATATCGAGATCTGCAAAAGGTAGGTTCAAAAAATTAATTGGTAAAAAAAATCCCAACAATTAAACACACAAAAATAAAATAAAAAAATAAAATGTATGAGAGAGAAGGAGAGTAATGGGCGCTTTTTCTGAATTTAATATTATTTATTAAAAATTATTTAAAAACAATTGAAATAAAACTTTAATTCTCAAATTGATGCGTCTAAATAAAAGTTGGATGGCCCATTATTTTTTAAACAAAAGACATGAGACTATCCAACATTTTTTAATGTGGACATAAAAGTATGGGTGACATGTGACCATTAAAAGTTACTATACCAAGCAAGTGGTCATTATGGGTCTATTACAAAAAATTTAATAATAATAATAAATCAGCACTATCATACGACACGATCGCTGATTGACATGTGATCACTCTGTTTAACCTGAATTAACTTGAGTTGACTAGTTAATCCAGTTCAAGCCGGTTGAATTGGTCTGGCCCGTCCAAACCATCGGTTCGGTTTAGTTAATTTTAAAATTAATTTTTAATTGATTCTTATTTTTAAAAAATTAGGAAAAATTGTAAAAATCATAAAAATATTTAAAAATCAAGAAAAAAAGAAATAAAATTTATTTGAGATATTTGGACTCAGATAGCAAAAAAAAAATGGGATAATAAAAATATCAAAAATGAAGGAAAAAGTATTTAAAAATGACAAAAAATTGTAGAAAAATGTTGAAAAATTTTCAAAATATTCTAAAAAATTTTGGAAAATTTTTTGAATGTTTTCAAGACTTTTTTCAAAAAAAAAAAATTGATACATTTATTATCTATATACATTCTATTTTTGTGTGTATGTGTCTCAATGATTAAACAAATGGTAAAGAGATATTTCAGATTTCACTTATATTAGCTTTGAGTAGGGTTTATCTAATAGGATCCTCTCTTTTGGAGGTCTTATTAGACATTCCTAAATCGCACCTTATTTTTATTTTCTTTTAAAATTCTAATATTTATTTATTTTTTTAAATTATCATTTTCTTCTAATGGTTTAATATTTTTTTATTTTTTAAATGAGTTAATTAAAGATCATTAGATTCAATTTAAGGATAATTTATGGTTAACTAAGTACCATTCGTAGAACAAGTGTGTAGGGTGCTATTACCTCCCCCTCGTATAATTGAACTTCTAATCCCAACTTTGGTAAATGTAGACCAAGACTACTGGTTCCTTGGCCTTTGGATTAGTCTAGAGATCAATCAACGAGTGATATTAATTAGGTGAACCAATCACAGTTAGGTAAATAATAAGTTAGTGGCAACTCCATCGAACTTTCAATATTATTATTCCTCGCTATTGTGGACCTTTTTTCCAAAACTTTGCGATAGTTTAACAACTCCACTAGAGACTTTAGAGTGTCGAGTCATTAATTAATTATGAATTATCCTAATTATGAATTTAATGGTATTTTTTATTACTCCATGATATTTTACTTGTAAATATGAACAATTATGGTGTACTTGTGAATATTTTACTTGTGTATATAACTATTTTATATATGCTGTGAATGAATGGATAAGTATGTGTAGGGTGTGATGATATGTTGGGATTAGGGGACAAACTTTTAAATCTATCTAAGCACACACACTTTCACGAGCCCAATACTCAGGCTTTACCCTTTTAGGACTATATAGGAGTGTAGTATCGTTAGCTCCTATGAGACAAGGTATTTAGGGGAGCATGAACCACTCTGGTTAGTTTGTACTTTGTCTAATTCCATGTTTAAGGATAGGAGACATTGTGGGAACCTATTGCTAATAGGGAATAGAGCTTGAACCGCACATATCTAACTCTAGCTTCCTCCCTTAGGATAGAGCCTCAGAGAAAACTTGTAAGTAAAAAATCTACCTAGGGTTGGGACATGAGTTTCATTCTTTTTCACATAACTTAGTCTAGTCTTCTGTTATATTTATTTAAGTTCCTGCATGTTGTTTCCTACATTCTGCATTCATTCACTATAAAAAAAAAAAGACCTTTAGTGACGATTTCAAACTGTCACTAATAATAGCAAACCGTCACTAATACTTATTAGTGACGACTTAATGACGGTTTCGAAGTGGTGACTAAAACAGCGGTGACAACTAAATATTAGTGTGTATGCCTAGAATATTTTAGGTATACACACTACTTTACAAAAATTTCAAAGTAGCTCCAAGTTGCCCCATGAACAACTCAGTAGTACTACTTTACCAAAATTTCAAAGTAGCTCCAAGTTGCCCCATGAACAAGTCAGTAGTGATATACAATGAAGAAGAAATATAGGTTTAGTAATATTTTAGAGTATGACTAAGTCATTAGAAAAGTAGTTGGATTGAGAGGCCATTGAAGAAGGAATTAAGGGGTAATCTGGTCAAGTTGGTGCATCAACCGAATTAATTCTCATAGATCTCCAACCATTATGTCCTCTGGTAGTTCCCACTATTCAGATCAGACTTTTAGTTGCCAGGTCTCACCTCTATTTTAGACAGGAATGAAAGTTAAAAAAAAAAAAAACAGTTTAGCTACAAGAAAAGGTAGGGCTTCATGAAATATTTCTTAGTTGAGAAAAAAATTGTCAAGAGCTAAATTGAATACTCAGTAAATGGGATAATTCTTAGGATCTAGTAGAGGAAAGAAATGTATCTACAAGTCAAGGAGGATAGTTCGATTATGAAATTGCATGATGTACATTAAGAGCTGGGTTGATCTATACGTTTTCATTAGGTGATAGGATTTTTCTAAGAATTTTGACAAAGTGGTTGTTTTAGCTTGCATTGCATAAGTGTTCATTCATGGTCATGCATACATAGTCATTACCAATGGGTTATTGCTCACATTCTAGTTGCCTGCAAAATCAGTGTGATAGAGTGGCAGAGTTCCTTCATCACATCCAGTAAATGTAAGCTTGAGGCCAAGCTCATACCCATTCGCTCCAATGGCACTAGTCTTCGGGTTCCGATCGATGGGGAATACATAGGCACCGCAATCATAATTTCCAAATAAAAGGGAATAGTCAAGGAAATAACTAAAGAACATACCCTTACTCGAATCAATAGGTAAAGAAAATAACTACTTATGAAAAATTACTTGAGCTAAAAAATACTTATTCTATTCTAATCTTACATGATATCAATTTAATGAGGCATGCATATTCTAAATACTATGCAATCAAACCATATAGTATCATATATCTCTACTTATATTGTGGTGTCATTTGTCTCATCTTCATATTCCTTTTCAGTGAATGCAAGCTCCGACAATAGTCAAGAATGTAAAGTAAGTTCCTTGATTATTGAAGTCTTGATACTTGTAACCTATGCTCGTAATTTACATGACTTATGATTCAAGTAAATTGCTAATGAAAGTTCATTATTGAAACCTAAATTAATTATGTCGAGTTACTTCTCTCATGGTCCTAATAAGATCTTACCTTCTAATTTTGAATAAAATAAAGAATTTTATTTCAATAAAATGATAAAATATTATAAACAAAAAGAAGCAATCACAAGAGATGGAGGACAAGAAACTAAAATATCAAAAACCTAGAGACAAAGAAAGAGAGATACGCGAGAGATCGGCAAAAAAGCAAAACCCTCATATCTTGAAGCATATCAGTCAGTTTACTCATAAACTTTGCATTATGTGCAACCAAAATAATGAAATAAATATTCAAAATATTCATCATTGTATTATAGAGAGATATAATTTGTCATTATTTAGGATTAGGAAAAACTTATATTAATGTTTGAGGTGTAATCATGAGAAGCAAATTGAAATACTAAGCATTATTCTTCTAAATTGATCTTTAATTATTTTTACTCTCTTGCATGGACCGTGTAAAAAATGTTGGATCATTCAAT
Source organism: Malania oleifera (assembly GCF_029873635.1). Taxonomy (NCBI): domain Eukaryota; kingdom Viridiplantae; phylum Streptophyta; class Magnoliopsida; order Santalales; family Ximeniaceae; genus Malania; species Malania oleifera. Next base: position 9,744,519 of record NC_080419.1, read on the forward strand.
ATTTTTCAGTTAAAAACCTCACTTGTATAATGTCTCTCAATGGTCATGTGTCAACCCTGTACTTTTATGCTCAAATTAAAAAAATACTGAATGATCTAACGTGTTTTGTTTAAAAAATACTCAAGGAATCATTGTCTTTTTTTTGAATGTATCAATTTGACAAATAAAATTCTATCAAATTGTTTTTAAATAATATTTATTAAAATAACATTAAATTCGGAAAAACCTCGGGGTAATGGAGCGTAAGATATATAGTATTAGTATAGGTAGGGCGGGAAAGACGATTGATGAGTTGATCTGGGTGGGACTTAAAGTTCCGAGGCAGAAATGGTGTTGGGGTTGGGTCGGAAGGCGCCCTTGAAGCCTGGGCTGTGCTGCCTACGTAGCTACGTAATAATGGAGTGGTTTGCCTTTTAAGGAATGAGGCGAGTTCGTACGACGCCGCCGACGGAGAATCGCCGTACTTTAGGTATGGGGAGTGGTGGTGGAGAGATGAGGAGTAAGATTTTCTAAGACGCGACAGCTTAGCATTAATTACAACTAGGGCACTATATAATATATATATATATAGCTCTGACTATGAGATCACTGTGATGGTATTGTTCAAACTTTTCAGGTTTAGGGTTTGATGAGGAAGTGATTGCCATCTCCTATGTATCTATGCCAATCTGCTAAAGGATTTAGAGAGAGAGAGAGAGAGAGTCATTATAATGGGGGACAACAATCAATACAGTAAAATTTTGAGCAAAAAATATTGGCTTTTCCTTATATATATAATCATATGGATGATAAATGAATGTAATGTAATTATATGTTATTTGGTTTATAACTACCTACATAATTTGACTTTATTTTTAGACTAATTAATATGCATACATGTTCGTAATTGCGTACTTGATTCAGCTTATACATGTCCGTAATTATGTGTGTATGTAACGTCCCGAAAATTCTGCTTCTATTATTATTTTTTTTCCACATATTAAACTCTGATACCATGTTATAATATCCTGAATCTCAAGTGGGTACCAAACTGACCTATCCATGTTTCAAATAAACATGCAGTGAAAACTTATACATAAATTTCAAATACAATACCAGAGTTTTAGAACCATCATATCATATATATATATATATATATACATGTCTCCCCAAAACCAGGATAATACTACAACCAAAAAGTAAAACCAAACGTATCCATATACATATACATACTAGTGTCTCACCAGCACTATCTTCAAAACCCACTAACTAATCCTATCTGGAGCTTTCTAAGTTCGGCTCCTTGGATCTCCTGAAATATTAAAAGATTATAGGGGTGAGACACCTCTCAGTAAAACGAGATAGATTATTGTCAGTGTGTGACAACATGAGTTCTGGTGTAGCATAATTTATAATCTTTAAATAATTAACTGGTAAATCATGTAAATCTGTACTCACATATATACATATATATATTTAGCAACATACATGCTTTTCTTCATAAACATACTTTATCATAATAGATTCCTATGTGTACATAAATCGTCTGATATACCTATACATACATTAAAATTTTTCCTAGGACATTCATAGATCTCATCATGTATTAACCCCACATGACCGGGTTGTGCGGCACGTAGGCTGGACTTAGCAGTGACTGGCCTACCATGCTAAGTCAAACATAAAGTCTATAAGTATGATTGCCCACCCAGCCTAGTCCGGACCCATACTACTCTCCGTAACACTTCGCGAGCCGAACCTAGGGGGTATCCTGCTCTCCGCAACACTTCACGGCCAATCGACTATCCAATACCAACACTCTATCTAAGAAGTGTGGTTGCACTAACTGATCTGTACTCCCAGCCTGGTCCGAACCCATCCTGCTCTCTGCAACACTTCTTAGGCCGGACATAGGTGGTATCTTGCTGTCCACAACACTTCAAATATGGCTAGCTAGCTACGGTACCATGCTCTGAACATACTTAGTCCATCAGGGTTCTGATAGTACATAGTATATTTCATATATTATAACTGTAACATATCTCATTTTCATATTTCTACGTAAAATCTGTCATATCATAATGTATAATACTGCATAAATATTTGATCATGACATAAAGCCGATTGAAACAAAACTGTCATGGCACTAGGCCAACTGATCTCTCACGACACTAGGCCGGCTAAAATATCACGACACTAGGCCGACTGAATTATCACGACACTGGGCCGGCTGAACTGTTATATTATACTGAACAATATCATAAATTATGTAAGGTTTATAACTATAATAACCCAAGAAATTTATGCAGGACTCGTCAACGAACACAGGGGTTTCGTCGACGAGGGCTCTTCAGAATCTCGTTGACGAAGACCCATATCGTCGACGAGGAGATACCGAGAGAGGGTTTAAAGCAAATTGAAACTCGTCGACGAGGGTGCAGGTTCATCGATGAACTTCTTACAGGACTCGTCACTGAGGTGACGTGTCTCGTCGACGAATCCAGTCTTATAAATAGCTGAAACTCATATTTTTAACCAAAATCTTCAGCGCAAAACCCTTTTCACTCTCTCCTACGACCCCCTTCCCATCTCTCTTCGATCCTGGCCCCATTTCTCACCGAATTGAAGATCTGAGATCACCACGATGCTTTTGGCAAAGTTCTTTGCAAGTCTGTCAGAGCAGATCGTGGGAAAAGTTGACTTGAAATTCATCCCAAATCCAGGATAAGGTATTTTATTCAGATTATGTCTTCCTTGTAGTTATAAGAAATGTTGTAGGTAAGAAAATACTGATATTTTGTTCTGGGAAATATTTTTTTTAGGATGTTGAGTTAGGAGCCCTACGGGTATAGGGCCAGAATTTAGTAAGCGCTTTTCAGAGTTAAGGTAAGGGAAATATGCTATGCTAACAATTTTTAATATGTATACAGAAGATTATGAAAGTTTATTTGCAAGCATGTATATCGGATTATTTTCCAGAGGATTATGAATAGTATTTTTATAGCAGAATTACAGAAATTGAGCATGAGACTACGTTTATTCAAATGTGTGGCATGAGTTTATCACAAAACAATATATATATATATTTTACAGTATTACAGATATACAGATATTTAGATATATCAGAATATTAGAAATGAATGAGACTTATAATATTTTCAGAAAAATACATAATTTCTAGACCATAACATTCAGATAGTTTATTCAGACAGATTATACAGTGATAGCATCAAGATGCTACAGTAGATATACAGAATATACAGACATTATATACAGAGCAAACAGATATTATATATGGAGTATACAGATATTATATACATATATTTTATACAGATATTACAGATAGTATAGACAGAAAGCACAGATGATATAGATAGAAAATATATATATTTCAGTCAGATATCTCAGATAATATAGCTCAGAGATATAGTGTTATGGTTGTTTTTGAAATCATGTTAAAAGTAGCAAGATTATTATATATTTATATATGTATACAGTATTACACAGTTACAGACCCCTGTGGATATTATAGACAGAGATATATAGCAGAGCACAGTACCATTGCTAGTTTTAGACACATGTAACCACATGACTCAGATAACATGTGGATTCCGTCTAACCGTGCTAGGGGAGATTGCAGTCTCCCCAGCACGCTGGGTTGAGGTAGTCGGTTAGACTATGACAGAGGTTCGATATAGCTCGGAGAGATTGTAGTGGGTTAGGATCTTCATAGATCATTACAAATTAGTATATGATATAGATTGACTTGCCTGGTAGGCCAACCAGTGTAAGTCCAGCCTACGGACTGCACAACCCTATCATGAGGGGATATATAATGATATACAGATCCCAGGGTATAGCAGAAATTCCTATGTATGGATATATCACACAGCAGCAATTTATATTATTATATTAGCAGTACCTTCAAATAGCAAACTCAGATAAACAGTCATATTTTAAAGATTACATGATAGATAGATATATTCTGTACAGTTTATTAGTTTTCTCAGATTATAGTATTATTTCAGTATTTTAAATATTTAACTCAGCCGCCACACACTAGTAATAGCATATTTCCACTTACTGAACGTTGTCTCATCCTAGTGACTTATCATTTTTTCAAGAAATCCAACTAGGCGAGCAGATCAGGCTCGCGGGTAGAGGTTGACTTAAGCTGCCCTTGTGGGAAGGGTATGTATTTTTGAGATAATAGTGTTTTGGGATAGTTTTTAGATCATAGAGACGTCACTAGGTATTTTTCTTTGTAAATATATTTCAGAGTTCTATAGTTATATGGTATTTTGTATGGTATTGTATATAGCAGTTCTCAGTTTTGTGTACCGCTGCTTAAATATGTATGACAGACAGAGTTTTCTCAGTGCTCTTTGGGCCTGGGATGTTATTTTTAGTATTTCAGAAAGATGACATTTTATATTTAGAAGGAAAAAAAAATGTTGAATAAATAGCTGACCGTCACAATTTGGTATTAGAGCCTAAGTTGCTAGGTTCTGTAGACTCTAGAATGTAGCGGATACAATACTAGAATATAGGAAAAGATTTTGAGGATTTGTTCTATGGTCTGAATACAGGATTATCGTGGTAGGTTATGTGTTTTTTCCTAGGGTGACAATTTTAGGAAAATCATAGTAAACTATCAACAAGTCGTGTGTTTAGATTGCAGGATTGGATTTTGGGGTAGGAACAAGAGAAATAGTTAACAGTAAATTTGAGGTTTCATTTGGATAAAGTAAAGTAAATCTATATAGGATTTTAAAATAGCTTTTTGCGCATTTTCAGGATGGATCCAGGTAGCAGTGCTACAGATGCTGGAGGTGACAAACCAGGACCCTCCAGTATGGGAGGTGGAGATACGGATGTTGTACTATGTAGCGTCACCCAATAGGTGATGGCTGAGATGGCTAGGAGTGGAGGAGATCATGGCTACACGATCGAGCAGTTTATGTGGATGAGGCCTCCTTTTTTGCTAGAGGACCTGACTCGATATTGGCTGAGAATTGGGTTCAGGATGTTGAGGAGATTTTAGCAGTATTGGCATGTACAGATGAGCAGAAAGTGGTATTTGCATCATTTAAGTTGACAGGAGAGGCAAAGTGCTGGTGGAGGTCAGCGCGATTGATTGAGGAGCAGAGGCCATATCCAGTGCTAGTATCTTGGAGTCAGTTCAAGGAGTTATTCTTCGAGCGATATTTCCCTGCTATCGTTCGGAGCGCGAAGGCAGCTGAATTCTTGGATTTGGCTCAAGAGTAGATGACAGTATCCCACTATGCTGCCAGATTTATTGAGTTATCATGTTTCGCCCCACATTTAGCACCAGATGAAGAAAAGAAAGCCAGGAAGTTCGAAGAAGGCCTGAGACAAAATTTGTTTGAGCAAGTTATTGGCTTCCGAGCTCATATGTTTGTTGAGGTGGTGGATAGAGCTACTATCATTGAGAGTGGTATGCAGAGAGGTGTTGCAGCTCAGGGTTAGAGGAAAAAGTCTGTGCCTCAGGATTTACAGGCAAGCTCTAGCTGAAGGCCATGGAGAGGAGATCGCTATGGAGGTGGTTAGGGACGAATGATGGACCGTGGTGATTTTCAGGGTGGACGAGCTGCTCCTATCTATCCTAGATGTGGCTGCAGACATCCAGGTGAATGTGGGATAGGTGAGGACATCTGCTACAGATGTGGGAGGCCCGAGCACCGATCGTGGTCGTTTCAGGGATTGCTAGCTCAGGCACTAGCTCCCAGACCATACCGAAGTGGTTATCAGGCACCCCGTGGAGGACAACAGAGGAATACGGCACCGGCGAGAGTGTACATGTTGATGCTGAGTGACACTGATGCAGCTGGAGACGTAGTTACAGCTACCTTTACTACTTTCTCATTCATAGCTGCTGTTTTATTTGATACAGGTGCCACCCACTCTTTTGTTTCTGCGGTATATGCTAAGTTAACGGGGTGTGAGGCACAGTTACTAGATATTGGGTTGGTTATAACCATGCCGACTGGGTCAGTGGAGAGATGTAGAAGGGTACTTAGGAGATTTCCAGTAACTATTCAGGGAAAGATATTGCCAACTAATTTGGTGATATTAAATATGCAGGGGTTTGACATCATTTTGGGTACAGATTGGTTGGCAGATTATCATGCTAGTATTGACTGTCATTCGAAAGAAGTGATTTTCAGACCTCCAGGCGAGCCAGAATATAGATTTCTTGGTTCGCGGATACGTTCTTCGCCACAGCTTGCGTCAATTGTTCAGGTGAGAAAATTGATCCAAGAAGGCTGTAGGGATTTGTTGCTTACATTAAGGAATCGCCGAAAGAAGAATTGAAACAAGCTTATGTTCCTATAGTTAGAGAATTTTTAGATGTATTCCTAGAGGAATTACTTGGTTTGCCACTAGACCGTGAAGTTGAGTTTACTGTGGATCTTCTATCGGGGTCAGTGCCAATATCTAAAGCTCCTTATCGGATGGCCCCAGCTGAGTTAAATGAACTAAATGATCAATTGCAAGAATTAGTCGATAAAAGATTCATCAGACCCAGTGTGTCGCCCTGGGAAGCACCAGTCTTATTTGTGAAAAAGAAATATGGGACCATGAGGATGTGTATAGATTATATGTAAATAAATAAACTGACAATTAAGAATAAATATCCTCTTCCCAAGATCGATGATTTATTTGATCAGCTCCAGGGGACCTAGGTTTATTCTAAAACCTGCGGTCGGGTTACCATCAGGTGAAAGTGAGGACAGAGGATGTCTCGAAAATGGAATTTCGTACGAGATATGGGCATTAAGAATTCTTGGTGATGCCATTTGGGTTGACTAATGCACCAGCAGTATTTATGGATTTAATGAACCGAGTGTTCCATCAGTACTTAGACCAGTTCGTAGTTGTATTTATTGATGATATACTGGTCTACTCGAGGAGTTTTGAGGAGCACGAGCATCATTTGAGGTTGGTATTGCAGACATTGAGAAAGAGAAATTTATATGCGAAGTTCAAGAAATGTAAATTTTGGCTGAAACAGGTTTCTTTTCTCAGCCATGTGATCTTTGAGGTAGGTGTATCTGTCGATCCGAGTAAGATAGAGGTAGTGGTAAATTGGATGAGGCCTGAAAATGTTCAAGAGGTTCGGAGTTTTTTGGAATTGGCAGGATATTACCGATGTTTCGTAGAGGGATTTTCTAGTTTATCAGGTCCGTTGACGTGACTTACGTGGAAAAATGTAAGGTTTTAATGGGCCGATGACTATGAGCGGAACTTCTAGGAGTTGAAGCAGAGGTTGGTTACAGTCCCTGTATTGGCTATTTCATCCGGAAAGGATGGGTTTGTTATATACAGTGACGCGTCCCTAAAGGGGCTTGGGTGCATATTGATGCAGCATGACATAGTCATTGCATATGCTTCTAAACAGTTTAAAGAATATGAGAAGAATTACCTTGTGCATGATTTGGAGTTAGCTGCAGTGGTGTACGCTCTTAAAATATGGAGGCATTATCTGTATGGTGGGAAATGCGAAATCTTCACGGATCACAAGAGTTTGAAGTATTTCTTCACCCAGAGAGAATTGAACATGAGGCAAAGAAGGTGGTTAGAACTTATCAAATATTATGACTATACTATTAGTTACCACCCACGGAAAGCGAATGTAGTGGCAAATGCTCTGAGTAGGAAGTCACTAGAACCAATACTAGCAGCCATAGAGATTCAGCACCCGATCCTGATGGATTTGGAGAGACTCAGTATAGAGTTGGTAGAGGATAGTCCACAAGCTTTTGTTGCCAGCCTAGTTATACAGCCTACCCTATATGAGAAAATTAAAGCAGCTCAAGGTGATGATGTAGAGCTGGCGAAGGTTATGGCTAGAGTGAGGGATGGTTAGGGAGAGGAGTTTAGCATATCAGATGACGGAACCCTACGGTTCTGTACCAGGCTTTGTGTTCCTTCAAATACTGAGATCAAAAGAACTATATTGGAGGAGGCTCACAGATCCCTATACACCATTCATTCTGGTATTATTAGAATGTATAGGGATCTGCGAGAGTACTTTTGGTGAAATGGGATGAAAAAGGAAATTGCCAAATTTGTACAACAGTGCTTGACGTGCCAGTAGGTTAAGGCTGAGCACCAGAGTTTAGCAGGGCAGTTGCAACCGTTGTTTATTCCAGAATAGAAGTGGGACCACGTTTCTATAGATTTTGTTACGGGGTTACCACCAATGCAGCAAGGATTGAATGCAATTCGGGTAGTTGTTGATCGTTTGACAAAGACTGCCCATTTTAGCCCTATTAAAGTCAACTATTCCATGGATTGACTGGCAGAGATATATGTTTAGGAGATAGTTCGCGTCCATGGTGTACCAGTATCCATAGTTTCAGACCGGGATCCTCGGTTTACTTCACGATTCTGGAAAAGCTTTCAAGAGGCTATGGGTACACAATTAGCATTCAGTACAGCTTTCCATCCCTAAACAGATGGTCAGACTAAGAGGACAATTCAGACCTTAAAAGATATGCTTCGTGCATGAGTGCTAGATTTTGGGAGTAGTTGGACTCAATTTCTACCACTAGTTGAATTTGCCTATAATAGCAGCTGCCAGTCTAGTATTGGCATGGCTCCATACGAGGCACTGTATGGCAGAAGATGTCGTTCTCCTCTCTTCTGGGATGAGGTAGGCGAGAGGCAAGTTTTGAGTCCAGATATCGTTCAGCAGACTTGTGACAAGGTCCGACTAATTAAAGAAAGAATCAGTACCACACAGAGTCGGCAGAAAAGTTATGCAGACACTCGCTGCCGGGAGTTAGAATTTAAAGTGGGAGATCGGGTATTTTTGAAAGTAGATCCCATGAGAGGGACTATGAGATTTGGGAAGAAGGGCAAGTTGAGCCCTAGGTATATTGGCCCTTTTGAGATATTAGAGAGAATAGGGTCAATTGCCTACAAGCTAACTTTACCGCTAGTTTTATCCAGAATACACGACGTGTTTCATGTTGCTATGTTGAGGAAATATGTCCCAGACTCATCTCACATTATTAGCTATGCAGAGATAGGGCTTAAGGATTCGTTAATTTATGAAGAAGCACCAATACATATATTAGATAGAAAAACACAGGAATTACGCACAAAAGAAATTCAATTAGTAAAAATTTTATGGAAGAATCACACTATAGAGGAAGCTTCTTGGGAACTCGAGGAGTAGATCAGAAAGAAATACCCGCAGTTGTTCCAAGAGGTATAGAGGTAATAAAGTAAAGTATAGTAGTTAGATAAGTTTCTTTTGCACGTACATGTATGGATTTAGTTAGTAGATAGTTTTAGTTTTTTTTTATATGTAATCTCCCAGAACATAGTATGTGACCACGGCATTCCTTCACTATAAGTGAGGGTAAGTAATAAAATAAGTAGACCATTTTCTTTTATGGGATGACAAAAGATATTACAGATAGTAGATTTCGATTACGAAATTTTATAAGGAGGGGAGAATGTAATAATCCAAGAATTTTCTGCAGGATTCATCCACGAACATAGGGGTTTCGTCGATGAGGGCTCTTCAGGATCTTGTCGACGAAGACACATATCGTTGACGAGGAGATACCGAGAGAGAGTTTAAAGCAGACTAAAACTCATCGACGAGGGTGCAGGTTTGTCGACGAACTTCCTACAGGACTCGTCAACGAGGTGATGTGTCTCGTCGACGAATCTAGTCTTATAAATAGCTGAAACTCGGATTTTTAACCAAATTCTTCAGCGCAGAACCCTTCTCTCTCTCTCCTACAACCCTCTTCCCTTCTCTCTTCGATCTTGGCCCCGTTTCTTGCCGGATTGAAGATCTGAGGTCACCACGACGCTCCTGGTGAAATTCTCTGCAAGTCTGCCAGAGTAAATCGTGGGAAAGTTGATTTGAAATTCATCCCAAATCCAGGATAAGGTATTTTATTCAGATTATGTCTTCCTTGTAGTTATAAGAAATGTTGTAGGTAAGAAAATATTGATATTTTGTTTTGGAAAATATTGTTTTCAGGATGTTGAGTTAGGAACCTTGCGGGTATAGGGTTAGAATTTAGTAGGGGCTTTTCAGAGTTAAGGTAAGGAAAATATGTTATGCTAGCAATTTTTAATATGTATACAGAAGATTATGAAAGTGTATTTACAAGCATGTATACCGTATTATTTTCCAGAGGATTATGAATAGTATTTTTATAGCAGAATTATAGAAATTGAGCATGAGACTACATTTATTCAAATGTACGGCATGAGTTTATTACAGCACAATATATATAGATTTTATAGTATTACAGATATACAAATGTTCAGATATTTCAGAATATTAGAAATGAATGAGACTAACAGTATTTTTAGAGAAAACATGATTTTTAGACCATAACACTTAGATAGTTTATTTAGACAAATTATACAGTGATAGCATCAAGATGCTATAGCAGATATACAAAATATACAGACATTATATACAGAGCACACATATATTATATGCAGAGTATACAGATATTATATACAGATATTTTATACAGATATTACAGATAGTATAAACAGAAAGCACAGATGATATAGATCGATAATATATATATTTCAGTCAAATATCTCAGATAATATAGCTCAGAGATATAGTGTTATGGTTGTTTTTGAAATCATGTTAAAAGCAGTAAGATTATTATATATTTATATATGTATACAGTATTACACAGTTATAGACCCCTATGGATATTATAGACAAAGATATACAGCAGAGCACGGTACCATTACTAATTTCAGACACGTGCAACCACATGACTCAGATAATATGTGGATTCCATCTAACTGTGCTAGGAGAGATTGTAGTCTCCCTAGCACGCTAGGTTGAGGTAGCTGGTTAGACGATGACAGAGGTTCGATACAGCCCGGAGAGATTGCAGTGGGCTAGGATCTTCATAGATCATTACACATTAGCAGATGATATAGATTGACTTGCCTGGTAGGCCAACCAGTGTAAGTCCAGCCTACGGACCGCACAACTCTATCCTGAGGGGATATATCATGATATACAGATCCCAGGGTATAGCAGAAGTTCCTATGTATGAATATATCACACAATAGCAATTTATATTATTATATTAGCAGTACCGTCAGATAGAAAATTCAGATACATAGTCATATTTTAAAGATTACATGATAGATAGATATATTCTGTACAGTTTATCAATTTTCTCAGATAACAGTATTATTTTAGTATTTTAAATATTTAACTCAGCTGCCACACACTAGTAATAGTATATTTCCACTTACTGAGCGTTGTCTCATCCCAGTGACTTATCATTTTTCAAGAGATCCAACTAGGCGAGCAGATCAGGCTCGCGGGTAGAGGTTGACTTGAGCTACCCTTGTGGGAAGGGTCGGTATTTTTGAGATAATAGTGTTTTGGGATAGTTTTCAGATCATAGAGATGTCACTAGGTATTTTGCTTTGTAAATATATTTCAGAGTTCTATAGTTATCTGGTATTTTGTATGGTATTGTATATAACAGTTCTCAATTTTGTGTACCGCTGCTTAGATATGTATAACAGATAGAGTTTCCTCAGTGCTCTTTGGGCCTGGGATGTTATTTTCAGTATTTCAGACAAATGACATTTATTATATTTAGAAGAAAAACAAATGTTGAATAAATAGCAGGTCATCACAATAACATTTTCTAAAAATCATTATCTAGTTGTACATGTTCTGTATAATCATAAAATAATCCGACATGCTTATCTATTCCATATAATATTCACACTTAGGGCACACAGTTTGAGTATTATTCTAAAATATACTATCTGCCTAGGGAAAAATATGTTTCGCTGAAAAGTAGTATTAAATTTGCTTCTAGGGTTTACTCAACTCAACGAGCCTGTTTTCCCAAAAATACACTTTAATTCATAAATTCCATTTCTAAAAGCCTAAATTCCCAGAAAAATCATAGATATCATTTCTGCAAACAAATATTGCATTTTAATCGATAAATTTTCTAAAAATACCTAACATAATCTATCCCCTTACTTGATTCCTGAAGAAAAGCCTGTAGGGATCCTAAATCGTGCCTGCAGCGTTCGCACAAAACCCTATATCCATAATTCCTAATTTAATTAACTAAACCCCACAATAACAACCATTTTAACATTACCTAGGCCTACTCATTCCAAACAACTTATTAAACTCTTAAAAACATCATCCTCACCCCTGGTTTTGGAGTGGTGTTTGGAATCCTCAACCAGCTAATCTGCCTCGATTAAATTGCAAAGAACGTCGCTAGGTTCCTGAAACGATGTTCCTCCTTCAACTCGGGCTGAAATCATGCCTGAAATCAAGGAGGGAGAGAGAGAGAGAGAGAGAGAGAGAGAGAGAGAGAGAGAGAGAGAGAGAGAGGGGGGCCGCAGCCCTAGGTGAGAGAGAGTGAGAGTGAGAGAGAAATTTAATTTCTTACAATTAAAATGAGCTTAGTTTGGTTTTTAACCAAAATCTTTTTCACTGTTTTACCCTTACCTGGCCGCGATAACTCAAAACCATCGACGATTGTTCGAGCTCATCTGAAACCATCAACGGCTTGGTTTACACCAAACCAATTGTAGACACTCCAATTTTAACCAGGCAACTCCTAAGGAGACCTAGTATTATAAAAGTTGATTTTGAGTCCCAAACAAAATCCCATTTTCAAAAACCTCAAGTTCCCTTTAAATAATTCAAGTCTCATCGATGTTAGTTTTAAAATCTTGGCGTAGTTCTTAGTTGCAAAATTAGTCTCTTCTCACAAGGTTTTGTAAAATAAGCCCTTTGGATCCTTGGTTTTAAATTTGATACTTGTCTTTCAAAATGCCGTTTTATTTCAGATTGGTCTTTCTATCTTCAAGTTTGAGTCCCTTTTTAAGTTTTAAAATTTTATTTTCCTTAGTCGATGTACCGTAACCTCTTACATTACGTTAGGCTTTGTCAAATAAATCTCGTATTTCCAAAATTTTGAATTAAAAATAAGTCAAGTTCGCCTGATTTTTAGTTAAATCCCAAAACTTGAGTTTTGTCAAGAAAATTGAGTTTCTAATTATTATAATTTGAGTCTGAAACTTTTGTTAGTTAAGTCAATTAAACTTTTGAATTGAGTTTCCAAATTTTATATTAGGTCTTTTAATTTCGAAATAGGGAGTTTTGTTGGGTTTTAAAGTCACATTTATTATTGGGTGCTTCTTAGGCAAGGAAATTGCAATAAGTCAAAATTAGTCAACCTTTTGGGGTCAAAATTGAAAAATCACATGTACTTTATTAAGGAGGGCAAGTGCAGTAGATGTACAAATGCTCGCAGGTTCCCTTTTAAAATTAGCTCTGTTGAGAAAACCGTCGACGGTTTGGGTTTTAACCCACTCCTTTTTACTGTTTTACCTGCAATCAGCCCGCGGTAACTACAAAAACCGTCGATGGTTTTCTTAGTACTCCAGAAAATTGTCGCCGATTTTCTCCTCACCAAATCATTTTCCTCTTTTATTCTATTTTTCTTATCATCTCTATTTTCCGAGTCTCTACATTCTCCCCTCCTTATAAAAATTTCGTTCTCGAAATTTGTTGTCTATGACATTCCCATTCTTAAGGAAAAAAAAATATTGCAATTTTATTAATTACCCTCACTTATGGCGGAGGAATACCGTGGTTACAAGAAAGAGTTCTGGGAGATTACAACCATTTAAAGAAAATTATCCCAAAACCGTTCATATCCTAAAACTAAAACACTATCTATTATACACTACACTATACTAACCAAAATACATACTTTATTATCTACTTTTACTCACTAAGCTCCTCTTTGAGCTCCACTGAATAGATGTGGATATTTCTAGCGCATCTGATCCTCCAACTCCCGTGAATCTTCCTCAACTGCTTGATTGCGCCATAAAACTTTTACCAGTGGAATCTTTTTCGTGCATAGTTCCTACTCTTTCCAATCCAAAATTTGCACTGGCACTTTTCATATGTCAGAGTATCCCGAAACTTCAATGCCTCATAATTGATTACATGGGAGGGATGTGGAACATATTTAATCAACATGGAAAAGTGAAATAAGTCATGAATTCTGGACAGGACCTGTGGTAATGCCAACTTGTAGGCCACTGGATCCACTCTCTCAAGAATCTTGAATGGTCCAATGAACCTAGGGCTCAGTTTACCCTTCTTCCCAAATCTCATAATCTCTTTCATCGATGCAATCTTCAAAAATACATGATCCCCTGCATCAAACTCTAACTCTCGTCGATGAGTGTCTGCATAGCTTTTTTGCCAACTCTGTGCTATTCTGATCCTGTCTCTATTGAGTCTGACTTTATCATGAGTTTGTTGTATCAACTTTGGCCCCAAAGTCAGTCTTTCCCCAATCTCTTCCTAGCATAATGGAGATCAACACCTCCTGCCATATAACGCCTCATATGGTGTCATCCTAATGCTAGTCTGATAGCTGTTATTATAAACAAACTCAACCAATGGTATGAACTTGATCCAATTGCCCCCAAAGTACAGCACACATGCTCATAGCATATCCTCCAATATTTGTGTTACGCCCCGAACCCGAAAATGGGCCCTAGGGTGTGATTTAGTAACCTAACATGTCACTGTGTCATACAACCATCCATGATACTGCACAATATAAGAGTCCAACCCCGTAGGGTTCACGTATATCCTATCCACAATCACATACACAATATACGCAATGGGATAATTCAACTTAATACATTTATAACACCATACCATCATACCATACCAAAGTCTATACAAAACCATAGTCTAGTTCCCAAAATACATAACATACCCTGGGTATCTACATAACCCAAAAATGACAACCCGACCAAAGATCAGTACTTACACTAGTACTTAAACAAAGCTAACCAACAACCACACTCCTGAAACGCTAGGACGCTAGTGTCGGCTACTCGAAGGACTTGAATAACATTTGTATAATAGGAGTGAGACACCTCTTAGTAAGGGAGAAATAGGTTATATTAGTGTGTGGATACATGATTGTTATTTCAATAGTAAAACATAAACATTTCACAATTCCAGTATTTTCACAATACAGTTCCAGTATATCTCAAAAAACACCTCAGTCTAGTGTCATCACACTCTTCGGCCTAAGCCGGCCGCACAACACGGCGCCCCTGGTAACCTGGCATAGCATAATCCCTACAGCATTCAACCGATGCAAATATAGCGAACCTCACACTATCATGCCCCGAGTTCTAGAGAGAGAAAAAGAGAGAGAGAGAGAGAGAGAGAGAGAGAGAGAGAGAGAGAGAGAGAGAGAGAGAGAGAGGATTTGAGTTTCTTAGCAACAAAGCAACCAAAATATCTTATTTATAGACTTTTGACTCGGCCAACCTCGTCAACGAATTGGAGTACTCGTCGACGAGTAGAAGAGGGTGTTCGTCGACGATGGAGTGGCCTTGTCGATGAGCCTGAGATTTCAGAATTCCCAAAATCTCTCAATATTCACTCATCGACGAACCTCTGAATTTCATTGCCGAGCTGTAGAATGGACTTCATCAACGAGAGAAGGAGCCTCCTCGACCAGTCCTACTATTTTCACCTCTTTAAATTCCTTTCCATTTTCTTATTTATTAAATTCATATTTCTCGGGTCGGGTTCTTACAACCCCCCCTCCTTAAAAAAATTTCGTCCTCGAAATTTGCAATCTCTCACTCGTTAACTCACCAATATAACCAAACACACGCCCGACTCTAAGAAGAGTTGACGGCCACCCACATAGTAGCCCCGTCCCAAATATATATCATACCCTCACTTATGGTGGAGGAATACTGTGGTTACATAAATAGTGTCTCGGGAGTTCACATTATCACAAAACCCTCCCAAGACTAACCACATCATCACTTTAAATAACAAAAACATCACATACCTACCTAACCAACTCTGTAATTCTATTCCTCATAACAAATGTGGATATTTTCAGCATATTTCCGTCTCCAACTCCCAAGAAGTTTCCTTAACCACGTGATTCTGCCACAGTAGTTTCACTAACAGTATCTCCTTGGTACGCAGCTTCTGAACATTCTGGTCTAGAATTTGAACGGGTATCTCCTCATACGCCAAAGCATCCCCAATTTATAAAGATTCATAATGAATCACATGTGATAGATCTGGCACATACCTTCTCAACATGGATACGTGGAATACATCGTGGATCCGAGAGAGCGTTGGGGGTAGTGCAATTCTATAGGCTACCGAACCCACTCGTTCCAGTACCTCGAATGGTCTGATATACCGCAAGCTCAACTTGCCCTTCTTCCTGAATCTCATCACTCCTTTCATTGGAGTGATTCTCAGGAATATCTTACCCCCCCCCCCACCTCGAATCCCAATTCCTGACAACAAACATCCGTGTAACTCTTCTACCGACTCTGAGCCGATTTAATTATATCCCTCATCAATCTAATCTTCTCAGAAGCTTGCTGTACAAGTTTGGGTCCCAATACTTGTCGTTCATCGACCTTGTCCCAGTACAGAGGAGACCAACACCTCTAACCATACAATGCCTCGAACAGTGTCATCATGATACTAGTTTGGAAGCTATTGTTATAGGCGAACTTCACTAACGAGAGAAACTGAATCCAACTACCGCCGAAGTCTAACACACATGCCCATAACATGTCCTCCAAGATCTAGATCGTCCTCTCTAACTGTTCGTCATTCTGGGGGTGGAAGTAAGCTTTACCTAGTGCTTCCTGTAAGCTTTTCCAGAATCGAGAAGTGAATCTTGGGTCTTGATTTGAAACAATAGATACTAGTACCCCATGCATTTTGACTACAATTTCAAGAAGATTGGTCACATCAAGCCACAGTGCCCATTGCTCAGGAAGGACTCCAAAAAGAGAAAGAAGGCAATGAAGGCCGTCACTTGAGACAAACCAAGTTCCAGTATTTCTGATAGTGACTCAAGTGGCAATGAAGTGGCAAATCTATGTTTAATGGCACTTGGTGATCATGAGGTACAATCCTTGTAGACACCCCAATTTTAACTAGGCTACCCCAAGAAAACCCAGCATAATAAGGCCTGACTTTGAGTCCTGAGCGAAACCCTTTTTCAGAATTGAGATCCTAATTCCTCAATCGAGTCCTTTTAATTTTAGGTAGTCAAGTCCTTCAAAAATGTCAAATTTTTGTTTGAAATTAAGTTTTGTAAATATTTACTCCAAGTCTCGACCTTTTTAGGTGTTAAAACAAGTTGCTAGATCGAGTCCTTTTTTATTATTAATTAGATACTTTTTGCTGTAAAATTAATCTTTGTCATTAGTTAAGTCCCCGTCATTCCACTACCAATTTCTCTTAGGCTAGAGATTAGGGTTCGAGTCTTAAAAACCCAAAAATTAAGTCCTTTTGAACCAAGATTCCTCAAATTTAGTTAATTTCAAAATTATTCTTTATTAGGTTTTCAAAATTGAGTCCCCATAATTAAAATCTTCAAAATTTTAAATCAAGTCCTTTGAGCTTTAAATGTTGTCCTCTTACTTTGAAAAAACCCGTTTTCTGTCTTTGATTTGAGTCTAGGAATTCTTTAAGTGAGTCAGTCAAACTTTTAAAATGAATTTTTTTGTTAAATGTTTAAATTGAGTTTCTAAACTAAGTTTAACAAATTTTAGAGTAAGTCTCTTGATTTTTAAGTCAAGTTTTAAATTGGGTCTCAAAAGTCATTTTTATTACCAGGTTTTTCTTTTGGAAAAGTCAACTATGAATTTGGGGTTGCCAGTCAAAATTCAAAAAACAACTTAAGGTCACATTTTATTACAAAATGAGAAGGGCACACGCGAAAAGATAGTACAAAGGGGGGTGCACGTGCATAGCACGAGGACACAGAAGGCGGTCTACCAGTTACATTTGATACAGGGAAATAAAATAGGAAAGTAATAAAGAGTGTACAAACAATGGTTGTGGTACAAGTGAAGTAAGAGGTACATCAAAATACAGCAAAAAAAAAAAAAAAATTACAAATATAAAAACAAAGAAATACAAAGCCCCCAACCCTTGTATGCAAGTTGGAAGCATCTTCCATTTCATCAGCGCACAAAGAAAAATTACATAGTTGGTTAGCAACAAGAAATCCAAAAATAAAATAAAAACTTGGAAAATAAAAATCACATGTGCGAGAATAAAACTGCTAGAGAATTATTCCCTACTAGCTTAGGGAATTCTATTGAAAGGGAATAAGTTTTGGCTCCAAGAGGCCACCCCAATTCCCTATAAATAGAGTATTCCCGCATTGTAGCAAGGATAGAGTGTAAGAACCTGAATCGTGATAAATGGGTAAAATAAATAAAGAGGGTCAAATTGGGAATTTGGCACATTTCGTCGACGAAATTTAGAGACTCGTCGACAAGGAGAAGCCGAGAAGTCTCATAAAAACCAGAGATGCCAGATTCGTCGACGAAGTCAGTGAAAGATTCGTCGACGAAGTCAGTGAAAGATTCGTCGACGAAGGCACCATTTTGTCGACGAATTGGGCCGGGTCAAAGGGCTATAAATAGGAAATTTCATTACTCCTTCATTAAGAAACTCCAAATCTCTCTCTCTCTCTCTCTCTCTCTCTCTCTCTCTCTCTCTCTCTCTCTCTAAACCTCTCCCTACTCTCTTTCTCTCTCTAGATTTCTTCGTCCATCATTGATGGAATCGGGAATGTAAAGTTACCACGAGGATCGTGGAAGGATTCTCTACAATTTCTACAAATCGAAATCTTGATTCGGAGATTTTTGGGTTTCAGCGAAAAATCGAGGTAAGGCTCGGTTTTCATTTATGATCCGGTAGTTTTGTAAGTAACTGTCTTGTGAGTATATTCTATACTGTGATTTGTAAGTTTTGGAAGTCGGTTCGCTATTTAGGAGCCTTAGAGTTCGGGATTGCTATTCGGGGAAAAGGTAAGGACTATGTTTATATTGGTTGTTTTTAAAATCAGACTCGATGGAACTGTGGTTCACAGTCCTATGTGTGTTTTGGCTACTCATTTGGGGAAATCTAACGGGAAAAATTATGAGTTTTTCATTATTACAGTTTTGGGAAAAGGGGGCGACGGGCTGCATCCCTGGTTTTGTTGAAAACCGAGTATATGTGTGATTTATACTGTGATATTGGGATGACTGTGCCTTGACTTGTTTAAACTGTATTTATTTGAAAAACCATGATTTAGATTACCAAATTGGTGTGGTTTGTTTGGTTATATGAGCATGCATGTGTGTGTGATATGTTAAATGGCTAGTAGGAATAGGGTTCCGAATTGTCCAGGTACTGAGAGTGTTCGACTCTATATCCAATGGCCTGTGTTTATCGCCTATCACGTAGGCAAGAGTGTCCGACTCTATATCCGAGGGCGTGAGCCTATATTGGCAAATAAGGCCGAATGGTGTGGATCCACCAATTTAGCGCCGGTACTATGCCATAGGAGTCAAGGACTAGTCATGTGCCAGTGACGCCGTGCTTCGCGGGTTGGCTGGGCCAACGCCGGATTGTCACGAACCGGCTTCGGGCCAAAGGGTGTGACGACACCAAGATTACTGATCATGTGTATGTGTATGTGTGCGTGTATGCACTATGGAAATTAATACTGGATTACATTTAACTGCGTGTATGTTGTATCATGATAAAACTCAAATGTCACATACCGATATATCCTGTGTTCTTCCTTATTGAGAGGTGTCTCACCCCTACTGTACGTACATTTTTACAGGTCTTTTGAATAACCAGAACTAGTGTCCTGGTGTAGGAAGCGTAATGGTCGGTGTACTGCGTTTAGCACTTAGGTAAGTGCTAGGACAATTATTGGGCACCCGTTTGTACGTTTTGATGGAGTTATGTTCTGCTATTGTATAGATTCTGGTATAATATTGTATATGTTGTTATAGAATGACCATTTTTCGCTACGTATATGATTGTGTTTGGATGTGTTTAGGGTTCCTGGGAACCCTACGGGGTCGGACTCTCATCCATTGTACTGTATCTTTGGATGTTTTATCAGATACAGGGACAAATTATGTTACTTTTTCACCTTTGGGTCCCATTTCGGGGTTCGGGGCGTGACAACTTGGTATCAGAGCTAACCAGGTTACTAGATCTTGTAGACTTGGTTAGGCTTAGTTGTGAGTACATACCAGAGTATAGGATGTGGATATAGGTAGCGTTGGTTGAGGGTTGTTCGTTTGCTAGATCGAGATTTGTTGACGGTATTCCGTGTTTTTCCTGGGATGATGATTCCAGTAAAAACAGGGCAGATTATTAATGACTTTCATGTCGATTTGATAGGACAGACCTAGACCTGGCTGGAAGTAGTTGACACGATTAGTGTAGATCATTGTGTTAATTGTATGTATTGTAGGGATACTGATAGATTCCTATTGTGTTACAGAATGGAGCCCTAGGATAATAACCTAGGAAGTGGCTCCGAGGAGACTGCGAGTGATGAGTCTCCTTCTGTGCCTCGAGGTTTAATGAGGCAGGTATTACGGGAGATCGGGCGGAGTGTGAGGAGACGCGAGCGCTCTCCTACTGCTGCAGGGTGCACCATTGAGAAGTTTACAAGCATGCATCCTCCAACATTCTGTAGAGGACCTAACTCGACGATAGTAAAGGATTGGGTAGAGAAGACTGAGATGATCTTGGAGCTACTGCACTACACAGATAGGCTGCGAGTCCTTTATGTCACCTTTCAGCTGTCTAGGGAGGCGGGTCGATGGTGGACTGCGGTGAGTCTGCTGGAGAAGCAGAGAGCTAGTCCTGAGGAGAAGACGTGGAGCCGTTTCAAAGAGGTATTCTTTGATAGATACTTTCCGGCTTCCGTATGTGATGCGAAAGCATATGAGTTTTTTACTCTGACGCAGGGGTATGCGGCTCGATACATAGAGCTGTCTCGCTTTGCACCATGTAAAATCTCGAGCAAGTATGAGAAGAATCGGAGGTTCGAGAAGGGTTTGAGGAAGGATATCCGCAGACTGGTGGGTATGCTTTAGATCCGCGAGTTCTCGGTGTTGGTGGATAAAGCCACGGTGATTGAGACCGGTATCTGAGAGGACGAGGTGGATCACGAATCGAGAAAGAGGACAGTACCTTTTGGTTCTCAGACAGGATCTCGTTAGGGATCATGGAAGAAGAAGAGCAAGGCTCAGGTTATCCTTAAAATACCGAGCGCCAGGATTCTCAGATGGGCCAGACTCGTGGTCGTTGTACCAAGTGCTTCAAACGGCACAAGGGTGCGTGTCGGTCTTTTGATGGTAACTGCTATAACTGTGGTCAACCTAGTCACATGGCTCGTGATTGTCGTGCACCGAGGTCAAATGTGCCTACATTCAGTGGGGACCGAGGAAGCAATCAAATACATTGGGGAACCATTCAGACGAACACAGCTTCAGCCAGAGTATATTCTCTTACTCCAGTGGATGCTGAGCATGCAGGTAACGTGGTGACAAGTACCTTATTATTGCTTTCAAATAAAGCTTCTATTTTGTGTGATTCGGGTGCAACATATTCCTTTGTGTCTGTGAATTTGTGGAATGGTGTGGGGTTGAGACCTGAGACATGAATGAGATGTTATTTGTTACTAAGTCATCTTGGAGTGTATCTTTCTGTAGGAAGATATTAGTAGACTGCCCAGTGGAAATTCAGGAGAAGCTGCTACCGGCGAATCCTATTGTATATGACATGTCGGAGTTTTATGTTATTCCGGGGATTGATTGGTTGTTCTCCAGTTATGCTGTGATCGACTGTTGTAGGAAGGTGGTAGTTTTTAGACCTCCTAGAGAGCAGGAGTACGAATTCGTGGGATCGTGTGTGCGTCCAGCGCCACAGATTCTGTCGGCACTACAGGCAAGGAGGCTACTCTTGGACGGATGTCAGGGGTACCTAGCTTGTGTTAAGGAACCGCCGCGGGATGAGTTGAGACTTGATGACATTCGGGTAGTCAGCGAATTCCCGGATGTATTTCTAGATGATTTACCTAGTCTACCTCCGGATAGTGAGGTGGAGTTTGCGATAGAGTTGCTGCCCAGTAAGACACCGATCTCTAAAGCTCCGTACCGGATGAATCCAACAGAACTTTGAGAGTTGAAGGAGCAGTTGCAGGAATTATTGGACAAGGGGTTTCATTCGACCTAGTGTTTCGCCTTAGGAACTCTAGTATTGTTTGTGAAGAAGAATGATAGGTCGATGCGGATGTGCATTGATTACCGTGAGATTAACAAGGTGACTGTGAAAAATTGTTATCCTTTACCGCGTATAAATGATCTCTTTGACCAGTTACAGGGCACGCGAGTTTTTTCGAAGATCGACTTGCGGTCAAGATATCATCAGGTGAGGGTTAGAGCGGAGGATGTCGTGAAAACTGCTTTCCGAACCAGATATGACCACTATGAGTTTTTAATCATGCCATTTGGGTTGACGAATGCTCTAGCGGTATTCATGGATTTGATGAATAAGGTTTTCCATGAGTACCTAGATCGGTTCGCGGTGGTGTTCATTGATGACATTCTGGTATACTCGAAGAGTACGGAAGAGCACATGAAACATTTTAGGTTAGTGTTACAGATTCTGCGGGAGAAGAAGTTGTATGCTAAGCTAAAGAAGTGTGAATTTTGGTTGATTCAAATTGCGTTCTTAGCCCATGTGGTAACTAGTGATAGTATATCAGTTGATCCTAGCAAGATTGAGGTTGTGGTCGACTAGGTAAGGTCGAAAAAAGTGGAGAAGGTTTAAGTTTCTGGGACAGGCAGGTTACTATCGTTAGTTCGTAGAGGGTTTCTCTAAACTGTATAGACTTCTGACATGACTAACCAGGAAGGGGGTGCAGTTTGAGTGGGCCAGTGATTGCGAGCAGTGTTTTCAGGAGTTGAAGCAACGGCTGGTAACTGCTCCAGTGTTGACCATTCTTTCGGGGGATAGTGGGTTTATGATTTATAGTGACGCGTCTCTAAAAGGCCTGAGATGTGTGCGTATGCCTCTCGGCAATTGAAAGAGTATGAGAAGAATTATCCTACGCATGATCTGGAATTGGCTACTGTGGTATATGCATTGAAGATCTGGCGACATTATCTGTACAGGGTGCAATGTGAGATCTTCACTGACTATAAGAGCCTCAGGTATTTCTTCACATAAAATGAGTTGAACATGAGATAAAGGCGTTGGTTAGAGTTGATTAAGGACTACGATTGCATGATTAGTTATCACCCGGAGAAGGCTAATATGGTAGCTGATGCGTTGAGTCGGAAGTCAGGGCCTACGGCTGCATCTGCGGTTGTAACTCAGTGTCACATCAAACGGGATTTGGAGAGCTCAGGTATAGAGTTGGTAGTTGGTGATCATCAAGCTTATCTTGCTGGCCTGGTGGTCCAGCCGACTTTATTTGAGCGTATAAAAACTACACAGGCTAGTGATGCAGAGTTGACAAAGGTTAGGAAAAAGGTACAGCAAGGACTGGCTATGAAGTTTAACATCTCTAAAGGGGGTGTATTGAGGTTTGGGACCAGGTTGTGTGTTCCGAATAATGATGAGATCAGAAGGACGATTCTAGAGGAAGCGCATCATTCCATGTATACGGTACATCCTAGTAGTACAAAGATGTATCGGGACTTGTGCGAGACCTTCTGGTGGTCTGGTATGAAGAGGCAGATTGCTCAGTTCGTGGAGCACTGTCTGACGTGTCAGCAGGTAAAAGCTGAACATCAGACGCCGACAAGACCATTGCAGCCTTTGCCTATTCCGGTGTGAAAATGGGAGCAGAGTTCCATAGATTTTGTGACGGGATTGCTGCAAGTACTTCACGGGTAGAATGTTATTTGGGTGATCGTAGATAGATTGATGAAATCTGCTCATTTCATACCCGATGAAAGTTAGCTATCCTTTAAGTAGGCTGGCGAAGTTGTTTGTGCATTAGATTGTGAGAATGCACGAAGTACCCGTATCCATTGTGTCAGATCGAGATCCGATGTTTACTTCTCGATTCTGGACGAGCCTATAGGAGGCACTGGGGACAAAGCTTACTTTCAGTACAGCCTTCCACCCCCAGATTGATGGACAGTCGGAGAGGACGATATAGATTTTGGAAAATATATTGCGAGGTTGTGTGTTAGACTTCAGTGATAGCTGGATATAGTTTATGCCATTTGTAGAGTTCACTTATAATAACAACTTCTAGGCTAGTATCGGGATGGCACCGTTCGAGGCTTTGTATGGTCGGAGGTGTCGATCTCCTTTGTGTTGGGATGAAGTTGGTGAATGTTAGGTGTTAGGACCTGAATTTGTGCAGCAGGCATCTAAGTAGGTGGGTTTGATTCAGGAGAGAATTAGATCAGCTCAGAGTCGGTAGAAGAATTATGCAGACCTTCGCTGCCGTGATTTAGAGTTCGAAGTGGGTGGTAAGGTATTTCTGCGTATTGCTTCAATGAAATGAGTGATGAGATTTGGCAGGAAGGGCAAGTTGAGCCCGAGGTATATCGGACCATTCGAGGTACTTGAGCGAGTGAGTTTGGTAGCCTACAGGATTGCATTACCTCCAACACTTTCGATGGTCCATGATGTGTTTCACGTATCCATATTGAGAATGTACGTGTTGGATCATTCACATGTTATTAGTTATGATAAGTTGAAAATTAGGGATACTTTAGCGTATGAGAAGATGCCTGTTCAGGTTCTGGACCATAAAGTTCAGAAGTTTCGTACCAAAGAGATACCGTTAGTGAAGGTATTGTGGTGAAACCATGACGTTGAGGAAGCTTTTTGGGAACTGAAAACGAAAATACGTCGAAAATATCCACAGTTGTTTTAAGCACTTGTACATGATCCTACTATAGGTTGGGATAGGTGGTTATTCGTCCGGAGTATGTGTATTGTGAACTCATGAGATAGTTGTATATGTAACCACGGTATTCCTCCGCCATAAGTGAGGGTATGTATGTGTATCTGTATGATGGGACTACGCTGTAGTGGTCGCCAGTTTTCTTGAGAGTTGTGCATATATATTCGATTGTATAAATGATTTTGTGAATAAGAGATGGAAAATTTCGAGCACGAAATTTTTGTGAGGGGAGTTTGTAAGAACCCGAACCATGATAAATGGGTAAAATAAATATAGAGAGGGGCAAATTGGGAATTTGGCACATTTCGTCGACGAAGCCATATTTCGTCGACGAGGAGAAACCGAGGAGTCTCAGAAAAACCAAAGATGTCAGATTCGTCGACAAGACCACCGATTTGTCGACGAAATTAGTGAAAGATTCGTCGACGAAGGCACCATTTCGTCGACGAATTGGGCTAGGTCAAAGGGCTGTAAATAGGAAATTTCATTACTTCTTTCATTAAGAAACTCCAAATATCTCTCTCTCTCTCTCTCTCTCTCTCTCTCTAAACTTCACCCTACTCTCTCTCTCTCTAGATATCTTCGCTGATCGTTGATGGAATTAGGAATCTGAAGTTATCATGAGTATCGTGGAAAGGATTCTCTACAATTTCTATGGATCGAAATCTCGATTCGGAGATTTTTGGGTTTCGGCGAAAAATCGAGGTAAAGCTCGGCTTTAATTTCTGATCCGATAGTTTTGTAGGTAACTGTCTTGTGAGTATATTCTATACTGTGATTTGTAGGTTTTGGAACTCGGTTCGCTATTTAGGGCCTCGAAGTTCGAGATTACTATTCGGGGAAAAGGTAAGGGGAACTATGTTTATATTGGTTATTTTTTAAATCGAACTCGGTGGAACTGTGGTTCACAGTCCTGTGTGTGTTTTGGCTACTCATTTGAGGGAATCTAATGGGAAAAATTATGGGTTTTTCATTATTACAGTTATGGAAAAAGGGGGTGACGGGCTGTATCCCTAGTTTTGTTGAAAATCGAGTATATGTGTGATTTATACTGTGATATTGGGATGACTGTGCCTTGACTTGTTTAAACTGTATTTGTTTGGAAAATCAAGATTTAGATTACCAAATGGATATGGTTTGTTTGGTTATATGAGCATGCATGTGTATGTGATATGTTAAATGACTAGTAGGAATAAGGTTCGGATTGTCCAGGTACTGAGAGTGTCCGACTCTATATCCAAGGGCGTGTGTTTATCGCCTGCCACGTACACAAGAGTGTTCGGCTCTATATCCAAGGGCGTAAGCCTATACCGGCAAATCAGGCCGCAGTGTGTGGATCCACCAGTTTAGCACCGGTACGATGTCATGGGAGTCGGGGACTAGCCATGTGCCGGTGGTGCCATGTTTCGCAAGTTGGCTGGGCCAATGCCAGATTATCGCGGACTGACTTCGGGCTGAAGGGTGTGACGACACCACGATTACTGATCATGTGTATGCGTATGTGTGCGTGTATGCACTGTGAAAATTAGTACTAGATTGCATTTAACTGCGTGTATGTTGTATCATGATAACACTCAAATGTCACACACCGATATAACTTGTGTTCTTCCTTACTGAGAGGTGTCTCACCCCTGTTGCACATACATTTTTACAAATCTTTCGAGTAACCAAAATTAGCGTCTAGGTGTAGGGAGAGTAGTCGCCGGTGTACTACGTTTAGCGCTTAGATAAGTGTTAGGATTGTAATTTTGGTGAGTTGTCATTTTGAGATGTATTTGGGCACCCGTTTGTACGTTTTGATAGAGCCATGTTCCGCTCTTGCATAAACTTTGGTATGGTACTGTATATGTTATTATAGAATGACATTTTTTCGTTGCGTATATGATTGTATTTGGATGTATTTAGGATGCCTGGGAACCCCACGGGATCTGACCCTCATCCATTATGCTGTATCTTTGGATATTTTATCGAATACAGGGACAAGTTAGGTTACATTTTTACCTTTGGGTCCCATTTCGGGATTCGGAGCGTGACACAGAGAGTATAGAAATCCTGTCAGAATTGAGTGAAAAAGAAAATTAGAAAGAGAGAAGGAGGTTCTGCCAAATTGGAAGAGGAGAGTAACTCTATAAAAACTCTGTAGAGCTTGAGCAGAGAAGAGAGGGATTAGAGAAGGAAGCAGTAGCAGAGCAGCAATTCATACTCAGAGCAAGCAACCACACAATCACAAACAAACAATGATGAGGAGAAGAGGACTGAAGGAGCAAAGGCTATCTGTAAGTCCTATTTCCTTCTCCCTATTTCAATTCAATACAAATTGTGCTAGACTCTGCGTGCAGGCACCCTCATCGTATTCTCAGGTTTAAGATTGAACCCTCGCTAAACCCTCAAAGCCCCAAACTCGGATCTGGGCTCAAACTCGTCAAGTTAGATCATCAGGCCCAAACCCCCAACTTGAACTGGAGTTTGGGTTCTAAATCCTTGTTCAAGACCAAACCTCCCCAAAGTCTAAAAGCCCGTTTCACTTAAGGAGCTCTAGGCCCATCAGTTTCTATTTGTTTTTTTTTTTTTAAAAAGGGAGCCCATTTTGTAAACCCTGGCCCGGTTTCATTTTGAAAACCAGATCCCACTTTTGAAAATACCCAAAGGCCCAATCTCTTTTTAATCTAGCCCATTCCAGTTTTAAATAAAAGCCAAGCCCATTTGATAAACTAGCCCATCCATTTTCCAAGACCTCCCAAAAGCCCAATCTCCCTAAAACCACACGTCACAGTCACGTGACTCATTCTGATTTACCCAAGTTCCCAACTCACCCGGGTTGTCTTAGGCGAGTCAACCTAGCACGCACCCATTGAGTCAAGACGAGTTATCTAGTCTTCCATCTCATACAGAAGCCTGACACTCACAAATTTAAACCATAACAACCTCACCACTCACGGCCACACCACCATCGTGCACACTCACTCACACACAACACGATTCGCGCGTGGCCGTGCACATTGTCATAGAAGCCAGAGCACATTCAAACCCTACATCCTCACATCGAACTTTAAACAAGCTGTTTGAAAACAAAAATCAAGATGAAAAGAGAAAAGAAACTTATCTCTCCGACTCTCCTGCCCTAAACCTCCTCCTTCCGTCGTGAGCTGGGCCATTTCTACTCCGAGTAACCAAAACTAGCTGCAACCTGCAACCTGCAACTTCGAATCCGCTCTAATCACTCTTCCAATTCCGTCTTTAATCCTCAAGAAGCAGGTGGGTTTAGATATTTGATTGGAATAAGTGCTCGATTTTGACGAGTGTGACTACTTGGAGTAGATGGTGGAAAATCCAGAGTTGCAAAAGGTGAGGGGAGCTGCAAATAGTTTGGCTGATGTTGTGAAATCTGGCAATAAGAGGCGCATAAGGAGCTCAAGGCATCAGAGTGATGAGAATGACCGTGTGAAGTCTGGCGGAGGCGAGGGGCTCCCGCCAGTGAAGACCTCCGGTGACACGTTGCGGTTCTCGTACTTGAACCAGCAAGGACACCGGTCGGCGATTCGGATTTCGAGGGTCGTGTCAGAGGCACTGCGGATGGGTATTAACCAGGGCGTGCGGTGGTTTGTGATGGGCGATGGCGACAGAGTCTTCGTCACTGAGAATTTGGTTAGGATCTTGTCCAAATACGACAATAACCAGTACTACTCCATCGGAAGCCTGCCGGAGAATCACTTACAGAACATGAAAGAGGGAGAAGAGAAGAGAAGAGACGAAGAAAGGAGAGGAGAGAGAGGAGAGAACTTTGAAGAATTAGAGAGAAGAAAAATGAACTGAGAAAAATTTTCGATTTTTCAATCCTTGCCCTTGGAACTACCGTTAAGTGACACATGGCGCTCTTCCCTCCCTGCATTCGTTGCCTCACGTGGTCAACCCGCAGCCGCACAATTCGTGTTTTGAGGGAACGGTTAGGATAAATGTCACGTCACAAATCCATATAAATCAGCTTTCGTCCATCCGGCGACCTACACATAGTGTTGACCAAAACCTTAAATTGAAGTTTTTTCTCAAATTATTTAAAAATATATATATATATATATATATATATATATTACATAATATTTCTTTCTGGGAAATATTTTCTAAAATGACTCTGACGTAATCTCGTTACTCCAAGTAATAAAATTTCGCTGTTACGCGTCTTCACAAGAATAGGGTCTCGCCTTTAAATATCGATACTTGGAGTAGCGAGATTTGCTGAATTTACAATTTTGTGATTTAGTTAAAATGTAATATATAACAATCATACACTATAAATATATATACATTAACTATATTTAATTAAATAGGAAAATCTTTATATATTTTATTATTGAGTAGGAAATATTTAAATGTTATGTTCCATTTATTATCGCTATCTGTAGCACAAAGAGAGTCGATGATCCATCAATTTATCATACTGTTTTTTTGATCAAAAAGTAAATATATTGATCAAAATGAGTATTTACATGGAACACTAGGCAGATATAGGGGGAGAAATGAGCCCCATCAAAATTACAAGTAATAAAGTTAACATTTAGGATCTTAAGAGAGCCTGAGCAAATCTAGGGACCTTTTGGCCTAGTACTGTGTATATATGTTTCTGAATGGTCACAATCAACTCCATTGGGGATATGAATTTTCCTTCAAACCTTTTCCTATTTCTGGCATTCCATATAAGATAAACAGTAGAGGTCAGACCAACTCTCTTACCAACCAAAAGGAACAATACAGGTTTCCTTCAAACCCAATAAGTCTATCACAAGTAGGTAGTTTCCTTATAATTTCCAGCGAAAGAGTGAAAGCATGTATAGGAGTACTTCCACTTTTCCAAACCACCATGGACCAAGGAACCGTAGTTCCTTTAGTTATCCAGAAGTTATAGCAAATGAAAGAGTTAGAATGATCGAGGTCCCATTCCTCAAAAAGCTGAAGCAATGCATCCAGGTGGTTCGCACATCTTCACATAATCTGATTCTTAATTCTAATGAGCTTTTTGTATAGTGAGAATTCATCATTTGTTATCCTGGCCTCCCACAGACTTGAACCTTTCAGGTAGATTTGATTGACGCATTTGGACCAGACAAAGTCTTTTTTAAAGTGGATATTCCAGAGTGTTTTTGTGAGCAAGGAAAGATTCCAGGCTTTCAAATCCAGCACACCCAGACCACCTATCATTTCACATTCCCTCTCCTTTCCCATCTATCATTTCACAGTCTCTCTCCTTTCATTCAGTAGTAGTTGCAGGTCACCATCCGAGGGATTGTCGTGCAGTTTTTGTTGGGAGAAATGGGATGCATTAAGAGCCTTTACAGGTTTTTTCAGGCCCTGAAGTCTCCTCACCAATTTGAATTGCTCAAAGCCCTGGACCTGTGCATCCCAACCTTATCTGATAATGTCGAGAAAGTTATGGTTTAGAGTCCACATGTTGAAAATTTTTAAAGATCGTCTTCCCAGACACCCCTCTTCAAACAGGGAAATTAGGCACAACAAGTGATTAGAGAGAATCATAGGGAAAAGGAATTCAACCTTAGCCCTTAGATCCCCCAGAATCCATCTCTGATTAGCAATCACCCTGGCCAATTTGCTCCAAATTGTACCATTTGTCCAAGTAAGGGAACACCCTGATGATCTCAGATCAGATAGACTAGTCATTACTCCTCCAATGACTATTACAATTATACTTATTGAGTCTTCTGCTCATTTCAAAACTTATTGTTCTTGATGTTGGGAATTAACATGAAATTCCCCAAGTTCCAACGAGGAAGAAAGTATCAAAGGCAGCAGCATAGAAAAGTCGTTAACTGTTACAGAGATATCTGATGGGGAAGATGAAAACGATGATTTCAGCGATGAAGATTTTAAGGTGGATGTGGTAGCTGCTGGCCCAGAATTTGGAAAGAATGAGGATAGAAGAAAACAAGCAGCAACAAATGCCAAATCGGCAGCAACAACTGCATGAAAGAAGATAATAAGCAGTAGCCTCAGCTAGTAGGCCAGAAGCTGCTGATGGACATTTTGAAGCCTGTAGAGAATCCATGGATTTCACTAGAGAAGAAGAGTAGTTTAGTGTTCGGTAGGTGGTAATGAAGAGAAGGCAGGGAGTAGCTGAGAGAAGCTGAATTCTGATTCTGCTTCTCCTTCAGACGACAATCCCCCTTTGGATTGTCTTTACATTTCCGAATGTTAAAACGGCTTCACCCTTCATGAATCCTACAAAATTTAGAGATTTGTAAATTATTTCCTTCTTCTATGTTATTAACATGTTCTAGCATATAGAGTTGGGACAACACTGTCCTGCATTTAATGTTTTTTAACTTTGACTTCTTCATCATATATGTATCCATTATCAATAGGAGTTAATAGAACTTCCTCCTTTACAGATCATAGGTTATTATTTCCGTCTGACTCATGTCTAACTTTCTACATTTTGGATTGTCATTACATTTTTGATTTAATGATTGGTTCTATTGTGCCTTTGCTTGGCATTTAGTTTGTGCATTCAATGATTCCAAAGTATTCCAATGTTTTCCCTCGTTTAGTTCGATTTCCATTATCGAGAATAAAGATTTTTCATTGAAACTATTCATTCATATCTAAATTCGCAACTTGGTATTTGTAGACACCCCATTTTTACCCAGGCCCGATATGATTATTATTATTATTATTATTATTATTATTATTATTATTTACATTGTTATTATTACTTCATTTTTATTTTTATTTTTATTTTTTGCTATAATTATTATTATTATTATTTTATTATTGTCATTTTTACTATTACTATTAGTATTATTATTATTACTAGTCTTATTATTATTATTTTATTGATAGTATCTTTATTATTTTTACTTTTACTACAATTATTTATTATTATTATTATTATTATTACCTTATTGATTTTATTATTATTATTATAATAATTATTATTACTATTACTATTTTCATTATTACCATAATAGTAAAAGCAAAAAAAAAGAAAAGAAAAAGAAAAATAAAATCAAAAAGGAAGTTTTTTTTAGGGTTTACAGAATTTTTTTTATAAAAGGGGGGCATAGCCAAGCCAAAGGGGGGGAGGCACAGACCAAAGAAAGAAAAATCTTACCTTGCAGTCTTGTGCGGCGGCAATGGAGTCGTTGGCGTTTGCGCAGTCAACTAGATGAAACCAATCGAGCAACGATTTCTTATCCGATTAATGCGAAACTTTATGAGGTGTTTCCTAACCCTTTCATCTTAATTTTCACCGTTCAGATTCTTCTTTTGAGTTTTCTCCCTTTGTGTTAATGTCTTGCACAGCCGTATTACCGCCGCAGCAGTGGAGTCATTAGCGTCTGCGCATCGAACTGGACGAAGCCAATCAAGCAGCGATTTCTTATCCGATCAATGCGAAATTTTACAAGGTCATTTCTAACCCTTTCTTATTAATTTTCACCATTCAGATTTTTTTTTTTTGAGTTTTCTCCCTTCGTGTTAATTTCTTGCACAGCCGTATCACCGCCGCAGCAGTGGAGTCATCGGCATCTGCGCATTCAACTAGACAAAGCCAATCGAGCAGCGATTTCTTATCCGATCAATGTGAAACCTTACGAGGTCGTTTCTAACCCTTTCTTCTTAATTTTCACCGTTCAGATTCGTCTTTTGAGTTTTCTCCCTTTGTGTTAATTTCTTGCAAAGTCGTATCACTGCCGCAGCAGTGGAGTCATCGGCGTCTGCGCATTCAACTAGACGAAGGCAATCGAGCGGCGATTTCTTATCCGATCAATACGAAATTTTACCAGGTTGTTTCTGACCCTTTTATCTTAATTCTCACCATTC
Source organism: Malania oleifera (assembly GCF_029873635.1). Classification (NCBI taxonomy): domain Eukaryota; kingdom Viridiplantae; phylum Streptophyta; class Magnoliopsida; order Santalales; family Ximeniaceae; genus Malania; species Malania oleifera. The sequence continues at coordinate 9,777,182 of NC_080419.1, forward strand.
AGATTATTATTTTGAGTTTTACAATTTCATTTTAATTTATTACACAGCTGTCTCACCGCCGCAGCAGTGGAATCGTCGGTGTATGCGCATTCAACTAGATGAAGCCAATCGAGCGGCGATTTCTTATCTGATCAATCTGAAACCTTACTCGGTTGTTTCTAACTCTCCCTTGTTAATATTTACTGATTTAATTAATTTCTTTGAGTTTCATCTCTTGGACAACTTGTCCACACACACACAAACACACACATGCACGTGTGATGTTTTTGTAATTTGTTTATATATATATTTTTTTCTTCTTAATGTTATTTTGTATATATATTGTATTATTATTGTTTTATTTGTTCTAATATCTAATGTTTGGGGTTCTTTTTTTTTTTTTTTTTTTTTTTAATCATTGTAATATACTTATTTTTATTGTTACATATTATTTAGGATGTTTTATTGTGTAGACATTATTTAGGCTTTTTGATGTATTTAGGATATTTGTCATATTTATTGTTCATACGGTATTTAGGGATTTTGTTTATTATTTATGATTGTAATATTTATGCACATCTAGGATTCTTGATTATTTACATTATTTTCATAATACGACCATTTAGGGTTTTGGGTTATTGTTTTATTTTAGGGTTTTGGCTATTTCACGTTATTAGGGTTTGGAGTAGTGTTTTATTTAATTTACTTTATATTGCTATTGCGTATATATTGATGTTCATTATTGTTTATTATTTATTTATTTCTTGTATACGATTGTATTATCATTTTGTCGTGTTCATAACATTGTTGTGGAATTTTTCATGCTATAATATTTATTTGAATAAATGATATTTATATTTAGCAACTTAGAATTGTAAGTAGCATTATACATTTAATTTAGTATTTTAGGTGACCGTGTACATTTAGTAATATAACATTTTAGGTAATATTATATATTATTATTATATTTTTAGTATGTTAATATACAAGGTATTAATTATTATGGTAAGTTTAATATTTTAGATAATATTTTTTCTGTTTTGGTATCATGCTATTATATGGTATGTTTAGTATATATAGTATTATAGTAATCTATTACGTATTATATTATTTGTGGATATTTATTATTATTATTATCGTAATTATGTGTATTATGGTATGTTTAAGTATTTTTGTTTATAACGCACATGTAGTATTTTAATATTTGCTCATTATCTTAGTCTATATTATTGTTTATATTCTACTATTATTGGTATGTTAGATATTTTAGCTTCTATTATATATGTTGATTAGTATGTATTTTGGTATCCTAATATTCTAGTTTATTACTATTTTATTTACTTATTTATTATGTTTAAATTATTATATCTATTATTAAAACCTCCCATACTAATATTTTCCTATAAAACTTTTACTTACAATTTTAAAATGTGGGAGCGTATTTTCTTAAATAATTTTGATTTTAATCCCTATGATTTAATTGCAAGGGGTATTAGCCTTTGGGCATCACGTACCCTAAGCTCTGAGGGAATATATGTGTATATTTATTTATTTTCCTATGTATTTATAAATTCATAAAAAGGAGTAATGTAAAGATTTATTAGATTAACTTAGGGATAATTTTAAATTAATTAGGTACCGTTCTTAAGAACGGGTGCGTAGGGGGTGTTCGTACCTTCCCCTCGCGTAACCGAACTCCCGACCCCAACTCTGGTAATGTAGACCGATTCTACCCCTAACGGGGTAGTAATCATGTGTTCTAACCGCACTAAAGGTTAGTGGCGACTCCAACATTCCATGTTTTTCCATAAAAATATAAAATTGATTTATAATTTCGCCGCCCGGGGCACACGCGCTCCCGGGACGTCGCGACAGTATTAATTAACAAAAAATCTTAATTTATATTTAAAAAAATAAGACATACCCTCCTTTCCATATCAATCTTATTATGAACAAAAGATTAATGCTCCATGCCAAAAAATCTATTAAAATTCTTATGTTCACAAAAATTTTGTATCTTGAGTAACACAATTTTGAAGCATCCGAAAGTGGAAGGATACAATGATGCCACGAACCAACTCTTGTAGAAATACAAATGGCTCAGTATACACTTTTTAGGATTTTTTTTTTTTTTTGGTAGTTCTAAAGATAAATCATCATATCATACAGCTCTTTTACTGAGTATACATTTCAACCCTATTCAAGTTGAATTACACCCGTTTGGTGTTACTTTCAATATTGTGAAAATAAAAGTAGAAATAAAACCTAAGAAGCATACATAGAGAGACTAAATTATATTTCACAACGTTACATTCACGAGATTCGTATACATTCAACCTATCAAAACACTATACTAATTTCGGCAGAGTGCTGTTTAGAAATTGAGCATATCCATCCACGCACCTGTGCAAAGAAAACATTATTCAAATACAATTGATACCAGTATGTTCACAACGTTACAGGAGATTTGTATACATTGAACCTATCAAAATACTATACTAATTTCGGCAGAGTCCTGCTTACAAATTGACCATATCCATCCACGCACCTGTGCAAAGAACATTATTCAAATACAATTGATACCATTATGTTCACAACGTTACATTCACGAGATTCGTATACATTCAACCTATCAAATTACTATGCTAATTTCGGCAGAGTCCTGTTTACAAATTGAGCATATCCATCGACGCACCTGTGCAAAGAAAACATTATTCAAATACAATTGATACCAGTATGTTCACAACGTTACATTCACGAGATTCGTATACATTGAACCTATCAAAATACTACACTAAATGATACCTGCTTGGCACTTTACCTAGTGCTGCTCTATAGATTCAGAATTAAGAAAATTACATTATGTACAAATGATACTTCAAACAATTACATTATGTACAAATGATACTCCAAACAAATACATTATGTACAAATGATATATTCTATACAAATAGATGCTGTACAAATGAAGTCATGAATAAATACATTATGCCCAAATGAATAATGAATAAATACATTATGTACAAATGAAGTTGTAAACATATATCTGATGTACAAATGAAAGTATAAACTAATTAAGAAATACATATATCGCTTACTTGGTACCGTATGGAGGTCGTCTCCGGTGTCGGGGTGGCTGCCGTCTGTGTCTGCCCTCACCTGGTTGCTCGTCCGCGTCTGGCGTCCGATCACGTCAAGGGGCTACATGTCTGTCGTCTCCACCCATACGTACTAGATAATCCATCTCTAGGTGAAGCGGACGGGGAGCTATGTCGTATGTAGTCTCTAGACGAGTCTGAGGTGGCAACCCGGGTGCATCCACCTCCTCCGAATCGAGAGGGTCGTCTAGTAAGTACGACATCGACGGCGTCGCGGCAAAGTCAGATCGATAATCCATCGGTCTACTGGAGGGTCCCGTAAAATCAGCAGCTGTCGATGGGGCATACGGTGCGGATGACCCAAACACATACTCCTCATGTACAATGGGCGGTGAGAGGGCTGGACTCGATGGACGGCTGGAGGTAGCTGCTCGACCCCCTCGTACTAGAGTTGCTCGACAACCTCGTGGGGTCGGGGATAGGCGTAGGGTAGGGATCCGTCGCCCGTCCTCGTAAACAATGTCCAAACCAGCTCTCGCTAAATCGCTCACAGTGGGGTCTGATGATAGCGAGTTGACCTGGTGTAATACGTCAGCCTGCAGCATACGAAAATAGTGCTTACAACATTGAACTGCTAATGTAAATGGTAACAAATTTGGTATACGTTTGAGTACGTGTATGAGGCTTATGTAGACCGCCGCAGTTCTATCTACGAAGCAACGTGTGATCGACCTGTACCACGTGTAATACGGATCCTCCGGAAGCATCGGGCTGTCTGCCCGCACTCCCTCGATGATGTACTCCCACCTATATCCCCACATACTCACGTACATCGCGTGCTCCGCAGCCCAATCTATGTTCCCTCGACCGCGACCATCAATCTCATGCAAGTCCTCCCCACGTACATCGACCCTTGAAGTACAGAAGCGACTAGGGATGCCCTATCGAAAGCCAAACTGGCGCATCACTCGGTCTGGGAGATGTCACTCGACAATATGAAAACATATGAGTGGCACTTGGGCAACCCAGAGGTCCGACCCAACTACATAGCCAGTCGATAGGTCGGCAATAATCTCATCAGTGTAGGGCGCCCATACGAACTACGCGTATACATATAATAAATGTAAGAAGTGGGATGGGAATATATGCAAATATTAAAAAATACTATCAATACACATAAGCGAGACTACCTCGTGCTCCCGGTGCATGTCCAGCTCGAATCTGTACCAGGGCAGCGTGTGTTGCGCAACATTAGGCGCCAACAACTGATCCCTCCACCTGTACACAATGAAACGTAAGTTAACAAGGTGTAACCACTAGTACGTAGTACAACTGAAGGAAATGATTGTAAGTGGACTTATTAACCTTCACGCGAGTGGAGCTGGGTCAATCGGCTGTCTGTCCTCGTCCCTCTGAATAAGATGCTGGAGACCGCGGCGCGTAGGAGCTAATGATGGGAATCTCTCCCACGCTCAAACCTGCAATCAACGGAGTGCTCCTCTGATCTTTAAGTGCGAAACGTCAGCGGCGCGGCACATCTCCCGGTACAGCCAGGGGGCACATGCGTGACACGCTATCGTGTGATCATCGGCATCAACCGGAAGCTAGCGAAACATCTCCCCCTCTAGAAATCGTATGCGAATGCGAGCACCAACAAGCTCACCATCTGGAGGCACCACTCCTAACAATCTCTCGCACATGCGGCGAAGTCCTCCCCCCTGACCGGCGCCTCCATCCTGTACTGGTCCAGCTGTACGACCAGTGACGGACAACCCATCAATCGGTAGCCCAAACAACACCGCGACATCCTGTAATGTGATAGTCTCCTCCCCGTGCAGCAAGTGGAAAGTGTGTGTCTCTGGCCTCCATCGCTCCACCAACGCGGTCACAAGATGCCAATCCAACTGGATATGGCCAATCAGATATATCCATAAAAACCCGCGTCACGTATCCAATCAATAATGCGAGGGTCTGCGCCTATCTTATCCTGTATGCTCTGACTGCCCCCTCGGCAATATAACACGTCAGCATGCGAATCGGTCCACGCCCGACTGGACCAGTGCCGATCGCCCATACTCAATACAATGGTATCGAACAACCCTGGATCGATCCTACAAACAAGCCAGAATATTGAAAGCATTAACATAGAAATCATCAGAATTGAGTATCTGTCACAGGTGCTTTGTATGGTGGAACCGAACAAAAATCTCAGGGTTTATCTTATATGTGTACAAATGAAAATATCTCACCAAGTTTTCATTTGAACATGTACTATTCTCGATTGATGAACACAGTGACTCAATTGCTCAGAGCCAAATTGAGCATGGAGCATTCGCATGTTCACCGAAAAATGAAAGCGGTCTAAGGATCTTATATTTGGAATATAGGAAGAAGGCTCTCCTAACCCATGCCCAAGTTCATGAATCTTCACGTAGATGGATGCGGCTGACTTATTTACAATCGCCTTGTTCAGAATGAGGGAGTAGAATGACAGCTGAAAACTTGTCATGACGCGAGGAGTACGAGTACGCAAATCGCGTTAACCTATAAGTTATAGGTCAATGCGAAGGTCCAGCTGCATCCCCAGGTTGTGTCCTTCTCGGACATCTTGTGCAGTTATGTCCTTCTTGATGGCATATGCTACACGTGATATGTTTCCAACCTTCCCGAGCATCCATCTTGTTATGTATACATAAGGTCCTAGGCCGACCTTTATGTCGAGCGTATGCAGGATTTGCCTGCAATTTTGGCAAAGAGCAAGTTGGCCAATATGCCTCATGCATGATTGGATAAAATTCAGCAGCATATGTTGCATAGTGCTCGGCAGTGCTCCAATATGGCTCAACATACTGGCTCGCATTTAGCCGTGTTTCGGCACAGGCTGCAAGCAGGTGAGAGTAGGGATAGTGTAAAGATTTCCACTTCCCGCAGGAGCATTCGCGCCTCTAGATGCTCAAAGTTTGGATATTGTTTCCTTTATGGGGTCCCCGCTGCTTAGTCGTGATGCTAAAAGTACCCCTAGACCGGTTGAACGTCGTGACTTGTTGTCCGGTCGCCTTCAACATCCTTCTTTCCATCGCTAGCAATATATGTGGAGTTAACGTATTTCCTCCAGATATTGCGTTACGAGCAGCCTCCCGTCGGCTATTAAAGTAATGTGCAACGCGATATAATGTTAGTTGCACGAGAGCTATTATGGGAAGGCTACGTGCGCCTTTTAGGACGGCGTTGAAATATTCGACCAGGTTGGTGATCATGTTTCCATACCTCTTTCCACCATCGTGGCACTGAGTCCACATATGAGGAGGGATATGATCGAAGAACGACTTGGCTGGCTCTCCACCCTCATCGAATATCCTCTCCATCCACTGGTCAAATTTTCTCACTTGATGCTCCCTTCCCGCTCACTCAGTCATTCACTTCATATTGACACTCCGTACTTTCGTATTAAAGTTGCTCACGACATGTCGAAGGTAGAATCGATGGTGCACACGTGGTGGTTTCCAATCAGGATTGTGCTGCATCGCAGCGATAATCCCTGGATGTCGATCTGATATGAGGCAAATGTCGTCTCTATCGGTAATCAAACGTAGAAAGCATAGAAATCAATTCCATGTGTCAAGGCTTTCCTCTTGCACAATAGCGAATGCAAGGGGACATATTTGCCTATTTGCATTAGGGCATGTCGCAATAAGGAGTTTGCCCTTATACTTACCGTACAAGTGTGTCCCGTCCACACATATAATGGGAGGGCAGTGATGAAAACCCTGAATAGATGCTACAAATGACCAAAATACAGATACGAAGGTTGCGCTGTTAGTGTTACCTGGAACAGGAGTTGACCTCCACCTGACTATAGTCCCAGGATTGTACGCGCGCATCGCTTCCATCCACTTCGGTAACGTTTCATACGATTTCTCCCAATCACCGAAGACTTGAGCTATTGCCTTCTGTTTGCCCAACCAAACCTTCTAATAAGAGATTGAATACCCGAATCGACAATCAATGAACCCCTTCAATGTAGTGATCGACGTCGACGCATCTCCCCTGATCATATTCACTATCTCCCCAGCAATGATTGACGACGTGATTTGGTTATGGTCTTGCAACATAAGTTCATTCAGACACGTATGCGAACCACCATATTGGGTGATTTCGAAAAAATGATGTATCATCCGATACATGGCACGCAATCTCCACGCGCAATCGTGGTCCTTACACGTAGCAACCCACAACTTAGGAGTAGATCGCACCACGTGGAAGTCATGGTGGGTGCAAGGGTGATATATTCGCACTGCGACGATCAGTTGATCCTTCGATCCGAAGAGCATCCCCTTACTCAACACAAAGGATTCTTCCCAACGAATGACGCATATAGGAAGCTCATCGACCGCAGTTAAATCTGCAGTAGCTAGGTCAATATGACCGTACATCGGAAGCTCGCCCATGAATTGCACGTCAAACGTTGCGTCATCCGTGTCATGGTGAGGTAAGTTCACATCATCGAGGACATCATTTAACCCTTCACCCATTTCCTGCTCGTGCATGTGTTCGTCTTCAATATGAACATCGTTCGTAATGTTCATGCCCTCGTCCAATGCATCGTTCGCAATGGCGAACAACGATGCTGGTCCCGCACTCGGGACGTCTTCGCAACCTCCCTGCGGAAACGTGTGAGGAACAAGTGCTTCGTACTCCGATGGCTGGAATGACGATCCCCGATATTCGTTAAAATCGACCGTGGACATAGCACGAACCTCCCCACCAACATCGACCTGATGTGTTTGTTCGGTGTCTTCACCGACTTCATCCAATTACTTCGCGGGCGCGTCTGGCTGCCTAACTGCGATTACACCCACTTGAGGAATGGTCTCGACATACAATTGCATCGTTAAATATGTCTTACTGACACAGTGTGCGTCTAATACAATGTGCAGCCCATAATCATATGATATCGGAACAGCCTCGTAGAAGGCTGTATTATTTAACTCTCGCACAGGGTATCTTGCGGTCACCCGCAATGCATATTGATTTAGATCAATATGCAAATATTTATATATCTTCGTATATAATTTACTTAATTTACACCTACGGCGAATTCGAATAAGTCAAACTGGCCGACTACTATACCTAACACCATTTAATGCGGTTATAATGTTCCCCCTTATATATAAAAATACCGTCACCAGATCACTGCTTGAGCTTCCTTCCATTTAGATCAGTGATCGGGAAATAAAAAAAACCTACGCAAGACAAAATTGTATGTATAAGTGATATGTGTAAATGAGACGAAATAACTAATAACTATAAACCATATAGATGTATACAAATTCTAATGAATGAATGAACTTAGAGTTTAGACCTAACTTTCCCACCAAGAAAATAAATAGATGAATTCAACGTCTATGAATAAACAACATGAATATGTATTGATTTTCCCCATATGACATATACTTTGGATTTTCCCAAAATTGTAATTCAACTTAGAATCCAAAGAACTATGAAATGGTGCTCTTAAGAGTAATTTTTTCAAAATGGTACTTCGTACTTTGCCTCATTATGGGTTGGGTTGCCACTTAATTTGAAGTTCAATTTTGTTCAGTAGCCTTTTGAGGATTTATTGTTGATCCGAACAGCCATACTCAAAGGAGTTGAAGGGATCTTTTGGAAAAATATTACTTAGAACACATAACATCCCAATTCATGAAATGGAATGGGATCGTATTATGGCAAGTGCTTTAAAATGTGAACACTACATTTATATCTATATATTGGTGAAAAATACATAAATTCGGGGAGCAAAAAACTCATTACTACTCTCCTCTAATAATGTGACCTTTTAGCTATCATCTCTATGGTGTTCCCAGTCAGCGTCATCGATGGTGACTAGTCGAGGCTGGCTTCGCCCTTATACCGTTGGATCTTTAATGGTGCTCTGTTGACTGTGGCCTCCTCAGGCACTCCCTGTAAAAACCCCAAAAAGAGATATAAAAGATTAGTGGATTGATTTCCAAAAAAATAAAAATAAATAAATAAATAATTAATTAATTAACTAATTAATTAAACTAATTTAAAAAGAAAAAGAAAAAAAAATTTAATTAATTAAAATTATTTTTTTTATTAAAAAAATATTATTATTAATATTAATTAAATATTATTATTATTATTATTATATTTATCCTCCTGAAGCTTCAACAAGCTTCAAGAGATTCTAAGTATATCTATTATTATTATTATTATTATTATTATTATTATTATTATTATTATTATTATTCTTCTTCTTCTTCTTTTCTTTTCTCTGTAACTCTCTGCAATCTCTCTCTCTCACCTCATGTTCTCTCTCCCTCTCTCCTCGATTTCGTGATGGATTTTCGCCCGATCGAAAATCCAATGATACCACTAGACTCCATTCGCCGCTACCGTCATTTCTATTAGAGCGGATCGGTGGTAGGAGCGGCGTAGGTGTATTCCCTAGGGTAAGCCATTTTCCCCTTTTTCTTTAATTCCTTGCAAAATATAAGCTCAATTGACGAACGGACACCACCACGAGAATCTAGGGATGATTCTCTACAAGTCTAGTGAGACGGAATTCTCGTGGAGGTGTCGGGCTAAAACCCCAAATTTGGGGTGCGGCGATTATTAAGGGGCTTATTTTTAATTAATTAGTATTAATTTAGAAATGCTAAAATATTAAGCATCTAGGACTGAAGTAGGATTTCTAAAATTTAGGGTCCGGGTGAGCGCCGCGGGTGTAATTTTGGGACCCGTAGGCAAAATTTGGAAAATTAAGTATGGATGCTAAATAATAGTTTAAATGTTAATTTGAGGTATATAGAGCCTAAGGAAGGCTAGATGAGTATTATTTTGAAGAAATAGATTAATTAATCTGGAAAAAAATGTAAATTGCAGGAATTAAATTTCGGGCTCCAAGGGCGTGAAATTTTGGGTCCTAAGGAATTTCTCAGTAGGCAGGTAAGAGAATAAACTAAAGTAGTAATTTTCCATACAAATTATTATTGATTATGAGTAAATTTATTTTCAGAAAAGCATATGTTATATTGTGTATTACGAATGAAATGTACGATTGGGAAAATACTACTATGATGATTAAAATGTATATGTATGTATGAGATGTAAGGAATTCACGATTTTAGAATATGAAGTATGACTTTTAATAGCAAATGTGTGGCATGAATATTATTTTATGTGAAATATATTATGATGTGAAAGATTTTACGAACCAAGCATGATTTCAGGTATTATGAAAATATGAGTTATGTTGTGATGGTTTTGACGATTATGTGATAAATGATGTATTTTCAGTATATATATACCTGAAACAATTTTGGCGCGAGGCCATATATTTATGTTATAGGCACGAGGCCGTATTTATGTTTTTGACGCGAGGCCATATATTTATGTTATCGGCATGAGGCCGTATTTATGTTTTTGGCGCAAGGCCATATATTTATGTTATTGGCACAAGGCCGTATTTATGTTATTGACACGAGGCCATGTATTTATGTTATCGGCACGAGACCGTATTCATGCTATCAGCACGAGGCCGTATTTATATTATTGGCGCGAGGTCATATTTACTATGATTTTGGCACGAGGCCATATGTATGATTTCGGCACGAGGCCGTATCTATGTTTTTGGCACGAGGCCGTAATGATGTTACGTATGATCATGTATTATATGTTTTCACAACCAGGATGTTAGTTTAGTTCAGACCAGGAGCTCGGTACTGTAGCTATGGGTTAATTTAGGCACGAGGCCTTATTAGTGCTACCGTCCCACGAGGGAATGGGAGATAGATAGTCGATGTGGCTTTCAGTAGAGTGTGGACGTCCACCTGGCAGTCCGGACCAGGGTGTAGCGGGCTTATCGTACTTACAGACATATTTGATTCGGCAGTGGTCGGCCAGCCATTGTCGGATCCCGCCTTCAGGCTGCACAACCCTTCATGGGGGGTAATACATGACACCAGCTAGCTAGTCATCTTGGGTTTGTTTTCAGTACTACAGTTATAACAGATGATTTTATGTATGATATGAATTGTTAACAGATGTGAAAATATATGTTTACCCAGTATGATATGATAATGTTTATGGAATTATGAAATGTATTATATACGTACAAATGCATTAAATATTCATGTTGTCACACAGCTGTATTTAGTTTATTTTCCCTTACTGAGAAGTGTCTCACCCCCAAACTTAATTAATTTTTCAGGAGCCCCTAAGAGACCGACGGGTCAGGGCCATCATTGAGCTAGTGAGATTACCCTGTGAGAAGGGTAAGATTTTGTAATAGGGTCAGAGTTATTTTGTGTTTGACCCTATAGATATTTTGATGTATGTGAGGATGTATAGAATGCTCTGATATTATGTTTTATGATTGGATGTTTGAGATTTTATGTTTACTACTGCTAGGTTTTCCGCTGTGTTTGACAGGTGTCCCCGCTACCCATGGGTTCAGGTTGACCATTTTATTTATTATATGATATTTTATATTAAGAAATTGAGGGACGTTACACCCCCCACCCTAGGATCTTATACATATGGGGCTTGTCTCATGATGAATTCCCCACCTTATCTGCTCTTACTTCCTTTGGATATTTTTATTTATTTTAAATATAATTTTTGCAAGTTTAAGTTTTTTAGTGTGATTGGTGAACTAAATTAGTAGGTAATTTTAATAAAGTATATTAATTTAGGCAAAGACACTAATCTTCCCAAAATTTTGATAAAAAGACAATCACATTTCCTAAGGTTTCAAGAATTTTAAATATCTCCCCAGGGGTTTTAAGAATTTGTAGGACGTCCGCTGACATTTCAAGAATTTCAAGGATCTCTCTTGAGATTTGTTAAAAATACACAAATCTCACTTTAAATTTTGCAAAAAGACAAGTTATTTTTTTAAGAGAAAGTTCATTTTCTTTTGACAAACATCAAATGAGGTTTTTAACATTTTTGATACTTTAGGAGACGTCTGTGACATTTTTTAAATTTCAGGAAAGATATTTGTCTTTTAAGCAAACTTAAAAAAAGATGAATATCTTTTATCCTATTAATTATTGTATTATAGTAATCATAAGAGAGGGAGAGGGTACTTAATCCCGTCACTAGGACCTCTTATTTGAGAATAAAAATTTCACAAATGATACTCCTTATATTATAATTATAAAGTTCTATTCCGATCTATTCCAAATGTTTCAAACATTCGGCTCAACTTGAACTTTATTACGTGGTTGGTTCAAGGTATGAGCTTGATTCATTAGAAATTGAAACTAAAATTCAACGAAAACTAAAGTTTCAAATTAAATATAAGAAACATCAAAGGCACGTATATATATATACTCTATGCGTTATCTATGAAATCTATCATACGCATTACATTCTTAAATGAGCTAAAATTATTAAAGTTTGTGTAGGAAATAAAATAAGTGAATATTAAAATTCTAAAATTCATTAACTCATAGAAAATTATATGCATGTAATACGATAAATGACAATACAATTTATAATTATAATGTGCACTCACATTAATTCAAAGCATCAATTAAAACCATACAATTTACATATTCTTGAAAAACTTTAGTGGATATGCCCACTTATATTAAAAACAGCAAAAGGAAATTCAAGGATTGAATAACTAAATTTCCCATCGATCTTTTGAAGGTTTGCCATATGATCTAATTATAATTGCATAATTATATTAAAAAGAGTAAAAGGAAATTCAACAAATTTAGTGAGTGGAGAAAACTTCAACAAATTCTAGGGCAGGAAAGATAATGCATTTTACAATGAAACAACAAATCAAAAAAAAAAAAATTAAATTTTGAACAACAGTTTGAATGGAAAAAATTAAATATTCTCTGAAAAAAATCAAATTCAAATACGAAAAAAATGAAATACAAACCTTAAGAAAAGTGTTTATCCACGAATTTTTCAATACAAATCACAAACTTTGTCTCTCCGCTTATCAAAGCTTTGGATGAAATAAAAATAATTTAAAAATCTATGCACCGAACATGGAAAACATAACTTACCCCATCTCGTTATATAACTCTCGATTTGATGAAGCCCGCAACGGTCACCTGCTCCGGAGTCTCCTCTCCTTCAACGGTAACCTGCTCGACTCTACAACAAAGGTACTGTCTATTCGCGCAAGAAAGGAGGAAGAACGGGCGAGGTTATTCTGAAGCAAATCTCGCTACTCCAAGTAGCGAGATTTGCCACGCGTCGAAAGCCGGGTGGATGGTCATTTAAATCTCGCTACTTCGAGTAGTGAGATTTACCACGTGTCAAAAGGCGGTTGACAAAGCATTAATTATCTCAAAAAAATCTCGCTACTTGGAGTAGCGAGATTTACCACGAGTCAAAAGGTGGCTGGTAGAGCATTAATTATCCGAATAAAATCTCGCTACTTGGAGTAGCGAGATTTGCCACGCGTCAGCACGAGCCCTTCAGTCAAAAGTAAATCTCGCTACTTGAAGTAACAAGATTACGTCAGAGTCATTTTGGGAAATACTTCCTAAAAGAGGTAGTATTTAATATATATTTTTTTAAAAAAAAGTTAAAACCAGAAAAAACTCCCTTAAATTGGTCCCTAAACATGTTGAGGTTTAACAGGTTCAACCATCCTGAACTGGATTACATCGGTTTTTCTTTCTTTTATTTTTAATATTTAAATAATTCATTTTAAATTCACAGAAAATTCAATAAAAATTCATAAAAACTGTAGAAAAATTTCTTAAAAAATTGGGAAAAATCTAAAAATATTTCTAAGCAAATTTTCAGTGCTTTCATCTTAAAAATAATTTTTATGTTGGAAACTAACGAAAAATTAAAAATACAAAAAATCACAAAATTATAATTTGAAGCTAGGAAAATACTTTTACACTTAGAAAATCATAAAAAATTCAGAAAATTAAGGAAAAATCAAAAAAGTATTTTTTGGGTCTCGATTTTCATGATTTTGCTTTAATTGTCTTTTTGTTACTTCAAAAATTCATGCAAATATAAATATTTTTAGAAAAATAGAAAAAAAAATCAAGGATATTATTTTTGGAGATTGAGGATTATTTTCGACACTTTTTTCATCTTGATTGGAGTCTCAAAACCTTCAAGAATATTATTTTTCATACTCAAAAAAATTTATAAAAATTTCAAATATCCGAGAGTGTATTTTTCAAACTATTTTGTACATTTTCTAATCCCGATGATTTAAAAGGGAGGCATGAGCTCTTCGGAGTATAATATGTCTTGGTTTTGAGGGAATACTTATATCGTATTTATATTGTGCGTTTCTATACACTTTTTGAAAGTGAGTAATTTTGAAGGCTTATTAAGTTTGATTTATGGAATAATTTTTTATTAATTAGGTATTGTTCATAAGAACGGACGCGTAGAGGGTGCTAATACCTTCTCCTCGAGTAATCGAACTCCTGAACCCTACTCTGATAATGCAGACCGATTCTATCCTTAAATGGGTAGTAATCAAGTGTTCTAAATACACTTTAAAAGGTTAGTGATAACTTCATACACTTTGTTTTCCACAAAAATCACATTTTTCAAAATCCACACACTTCAATTCATTTTCAGTCATCCCAAATCCGCATCCGGGAACATCGTGACAATCTTCTTCTTCATTTAGTTCATATTATGATTCTAGTGATGATTTTGTATTTGATAGCATGCCTTCATATAAAGAATTGCAAATGGAATATGTTCATACACACTAGGCTCTTGGTAAAATGACTAAAAAGAACTCTTCCTTGAAAAATGAAAATAAAGAATTAATAAAGAAGTTAGAAAACCTAAAGGAGTCTAATTCCATTTTGCTAAAAGATAGGGATTATGCAATTATGAATGTGCACAATTGGTTGAGTTCAGTTATGCAAACTAAATATGCATCCATACATGTACATAATTATGCAACTCATTGGTTAAGGTATGTCTATAATTATATTGACATGTAATTAAAGTATTAGCTACAATTACCATTTGAAATTAAATTGCATAATTTATTACATAATTAATATTGTAACTCATAATATTTGTAGAATTTTGTAATTATTATTTTTTTATTACGTAGGAATTTCAGCCACCAATAAGCCCTTCAGACCCCCTGATGCGGCACCAAACCTACGGATCAGCGTCCTCCCCCTAGGTCTCGCTGATCAGGTAAAGTCTGGAATGCGGACACGACTTCCGTACATCAGTTGGACGTTCGGCCAACCCGACCCCCGAGACACATCTCTATTACCATTCACGGTCCTCACTGGCTCATAGAAAAATCTCACCATCCACAGTCCCCGCTGGCTCACAGAGCGAACTCTCACCATCCACGATTCCTGCTAGCTTACAGAGTGAATTCTCACCATCCACAGGTACCGCTGGTTTCGTGAGTGTATCTACCTAGAATTGAACCCCCGATACTCCTTCTTGCATGTTGATGTCTTTCCACCGTGCCATGCCCATGAGGGTATTTTGAAATTATTGACATGTAGGTTCAAATATATATGTAATTACACAATTATGAGCATACTCAACTTATTCGATTCAGTTATGCAAACAAATTAATATGAATGCATGCATGTTCATAATTTACGTAATTATATATATGTTTTTCAATTGAGTAATTGATAAAATTACTTTCAAAGACAACAATAAGTTGTGATAATGATAATATTTGAAGATAAATATAAGTTTTAGTTAATATTCAACAATTGATTTGGTATGCTTTAAATTTTAATGGGTAAATGGATCAAATATTTTATATAAATAGGTCATAAATAACCTTGCCCATTTTGACCCTAGCCATCTTGATCCATACCCACCCATTTAATATGTCTAAGCAACAATTGTCTATATACTAAAATGTCAGATAAAAGATATCAACCTTCCTTAAGTCTTGTTCGGAACTTGGAAAATATGAGGGAAAGGAAATGAAAATATAAAAGAATCTAATTTTTCATTTTTGGATATCAAGGAAATTGAAAAAATAAAATAAAAAATATAACAAAATAATGATAAAAAATTTTGGTTTTATGTGTCATTCACATTTAATTTTTCTTAATTTTTAATCATAATAGAACAATTTTTTTTTAGTAGTATTTGATATAAAGAGAAAAATACTATGAAAACTGAGTTTCCTTCTTATTATCCTTTCCTTTCCTTTCTCCACCAAAATCCTTGATCCAAACAAACCCTTAAGATTTAGAGAAAAAAACACTAACTTCTTTTACGATTTCAAAAATTACAAACACTTCTCTTGACATTTTAAGAATTTCATGAACACCCCCCCCCCCCCCCCCCGCCCCCCTTAAGATTCGCTAAACAAGCACAAAGCTCTTTTTTTATTTTACAAAAAGATAAGTCTTTTGAAAATAAATTTGTATCTTTTTACTAAAGTTTGGGAAAGACCTATAAAAGAAAATATCAAGAGAAATCAATGAGATTTTTAAAACTTCAAGAGAGGTCTTATCTTTTCGTCAACTCTCAATGAAGATCAATGTATTTTGCCCTAAAATATAAAGATAGATTTTAAAAAAGTAATAATAGAACATATTTCTTGAATTTATGATAATTCCCTTGAAGTTTCAAAAATTTTTGGGACTTTTCCTTGAGATTTGCTAAAAAGACATGAATCTCTTCTTGCTTTTACAAAAGAAACAAGTCTTTTAAGGGACTTTAGTGTCTTTTTGATAAATTCTAAGAGAAGTCTGTAGTTGAAACCTTAAAGGAGGTCAATAGGATTTTTAAAATCTTAAAAGAAGTCTTTGTTTGTTTACCAGTTTCAAGAGAGATCAATTTCCTCCCCCCCCCCCCCCCCTAATATCTAGATATAGATATTTTTTTAATAACATGACATATTTCTTCAATATATGATAACTATCAAATAATTTCGAAATTTTGATTTTATTCAAGAAAAAAATAATCCATTATCACTAATTAGTAGTTAATTATACAGTTAAAAAATTTCGCATTCTTACTAATTAAAGTGACAACTTTGTCTTTTATTTAACTAATAAAATATATTCTATAATTTAATACCCGAGTGTAACTATAAGTTTCACTAAAATATTCAAAATATACTTTTAACATCATTTTTTAATTTTCAAATAATGATAAAAAATACCAATTTTTCTCGAATTTTTGAATCTATTTTTTAAAATTTCTTGTATAATTTTTGAAAAATTAGAAAATAAGGCGGCATTTCTTGTGATTGTTTAACAGTTTAAAAGATAAAAAATAGAGAAAAAAGCAATCTCCTACCTCGAGGTTTATTAAAAAGATAAATCTCACTTAAGATTTCAAAAATCCCTCATATCTCCCATAAGGTTTCAAACATTTCAAAAACTTATATTTAAATAAAAAAAAAACTCATTTTCCATATATTTTCTCACTATACGAAATAATATTAAAAATGAAAATCTTTTCTAATATAATTAAAAAAATTTTAAATCAAAATGTAAATTATTCATAAAATAAAATTTTATTAACATATTTTGTATTTTTTTTTCTTTCTTATTTTTCTTGATAACTAATCATGAAAAAGTAAATTCCTCTACATTTTTCTTTCCTTTCTCTTACATTTTCTAAGTTCCAAATGAGACCTAAATATAAGAGAAATTTAGTGTCATTTTGGCAAACCATATAAAACTTTTTAAATCTTAGTAGATGTTCTTAGAATTTTGAAATCTTAGGCAAGATTTATGTTTTTCGTGTGCTTTCAAAGGCCCTTAAGAATGCCCCCAATTTGTACTTTAAATGCATCAAGCCTCAAACGTACATAGCTTTGGATTGATGGAACAATGCTCGCAAAGAAAGTTGACAAAATAGATTTTCACAATGTCCACCGGTTCGGAATGACAAAAAATAATAATATTAAAATTTGATGGAATCACTACTAACCTATTATTTACCTAAATGCGATTAATTTATCGAATTACTACTAGTTGATTGATTTTTAGACTAATCTTAGCTTAAAAAACTAGTAGTCTCGATTTGCATTTACCAAAATTTGGATCAGGAGTCCAGTTATGAAAGGGGAATGTGCTAGCACCCCTTACACACCCGTGTTACAACCGATACCTAATTAATTATGAATCATCCCTAAAATAGTTAAGAGGAGAACACGTTATTTATTTATTTATTATTTTGTTGTTATTGAAATGCAAATTATTATTTTTCCTTTTTCTAAAAAGGTGAGGGATATCAAAGCCTAAATGAACCCAACCAAAATTTTGATACACCATATATATATATATATATCTATTAAATTTAATAAAATTTTGTCATTTATATGTATTTCAATTGAAAAAAATAATTTTTTATTCACATAACAAAATTCTATTAGTTCTGTACTGAATATTTTCTCTTTTGAGTTGGCAAGAACTCTACTTGTACGCGGATGAAGTCTTCCTCTTTTGCTGGAGGACCTGACCCGATTGTAGTTGAGAATTGGGTTTAGGATATTGAGGAGATTCTAGTAGGGCTAGCATGTACAGATGAGCAGAAAGTGGCATTTGTGTCGTTTAAACTGACAGGAGAGGCAAAGCGCTGGTGGAGATCAGTGCGGTTGATTGAGGAGCAGAGGCCAGATCTAGTGCTAGTATCATGGAGTCAGTTAAAGGAATTATTCTTCGAGCGATATTTCCCTACTATCGTTCGGATTGCGAAGGCAGCAGAATTCCTGCATTTGGCTTAGGGGCAGATGATGGTGTCTCAGAATGCTGCACGATTTATCGAGTTATCCCGTTTCGCCCCACATCTAGCACCAGATGAAGAAAATAAAGCAAAGAAGTTTGAAGAGGGCTTGAGGCAAAATTTGTTTGAGCAAGTCATTGGCTTCCTGGCTCAGATGTTCACGGAAGTGGTGGATAAAGTTGCTATTATTGAGAGTGGTATGCAGAGAGGTGCTGCAGCTCAGGGTCAGAGGAAGAGGTCCGCGACTTAGGACCAATAGGAGAGTTCCAGCTGAGGGCCATGGAGAAGAGATCAATATGGATGTAGTTAGGGACGGATGACGGGCCGCGGTGGTTCTCAGAGTGGACAGGTTGTTCCTACCTGTTCGAGGTGTGGCTGTAGACATCGAGGTGAATGTAGGATGGGAGAGGACGCTTGCTACTGATGCGGGATACCCAGGCACAAATCTTGGCCTTGTTAGGGATTGCCAGCTCAAGCACCAGCTCCCAGACCATATCGGGGTGGTTATCAGGCCCCATGGAGGCAAAGAGAGGAACACTGCATCGGCGAGAGTATACGCGTTGACGCCGGGTGATGCTGATGCAGTTGGAAACGTAGTTACAGATACCCTTACTACTTTCTCATATACAGCTGTTGTTTTATTTCATACAGTTGCCACCTACTCTTTTATTTCGTCGGTATATGCTAAATTAACGGGGTTTGAGGCACAGTTGTTGGATATTGGGTTGACTATAGCTACACCGACTGGATCAGGGGTAAGATGTATAAGGGTATTCAGGGACTTTTTAGTGACTATTTAACGAAAGATATTACCAGCTGATTTGGTGATATTAGATATGCAAGGGTTTGATATAATTTTGGGTATGGATTGGTTAGAAGTTAATCATGCTAGTATTGACTATCATTTGAAAGAAGTAATTTTCAGACCTCTAGGTAAGTCAGAATACAGATTTCTTGGTTCACGGGTACATTCTTCGCCGCAGCTTGCATCAGCTACTCTTGTAAGAAAACTGATTTAAGAAGGCTTCCAAGGATTTGTTGCCTACATTAAGGAATTGCCAAAAGAGGAATTGAAACGGGCTGATATTCCTGTGGTTAGAGAATTTTTAGACATATTTTCAGAAGAATTACCTGGCTTGCCACCGGACTGTGAAGTTGAGTTTACTGTGGATCTTCTACCGGGGTCAGCTCCAATATCTAAAGATCCTTATTGGATGGCCCCGGCCGAGTTAAAATAACTGAAAGATCAATTGCAAGAATTACTGGATAAAGGATTTATCAGACGCAGCGTGTCACCCTGGGGAGCACTAGTTTTATTTATGAAAAAGAAATATGGGACTATGAGGATGTGTATAGATTACAGGGAGATAAATAAACTGATAGTTAAGAATAAGTATCCTCTTCCCAAGATCGATGACTTATTTTATCAGCTCTAGGGGACTCAAGTTTATTCTAAAATTGACCTGTGGTCGAGTTATCATTAGGTGAAAGTGAGGGTAGAAGACATCTCAAAAATGGCATTTTGAACGAGATATGGGCATTACGAGTTCTTAGTGATGCCATTTGGGTTGACTAATGCACCAGCGGTATTCATAGATTTAATGAACTGAGTATTCCATCAGTACCTAGACCAGTTTGTGGTTGTATTCATTGATGATATACTGGTCTACTTAGGGAGTTTTGAGGAGCATGAACATCATTTGAGGCTGGTATTGCAAACATTGAGAGAGAGAAAGTTATATGTGAAGTTTAAGAAATGTGAATACTGGCTGAGGCAGGTTTCTTTTCTCGGCCATGTGATCTCTGAGGCAGGTGTATCTGTTGATTCGAGCAAGATAGAGGCAATGGTAAATTAGGTAAGGCTTGAAAATGTTCAAGAGGTTAGGAGTTTTCTGGGTTTAGAAGGCTATTATCGGCGCTTTGTGGATGGTTTCTTCAGTTTGTCGGGTCCGTTGACGCGACTTACAAGGAAAAATGTAAGGTTTGAATGGACTGATGACTGTGAGGGTAGCTTTCAAGAATTGAAACAGAGGTTGGTTATTGCCCTAGTGCTGGCTATCCCATCAGGGAGGATGGGTTTGTGATATACAGTGATGCGTCCCTGAAGGGACTTGGGTGCGTATTGATGCAGCATGGCAGGATCATTCCATATGCTTCTAGACAACTTAAAGAATATGAGAAGAATTATCCTATGCATGATTTGGAGCTAGCTGCAATGGTGTACGCTCTTAAAATCTGTAGACATTATTTGTATGGTGGAAAGTGTGAAATATTCACGGATCACAAAAGTTTGAAATATTTCTTTATCGAGAAAGAGCTGAATACAAGGCAAAGAAGGTGGCTTAAACTTATTAAAGATTATGACTGCATTATTAGTTACCACCTTGGGAAAACGAATGTGGTAGTAGATGCTCTGAGCACGAAATCAGTGGGACCAACACTGGTAGCTATAGAGATTCAGCACTTGATCCTGATGGATTTGGAGAGATTTAGCATAGAATTAGTAGAAGATAGTCCTCAGGCATTTATTCTCAGCCTAGTTGTAAAACCTACACTATATGAGAAGATAAAGACCGCTCAAGGTGATGACGCAGAATTGGAAGAGGTAATGGTTAGAGTACGGGATGGTTAGGGAGAGGGGTTCAACATATTAGAAGATGGAGCCCTACGGTTCCGTACTAGGCTATGTGTTCCTACTGATACTGAGATCAGGAGAACTATTTTAGAGGAGGCTCACAGATCCCTATACACAGTTCATCCTGGTAGTACTAAAATATATCGGGATCTGCGAGTGTATTTTTGGTGGAGTGAAATGAAGAGGGATATAGCCAAGTTTATACAGCAGTGCTTGACATGCCAACAGGTTAAGGCTGAGCACCAGAGACCAGCAAGACAGTTGCAGTCACTCTTCATTCTAGAGTGGAAGTGGGATCACGTTTCCATGGATTTTGTTACGGGATTAGCACCAATGCGACAAGGATTGAATGCAATTTGGGTGATTATTGATCGTCTGATGAAGACCGCCCATTTCAACCTTATTAAAGTCAGTTATTCCATGGAAATATTGGCAGAAATATATGTTCAGGAGATAGTTCGCGTCAATGGTGTACCAGTATCCATAGTCTCAGGCCGGGATCCTCGGTTTATTTCATGATTTTGGAAAAGTTTTCAGGGGGCTACGGGTACACAGTTAGCATTTAGCACTGTTTTCCATCCCCAGACAGATGGTCAGACTGAGAGAACGATTCAGACATTAGAAGGTTTTCGGATCAGAATCTTGTTTCGGAGGTTTTCGGGTTTTGGCAAAAAATCGAGGTAAGGCTCGGTTTTCATTTCTAATTTGGTAGTTTTGTATAGGATGGTCTTGTGAATATATTTTGTACTGTGATTTGTAGGTTTTGGAACTCAGTTTGCTGTTTAGGAGCCTTGGAGTTCGGGATTTGTTATACGGGGTTAAGGTAAGGGGAACTATGTTTATATTGGTTCTTTTCGAAATCGGACTCGGTGGAACTGTGGTCCACGGTCCTGTGTGTATTTTGGCTACTCGTTTGGGGGGATCTAATAGGAAAAACTATGGGTTTTTAATTATTGCAATTTTGGGAAAAAGGGGGCGACAAGCTGAATCCCGAGTTTAATTAAAAACTGAGTATATGTGTAATTTATACTGTGATATTGGGATGGTCGTGCCTTGAATTTGTTTAAACTGTATTTGTTTGGAAAATCATGATTTAGATTACCAAATGAGTGTGGTTTGTTTGGTTATATGAGCATGCATGTGTGTGTGATATGCGGAATTGCTGATAGGAACGCAGTTTCAAGATGATTCCAAGTACTGAGAGTGTCCGGCTCTATATCCGAGGGTATGCGTTTATCACCTGCCATGTAGGGAAGAGTGTCCGGCTCTATATCTGAAGCATGAGCCTATTCTGGCAGATCAGGCTGAAGGGTGTGGATCCACCAATTAGCGCCGGTACTATTCCATGGGAGTCGAGGACTAGCCATGTGCCGGTGGCGCCGTGCTTCAAGGGTTGGCTATGGGACAACGCTAGAATTTTGAACCGGCTTCGGGCCGATAAGTGTGACGACACTATGTATTACTGATCATGTGTGTGTATTGTGACGGGGCTGCGTATAAAAGGCCTCCGTATATGTGCGTGTATGCACTGTGTGAATTAGCACTGGATTGCATTCAACTACATGTATGTTGTATCATGATAAGACTCAAATGCCACACACTGATATAACCTGTGTTCTTCCTTACTAAGAGGTGTCTCACCCCTACTGTACGTACATTTTTACAGGTCCTTCGAGTAACCGAAACTAGCGTCCTGGTGTAGGGAGCGTAGTGGCCGGTGTACTGCGTTAGCGCTTGGGTAAGTTCTAGGACTGTAGTTTGTTGGGTTGCCATTTTGAGTTGTATTTGGGCACCCAGTTTGTACATTTTGTTAGAGTCATGTTCTGCTCTTGTATAAACTCTGGTATGGTACTGCATATGTTGATATAGAATGACTTTTTTCGCTGCGTATGTGATTGTGGTTGGATGTGTTTAGGGTGCCCGGGAACCCCACGGGGTCGGACCCTCATCCATTGTACTGTATCTATGATGATTTGTATAATACAGGGACAGGTTAGGTTACATTCTCACCCTTGGGTCCCATTTCAGGGTTCGGGGCGTGACAGCTTGGTATCAGAGCTAACCAGGTTGTTAGGTCTTGTAGACTTCGTTAGGAGTATTAATGTATACATACCAGAGTATAGGATGTAGGAAATGGGTAGTGTTGGTTGAGGGTTGTTCTGTTGCTAGATCGGGATGTGTCGACGGTATTTCGTGTTTTTCCTAGAATGACGATTCCAATAAAGACAGGGCAGACCATTGATGGATTCGTATCGGTGTGACGAGACAGGCTTAGACCTGTGAGAGTAATAGTTGACATGATTAGGTCCATAATTGTGTTAACTGCGTACGATATAGGAATTCTAACCAATTCCTATTATATTTTCAGAATGGAGTCCAAGGATAATAACTTGGAAAGTGGCTCCGAGGAGAGGGCAAGCGATGAGTCTCCTTCTGTGCCTCGAGGTTTGACGAGGCAGGTATTGCGGGAGATTGGGCAGAGTGTGAGGAGATGTGAGTGCTCTCCTACTGCTGCGGGGTGCACCATCGAGAGGTTCACATGCATGCATCCTCCGACGTTCTTTAGAGGGCCTAACCCGACGATAGCAGAGGATTGGGTGGAGAAGACTGAGAGGATCTTGGAGGTCTTGCACTGCACGGATAGGCAACGAGTCCTTTATGCCACCTTCCAACTATCTGGGGAGGCGGGTCGATGGTGGACTGCAGTGAATCTGCTGGAGAAGAAGATAGGTGGTCTTGAGGAGATGACATGGAGCCGTTTCAAGGAGGTGTTCTTTGACAGATACATCCCAGATTCAGTATGTGATGCGAAGATAGATGACTTTTCTACTCTGACGCTGGGGAGTTTGACGGTGCAGGGGTATGTGGCTCGATACATAGAGCTGTCCCGTTTTGCACCATGTATGATCTCAAGCGAGTATGAGAAGACTCGGAGGTTTGAGAAGGGTTTGAGGAAGGATATCCGCAAACTGGTGGGTATGCTTCAGATCCGCGAGTTCTAGGTATTGGTGGATAAGGCCACGGTGACCGAGACTGGTATTCGAGAGGATGAGGCGAAACAGGAATCGAGGGAGAGGATAGTACCTTCTGGTTCTCGGACAGGATCTCATCAAGGATCGTGGAAGAAGAGGAGTAAGAGCTCGGGTTACCACCAGAATACCGAGTGCCAGGATTCTTAGATGATCCAGACTGGTGGTCGTTGTACCAGATGCCACAGGTAGTACGAGGGTGAGTGCCGGTCATTTGGGGGTAGTTGCTACAACTTTGGCCAGCCAGACCACATGTCTCGTGATTATCGAGCACCGAGGCGAGACGTGCCTATAGTTAGTGAGGACTGAGGGAGCAACCAGATACCTTGGGGAACCGCTCAGACGAATACAGCTCCGGCCAGAGTATATTCTCTTACTCCAGAGGACGCTGAGCGTGCAGGTAACGTGGTGACAGGTACCTTATTATTGCTTTCGAATAAGCTTCTGTCTTGTTTGATTCGGGTGCAACCCATTTCTTTGTATCAGTGAATTTTGTGGGACGATGTAGGGTTGAGATCCAAGACATGAATGAGGTGTTATCTGTTACTACGCCATCGGGGAGTGTATCTTTCTGTAGGAAGATGTTGGTAGACTGCTTTGTGAAAATTTAGGAGAAGCTGCTACTGGCAAATCTTGTGGTATACGACATGTCGGGGTTTGATATCATTCTAGGGATGGATTGGTTGTTCTCCAATTATGCTGTGATCAACAGTCGTAGAAAGGTGGTAGTTTTCAGACCTCATGGGTAGTAGGATTATGAATTCGTGGGATCGTGTGTGCGTTGAGCGCCACAGATTCTGTCAGCACTACAGGCGAGAAGGCTACTCTTGGGTACCTAATTTGTATTAAGGAACCGCTGCAGGATGAGTTAAGACTCGAGGACATTCGGGTGGTCAGTGAGTTCCCGGATGTGTTTCCTATATGATTTACCCGGTTTACCTCCAGGTCGTGAGGTGGAGTTTGCAATAAAGTTGTTGCCCGGTAAGGCACCAATCTCTAAAGCTCCGTACCGGATGGCTCCAGTAGAACTTTGGGAGTTGAATTAGCAGTTGCAGGAATAACTGGACAAGGGATTCATTCGACCTAGTGTTTCGCCCTGGGGAGCTCCAATATTGTTGGTGAAGAAGAAGGACGGGTCGATACGGATGTGCATTGATTACCGTGAGATTAACAAGGTGATTGTGAAGAATCATTATCCTTTACCTCATATAGATGATCTTTTTGACTAGTTGTAGGGCACACGGGTCTTTTCGAAGATCGATTTGCAGTTAGGATATCATCAGGTGAAGGTTAGAGCGGAGGATGTAGCGAAGACTGCTTTCCGAACCAGGTATGGCCACTACGAGTTCTTAGTCTTGCCTTTTGGGTCGACGAATGCTCCGACAGTGTTCATGGATCTGATGAATAGGATTTTCCATGAGTACCTAGATTGATTCGTAGTGGTATTCATTGATGACATTCTTGTATACTCGAGCAGTACGGAAGAGCAGGTGGAGCATTTGAGGTTAGTATTACAGATTCTGCGAGAGAAGAAGTTGTATGCTAAGTTGAAGAAGTGTGAATTCTGGTTGAGTTAGATTGCGTTCTTAGGCCATGTGGTTACTAGGGATGGTATATTAGTTGATCCTAGCAAGATTTAGGTTGTGGTCGACTAGGTAAGGCCGAAGAATGTGCAGGAGTTTCAAAGTTTTTTGGGACTGGAGGGTTACTATCGTCGGTTCGTAGAGGGTTTCTATAAACTGTCTGAACCTCTAACGCGATTGACCAGGAAGGGAGTTTAGTTTGACTGGACTAGTGATTGCGAGCAGTACTTTCAGGAGTTGAAGCACCAGCTGGTTACTGCTCCAATGTTGACCATTCCTTCGAGGGATGGTGGGTTTGTGATTTATAGCGACGCGTCTTTGAAAGGCCTGGGATGTGTGCTCATGCAGCAGGGTAAGGTAGTAGCTTATACTTCTCGGCAACTGAAGGAATATGAGAAGAACTACCCTACGCATGATCTGGAATTGGCTACTGTGGTATATGCACTGAAGATCTGACGACATTATCTGTATGGGGTGCAGTATGAGATCTTCACTAACCATAAGAGCCTCAGGTATTTCTTTACACATAAGGAGTTGAACATGAGGCAGAGGCGTTGTCTAGAGTTGATTAAGGACTACGATTGCACGATCAGTTATCACCTAGGGAAGGCTAATGTGGTGGCTGATGCGTTGATTAGGAAGTCAGGGCCTATGGCTATATCTGCAGTTGTAACTCAGTGTCACGTCAGATGGGATTTGGAAAGCTCAGGTATAGAGTTGGTGATTGGTGATCATCAGGCTTATCTTACTAGTTTGGTGGTCCAACCGACCTTATTTGAGCGTATAAAAGCCGCACAGGCTAGTGATGCAGAGTTGGCAGAGGTTATAGAAAAGGTACAACAGGGACTAACTACAGAGTGTAACATCTCTAAGGGAGGTGTGTTGAGGTTTGGGACCAGACTGTGTGTTCCGAACGGTGATGAGATTAGAAGGACGATTCTAGATGAGGCGCATCATTCTATGTATGCGATACTTCCTGGTAGTACAAAGATGTATCGGGACTTGCACGAGACCTTTTGGTTGTCTGGTATGAAGAGGTAGATTGCTCAGTTCGTGGAGCAATGTCTGACGTGTTAGCAGGTGAAAGCTAAACATCAGAGGCTGGCAGGGCCGTTGTAGCCTTTGCCTATTCCAGTGTGGAAATGGGAGCATATTTCCATGAATTTTGTGATCGGTTTTCCATTAGCCCATCACGGGCAGAATGCTATTTGGGTGATTATGGATAGATTGATGAAATCTGCTCATTTCATACCAATGAGAGTTAGCTATCCTTTGAATAGGCTAGCATAGTTGTATGTGCATGAGATTGTGAGAATGCACAGAGTACCAGTGTTTATTGTGTCGGATCGAGATCCGAGGTTTACTTCTCAATTCTAGACGAGCTTGCAGGAGGCATTGGGGACGAAGCTTACTTTCAGTACGGCGTTCCACCCCCAAATTGATGGACAGTCGGAGAGGACGATATAAATATTGGAGGATATGTTGCGAGTTTGTGTGTTAGACTTTGGTGGTAGTTAGATACAGTTTATGCCACCTGTGGAGTTCGCTTATAACAACAGCTTCTAGTGTAGTATCAGGATGGCACTGTTCGAGGCTTTGTATAGTCGGAGGTGTCGATCTCCTTTATGTTGGGATGAGGTCGGTGAACGTATGGTGTTATGACCCGAACTTGTGTAGCAGGCTTCTGAGAAGGTGGGTTTGATCCGAGAGAGGATTATATCAGCTCAGAGTCGGCAGAAGAGTTATACAGATGTTCGCCGCCATGATTTAGAGTTCGAGGTGGGGGGTAAGGTAATTCTACGAATTGCTTCGATGAAAGGGGTGAAGAGATTCGGCAGAAAGGGTAAGCTGAGCCCGAGGTATATTGGACCATTCGAGGTACTTGAGCCAGTGGGTTCGGTAGCCTATAGAGTTGCATTACCTCCAGCACTTTCGAGGGTCCATGATGTGTTTCACGTCTCCACGTTGAGGAGGTACATGTTGGATCCTTCACATGTTATTAGTTATGATAAGTTGGAAATTGGGGATACTTTAGCATATAAGGAGATACTTGTTCAGGTTCTGGATCGTAAAGTTCAAAAGCTTCGTACCAGAGAGATGCCTTTAGTGAAGGTATTGTGGCGAAACCATGAGGTTGAGGAAGCTTCTTGGGAACTGGAAATGGAAATACGCCGGAAATATCCACAGTTGTTTTGAGCACTTATACATGATCCTACTGTGGGTTGGGATAGGTGGTTAGTCGTCGGGAGTGTGTGTGTATTGTGAACTCCTGAGACCATCGTATATGTAACCACAGTATTCCTCCGCCATAAGTGAGGATATGTATGTGTATGTGTATGATGGGACTGTGCTGTGGTGATCGCCAGTTCGCTCTTGAGTCGTGTCTATGTGTTCGATTGTATGTATGAATTTGTGAATGAGAGATGACAAATTTTGAGGATGAAATTTTTGTAAGGAGAGGAGATTGTAAGAACCCGAACCGTGATAATGGGTTTATATATATATATATATATATATATATATATATATATATAGAGGGACATTTTGGTAAAAGAGCAGATTCGTCGACGAAGCCGAATTTCGTCAACGAAGCCTGTGTTCTTCTCGTCAACGAAATTCAGAGACTCTTTGACGAGGAGAAGCCGAGGGGTCTCGAAAAAATCGGTGATCTCAGATTCGTTGACGAGGCCACTGATTCATCGATGAAACCAGTGAAAGATTCATCGACGAAGGCACGAAATTGGGTTGGGTCAAAGGGCTATAAAAGAAAATTCTCATTTCTTCTTCACTAAGTAACTTCAAGAAAATCTCTCTCTCTCTCTTTAAACCTCTCCCTGCTCTCTTTCTCTCTAGATATCTTCGCCGATCGATGATAGAATCGGGAAACGGAAGTTACCACGAGGATCATGGAAGGATTCTCTACAACTTCTACGGATTGAAATCTCATTTCAGAGGTTTTCGGGTTTTGGTGAAAATTCGGGTTAAGGCTTGGTTTTCATTTCTGATATGGTAGTTTTGTAGAGGATGGTCTTGTGAGTATATTTTGTACTGTGATTTGTAGGTTTGGGAACTCGGTTCGCTGTTTAGGAGCCTTGGAGTTCGGGATTTATTATATAGGGTTAAGGTAAGGGAAACAATGTTTATATTGGTTCTTTTCGAAATCGAACTCGGTGGAACTGTGGTCCACGGTCCTGTGTGTGTTTTGGCTACTCATTTGGGGGGATCTAACGGAGAAAACTATGGGTTTTTCATTATTGCAGTTTTAGGAAAAAAGGGCGACGGGCTGAATCCCGGGTTTTGTTGAAAACCGAGTATATGTGTGATTTATACTATGATATTGGGATGGTCATACCTTGACTTTGTTTAAACTGTATTTTTTTATAAAATCATGATTTAGATTACCAAATGAGTGTGGTTTGTTTGGTTATATGAGCATGCATGTATGTGTGATATGCGGAATTACTGATAGGAACGCGATTCCAAAATGATTCCAGGTACTGAGAGTGTCTGGCTCTATATCCGAGAGCGTGAGCCTATTCCGGAAGATCAGGCTGAAGGGTGTGGATCCACCAATTAGCGCCGGTACGATGCCATGGGAGTTGAGGACTAGCTATGTGCCGGTGGCGTCGTGCTTCGCGGGTTGGCTACGGGCCAACGTCGGAATGCCGGACCTACTTCAGGCCAATGAGTGTGACGACACTGTGTATTACTGATCATGTGTGTGTATTGTGACGGAGCTGCGTATAAATGGCCGTCGTATATGTGCGTGTATGCACTATGTGAATTAGTACTGGATTGTATTCAACTGCATGCATGTTGTATCATGATAACACTCAAATGCCACACACTGATATAACTTGTGTTCTTCCTTATTGAGAGGTGTCTCACCCCTGATGTACGTACATTTTTACAGGTCCTTCAAGTAATCGGAACTAGAGTCCTGGTGTAGGGAGCGTAGTGGCCGGTGTACTGCGTTAGCGCTTGGGTAAGTGCTAGGACTGTTGTTTGTTGGGTTGTCATTTTGAGTTGTATTTGGGCACCCAATTCGTACGTTTTGTTAGAGTCATGTTCTGCTCTTGTATAGACTCTGGTATGGTACTACATATGTTGATATAGAATGACTTTTTCTACTGTGTATATAATTGTGGTTGGATGTATTTAGGGTGCCTGGGAACCCCACGGGATCGAACCCTCATCCATTGTACTATACCTGTGATGATTTGTATGATACAAGGACAGGTTAGGTTACATTCTCACCCCTAGGTCCCATTTCGGGGTTCGGGGCGTGACAAGGCGTATGATAAGGTCTGACTAATTAAAAAAAAAAATCAGTACCACGCAAAGTCGGCAGAAAAGCTACGCAGACACTCGCCGCCGAGAGTTAGAGTTAGAGTATTCTTGAAGATAGCTCCTCTGAGAAAAGTTATGAGGTTTGGGAAGAAAGACAAGTTGAGCCCTAGGTATATTGACCCTTTTGAGTTACTAAAAAGAATAGGGTCAGTTGTCTATAGGCTAGCTTTGCCGCCTGCGTTATCTAGAATGCACAACGTGTTTCATGTTGTTATGTTGAGGAAATACGTCCCAAACTCGTCCCACATAATCATCTATGCAGAAATAGAGTTTAAAGATTCATTAGCTTATGAAGAAGTACTAGTATAGATTTTGGACAGAAAGACACAAACACTGCGTACCAAAGAAATTCAGTTAGTAAAAGTTTTGTGGAAGAATCATGCAATAGAGGAAGCTTCTTGGGAACTCAAGAAGCAGATAAGACAAAGATACCCGTAGTTGTTTCGAGAGGGGGTTAGTGGTAAACAGGTAAAGTATAAGTAGTTAGATAAAGTTTCTTTTGCAGGTACATGTATTGATTTAGTTAGTAGATAGTCTATTAGTTTTATATGTGTAATCTCCCAGAACTTAGAATGTAACCACGGTATTCCTCCGCCATTATTGAGGGTAAGTAATAAAATAAGTAAACCATTTTCTTAGAGAATGATGTATGGTATAGATATTAAATTTCGAGAATGAAATTTTATAAGGAGGGGAGAATGTAATAACCCGAGAAATTAATCAGGATCTCGTCGACGAACATAGGAGATTCGTCAACGCGGATACATAATGTTGGCCTAAACAAGGTCTTTCAATCAGTTTTGGTGATAACAAACAAAGGACAATTTAACTTGAAAAGGTTGAGTTTTTGTGTTTTAGGAAAGATGGATCAAGTATGGATCAAGTGAAGATCAAGATCAAGTGTGGGTCATCAAGGAAGATAAACTAACAAATGATCAAGAGAGAAACTAAGGCATTTGCTAATAAAGCCAGCTCAAGCAAATATCCAAAGAACTCAAGCATAGCATATAAAGTCTTAGGAAACATATTGTAAGTATTAAAAAGCTAAATATAGTTTGAAATATGTTTTGAAGCTCTTCCAAGAGATTATGAGGACCTAAAGACCTATTTAGTATTATTGAAACAAGTCTTGTAAAAATCAGAATAAGAAAGCAAATCATTTTTAATGAAAAATATTTTCTAAAACAGCTTCTTGGCTGTTCAAATGACTGAACTTTTAAGTTCAGATGACTGAAGTGGTAACTTCAGATGGCTGAACTTTATGTTCAGATGTCTGAAGAATTACTTCAGACGTATGAAGAATAAGTGCAGACGTCTGAAGATTTTCTAGGACAAAACTGAAACAAGCAGTAGTTGTTCAGACGTCTGAACTTTACACTTCAGACATCTAAACCCGACACCTCAGACGTCTGAACCCTCTCTTCAGACATCTGACCCTGTGTCCAGTTTATTTTTTAAAGGATTTCAGGAACTTCAGATGACTGAACTCGACTCTTCAGACATCTGAACACTGTTCAACGGACAAATTTTTTTTTTTTAAATCTAATTTTTTAAAAATAGCCGTTTTGAGCTCCAAATTTTCTAACAACTTGGGAAATTCTCTAAGGAAACTTTTGCAACAAGGAAACTTGTTTGAAAGCCTATAAATACATGGTTTTTGTAAATCAAATTACACCAAGCATTGAACATCTCTCATAAGCTCTCTTACTCTCAAAGTCTCACCTTGATCAAACTTTTGCAAGCTGAAAGTGTTGTGATTCTGATATTTCTTGTTCATCAATTCTTGAAGTTAGATTACTGATTTCTCATCTAGAGAAAAGGTATTTGGTGAAATCCTTGTTAAGCTTTAAAAGTGTATTTCTTTCTTGATATTTATCTTTTGAAGTACATAGTTTCAATTTGTACTAACCTGCTCTTTGTGTGAGCATCTCTTGTACACCAGTTTCTTGATATTTCTGTTGTAAATTTTGGACGATTCCAGGTTGTTGGATCGTTGACCAAACAAGGGTATATTGTTTGGAGACGGCAGGCCCTAGCCTTGGCCAAGGAGCGATTGTAAACAAGCATTGTTCCACCTGGTAACGGAACTGTTATAGTGGAACCCTTCGGTATTTTGCCAAAGGCGAGGACGTAGGCTGTGTTGAAGCCGAACCTCGTAAAAAACCTTGTGTCTTCCTTTCTTCTTTACTTCCTATTTTTTGTAGAAACTGTTGTTGTGTGATTTAAAGTGCAGGTTGCAGGTTCTAAAGTTGGAAATAAAGAAAGACTCTTGAATTTTAGAAAGTACGTTTTGATTGATCGTTTGTGGAAACCCAAAAGGGAGTATGTTGGTTAATCTGCATAAATCTTGATCAAGAGAAGTGCATACGAAGAGGTTATCTAAAGAAGGTTGTGAACATCTACAAAGAAATTGATAAACGTACTAATATTCTTGCTTGAGTGGTTGAATTGTTTTAGTTTAATTGATTGGCTTGTGAATTTAAATTTCAGTATTTTCAAGTGTGATTATCAGTTATTAATTGTATTTTTCTTGGTGTCATAAGCAAAGCTAAAAAATTATTAAAATAAAAAAGAATCCAATTCACCCCCTCTTGGGAAGCTATTCCTAATTTCACATAAGAATCTCATCGACGAGGACACGTCTCATCGACGAGAAGATACCGAAAGGGGTTTTTTAGAAGTCTGAAATTCATCGACGATGGGTGCAGGTTCATCGACGAACTTTCTTCAGGACTCGTCGATGAGATAACGTGTCTCGTCGACGAATCCGGGCCTATAAGTACTTCTAAAATCGGATTTTGACAGAATTTTCAGCACAAAATCACCCTCTCTCCCTCTTTCTAAAAAGCTCCCCCTCCCTTTCTCTCTTCGATCCTGACTCCATTTCTCGCCAGATCGAAGATCTCAGGCCACCACGATGCTCCTGGTGAAGTTCTCTACAAGTTTGCCGGAACTGATCGTTGGTGGAGTTGGTTTGAAATTCATTCTAATTTCAGGGTAAGACAATTTATTCAGAATTATCTTTCCCTACAATTATAAGAAATGTTGTATGTAAAGAAATACTGATATTTTGTTCTGAGGGATGTTGTTTTCAAGATGTTGAGCAGGGAACCCTGCGGGTATAGGGCCAGAGTACAGTAGGGGTTTTTCAGAATTTAGGTAAAGGAAATAAGTTATGCTAGAAACTTTAATATGTATAATAGAAGATTTTGAATGTGTATTTACAAGCATGCAATATCAGATTATTTTTCCAGAATATCATGAATATTATTTTTACAGCAGAATTACAGAAATGAAGCATGAGAATTTGTTTACACAGTTCTGTGGCCTGAGTTTATTATAGTTTAGTATGTTGATTGTGAAATTTTACAGAGATCCATATATATAGTTCATTAGCACAAAGTATAAATCATAGCATTGTTCAGAATAACATGATTTCTAAACCATAACACTCAGATAGTTTATACAGACAGATTATACAGTTATAGCATCAAGATGCTATAGCTATGTTACTCAAATATTACAGATATTATATACAGATATTACAGATAGTACAGACAGATATCACAGATAATATAGACAGATATTATATATATTTCAGTCAGATATTCCAGATATTACAGCTCAGATTTACATTGTTATGGTTGTTTTGAAATCATGTTAAAAGCAGTAAGATAAATATATATTTACACGATATCAGAAATCCCTGTGGAAATTTCAGATACAGATAAATAGCAGAGCATGGGACCGTTTCTAGTACAGAATAAAGTGCAACCACATAACTCAGATAGTATGTGGATTTTGTCTAACCGTGTCAGGAGAGATTGTAGTCTCCCCAGCGAGTTAGGTTGACGTGGCCGGTTAGACAAAGTTAGAGTTTGGAGATTGCTCGGAGAGATTGTAGTGGGCCAGATTGGCGGTTGTACGGATATAGATTGACTTGCCTGGTAGGCCAACCAAAGTAAGTCCAGCCTACGGGCCGCACAACCCTATCATGAGGGGTTATATCATGATACACAGATCTCAGGGTACAACAGAAGTTCCTATGTACAGATTTATCACACAGCAGCAGTTTATATTATTATACTAGTAGTACGTTCAGCTAGCAACCTCAGATACACAACTATATTTTAATTACATTTTATATATTCTATACAGTTTATTAGCTTACTCAGATTACAGTATTAGTATTATTTCGGTATTTCAAATATGTAATTCAACCGCCACACACTAGTAATAGCATATTTCCTATTACTGAGCGTCAACTCATCCTAGTGACTTATTATTTTTCAGGAGATCTGGCTAGGCGAGCAGATCAAGCTCGTGGTTAGAGATTGTGTTGACCTGCCCTTGCTGGAAGGGTAGGTGTATTTTTTGGTACTAGTAGTTTGGGGATAGTTTCCAAATTTTGATGTTGTCACTGGGTACTTTTGGGTTGTAAATACACTTCAGAATATTATAATTTCTAATATTGTATATGTATATATGACAATTTACAGTTTTACAGTTCCGTTGCTTAGGTATGTATGACTTACAGAGTTTTTCTCAGTGCCCTCTTGAGCTTGAGCTTACCAGTAATATTTCAAACAGATGACAGTTATGATATACAAATAAAGGAACAAAAAAATGTTAAATAAGTAGCAGGGTCGTTTCATTGGGCTTTTAATAAAGTCCACTTGGGCTTTCCTCCACATGGAAAGAAATAACCCAACATGACGGTGGTGTGTGCAAGTGGTCGTGAGATGGGGATGGGGTTGGAGATGGTGGCCAGTGGTGGTGGTGCTGTGATGGAGGTTGGAGATGGTTTGTTATTGTGAGTGAGGTTAGATATGGTGGCCAACGGTGGTGGTGCTTGGTGATCGTGAGATGGGGATGGGGTTGTGCGGCTGTGATGGAGGTTGGAGATGGGGCATGCGTGAGTTTGTGCAGAGAGTGAGGGTGGAGAAACGGTTGTGTGCGGTGGTGAGTGCAGGTAGCCGTGGCTGTGGGTGTTTGTGCAGATGAGGGTGTGGTGAGTGTAGGTGGTTGTGGCTGTGGGTGTTCGTGCAGGTGAGCAGCTTTGTGCAGGCCCCCTCCCTCTCTTTCTTTTCTTTCTTATTCTCCTCCTCTCCCTTACTGTGAATTTTTTTTTCCTCTGATTCTCGTCTGTTGTTTGTTTTTCGTGAACCCCAATTTATAGGCTCAAGGAGGTATTTAATTTTAACTCTCAACCAAACTATTAACAGCAATTCTCCCAACCATCCTCTTTTTTTTTTTTTTGTTCCCAGTGTAGGCATGCAGGTGTGCAAGAACTAGCAAAGTTCCAAGATACCTACATTTAATTTTGTTGTTTTATTATTATTATTTGTATTTTCTTATGATGTATTCTGTTTTTTTTTTTGGTATTTTTCTGATGTATTATTATTTTTTTTCGCTATACTTATTGTAATACTAGTCCTAAGCCAAGAAACCAATTGTTTCAACCTGTTTTTACCAAAGATGGGATCTAGAGTACAGTAATGTGAGGGAAAAGTATTAGCAACCCCTACACACCCATTATACGAATAGTACCTAATTAATTATGAATTGTCCTAACTCTCTTCTTCCATCTCTCTACCTTCCACTATCAAGAAAACCACTTCTTCCAAAATTACAAACCTAGTAGAATACTCGTACATTCCTGACTCTGCACAGATACAGGAAACCTCTCTCCCTCTTGTAAATCCTTACAATATTTTCAAAAGAAAAAAGTCTTTAGCTAATCAAGTACGTAACTTCCAAATAATCTAATAAATATTAAAATTTTAAGAAAAAAATCAAATGCGATTTAAGAATGTTTAATAAGATCTCAAAAGGAGGTGATCTTATTAAATAAACCCCCCTTAGAACCGATATAGGTGAGGTTTGAAACACCTATTTACCTTTTGTTTTATTATTATGATGCACACACATAAAATAAGATATATACAAATGCTAAACATATACAATGATCATAAAATTCATCAAATATAAGTAAAAATGATCTTTAAAACATTGTGAGATTTTCAAAAAATATTTTAAGAATTTTCTGAAATTTTTCAAGATCTTTTTGCAAATTATTATTGGATTTAATAAAAAAATTCTCCATTTTATTTATTTTTGGTATTTTATTTTTCCATTTTTTTGGTTCCTCGAGTCAAAAATGACTCAAGAAATTTTTATTTATTTTTCCAATTTTTAAAATACTTTTCCCTTATTATTATTTTTTTTAACTATTTTCCCTTATTAGGCTAGGGGATATCGAGTTGGTTAGTTGGGCTAGGTTGGGACAAATGAGTCTAGGCTATGAATTAAAGGGTCAATTGATTTGGATCCTTGGGTTGGGTATAGGGTTTCATGAATCCTAGTTCTCAGACCTGGGTCCTCAGATCGAGGTCATTGGATATGGGTCCTCAAATCTAGATTTTCGAGTACAAGTGTTCGGGTTTTCAAGTCAAGTTGACCCAAATTTTTGTCTTTTAGCTCAAGTTTGATTCAAATATTTTGACTCAAAATTTTGGGATTTTAAAAAACTAAGTTGGGGTTTCTGCTTCCGAACTTTTAATTTTAGGTTCGAATTTCATTTGAAAGTTTTTAAATATATTGAGTGGAGAATTAAGTCACTACTCAAATAAATATTTGCTAATTTTTCATAAATCAATTCCAATTTTGCAAACTAAACACATTATGAAATTCTACAACTTGATTTTATCGCACGATTCTTCTTATATCTCAACCTTCTGCAAAATTTATTTAATCAAACCCAACTTTAATTAAAATAATCAGAACCACATGCATACATGAAAAATTAAAAATACTAAACTCTTAGTCTTTTTCTCCCTAGCCATTGTCGTTATCAGCAAAGTTATTCCTTCTTCGAATTCTTCTCCTCTGATTTTCTTCCTTTTCTTAATTATTTTTCCCCCACAACTTCTCTAGAGAATTC
This sequence comes from Malania oleifera, assembly GCF_029873635.1. Lineage (NCBI taxonomy): Eukaryota > Viridiplantae > Streptophyta > Magnoliopsida > Santalales > Ximeniaceae > Malania > Malania oleifera. The sequence continues at coordinate 9,814,519 of NC_080419.1, forward strand.
TATTTATAGGCTAGAGTGAGAACCATTAATTTAACTATGATTGATCCACGAACTTTGATTGATCAATAAAAATTTTTTATTAAAAAAAAAAATTGATTGATTTTTTTTAAAATTTTTTGTCATTGACTAACTTGATTGATCAAACAAATTTAAAACAACTTGATTGAATTTTTTATTTTTAATTTAGTTACTAACATTATTGATCAATCAAATTTAAAACAAATTGATTGAATTTTTTTTGATTTATTTGCTAACCTATTGATAACTGAAATTTCTCTTCTGATTGCTAACCTAATATAAGCATGGAGGAGCTAGTCACCAAAATTTTTATTCTTTAATTTTATTTTTTAATTTTCCATGTAATTTTCTAAATTTTGTATTGTACTACCGAACTAGACAAGACCCCAAACAAAATGGGGTGCCTACTTTTTATGTTATTTAAAGCCGCCCTAATATTAGGACATTTACTTACTCTCCGTGTAATTGAGAAGTTGATGAATTTCCTTCCTTCATTTCAATTGATTTCATTTCATTCATTTCCCGTGAAAATGACATTTATCACTATCAACTCTCGAAGTTAATCAAACCATTAAAAGGGACTTCAGAGGACAGCAAGGCAACTGCAGTCAATATCAGCCATTCATAAGTAAACAAAATCACCAATCATATTGATAAATTATTATTACAATACTTCCAACCCCTCCTGTATGCTCTGTATCTGTCCCCTTAACTTATAAAATTTGAATTTTCTACTATATTTCAACATAAAAGATTAGCTAAACCAGGAAACAAAGGCTCATAGAGAGCAAAATGACGGCATGAAGCTAAAGATTAAATCCAAAAAATCCGCTATCAGCAACCTCAAGCATGACAATCTACTCGTCCCTTTCTCACAGAATCATAGCTAGGGGTATCATGAGGATGATCAACCAGAAGAAGTCCCTTCCCAGAACGGAACTTGCTGTAAAACAGAACCAAATCACAGAAAAAGAAAAGCATAAATACAACAATGGCATGGATCCAAGTATCAGAATTTAAACAGCTTTATATATGTGCGTGCTTGTTCTTTGAACATCATGCAAATAGGTGAATTTAGAATGCTCTTATTGTTTGGGGGTAGAGAACTTTGGATAGCTATTCGAAGACACTACTGTAGAAAACCACCCTCACCTTTATTTTCACCAGCATCAGCCATACTAGGCGTTGAAGAAGCAGATTTATTTGTCACTGTGATCCCAAGTGTTGAACAATCCACTCCAAATGCACCTAGAAATCAAAATCACAGATCAAAACTCAAACCAGGATTTTTCCCATTTGAACCAGAAAACTGGGTGCGTTTTCAATTGAAGTATTACTATCCAGTGTGATTTTCTTTCCTCAACACTGCAAATTTCTTTACAGGTAGGATTCAGCTCTTACATTCTTTGAAGCATGGAAAGGAAGTTGTGTTCAGAAGATTGTAGTAACCATCATTACAATTGCAACTGTGTGTGAAATTCGACTTCTTGCTGCATGAGCCCCCTCCACAATAGCTCCAGAAGCAGGCTAGAATAACATCACCAAATATAAGATAAACAATTCACCGTAAGAAAATAACAGCAACTAAGAAAGGGTGGTTAAAATGGTGTAATGGTGATTACGATCGAATATTGATTCATTTAGTGGATTAATGGCTTTCTGTTGAATGGGTGCAGAGGCTTCTGAGCAAGAGTAATTCATCGTACCTACAACACCAGAAACAGATCAACATCATCAAATTTATTAAATATATACTTAACTAATAAACAAATAAAAAATGAACTTAAACCTGTTCTTTAGGCTTGCAATTCAAGATTATTAAAATTGAAGAAATTGATGGTTGACTTAAGTATGATATTAACATCAGGCTAGAATGTGTTTCTCATCTGTCTTAAGAAAGCTGAGCACCTCTTGCCACCATGCTAGTCTTCTGACAAGATCAGCGTGTGATAAACACAAATCACCAACTCGAATTGAAATATAGACACACATAAATAGACATACATACACATACATGCGTTAGGCATGCACTGCATGTGTGCTCCATGGTTCCTAAATTTTATATTTTTAAGAAAAAAAAAAAAGATGTGCAGCTATGGAGATGTTTTATGAATTCAAAATTAAATCAGTTTCCCCTTTTTTTTTTTTTTTAGAAAAAACAGTTATATAGACGTCTTTAGAATTTAAAACTGAATTTAGTTTGCCAAATTACTTTGTTTCATATTTCAAAAAATATTATTATCAGATGGTACTTTATAAGCATTATACAATGTTTGGTAGCTTAAAGTTTGTACCAATATAAATTTTATCCGATCCATGCAAATCTAAATCCAAATCCAAATCCTTAAATCTATCCTCTCCCACACAACTTAAGGACTTTATGATTTAAAAAGATGATTAAAAACTGACTCCTCTTGATGAATAGAGTATGAGAATAGAAGCTAACTTCGAGTAGTATAGGCCAAGGAGAGATATCATAGATTCTTCAAAAAAGATCATGCTCATCTCCATTCCCATAAGCTACAAACTCACAAGTCAGAACCTTGTCCTTTTCTTATTTTGGAGATTCTGTTTTTCTCTTTCATTTTTTTTCGGTTCTACTAAATAGTAATACAGAAATAATAGAATAAAGATGACTATTTCAACAAGGCCACATGGGCCATCTTCATTGCTAGTCCTTAATTAATGGGTAGGCCGGAATGATGACAAACCTAATCCTACAGCCTACAGAGCACAGTCCACCATTGGAACTTCTCCCTCTATACTCAAAAGTCAAAATTCAAAAGTCAGATATGTATCACTATCGCTGAATTATCTCATGAACACAACTATGAACAGAGTATGCAGTTTTTCTCCCTCACACCACAAACATAACAAAGCACTTCATTGGCATTAGAAAACAGTTTGGTTTCCAGATTGCTGAATAAACAAAACAGAATTCACTGATGGAACTGGGAAGAAGTAATAAACACGAGAGAGAGCTTACAATTTGGGATCACACAAGGAAGAAACTTGAGAAGACTGGTGTTGTTGGAAGCAGACTGAGACCATCCGGTCTCACATTCACAAACGAAAAAGAAACTGCTATTAGGAGAAGGCTTGCAAGTTCCCTTTCCGCACTCCACTTCTTTGCACACATCATCTGTTTTCACAGCAAACCAAAATGATACCACGACGACAATAATAACAATAATGAAAATTCTAAAACTCCCGATCCGCCATCAGAAAACGCAAAATAAAGGATACCCAGATCGCAAAATCAGAAAAATCTGAAAACCCTCAAAGAAATTTGAAAACGGAAACAAAAATAAAGAACCCATCACAGGAAAGGAAATCAAAGACATTCATTTAACTAGAAAGCCAAAAGGGCAAGAGTCCAATAAACAAACCTAAGACGGGAGAGAGAAGCGGAGACAAAAAGTCGCCCAAAACATCCGCTGCTGTAAATTGTGGAACGAGAAGGATTGCAAGCAAAGCAACGACATTAGCTGAAGCCATCACACACAAAGAGAACGAGCGAGAGACGAAGAGGAGTAGGAGGAGGAGGAGGGAAAACTAGTGAGGTGAGATTGCATTTATAATGAATTGGGGGAGTGGTTTGAAAAGTGGGGAAGCTTCTACGTCTACAGTCTACGCGTGGGCGGTTGAAGAGATCAATCGCCGGTCATTAATGATAGTGAAAGTGAAATTTAACAAAAAAAAAAATGATACTTTTCTCGTTTCAAAAATGATAGTAAGTCATTGCGTCACCCTTCATACTATTTCCTCCCTCGTACCCAATGTCGTTGAAAGTGAAATTTAACAAAAAATTATTTTACCTACATATAAAAAAATTATAAAAATTAATTTTATTTTATGTTGTTTTATTTTCTATTGTTTAGTAAATTTGTGTAGCACTGGATCCAAATTGACTTGTCTGTTAATAGAAGTCTAAAAGATCTTTGTGTAAAAACATCTTAATATATGAGTTGCTAAATCAAATCTAAAAAAAGTTAATATTATGGGTCACCATCCTCTCTAAAATTTTGATATTCATTTTTTTTTTCCTGTTATAATTGATTTAATACTAAAGTCAAATTACAGAAACAAATGAGTTGCTAATTCTTCTTAATATCTCTAGCACACAAGAATGAGTTTCCTTTTTTATTTTAGTTCAAAGTTAATTACTTATTGCAACTTAAGCTTAGAAATAATTACATTTCGTAATTTCTAGGGATTTTTTTTCTTCTAAAATCTATTAATTTATATGCCAATGTGACAAATAAGTTTTAGTTTTTTTTCTTTTTTTAATGTTATGAATATAAATTATATACATAGAGGCATGCGTACTTATATACATATATGACAGCTCACAACTATCATTTTAAGTATTAGCGACTTGTGTACGAAATGAAACTAAACAAGTTTTGTGTGTTTTTGCAAAGAATGTGTATTGGTTATGTAAAGACCCAAAAAATTAAAATAATTAAAATTAATTAAATTAAATCAAAATTATTTATTAGTAATTAATTAATTAATTATTATTAAATTGAATTAATTAAATTGAGTAAAATGGTGGTTATGTGTGTATATATATATATAAGTATAAGTATATAATATAATATGTTTTTATGCTAAAGTAAGTGAAGGAAAAAAAAACAAAAAGGAAAAAGATAAAAAAAAAAAAAAGAATTCAAATTGAATTTGGATTTCAAAGAAGCTGCGTTGCTTCTCTCTCTCACCAATTCTCTCTCCTCCATCTTCCTTCTCTCTCTTCTCATTTTCTCGGTCAATATTCAACCGATCGGAAAATGGAAGATACCATTGGATTCCTAGTTCTGCTCCCGACATTTTTACCAAAACAAATTTTTCGTAGGAGCGGCGGTGTAAGCACCACTCCTAGGGAAAGGTAAATCCTTACTTTTTACTCTATTTTTCCTTAGATCTTCAACTAAATCAATGATCAGGTACTACCACGAGAAACTAGTCGTAATTATCATCATTTTGGCCGGAGTAAATTTTCAATTTGGGTATCTTAGGCATCACTCCAAAGCGAGAGTGAGATTTGGGAAATAAAGTAAATTAGTTATATTTGAGAATATAATTATTTATTTAGAATTTATGGGCTTAACAAATGTTAAACTAGTATTTTATTTAAGATTGATTTAATGAAATTAGGATTTTTGATTCAGAATTCGGGTGAGCGCCACAGGTATATTTTCAGAGTCCTTATTGGCGTAATTCAAGAAGTCAAGTAAAGGGAAATATATATTAAACCAGATTTTTATGAATTAACTGGAAAATAAAATGCATTATTAATAAATATGTGTACATGTATTTGTATGGGTTTAAAATGTCAACTATTTAAATTATGTTTTCTGAGTCTATGACTATTTTATTAGGTATGTATGTGTGAAAATGGACTGATGAAAGTGAAATATTTTTCAAGATAATTATGTAAGAAATGAAAGGTATATTTTTAGTATATAAATGTTAAATGTAGGTTGATTTATTTTACAGGAAATATATATATATATATATATATATATATATATGAATTTTACTACAAAATGGATTGGCATGAGTAAAATAGAATTCTGTGTGTAATTATATTATATGTATGAGATGCGGGATATACAGGAAATGAACTAAAATGAAAATGTTATATGAAATATGCTGCTTGTGAGTGTTAATGTAACTATGAAAACAACCATGACTGGAAAAATGTCGAGACTAAACAACCACGGTTGAAAAGATGTCGAGACTAAACAACCACGGCTGAAAAGATGCCGAGACTAAACAACCATGGCTGAAAAGATCCCGAGACTAAATAGCCACAACTGAGAAGATGCTGAGTATTTTATGAATTAAAATGAAAATGAGAATGAAATTTGATATGTGAACGATGCAAAATGGGAAAGAGCTATGTAAAGTGAAATGTTATGAAATGTCAAAGCTAAGAACATGAACATATGAGAATTACAGAGAAATGACAAAGAAAATAATATATTATGGTATTATCAGTATTTATGTTAGTAGAACATGTTACATATAGGCAAGGCAAACTCTTCATCCGAGGGCTTGCTGAGAAAGGCGAGTGTCCTGATAAGTATCATATGTAGCAGTAGGCTGCATAATGTATTAGGGCAGAGGGAAACTACTTGTATAGGTGGGTAGATTTCCCCATTCTCGAAGGCCTTCGCTGGTAAACTTTTGTATAAATTGTTTGAGTACGAGATTAATCTATCACTTGAGGGCTTACTGAGTAAGGTGAGTGTCTTGGTATGTTTCAGTTGTGACCTTTGGGTTGCTTAATGTATCAGAGCAAATGAGTGCTACTTGTATGGGCGAGTAATCACCCCTATCCTTAGGTAATCTTGTGGGTAAAATACCTTACATGTGTTTGAATAAGATTAGAAAATGATTTCAGAAATTATGTTAATGATTTGCAAATGATGAATAATATGTTATATACAAACTTCATGTTGGTCACACACTATTTTAATATATTGTTTTTTCCCTTATTGAGATGTGTCTCACCCAAATATAAACTTATCTATTTCAGGACCTCCACAAGATCGAGCTTAAAGAGCTTGAACTGTTATAATATTTTTGAGTTAGAAAGAAAGGGTGTAAGTTTGATGATATTTTTGAGCTGTATTAAGTTTTATGTTTTATATTTTATGTTTTATGTTTTCTAAGTTATAGATGACTGTGAATATTGAATGTTAGAGAAATGTATATATATGTAGACACAAGTTGATGGATGGATTATTTGGATTGTTATAGTTAAAAACTCTGGTATTTTATTGTTGAAGGATTATTATTATGTTTTTCGCTGCGTGATTGAATTGAGTATCGGGTTCAGATGAATTAATGACGTGGCATCCGGGTCCCACAATGTGACAACCCAAATAAATATGGAATTTAAATAATAAAGAAGAAAGGATATACCCAGAGGACTCGTCGACGAACATAGGGAATTCGTTGACAAGGGTAGAAGAAAATTCGTCGACGAAGACTGAATTTCGTAGACGAAGAAATACCGAGAGGCGATTTGAGCCGACTGAATTTTATCGATGAGGACTAAATTTCGTCGATGAAATTATTGAAGGATTCATCGACGAATGATGTGGTTCGTCGACGAAATCCCCTGTTCTATAAATAGAAAAATCCGAATTTTAACTTCATTATTAAGCAAGCTTCCTTCTCTCTCTCTCTCTCTCTCTCTCTCTCTCTCTCTCTCTCTCTCTCTCTCTCTCTCTCTCTCTCTCTCTTTGTTTTTGGGCCAAATTTACGCCGGATCGACAATCCGAAGTCACTACGACGCTCCTGGGGAAGTTCTCTCCAAATCTGCCAGAGCGGATCGTCGGTGAAAGTAAGTTGGAAATCATCCTTAAGTTGAGGTAAAACTTTTTAAGCCAAATTTGGTCTTATGGTAGTTATAGAAAATGATGTAGGCATAAAAATACTGAAATTTAATACTGGAAGTTTTCAGTTTCAGGGTATTGATCAGGAAATCCTACGGGGGTTAGACTAGGATATTATAGGGGCTTTTCTCAATAGTCAGGTAAGGGAATAAACTAAAACAGTTACTTTTTAGGCAAAATTAATATTATTATGAACAAATTGATTTCCTGAAAATATTTACGATATTTGAATATTATGGAATAAATGCACGTTTGGGAAAAATACTACTATCACATTTAAACATGTATATATGTATGAGATGTTGAAAAATCATGATTTTAGAATTCTAAGTATGATTTTATGCAGCACATGCGTGACATGAATATTATTTTATGTGAAATGTAACATGATATGAAAGATTTTACGAGCAAAGCATGTTTTCAGGTATTATGAAAAGATGTGTTATGTTACGATGATTTTGACGAATATATATGATAATTGATTTATTTTCAGAATGTATATACCTGAAATGACTTCAGTGCGAGACTGTATTTATGTATGTTTTCGGCACGAGGCCGTATTTATGATTTTGGCGTTAGGCCATATTTTTGTTTGATTTCGACACGAGACTATATTTTATGATTTCGGCGCGAGGCCGTATTTATGAAAATGAACGGCACGAGGCCGCTATTATATCATTTATTATATGTTATCAGAACCCGGATGTTAGTTTAGTTCATTTCAGGAGCACGGTACCGTAACTATATGTAGATCAGATATCTACGTTCATATTAGTGCTAACCATCCCACGAGGAGATCGGAGATGGATAGTCGATGTAGCTTTTAGTAGAGTGTGGACGTCCACCTAGTAGTCCGGACCAGGGTGTGGTGGGCTCATCGTACTTATAGACATATTTGACTCAGCAATGGTCGGCCAACCATTGTCGGGTCCCACCTTTGAGCTGTATAACCCGTCATGCGAGGTAATACATGATACAGCTAGCTATTCATCTTAAGTATATTTTCAGTATTACAGTTATAACAGATGTTTTATGTATGTTATGATTTATTATAAATATGAAAGTATATGAGAATTTAGTATGATATGATGAAAGTTTACAGAGTTATGAAATGTACTGTATATGTAAAAGTGCCTTAAATATTCATGTTATCACACAGTTGTATTTAGTTTATTTTCCCTTACTGAGAGGTGTCTCACCCCCGAACATTAAATGATTTTCAGGAAACCCAAAGAGACCAGCGGGTCAGGGCCGCCGTTGAGTGATTGGAGCTTCCCTACTAGAAGGGTAAGCGTTGAACTAGGATCGAGAGTTTTTGTTATATAATCCTAGTGTTGTTTTGACTTTTTGCAAGTTGTATATAGTAACAGTATTTTGATGATATAGTAAACTCTGGTATTATGTTTTATGGTTGGAAGTTTGAGATTTTATACTTATTGCTGCTTAGGTTTCCGTTGTGATTAACAGGTGTCCCCGTTACCCACGAGTTTGGGTTGACCATTTTATTTATTATGTTACATTTTATGTTAAGAAATTGAGGTCGTTACAATTTGGTATCAAAGCCTAGGATACTAGGTTCTGTAGACTCTAGAGGGCAGCAGTAATAATACCAAAGTATAGGATAAGGGGATTTGAGGTCTAGTTTTGTAGTCTAGATGCAGGACTTTCGTGGTGGTTTGTGTGATTTTCCTAGGGTGACAATTTCCAAAAATTCATGGTAAACTATCATCAAGTTGGGTATCTAGGTTGCAGGATTGAACCTTGAATTGAGATCAGGAGAGATGAATTAATTAAGAGAATATACTATATAAGTTAAGTGATATGTATAGTGAAGGGGTTTTGAGTTAAGTTACATGTTTTTCAGGATGGACCTTGGTGGCAATAGTGCCCACGCTAGTGGGAGTGAGGGTGCTGGACCCTCAGGTGTTGCAGGTAGTGATTCAGACGCCGTCTTACGCAGTGTGGCACAGCAGGTCATGGCTGAGATTGCTAGAAGTTTGAAGGAACCAAGTGGTCCATTAAGATGAGTCCTTTGGCATTCTCAAAAGGGACAGATCCTACAGTTGCTAAAAACTGGGTGCAGGAGATAGAGAAAATATTTGTAGTGCTGCAGTGTTCGAAGGAGCAGAGGGTACTATTTACCACATATAAACCGACTGGAGAGGCCGAGAGATGGTGGTCGGCGGTGAGATTATTAGAGCAGCAGAGGACTATACCTGTGGAGATGACGTGGGAGTGGTTTAAAGAAATATTATTCGATAGGTATTTTCCAGCCTCTTCCAGGGAGGCTAAGATTGCAGAGTTCTTGAATCTGAAGCAAGGCAGCTGTCAGTACAGCAGTACGCGGTGAGGTTCATCGAGCTATCTCTCTTTGCCTCGTACATTATTTTAGATGAGGTGAAGAAGGTACAACAATTTGAGAGAGGCCCGAGGAGGGAAATTTACAAGCAGGTATCGATATTGAAGTTGCAAGATTTTCTGAACTAGTGGATAGAGCCACTATAGCAAAAATTGGTGAGTGGTTAGAGGCTAAGGAATAGAGACAGAAGAAGAGATTTGCACCTTCCGATTCCCAATAGGGAGTCGGCCGTGCTACGTGGAAGAGAGGTGGATATTATAGAGACCAGAGGCAGGAGATCGAGAATCGCAGTTTCCAAGGTGTGCAGCTATCTCTAGTTTGCCCATCTTGCGGGAAGAGGCACCTGGGGGAGTGTCATGCCAGGCGAGGTGTCTGCTACAGGTGCGGGGAGCCAGGACATATGATAAGGGAGTGTTTGACACAAATTGGTGCTGCTCATGCTCCTAAACCTGCACGAGGAGGTTACCAAGCACCACGAGGAGGCCAATAGAGGAATATGGCCCCAGTCAGAGTTTTTTCTTTGACACCGGGCGACGCTGAGGCGGCCAACGATGTGATGACAGGTACTATTAATGTGTTTTCATTTAAAGTTATTGCACTTTTTGATTCTGGTGCCACACATTTGTCTGTGTCCTTAGGGTGTGTTAAATTATGTAGGGCGGAAATACAATCATTAGATGTCGAGTTATTAGTGGCCACACTGACTAGATCAACAGTGATATGTAGTAGAATGCTCTGTGGTTTTCTAGTTGATGTTCAAGGGAGAATTTTATTTGTTGATTTGGTAGTGCTAGATATGCACAGGTTTGATATCATTTTCGGTATGGATTGGCTAGCAGCTAATTCTGCTATTATAGATTGTCGTACAAGGGAAGTGATATTCAAACCTCTAGGAAAACCAGAATTTAGATTTACAGAGTCACGAGTGCAATCCTTACCTCAGATGGTCTCAGTTGTTCAGGCGAGGAGACTGCTTCAGAATTGCTATTTAGGATTCGTGACTTTTGTGAAGGAAATGTCTGAAAATGAATTAAATCTTATTAATACGCCTGTGGTAAAGGAATTTACAGATGTGTTCCCGGATGAATTACCAGGTATGCCGCCCTGTCGTGAAGTAGATTTTCCCATTGATCTACTTCCAGGTACAGCACCGATTTCTAAAGCACCGTATCTAATGGTGCCAGCAGAGTTGACAGAATTGAAAGATCAGTTGCAGGATTTGCTTGATAAGGGCTTCATACGACCTAGTGTATCTTCGTGGGGAGCTTCAGTGCTGTTTGTAAAGAAGAAGGATGAGTCTATGAGGATGTGTATAGATTACAAGGAGATTAATAAAGTGACCACCAAGAACAAGTATCCTCTACCCCGTATCAATGATTTATTTGACCAACTCCAGGGTACACAGGTGTATTCCAAGATCGATCTCAAGTCAGGTTATCATCAGGTAAAGGTGAGAACGGAAGATGTATCGAAGACGGCTTTCAAGACCAGATATGGGCATTATGAGTTTCTAGTTATGCCATTTGGTCTAACGAATGCTCCTGCGATATTTATAGATTTGATGAATAGGATTTTTCATCCATATTTAGATTAGTTTGTAGTTGTTTTTATTGATGATGTGGTGGTTTATTCGAGGAGCTATGAGGAGCACGAGATACATTTGAGACAGGTTTTATAGATGCTTAGAGAGAAGAAGTTGTATGCCAAGTTCAGCAAATGTGACTTCTCGCTCGAGAAAGTTGTGTTTTTGGGGCATGTTATTTCAGGAGACGGAATTTCTATAGATCCTAGTAAGATTGAGGCGGTAGTGAATTGGGCTACACCGAGGAACGTCTAGGAGATCAAGAGTTTCTTGGGGTTAGTCGGTTATTATCGTCGCTTTGTCGAGGGGTTCTCTACCTTGGCAGGACCTTTGACACGACTGATGAAAAAGAATGCTAGATTTGAATGGGACAACAGTTGTGAGCAGAGTTTTCAGGAACTAAAGCAGAGGTTAGTCACAACGCTAGTATTGATCATCCCATCTAGAGGTAAGGGGTATACTATTTACAATGATGCGTCATTGAAGGGACTTGACTGTGTGTTGATGCAGCGTGGCAGGGTAGTGGCATATGTGTCTAGATAGTTGAAAGAATACAAAAAGAACTACCCTACCCATGATCTTGAGTTGGCTGTAGTGGTACACGGGTTGAAAATTTGGAGGCATTACCTGTATAGCGAGCAATGCGATATTTTCTCCGACCATAAGAGCTTAAAGTAATTCTTCACCCAAAAAGAATTGAATATGAGACAGAAAAGGTGGTTAGAATTGATTAAAGATTTTGATTGTACTATCAGTTACCACCCAGGAAAAGCAAACGTAGTAACTAATGCACTAAGCAAGAAGTCTGAAGTATCAGCGTTAGTAGCTATGGAGATCCAGCATCCGATTATTATGGATCTGGAGAAACTCGGTATAGAGTTAATGAAGAGTAATACTCCAGTATGTATCGCCAACCTAGTGGTACAACCTACTCTGCAAGAAAAAATTAAAGTTGCTCAGAAAGAAGATCCAGAATTGGTAGAGGTAATGGACAGAGTGCAAGATGGTCAGAAAGAGGAATTCTACAGTTCAGATGATGGAGCCTTGCAGTTCCGGTCCAAACTGTGTGTTCCTGCTGATTCTAACATTAGGAAGACTATTTTAGATGATGCTCACAAATCCTTGTATATAGTTCATCCCAGCAGGTAAAAGCTGAGCACCAGAGACTAGCGGGTCAGTTGCAGCTGCTATTTATCCCAGAGTGGAAGTAGGATCATATATCTATAGATTTCATTTCAGGACTACCGTCAACATCGTATGCCCAGAATGCGATTTGGGTGATAGTAGACCGGTTGACTAAGTCTGCCTATTTTCTTCCTATTAAGATTAGCTATTCCCTTAGCCGATTGGCAGAGATTTACGTCCAGGAGATAGTTCGTTCTCATGGGGTGCCTGTATCTATTATGTCAAATTGAGACCCGCAATTCACATCATGATTTTGGAGGAGCTTGCAGGAAATTCTGGGGTCTCAGTTATCTTTTAGCACGACATTCCATCCTTAGTCAGATGGACAGGCTAACAGAACGATACAGACACTAAAGGATATGCTTCGTGCATGTGTATTAGATTTTGGGTAGCTGGACTTAGTTCATGCCGCTGGTAAAGTTCGCCTATAATAACAGTTACCAGTCCAGTATTGGCATGACACCGTTTTGAGGCACTATATGGTAGGAGATGTCGATCTCCTTTGTATTGGGATGAGATAGGTGAGCGGTGAGTTGTGAGTCCAGAGCTGGTACAGCAGGCGTACGATAAGGTTTGGCTTATTAGGGAAAGAATCAGTGCAGTATAAAGCCGACAGAAGAGTTATGTCGACAATCGCTGTAGGAATTTGGAGTTTGATGTGATGTGGATGGTCACGTATTTTTGAAGATAGCTCTATTAAAAGGAGTTATGAGGTTTGGTAGAAAGGGTAAACTTAGCCCTAAGTTTATCGGTTTAGAGAAAGTGGGGCTGGTGGCTTACAGGCTAGCTTTGCCACCTACACTATCCAGAATACACGACATATTCCACGTATCGATGTTGAGGAAATACGTCTCAGATCCTTCTCATATTACCAGTTATAGTGAGATAGAGCTCAGTGATTCACTAGTTTATGAGGAGGTACCAATGCAGATTCTGGACAGAAGGAAACGAGAATTACGTAGTAAGAAAATTCCTCTAGTAATAGTTCTATGGAGGAATCATGCAGTAGAAGAGGATTCTTAGGAACTCAAGGAGCAGATCAGACATAAATATCCGCAACTACTCCCAAAAGTTCAAAGGTAATTTGAAATTTGAGTAAATATATAATGTTTCTTGTACAGGTACATGTAATGTTATAGGTGGTATGAGATATTTAGTTTTGGAAGAATTTTCTTTTAGTATATGTAATCTTCCAAAACTTGAGTTGTAACCACGGTATTCCTCCGCCACAAGTGAGGGTAAGTAATAAAATAAGTAGACCATTTTGCCTACTAAGGGATGATGAATTATATGAATAGTAAATTTCGAGGACAAAATTTTATAAGGAGGGGAGAATGTGACAACCCGAATAAATATGAAATTTAAATAATAAAGAAGAAAGGAAATACCTAGAGGACTCGTCGACAAACACAGGGAATTCGTCAACGAGGGTAGAAGAAAATTCATCGACAAAGACTGAATTTCGTTGACAAAATTATTGAAGGATTCGTTGACGAATGACGTGGTTTGTCGACGAAATCCCTTATTTTATAAATAGAAAATCTGGATTTTAACTTCATTATCAAGCAAGCTTCCTTCTCTCTCTCTCTCCCCTTCGGCCCTCTCTCTCTCTTTCTCTCTTCATTTTTGGGCCAAATTTACGCCGGATCAACAATCCGAAGTCACTACGATGCTCCTGGGGAAGTTCTCTCCAAATTTTTCGGAGTGGATCGTCGGTGAAAGCAAGTTGGAAATCATGCCTAAGTTGAGGTAAGACTTTTTAAGATAAATTTGGTCTTATGATAGTTATAGAAAATGATGTAGGCATAAAAATACTGAAGTTTAATACTAGGAGTTTTCAGTTTCAGGGTATTGATTAGAAAATCCTACGGGGTTTAGACCAGGATATTATAGAGGCTTTTCTCAATAGTCAGGTAAGAGAATAAATTAAAACAGTTACTTTTTACGCAAAATTAATATTATTATGAGCAAATTGATTTCCTAAAAATATTTACGATATTTGAATATTATGAAATAAATGCACGTTTGGGAAAAATACTGCTATCACGTTGACATGTATATATGTATGAGATGTTGGAAAATTATGATTTTAGAATTGGAAGTATGATTTTATGCAGCACATGTGTGGCATGAATATTATTTTATGTGAAATGTAACATGATATGAAAGATTTTACGAGCAAAACATGTTTTCAAGTATTATGAAAAGATGTGTTATGTTACGATGATTTTAACAAATATATATGATAATTGATTTATTTTCAGAATGTATATACCTTAAATGATTTCGGCGCAGGGCCGTATTTACGTTTTCGGCACGAGGCCGTATTTATGATTTCGGTGCGAGGTCGTATTTACATATGATTTCGGCGCGAGGCCGTATTTATGAAAATGAACGACACGAGGCCGCTATTATATCATTTATTATATGTTATCAGAACCCGAATGTTAGTTTAGTTCAGTTTAGGAGCACGGTACCATAGCTATATGTAGATCAGATATCTACGTTCATATTAGTGCTAAGCATCCTATGAGGAGATGAGAGATGGATAGTCGATGTGGCTTTCAGTAGAGTGTGGACGTCCACCTCGTAGTCTAGACTAGGGTGTGGTGGGCTCATCGTACTTACAGATATATTTGACTCGGCAGTGGTCGGCTAGCTATTATCAAGTTCCGCCTTCGGGCTGCACAACCCGTCATGAGAGGTAATACATGACACCAGCTAGCTATTCATCTTGGGTATATTTTCAGTATTACAGTTATAACAGATATTTTATGTATGTTATGATTTATTATAAATATGAAAGTATATGAGAATTTAGTATGATATGATGAATGTTTATAGAGTTATGAAATGTACTGTATATGTAAAAGTGTCTTAAATATTCATGTTGTCACACAGTTGTATTTAGTTTATTTTCCCTTACTGAGAGGTGTCTCACCTCCGAATATTAAATGATTTTCAGGAAACCTAGAGAGACCGGCGGGTCAGGGCCGCCGTTGAGTGATTGGAGCTTCCCTACTAGAAGGGTAAGCGTTGAACTAGGATCGAGAGTTTTTGTTATATGATCCTAGTGTTGTTTTGACTTTTTGGAGGTTGTATGTAGTAACAGTATTTTGATGATATAGTAAACTCTGGTATTATATTTTATGGTTGGAAGTTTGAGATTTTATACTTGTTGTTACTTAGGTTTCCATTGTGACTGAAAGGTGTTCCCGTTACCCATGGGTTCAATTTGACCATTTTATTTATTATGTTACATTTTATGTTAAGAAATTGAGGTCATTACACACAAAGCGGGTTCGGGGTACCACGAAGTATGTTTTATTCAGGTATAAAGCACTGGATTTTTGGGTTTGGGGCATTTCAGGTTAAGTCTTGCTTAGCTCTCTTTTCGCTTATATATAGATAGTTATTCAATGTATTTCCTAAAATAAATAAAAGTTTTAATCATGATATCCATATGAAAATTAATTGACCAATTTAAAAATAAATTCCATAAAAAGAACCAACTTCATATATAGGAAGAAATATTATATATCAGAATTTTAGGAAGGAAAGAGGTTCATAGTATATGTATCACATGACTTTTAGTTTATTAGATAGCAATCAAAATGCTAATGAGGTACTACTTGGTACCCAATATTTTCTCTTCTCTCTTTATTCGGTAAGTATTTCACTTTCTTTATTTTTCCCATAAAGTCTGACCGTACTTTCATACATCAAATGAAAATCATTAATGTAAGAAAAATAAATACATTTCATGATTAATAAATAAATAAAAAAGAGCAATCTAGTTCACAAAACTCTCGTGTATGCAGGGTTTGAGAAAAGGGCGGACTACAATGGGTTTATAGTATGCAATCTTACCTTACATTTTTGTAAGAGACGATTTTCATGTCTCGAACCCGTGACCTCCGTACAACATTTCATTTAAAAATTAAAATTTAAAATAATCATTTAAAACTCTTCAATTGTACATGATTGGAAAATAAAATTAAAAATATCAAAATATAATCTATCTTAAATTGTTCCACAAATTAAGGTAAGTCAAAATATAATATAACTATCTTCTCTCTAATTACTTCAAAACAATTCAAAATAACCCAACTAATTTGTAAGCGATCACAAAGTTTTGGCAATAATTAAAATATCAGTAATTCATCATTTCAAATAATTAATTTGGAACAACATTTGCTCAAATAATAAAAATTATCTAAAAAAACTTAAGATAGTGTTTAGGAGCATTGATTTCAAGTCTTGAATTTTGATTCATACGAATTAGAAAGAAATTTAATATAATAATGCCCCATATTTTATCCAAATTTTATATAAATTTGAATTTAAGATCTAAATTTATGCCCCCAATATAAGGTAAGGAAATTTGAGAAAAATTTTCAAATTTTAGAAGGTACAAAACAAATAGAAACATTTGAAATGAAAAATTATAAAAACTAAATATTTTGATCATCATGATACGAATAAAAAATATTAATTTTTTTTTAAAATAAATATAACACAAGAACAATGAATATAAGTCATATAATATATATTTTATAAATATATATAATATTATATGTACATTATATATATATATATATATATATATATATTTATACATGGATTTAAAATTAATTTGTAATCGAGTTTAGATCAAGTTTAAAGAACTTGTAGCCAATTCCAGTTCGAATTTAATAATTTTAAGATTGATCGAGTTCGAACCGAATTACGAGTTTAATATTTTCAAATCGAGTTGAATTCGAATATTTTACGGTTCAACTCAATTCAAGTTGAATCAAATACACCTCTATCAAGCACTTTCAAATCAATATCCATATTGTGAAGTTACTTGAGAGAAAAGAAGTCCCAATGTGGAAGCACTTGCAAAAACTAATTAAACTATAAAATTAACATTTTCTATCACTTAAAAAATATGATTAATCAACAATAATATATTATAGAATATAATAAAAAAACAAATTACTATTGATTTATGTTAATGGAATGATCTCCTGTCTTGGCAATTTCAATATTAACATAATTAATTGCTTTCAGCTTCTAATTAACAATTATATATATTATTGTCGTAAATGAAATGAAAAGGGAATTATAGAAAAATTAAAGTAAAGAAATTTGGAGTTATAGAAATTCAGTAATCTAGTTCTTTAAGAACTAAATGTTGCTAATCATCTTTTTTTTTTTTTTTAATCTCAATTTTGGTTGTAAAACATGTCCTTATATAGGTAAAAATTATATTGACATCTCAAAGGTCAATTACATAATGAACCATTATGTGGACATACCAAAAGTTATAACTAATTCTCAAGATAGTTATGCACATGTATAATATACACGTTTTACAACACTTCTCCTTGGATGACCATACACTATGTATATGTCTCGTTAAAACTTTCGCTAAGGAAAACCCTGTGGAACTAAACATTAACGAAGGAAAAAGAGTACAGTATTCATACTTCCTCTAAAAAATACAATCAATTAAGAAATGTCTTTAAGTTGTCGCATTCCAATGTTATGTACATGCTTTTTGAAAATTGAAATTGGCAATACTTTTGTGAATAGATCTGCTAAGTTGTCACTTGAACGAATTTTACAAATGTCACCATCTCCTTTCTTCAAGAGTTCATGAATGTAAAAGAACTTTGGTGAAATATGTTTAATTTTATACTTTGGTGAAATATGTTTAATTCTATCACCTCTTATGTACCCACCTTTGATTTATGCAATACATGTTGCATTGTCCTCGTACAATATTGTTGGCTTGTCGTTCTCCAGTGATAATCCAATTTTCCCTTTAATGTGTTGGATTATAGTTCTTAACCATACACATTCACGACTTGCTTCGTGAACTGCCAATATTTCTGAATGGTTTGAAGAAGTAACAGTGATCGTTTGCTTTATAGATCACCATGAGATAGCAGTATTGTGATACCCTATGGATGAAATACTTAAAAAGGATTAGATGTTACTACCCATATCAACAAGGTGCACCTTTCTTTTCGGGAGCTTTCCTATAAGAACTCCATAATTAAGCGTGCTTGATTTGGAGTAATCTTGGGATGGGGATCACCTGGGAAGTTTTCTTAGGAAGTGTGTGAGTGAGGACAAAACACACTGAAAATGACACGTGTTGGTTTGTGGGACGTTACATTATGGTATTAGAGTAATGTCCAGCCGGAAGTGTGATTAATTTCACATCGCTTGGATATGAAAATGTTAGAGTATTAGGTTAGAGATGATTTATACCAGAGTATAGGAAACAGTTAGGATAAGGATGCTAAATGGATGGGTTAGGTTAGGTATTGAGAAGTAGGTATGGTGTAGGGAAGTATATGATTTTGTCTTATAGCTTGGAAGCAGAAATCCCTTGGTGGACTTTTGTGATTTTCTGATTCAGTCGAAAGTTTCTGAAAACCACGATAAATCCATCGACGGTGATGTTTCTTAGCCGTGAGACTGGTCCTTATATGGAGAACTTGGATGTATATTGGATTTAAAGTATATAATTGTGTTGTTGAGATTATGGTGTGGGATATGATAAATCGTAGAATTATGGGAATGAAAGATCGGGTAACAAATTTCGAGGATGAAATTTCTTAAGGAGGGGAGAATGTAAAGACTCGAAAAATTAAAAGGATTAAAATAATTTGAAAATAAATAAATAAATAAATAAAATAACAGATAAATAAATAAAATGAATGGCGTGGGAAAAAGAAGAAAAAAAATTAAAATTAAAGAAATTAAATTAAATTAAGATGAATTAAATAATTAAAATTAAAGAAATTAAGCCATGAGACTAGTCCTTATATGGAGAACTTGGATGTATATTAGATTTAAAGTATATAATTGTGTTGTTGAGATTATGGTGTGGGATATGGTAATTCGTAAAATTATGGAAATGAAAGATTAGGTAACAAATTTCGAGAATGAAATTTCTTAAGGAGGGGGGAATGTAAAGACCCGAAAAATTAAAAGGATTAAAATAATTTAGGAAAAAATAAATAAATAAAATAACAAATAAATAAATAAAAGGAATGGGGTGGGAAAAAGAAGAAAAAAAATTAAAATTAAAGAAATTAAATTAAATTAAGATGAATTAAATAATTAGTTATTAAATTAAAATATTTTACATTGTATTTAAAAAAAAAAAAACTATTTAGAATGATATATATATATATATATATATATATATATATATATATAAAGTAAAAGAAAAAAGAAGAAGCAGGAGAAGAATAGAGGCGGCAACGCCCCCCCCCCCCTTTGAAACTTTTCTGTGTGTCTGCGCGTCCGTCTCCGCCTCTCTCCTTCTCTCAATTTATCGGCGAGTTTGCGACGGATTGGGAAACAGAAGGTGTCATTGGAATCCTAGTTCCGCTGCCAATATTTCTACTAGAACAAATTTTTCATGGGAATGGGTTAGGTACTGCTCCTCAGGAAAGGTAATTTTTTCTCATATTCTCAATTTTGCTGTTAATATGCGGTTAAATCGTCGTCGTCATTTTGGCGTAGGTAATTTTTCAATTGAGGTTTTCTAGGCCCCATTCCAAAGCGTGAGTGAGATTTGAGAAATTTGGTAATTTGGCTATAGTTAAGGGAATTATGACCCTAAGAAATATTTAAATAATATTTTATTTAGGAATAATTTATTGGAATTAGGAATTTAATTTCAGGGTCTGGGTGAGCGCTGCAGGTTTTTTTCAAAGTCTCTGTTGGCGTAGTTCAAGAAATAAGGTAAGGGAAAAAATATATATTAAATCATAATTTTTATGAATTTAATGAAAAAATAAATTGTGTTATATATACGTGTATATGTTTCGGTATGGGTAAAATGCCAACTATTTAAATTATATTTTTTTCGAGTTTAAGGTTGTTTATTAGCTATGTATATGTGAAAATGAATTGATGAAAGTGAGAAATATTTTCAGGATAATTATGTAAGAAATGAAAGGTATTTTCAGTATATAAACATTAAACGTTGGTTGGATTATTTTATAGGCATTGTATGAATTTTATTGCTAAATTGTGTGGCATGAGTAAATAGAATGTTGTATGGAAATATATGTTAAATGTATGAGATGCAGGTTAAGTAAGTAATGCATTGTGAATAAAACATGACATGAACTATGTTGCTTGTGTGTGTTAATGCAACTATGTAAACAGTTGAAAGATGCTTGGTAAATGTACAACAACTGAAAGCTGGGTTAGCAGATTCTAGCGCATTTCTATGTGGACTAATTGTTAGTAGATCTAACTCATTTCTATGTGGACTAACTGTAGCAGATTCTAGCGCATTTCTATGTGGACTAACAAATGATGGCTAAAGAACGGCTGTTGTACAAATGAATGAAATAAAATGACAAGGAATGACAATGCAGTGAAATAAAATGTGAAACGTGATATGAATGGGAAAGAGTCACTTAAAGTGAAATGCAATGCAATGCAATGTTAAGCTATGAATATGAACAGATGTGTATGATTGAATAATGATAGAAAGAATGATGTATTATGATATTAGAAGTATGTATGTACGTAGAACATGTTACAAATGGGCGAGGCGTACCTTTCGCCTGAGGGCTTGCAGAGTAAAGCAAGTGCACTAGTAGTTACAGATGTGACAGTAGCCGCATAACGTACTAGAGCAGAGGGAACCTACTTGTATGGGCGGGTAGATTTCCCTATCCTTAGGGCCTTCGCCGATAAACTTTTGTATGAATTGTGTGAGTACGAGATCAATTTATCACTTGAGGGTTTACTGAGTAAGGTGAGTGCCCTAGTATGCTTTAGCTGCGACCTTTGGGTTGTCTAAATATCAGAGTAGAGGGGTGCTACTTGTATGGGCGGGTAATCACCCCTATCCTCGAGTAATCTCGTGGGTTAAATATTTGCATGTGTTTGAATAGGATCAGAGAATGATTTCAAAAATTGTGTTAACGATTTTTAAATGTTAAATATTATGTTGTTTATAAACTCATGTTGGTCACACGCTGTTTTAATATATTGTTTCTTCCTTTACTGAGATGTGTCTCACCCAAATATAAATTTATCTTTTTCAAGATTTCCTCGAGATCGAGCTTTGAAAGCTCGAGGTTTTTATAGCATTATTGGGAAATAGAAAAAGAAAAGGGTATATTTCTATGTTAATTTTGGGATGCAAATATTTATGTTTTACGTCCTTATATTTTAAGTCTATGGAGAAAATGAATGATTGTGAAAATACTGATATGCTTTTGGAGATGTATGTGTATATGGAAATGCAGGTGTTGGATGGATATTTTGGATTATAGATAGAAATTAGTAAACTCTGGTATTATGTTATATAGAGATTATGATTATATTTTCCACTGCGTATATTATGGATTATGATTTATCAAGATATAATCAAGTATAAAGTGCCGGACCCAAGTTTAAGGGTTCGAGGCGTTACAAGTATCACCACATGTAAAATATAGTTTGTTTGTGATCGAGCTTTATGAGGATCAAAAAGATAGCCAACATCAGCATATCCTTTCAGCACATACTTTACTCCCTTTGCGTAAAACAAACCCATATCATATGTGCCTCGGAGATAATGAAGAACATGTTTTACTCCATTCCAATGTCTCTGAGTTGGTGTAGAACTAAACCTTACCAACAAATTTACCACAAAAGCTATATCTGGTCTAGTGCAATTTGCAAAATACAATAGTGCTCCAATTGCACTAAGATAGGGTACTTTAGGACTAAGGATTTCTTCATCATCTTCTCGAGGACGAAGAAGATCCTTTTTCATATCATGTGAACGAACAACCATCAAGGAGCTTAATGGATAAGATTTATCCATATAAAATTGTCTTAAGAATTTTTTCTACATAAGATGATTAATGAATAAGAATTCCACTTGTTAAATATTCAACTTGAAAACCAAGACAAAATTTTGTCTTCCCAAAATCCTTCATTTCAAATTCTTTCATTAAATAGTCAATAGTCGTTGAGATCTCTTTTAGAATTCCTACTATGTTTATTTCATCAACATAAACTGCGACTATAGCAAATCGAGAATTTATCTTATTGATAAAAACACAAGGACAGATGAGATTGTTTTTATATCTAATTTTCAACAAATATTCACTTAGACGATTGGATCACATTCATCCAGATTGCTTCAGTCCATACAAGGATCTTTGTAATTTAACAGAGTACATTTTCCATTATTTGGATTATATGCTTCGGGTATTTTAAATCCTTCAGGGATTTTCAAATATATGTCATTATCCAATGAGCCATACAAGTAAGTTGTTACTACGTCCATGAGGCAAATGTCAAGTCCTTCAAAAACCGTTAAACTAATCAGAAATTTGAAAGTAACTACATCCATAACAGGGGAATAGGTTTCATTATAACCTATACCAAACCTTTGTGAGAAACCTTATGCTACAAGACGTGTCTTGTATCTCACAATTTCATTCATTTCATTTCTTTTACGCACAAAAACCCATTTATACTCAATAGGTTTAACATTCTCAGGTGTTTGGACTACTAGTCCAAATACCGTATGTTTGGCTAATGAGTCTAGCTCAACATGTATTACTTCTTTCCATTTTGGCCAATTATTTCGATATTAACATTCTTCTACAGTTTGAGGTTCAGGCTCATTATCATTAATAATTTTTGAAGCAATCACATATGCAAACACATTGTCAATAACAACTTCATTTCTTCTCCACATATTTCCAAATTTTAATGAGATATTATAACTTTCCGGTGCTAAAAACACTTATGGTGTTGCTTTCGTGGAAATATGGGATTGCTGTTCTATATTTTTTTTAACCTCTTCTTGAGTATTAATGACCTCTTTCGGAGTGTCACTTTTATTCATTTCCTTTTTCTTTTAAGGAATAGTATCCTTTGCACCAATTGGTCTACCACGCTTCTGGAGCATTTTAGATTCATTAGATGCTATTCCCATTGGGTGTTCTTCAGGAGCAATCTATTAGCTTTTTTAGTATGATCTTTGGTTTTGATAATGACAAACCACGAGTTACTTATGTGTGTATCTAGTGATTGAACATGTTAAAATTCAACGCACACATAAGGGGACTGAGAATGGAAGTCAAAGACGCATAAAGCTCATATAATCAGGGGTTTTGCATGAAGATTAAAAAGTAAAGAAGATCAAAAAGAAGACATTTTGATTTTATTTGTATATGCATTTAGGTTTTTATATTTTGGTTTGTAATAAATGCATGAATCCTACATAATATATTTTGAATGCTCCCGTAGACAGACCTTAGTGTTGACTAAGGTCGACCGACGTCAGGTTTTTTAGGCTTAATTAAAATTCCTAGACCTTAGATAGACCCTAGGTCCTTGCACAAGCACTTAGGAAAGTCCCCACTATTATATATGCAATCAGGGGAAATCTATATTTAAAAATAGGACTTAGAACATAAAATGATAAGGTTTCGGGCGATTGAACCTTGGCGTTGAAAACGCCTTAGTCGACAAAATGAGTAGAAAGTCAAATTGTTGACCTATCTTCGGGCGACCAAACTAAAATGAACTGAGTGTTCTCAGTCAACCGAACTTTTAATGCTAACTTTTCCACTTGCCTCGGGTGCCCAAACTTCACGTTCAAATTCACCTTAGGTGTCACGCTCCGAACCCGCAGATGGGTCCCAAGTGTGAATATAGTAACCTAACTTGTCTCTATATCAATTAAATATACATGATACAATACTGAATGAGGGTCCGACCCCATGGGGTACACGTAAACCCTATACACATTCACATACATATCCATACTCATCAAATATGCAACGAAAAAATGTTCTTTTTATACATACATTATACCATGCCAGATTCTATACAGAACTAGGATATATGTTCCCAAAATTTCAGTACATACTCTGGGCGTCTACAAAAACCCAACAATGACAACCCGGTTACAAAACACATGCTTACACATGTACTAAACACAGCAAACCGACACCTCTGCTTCCGGATACTAGGATGCTAGTTTCGGCTACCCGAAGGACCTGAAAAATATTTATATATTCGGGATGAGACATCTTTCAGTAAGAAAAGAAAATAGGTTATATCAGTGTGTAGCATACGAGTGTTATTTTGATGTAAAACATAACACTATACGATACAATTTAATACAATCCAATACAATTCAATACAATTCTAGTATTTTTCACAATCTAGTTCCAATACATATGATAACTAAACATACGGTCAGTGTCGTCACACTAAGCACACAATTACCCTACGATAACCAAATCCTTATAACGATAATGTTGCCAATACAAGCACCCGATAACCTGTGATAAACGAAGCCTCACAGTGATATCATTGCCAATACAGTGCAACGCACACCCATCGGTGACCAGCCGAAAAGAACAAGCGATATTTCACACCATCGGATATAGAGTCAAACACTCTCGCCTATGGTAATTAGCTGAGACATGGCGTCAGCATACGGTAATTAGCCGCCCCTAGCTGATTCAGCGTACGGTAATTAGCCGCCCCTAATTGATTTAGAAAACCTGGAATAATTTTGAAACTCATGTCCCTATACTCATCAGCATACGATAATTAGCCACCCTTACCTATTTTTGCAAAAAACCTGGAACATTATACATACAACAGTTCATTCCACACTTATTTGGAATACGGCAAATCATATCGTTTTCAGTTCAAGAATACAGTTTAATACAAATATGGGTACAGTAATCTCAATACTACAATTTTAATACAACATACAATTTCCCAAACAAAATAGAGATGATACCCAAAACCCTCAATTTTTTCCTGAAAACTATAACCCGAAAATCCCACATTTTTACCCTATAGATTTCCCCAAATAAGTAACCAAAACATACATATGATCGTAAACTATAGGTTTATCGATCTTGATTTCAAAAATAAATTAATATAAACAAAATCCCCTTACCTTTTCCCGAATACTAAACTACGAACTCTATGGCTCCAAAACTATGAACTGAGACACCAAAACCTAAACAACCTAGAACAATACTTCCTTACAATTCTTACTACTACACATATTCCGAAACGAAATTGAAATTAGACCCTTATCTCAATTTTGGGTCAAAACCCAAAAATCCTTGAAACGACTTTTCGATCCGCTAAAAACGTGCAGATTCCTCCCCTGATCCATGTAGTAGCGTCGAATTGTCGAATCAGGCGACGAACAACGAATAATCGAAAAGAGAGAGAGAGAGAGAGAGAGAGAGAGAGAGAGAGAGAGAGAGAGAGAGATGTGTGTGTGTGTGTGTGTGTGTGTTTGAGGTTTCTTAGCAACTAAGCAAAGCAATAGGATATTTATAGCCCCTTTGACCCGACCAACCTCGTCGACGAGATGGCGCCTTCGTTGACGAATCATCCATACATTTTTTCAACAAACCGCCCCCTTCGGCGACGAACCCGATTTCGATATTTTACAACGTGTTCGATATCTCTTCGTCGACGAGGCTCTGAATTTCGGTGATGAAGAGTACGAGGGCCTTCGTTGACGAGAACAATGGCTTTGTTGACGAAGCCTGCAAAATTTACCTTTTTACCCTTTTTTCATTTATTCAATCTACATATATCAGGTCGGGTTCTTACATCGAGCGACCGAATGTTGAAGTTCAGCAGACCGAGCTTCTGATCAGGTGACCGAACCTCGAGTAGGTTGGAAAATCACCTAGTTCAGCCACCCAAACCTGTCATCGGACACCTGAACATGAAAAATACACTTTTCTTCATATGTCTATTTGGGCAACCGAACCCAATGTCAGGGCGACCGAATCTCTCAAGTTTTCACATTTTTACCATGGGTAATTAAGGGTAATTGGGATTAAACTTTAGTTAAACTTTTCTAAAATTCTTAATAGATACCCAACGGTCATATTTTGTTGAAAAACTATAAATACCCCCTCATTTGCTTTGATTAGCAACTTTGATTAGAAAATATTTTCTCTCAAATATTTTTAACTTCTTGTTAATCAAAGTTCCCCCAACTTATTTTTTATTGGCAAAACTATTTCTTGGGGAAAATCTTTTACTCTCCAACTCTCTTTATTATTCTTTGGAAAATCTTTTGAAAGAGAGCATCTTTATTTTAGGGCATTTCTTTTTTCATCCATGCTTTCATACAAAAAGTTTTATATTGCAAAAATCATTTGAAAAATCAAAATCCTAAGTTCTCCGATTATTCTTTGAAAATAATTTTTTGAGAGAATATTTTATTAGGGTCAAATCTTTGAAGTATATATTGTATACATTTTCTTCAAATATTGAAAATATCGCTTTAAGAAAAACACCGTTACTCTACTGAACATAAATTATATCATATTAGAGTGTGCATTTTATGAGCTTAAATGTGTACATCTCAGCTTATTATTTGAAGCATGTAATATGTATAAAAAAATATTTTTAATATATTAGTTAGGTTTAACCTAAATTGAACTGAGGAGTCTTAGCCCCATAAGTGAGACCGGTATGGTTCAGCCCGTAAATTGAATTGGGGAAGCTCAACACTATAAGTGAGACCGGTTCGGCTCAACCTAAAAATTGAATTGGGGTTTTCCTCACGCCGTAAGAAGAGGATGTAAACGGTTTATGCCCCGCCTGTTTAAGTGAATAGGATTAGTGTAATCCTTGGGGGGTATGCCTAAGGCGGGGACGTAGGCTGCTTTGGCCAAACCTCGATAACAAATATCGTGTGTCGCTCTCTCTCTCTCTCTCTCTCTCTCTCTCTCTCTCTCTCTCTCTCTCTCTCTCTCTCTCTCTTGTTTAAATTCGCGCACTTGAATTTCCGCATGTGTGTATGCTTTCATTTGTCGTTATAATTATTTGCATGCACACCTTTATCTTAAATAAGATATGTTTCACGTGTATGTCTACTTTTATTGTTTTATTAATTTACTTACATACATGAAAATGGGATATTATTTGTGGTGAATTAGCGTAAATGTTTAATTAGCCGAAATTTTTTTAAAACTCAATTCATCTCCTCTTGGGATCACTCCAATTCCAACACAATCAATCTAGCAGGAATATTTGCGGTTAGAACATGTGATTGAGTGACCCTTTTTGTGTTTGTAAAAACATCTGGCAATTAATTTGCAATATTCTGCAAATGAATTATTCTTTGAACTTCAAGTTCACATTGATTTGTGCGTGTATCAAGATTAGACAAAGTTGGTGTGTTCCAACAAATTTCTTGTGTTTTTAATCTTTTACCTTTTCCTTCTCCTAATGACGGGAAAACTGATTCATCAAATTGACAATCTAGAAATCTTGCTCTAAAAAAATCACTTGTTAGTGGTTCAAGATATCTAATTATAGAATGAGAATCAAAACCAACATAAATACCAAGCCGATGTTGTGGTCCCATCTTACTTCGTTGCGCAGATGCAATAGGAACATATGCTGCATAGTCAAAAATTTTAAAATGAGATATATTAGGTTGGTGGTTAAACACAAGTTGTGAAGGTGAAAACTTGTGATATACAGTTGGTCTAATTCTAATCAAAGACGCAGCATGCACTATAGCATGACCCCAAGTAGATGCAGTAAGCTTTGATCGCATAAGCATAGGTCTAGCAATAAATTGTAAATGCTTAATGAAAGATTCCGCTAAACCATTTTGTGTATGAACATGTGCAATAAAATGTTTAACACTTATTCCTATTAACATGCAATAACCACAAAATGCTTTTGAAGAAAATTCACTTGCATTATCTAAACGGACAATATGAATGGGATGATCAAGAAAACTTGATCTTAACTTTATTATTTGAGTAAAAAATTTGGCAAAAACAACATTACGAGTTGAAAGTAGACAACCATGTGACCATCAAGTGGAAGCATAAATTAAAACCATAAAATATCGAAATGGTCCGCAAGATGAATGGATTGGGCCACAAATATTTTCTTGTATTCTTTGCAGAAAAGATGGAGACTCTAAAAGTAATTTAGATAGAGAAAGTCTAACAAGTAGTTTTCCTTGAGCACAAGAAATACAAAAATAATCACTAGGTAAAAGAACTTTTTGATCTTTTAATGGACATCCATGTGTATTTTCAATGATTCGTCGCATCATAGTTGAATTAGGATGGTCAAGATGATCATGCCAAAGTATAAAACTACTAGGCTCAGAGCACTTCCGGTGCATAAAATTTGACTTAATCATCCTTATTTTTGTGAAATATAGGCTAGATGAAAAACTTGAAAAATTTTCCAATATGATCTTCTAATTTGAAACTGTAGATGTAATTAAAAGATATTCCATATCTACTTCATTTTTTGTTTTAACATGATATCCATTGTGACATGTATCTTTAAAACTTAGTAAATTTCTTCAAGATCTACTAGAAATACAACGCATCATTAATATACATTTTTTTCCCATTTGAAAACATAATATGAACTCTTCCAGAGCCCTCTATTACATTTGCAGAGTCCGATATTGTATTAACATTAATTTCAGCTAATGTTAATTGTAAGAAATATTTTTTAACACGAAGAATTGTGTAAGTTGTGTCATTGTCCACCAAATACATGTCATTCTCCATTTTATCAAGTTTATTTTGCATGTTCTAGTAAATGAAAAATAAAATTTAAGAATTAAGAAAGATAACAAAATATTACCAAGCGTATTATATGTAAGACTTTTAAAAATTACATAAATTTTTTTTTTCCAAAATAACATAAACATGAAGTTAATTTAATAGTAGACATTTCCATCCCCAATCAAATGATCAATTTTGCCACTATGATTTTAAAAAAAATTAGAAACATCAAAATCAACATCCAAATGAGACTCATACTTAGGATCAATGGGTTTATACAAATTCACTTCGACATTTTTCCCTTTTCCTTTTAACGATGCCTTGTAAAGATCAACTAGGTGTTTAGGAATACGACATATTCAAGACCAATGACCTTTTGTTCCACACCTATAACAAATATTGTCATTATTTTGTACTTTATTATTTTGTTTAGAACTTTCTTTATTCTTTGCCCATTTCCTTTGAGTCTTTTCAGCACCTTTGCTTTCAAACTTTGAAGGATGATCATTACGGGTCCAACAATTTTTCCTACCACGACCTCTTTTACCACTACGACCTCGTCCATGACCTTGAAAAGAGGCCACATTTACTTCAAAGAATGGTGTTGAGCCAATTGGACGAGATTGATGATTTTTTAACAAAAACTCTTTATTCTATTCAGCCACGAGTAAACAAGAAATTAGCTCAGAATATTTTGTAAATCTACACTCATGATATTACTGCTGCAAGAGCACATTCGAGGCATGAAAAGTTGAATATGTTTTTTCTAACATATCATCATCAGCAATTTTTCTCCACAACTTCAATTGAAAACTAATTTTAAATAATGCTGAATTATATTCACTTACAGTTTTAAAATCTTGCAGTCGCAAGTGTATCCAATCATATCGAGTTTTTGGAAGAATTGCTATTTTTTGGTGTTCATATCTCTCCTTCAAATTATTCCAATGGACTAATGGGTCCTTAATAGTAAGGTACTCAATTTTCAATTCTTCGTGTAAATGGCATCGAATGAAAATCATTGCCTTTACGTGATCCTGTAGGGATGCTTGGTTTTCTTCTTCAATTGTACTATCAAGATTCATAACATTAAAGTGAATTTCATCATCAAGTACCCATGATAGATAATTTCTTCCAGAAATATCAAGGACAACGAATTCAAGTTTTGTGAGGTTTGATATCATAAAGTCACTTTGAAAAACAAATAAAAATTTAAAGTCAGGTAAATATTAAAATGAAAATATTATTCTCACATATATTTCAACATAAAAACATTTAAGAACATGTATTCAAGATAAGAGATATAGCTAACACATAAATATAGTTTGACAAAAAAAAAAAAAAACTAAAGTTATATAAATAAAAAATGTTGAAAAAAAAAGACAAAATTCCTACCTTGAAATAATACTAACAAAATTTAAAAGATTCTGTTATACCATTAGAAACTTAATCGTGCTGATAACGTGTTGTAAATTAAATAAAGAGAGAATTATAAAAATATTAAAGTAAATAAAATTTGAACTATAGAAATTTAGTAGTTCAGTTATTCAAGAACTAGATATTACTAATCATCTCTTTTTTTTTCTTTTTTTTTTATCTCAATTTTGGTTGTAAAATACGTCCTTATATAGGTAAAGATTATATTGGCATCCCAGAGGTCAATTACATAATAAACCATTATATGGGCATACCAAAAGTTATAACATATTCTCAAGATAGTCATCCACATGTATAATATACACGTTTTACAATAATTAAGATATGAGTTTTCGTCGACATTATTCCCTTTTAATAAAATATGATAGTTTCAATTAAAATTTTGTAATTATTGTAATTCATTGTGATCTTCTAATTGACAACAGCATAATACAATAAATGATAAAATTATATATGATTCTTATTTATGTTTAAAAAATATATCAATATTATTTATTATTAAAAATAATATAGTTCAATAAATAATAAAATAATTTATGGTTATTAATTTATGTTAACATTATTCCCTATTAGTTAAATCAATAGTTGTATTAATATTTTAAAATTAAAAATTCATCATTATTAATTTCAAACATAAAAATATTTCCTATGAGTTCAAATAATTTTAAAAGGCACTTAGGTTTCGAAAAGTATGACTTCTGAATTAAATCTTTGAGGATTAGCCTAAAAATTAATTAAAATTATATACAGGATTATGATAATTAAATTATTCAGAAAAGTCAACATTTCCTGGTTGGACTTGCGGGTCAATTAAATCTAGCTTAATAAATTAAATCATAGGTTAAGGTAAATGATTTTTTAATTATTTTCTTTTTCATTGGGTTGGACTTTTCCATCCTCAAAAAATAAAGAAGAGAAAAAAGAGCAGAGACCTTGAAATGTTCAGCTCCATCTCCAGGAATTCATTATCAGGATCAAGAAAATTTTTTCTTCGTCTTATCGCGTGAAGAAAAAGTTCGAATTTTTTTTTCTCATCCTTGTTGGGTCTAATGGTCTTCCCAGGCAAGCGTAGGGGTGGGAACTTGGCTGAAGTAAATAAGAAAAAAAACATGGAACCATTTTCAATGGCCACTGCAAGTCTTTGCTTTGAAAAAAAAAAAAAATTCTACTGTGGCACAAGTATTTTGGTTTACTTTTATAATTCATTTCAAACTTCTAAAAATATTGAAGAAAAGAAAGAAAAATATGAGAGGCTTCGTTTTTTTTTTAAATGTTTGATTATGAAAGAAAGTGTAATAGAAAATTAAAGTACAAAGAATTAATAAACAAAATTTTAATTTTACGTATCCTTACCATTTATTTTAATTTTTTTTAATTTTAGTTATATCATAATAATTTTTTATTTTAATTATTAGGTCTGGGTATCCCTCCTACATGGAGAAACTCATTTAACCCTTTGCCCATTTTCTTTGGGCTCTTTATTGGGCTCTTTTAGAGGTCTTTTTACACCTCATTTAAGTAAAGAAAATTAGTGTTGAAAGTATAAATTCAAGTAGAAAAGTGAGAGAAAGTGTGCGACAGAAAGAGGGAGAGCTCCCATCATCCATTCAAATTTTTCAATATGGGACAAGCTTACAAG
This sequence comes from Malania oleifera, assembly GCF_029873635.1. Lineage (NCBI taxonomy): Eukaryota > Viridiplantae > Streptophyta > Magnoliopsida > Santalales > Ximeniaceae > Malania > Malania oleifera. The sequence goes on from NC_080419.1 coordinate 9,846,728, forward strand.
TGGAATTTTCAACAATCTCACCCTCACTTATAAGTTTCAACTGCTTTCTTTTGAACGGAAATCGTCTCCTTTATAACGCTCCGACCCACCACGTGGAGTCTAGATGCTATTTTAGTGACGTCTGTGTACTTGATACCATAGTCAATACAATACAACGAAAATAATGAAAAATTCTCTAACATACATTACCAGAGTGTTAAACTATTTTTATATACAAGGGTCTCCAAGAAAATTCATATTACAACTTATAACACAATACAAAAAGAAAATTCAGTCTATACCCACTGCATACATAAACTAAACGGCTAGCTCGGCCCCTCTAGTCTGTTAAACACAATCTTTAGTGTTTCCTAAAAAGATAATTTTTATATTAGGGTAAGACACTTCTCAGTAAGGAAGACTCAGTTAAAATCAATGTGTGGCTAGCATGAATTTTAGTGTATACTAAAAATAACCGGTTCCTCATTTAACCGAAAATATCATTTAAAAACATATAGTCATTCCATAGAGTTGAAAATATCATTTTTCCTTTCCATAGTATAAACTAGTTCAGTAAATATTTAACATCATTTACATAAATCAACAGATATGCATATAAGACAACTCCCTATGACTAACGTCATTTACTTCCCCCATGGCACGGGTTGTGCGGCCTGAAGATTGGATTAAGCTTCAGTGATCAGCCCAAAACAAAGTCAAAACATCATCCTCTGCAAGTACGTCTGCAGACATCTTCAGCCAAGTTGTAGGTCCAACGCTCTTACTTCAACCTCACGCAAGCAATCGACTGAGACCCCCTTACACTTCTATCCAAAACAGTGTGGGTGCACATTGTCTAATAATCAATTACTAGCAATGGTACCGTACTCACAATACACTGGTCCCTAGGGTTCCTAAAGCATATCATGCAATTTAAGTGAATAAAAGAGTAGTATAAATCATTTCATTTCAACTACCATTTAATAAATACCCGGACCCCGCCCTTCAGTTACACCCAGCTCACAGCCATCAAATAAAACCTGGCCCCTGACCATCATATAAAACCCGGCACTCGGCCGTCATATCACATCCCTGCATTATTCATAAGCAGTTCCAGTATGTTTCACAAACAGGTCTAGTATGTTTCACAACCATTCTCAAATTTGGTTTCACGATAAGCCATAAAATCATTCACCTACCACACAATTTCAATATTTGAAAACAGTTCAGGAGACAACCAAAGATACACAGTATTTTTAGTTCGTAAAATAACTCATATTTTCCACTGTTCGTAATATTCAAAAATATTGTACGATATATCCTAGGTTTGAAAAATCCCTGTTGAACGGTTGGTTTTCAAAATAATCTTTGAACTCATAAATAAATAAATATATAACAGTTTAATCATTTTATATTTAATAAAAATCCTGACTTAACTTAATCCCCTTACCTGAATCCTGAAAAGTCTAGTAAAAATTCCAACCCACTCCCGGAGCGTTAAAAACTCCAAACCCTGAAATCACATTATACCCATTAGAATCATCTCTACCCCAAAATTATTTAATATTCTAAGGCACACAAAATTCCCAATAACTATTTAATATTTCCTAAGCCTATAAATTCCAAATAAATAATTAAATTCCCAAAAATAGAAAATTTTTTAAATTTCATAAATTTTACCCTAGTCTTGGAGTGGTACTTAAGAAACCCAAATTGAAAATTCACCCTGATTAAAATGACGATGATCAATGTTAGGACTCCATGGTGGTGTCCAATCGTTGATTTGACTTAGATTTAAGGAAAAACTGAAGAAAGGAAAAGAGTTTACCTTACCTTAAAGTGGTGCCTACGTCGCTCCTACGACAAATTCACTCCGATAGGAATGTTGGTGGATGAAAATGGAACTCAGTCGATCGGCACCCGTTTGGCCGACGAAATTGAGGAAAGAGAAAGAGAGAAGACGAGGAGATGTTCAGGGGGGGCGGCCTCTCTCGAAGAAAAAAATCAATCCTTCCTATATATATATACACACATATATATAATATAATATAATATAACATTAGATTATTATATTATACTATTATATTATATTATATTATTTAATTAATTTAATTAATTAATTATTTATTTATTTTTACACTTCCATGCATATTAATTTTCTGGGGTATTACATTCTCCCCTCATATAAATTTCATCATTGAAATTTGCTAACTATTACCGATCACATTCTTAACTCAAGATCCCTATCTATAGAAGAGTCGGTCGCCACCCACATAGCTGCCCCGTCCCAAGTTTATTAACTACCCTCACTTATGGTGGAGGAATACCGTCGTTACGTACAATGTCTTCATAACTAATCTCTTCCCAAAGACCATTCATAAACAAAACCAATAACAAACTAGATAAACAAACCTACTCTAAATAACGTATACTCAAAACCATACACCTACCTACCTAGTGCTAAGCCTCACTGAAAAGTTGTGGATACTTCTGGCGTTTATTCGTTTTTCACTTCCAAGAAGTCTCCTCTAGAATGGTCCGCTTAATCTCAGCGTCATTCGATACACATAGCCTAGTGTGAAATCTAAGAACTTCATCCTAAAAAACATTGAAGTCTGTTTGCTGCTCACCTCGTATCTTTTCTACAATTTCCATCAACTCTGCTTCTTTTAGTTGAGTTGTCTTGATCATCTCCCATAAGATCGGTTAAACCACTAGACTAGAAATGAACATCTGATGATTCCCTTCCACTAACTCTACACCTAACCTCTACAGGTCCATCATGATTTGATGTGAAGCTAAAACTGCCAAGGCTGACGCACCCACTGATTTCTGACTCAACGCATCGGCTACCACGTTAGCCTTTTCTAGGTGACAGCTAATAGTGTAGTCATAATCCTTTATTAACTCAAGACATCTTTGTTGCCTCATATTCAACTCTTTCTAGGTGAAGAAGTACTTGAGACTCTTATGGTCAGTAAAGATCTCGCACCTTTCACCGTATAGGTAGTGTCTCTAGATCTTAAATGCAAAAACTACTGCTGCCAACTCTAAGTTATGCATATAATAGTTCTTTTCGTATTTTTTCAGTTGGCGAGAAGTGTACACGATGAATTTTCCTTACTGCATCAAGACATATCCAAGTCCTTTCTGTGATACGTTGCTGTAAATAACAAATCCACCCTCACTTGATGGAATGGTTAACACTGGAGCAGTGACTAGATGCTACTTCAACTCCTGAAAACTCTTCTCACATTCACCGGTCCAGTCAAACTTCACATTTTTCCTCATGAGCCATGTCAAGGGGCCTGATAACTTGGAGAATCCCTTAATAAAATGGCGATAATATCCGATAAGTCCCAAGAAACTCCTAACCTCCTGCACGTTCTTTGCCATTGCCCAATCAACTATGACTTCTATTTTGCTTAGGTCCATTGAAATCCCCTCCCTGGACACTACATGTCCTAGAAATGCAACTTGCTTGTTGGAATTGGTGTGTTCCCAAAAGGGGAGGGGGTGAATTGGAGATTTACAAATTCTTCCTAAGTTCAACTAATCCAGCAACAATATTACACAACCTAGGGGCAGTCTAAATACGTATGAAATTGCAGAGATGATATATCAATCAATTTTCAGTACATGCAACACAATTCCGGTGTCTCTCAACCCAATACAATAACATGCCAACCAGATATGCAGTATATTCAGTAAGGAAATTAAATCAAGCACAAAGCAGAATAAACTGTAGGAAAAGTAAAAGTGACATTGAATATGTTATCGGGGTTTGGCAAACGTGCCTACGTCCCCACCTCAGCTCGCAAGCTAAAGGATTACCACTATTACTTACTTAACGGGTGGAGCAGCATTGGTTACAACCATGTCAAATTCCCAGGGCTGACCTCAACCTTTACAAACTCTCCTTATAGGGCGGAGAAGACCTTAACAATTAATCCTTACGGGCTAGATCAACACCTCCTCAGGCCTCACCTGGAATACAATCAATGAATATGAAATGTTGCGTACAATTTAAGCACTTCTACACAAGCATATATGTACTAAAATATAGTCCAGATAAATATGCACTCATAGATGATAGTATTTATGCTCAGGTGAGATCTAATGTGTAAACTCTCCAAAATATATGAGTGTATGTATATGTGAGAGTTCAACCTTTGATACAAGATATGATATTCAACAAACAATTAATCAAAGGAAGTTTAAAGCACAATCCAAATCAAATATCTCAAAAAAATTTTCAAATACTTTAAGCACAAGAGATATTTGAAAAAATATGCTTGTGAAAAAGATTTTGCACAATAAAAAACACAAACTTAATGAGTTTTGCAATAATAATGCAAAGACTCACTAGCTACAAATGTTTTACCACACAATGATTATTAGTTAAATCGAGGAAAAACCTTGGCTAAAAATCTCAATAAAAAACAATCAATCAACTAGAACAAAGAGAGTTTAAGCAAGTAGAATCAATGTAGGATCACTTAAGAGCACTCTTAAGAAACTTGATTTATTAAGAGAATAGCAAAGAAAGAGTGTATGGGGCTTTGTATTTTAAAAAATATGATCTAAAAAATTCAGAGAATTTTTAGGCTAATCCAAATGCTAATCACCCCTTAATTGAGCAAATGAACTCATATATATATATAGATATGGCCAAAATTTTAATTGTTGGGGACATCAAGGGAAATATTAGAATTGTTTTAAGTGAGTTTAATAAAATTAACCCTATTTAACCCCAATTAACCTCGATAAAAATTAGGCCAACCCGAGAGTTTTGGTTAACTGAGCCATAGGTTCGGTCATCCGAATAAACACAAGATGAAAAGTAATTTTTGAATTTCGGGTGCTTGAAAAATGATTCGGGTGACTGAATAAGGCAATTTTCCTAACTGTCCGAGGTTCGGTCGCCCATCCTTAAGTTCAGTTTGCCAAACTTCTTAGTTCGATCACCCAAGGTGAAAATGAACATGAAGTACGGGCGCCCAAGGACGTTGGAAAAAGTTAGGGTTTGAGTTCGGTCGACCGTGAACACTCAGTTCATTTGGGTTTGGTTACCCGAAGTTAGGTCAACTATTTGACCAGCCTCCATTTGGTTGACCGAGGGTTGCCCGAAGCCTATACAATTTTGAACTAAGGTTCATACTTTAATTTAAATTCACCCCTGATGACATGTGTGTTTAGGAGTGGTCCTGTGTACTTAATGTGTAGAAACCTAAGGGTCAATCTAAGGCCACCTGAGCATATAGGCCTATCATGCATGATGCAATTATTACATACCATATTATGTTATAGTTCAAAATGAAGAATATAAAAATATTACAATTACAAATAAACACAATAGTCTTCATTCCTCCTTGGGGTCACCATACACCACCACGAGATAGGATTCTTTTCAATTTCATGCGTAGAGTGAACCTACATACAAGCTCAAGGCAAACATCAATACCAAGGTATTTGTCATTATCAAAATGGGATATGACCAATTAGGTCAATACTGCTCCAGCCAGAATTCGCATTTCTTAAATTTGGCATACAACTTTCCTTTTCTCAACACCTGAAGCACTATCCTCAGATGTTCCTTGTGTTCCTCTAGGCTCTTTGAGTACACCAGTATATCATCAATAAATACTACCATGTACTGGTCCAAATACCGGTGGAAGACCCTGTCCATCAAATCCATGAACATTGCAGGAGCATTTGTCAATCCAAACGACATAACCAGGAATTCACAATGGTCATACTTGGTCCTGAATGTTATCTTCGGAACATCTTCTGAACTAACCTTCACCTGATGATACCCGGATCCCAGATTTATCTTTAAAAAACTTGTGTGCCCTTTAGCTAGTCAAACAGATCGTCTATACGAGGTAATGGGTACTTGTTCTTCACTATTACCTTATTAATTTTCCTGTAATAGATGCACATCCTCATCGACCCATTCTTCTTTTTAACAAACAACACCGGCGCTCCCTAGGGTGATAAGCTCGGTCTGATAAATCTCTTGTCAAGTAATTCCAGCAACTACTTCTTTAGCTTCTTTAATTCAGCCGGAGCCATTCTATATGGAGCCTTAGAAATAGGTGCTGACCTTGGATTTAATTCAATAGAAAACTCCACCTCGCGATCAGGAGATAATCCTAGTAAGTCCTCAGGAAAAACATCTGAGAACTCCCTTAATACTGGGATATCCTCCATTTTAATTCCCTCATTTGGTGCTTCTTTTACAAATGCAAGGTACTCCTGGCCACCTTCCAAAAGTAACCTCTTTGCCTAAATTGCTGAAAGGATTCATGGTGCAAAGTGCACACACGTCCCAATAAATTTAAACTTCTACTTCCCTGGAGGTTTGTACACTACCTCTGTTTTGTGGCAGCCAATACTCGCGTAACTAGATGCTAGCCAATCCATCCCTAAAATGACATCGAACCCATGCATGTGAAAAACAATTAGGCTAGTAGGCAGCGTTCTCCCCTAAATCTCCACTGGGTAGTCTCTGATCACCTTACTACACACCACAACTGACCTTGTCGGTGTGACCACACCTAACTCGACATCTAACAATTGAGTCTCTACCCTGCATAACTTAACAAATCCCTAAGATACGAAAGAGTGTGTCATACCTGAATAAAACAATACAATTGCACTATTCGACAAAAAGGAAATAGTACCTGTCACCACGTCGTTGGCATTCTCTGCATCCCTCGGCATAAGCAAGTACACCTGCTCTTGGGCGGTGCCCCTCTAGTGACCACCTCAGGGTGCTTGATTACCTCTCTGATACTGCGGCTGTGGAGGTGCGTAGTTCAATGCCGCGCGGCAGTACTGCGCTAGATGTCCTACCCCACACACCGGTGACAGATAGTTGGTTCTCCCTTGCACTCGCCCAAATGCCTCTAATGGCATCTAGAATAGATAGGACGCTGCAAACCCCCCTGATAGCCTTGGTACCCTATCTCCTATCGCTGGCTCGAGAAATTACTAGGCCGCTTCCATGAGCCTTGGCTAGTGTTGGTCTAAAATCCCTGAGGCAAGGGCCTTTTCTTCTGGTTTGTTGCTCTCTAGTCCTCCTGAATACTGGCCTCAACTACCATGGCCCTGTCCACCAGCTCAGAGAAACTCTAAGTCATCAATGCCACCACCTGAGCGCGTATTTCATGCCTCAAACCTCACTTAAACATCTGAGCCTTCTTCGACTCATCCAGGATCATATGCGGAACGAAACAGGATAGCTCCAAAGATCTGGTTGCATACTGTTGCATAGTCATGGGCCCTAGGGTCAGATGCAGGAACTCCTCTACCTTAGCCTCTCAAGTGGCAATAGGGAAGTATCTATAAAAAAAGACCTCCCTGAAACGGCTCAAGGTAATAAATGTATGTCCTAGATTCTATTCCTTTACCATCTTTGCCGATCTCCACCACCTATTCGCTTCCCCTACTAGTTTGAAAGTGGCAAACTACACCTTTTACTCCTCTGTGCACTCTAGCACACCCAGCAGCTCCTCTATTTCTTGAACCCAATCTTCAGCTGCAATCGGATTCGCTCCTCCTAAAAATGCTGGCGGATTTGTCTAGGTAAACTGATAAAAATTTCAACCCCTATCAGCCAGTGGCTGATCCTGCTTCCCGAAGTCCCACCAAGTTTCCTTCCTAGCCTGTCGTGCTATACTTTGCAGCATAGTCGAGGCATCAGCATCGTCCTCACTGGAGGTATCTACATAATTATCCCCTCCAGCTACGATGTCCTTCCCCCTGGAATCCATCACAATTCTGCCATAAAATTGTCAAGGTATCAGCCTCTAATCACAACTCTGGGACTAAACACCTACTCATTCGACTTAACATTCCTACTTAAGTTTCCAAGTTCTAGTCTCTAAACCCAGAAACGAAACCATTGATGGATTTACTATGATTTTCCTAAAATCGTCATTAAAAGAAAAGCACAAAAAACCGTCAAGGATCTCCGCCTCCAAGCTTCCAGACCAAAACTCGACCTAACCTACCCATTCCTATCCTTAACTTATCTCAACCCATACTCTAGTAATTATCAACTGTCAAAGTCTACAGAACCTAGTAAACCTAGGCTCTAATACCACCTGTAACGCCTCGACTCACCATATGGGATTCGGGTGCTACTTTAATGATGTCTGTATACCTGATACCATAGTTAATACATAAACGTAGCAAAAATAATGAAAAATTCTCTAACATACATTATCAGAGTGTTAAACTACTTTTATACACAAGGGTCTCCAAGAAAATCCATATTACAACTTATAATACTGTACAAAAAGAAAACTCAGTCTATGCCCACTACACACGTAAACTAAACGGCGAGCTCGGCCCTTCTATTCTACTAAACACGATCCCTGATTTTTCCTGAAAATATAATTTGTATATTGGGGGTGAGATACTTCTTAGTAAGGAAGACTAAGTTAAAATCAGTGTGTGACCAGTATGAATTTTAGTGTATACTGAAAATAACTAGTTCCTCATTTAACCAAAAATATCATTTAAAAATATACAGTCATTCCATACAATTGAAAATAACATTTTTCATTTCCACTGTATAATCCAGTTTAGTAAATATTTAACACCATTTACATAAATCCACAGATATGCATATAAGATAACTCTCGGTGACTAACGATATTTATTTCCCCCATGGCACGAGTTGTGTGGCCCGAAGGCTGGACTAAGTCTAGGTGATCAGTCCAAAACAAATTCAAAACATCATCCTCTTCAAGTACGTCTGCAGGCATCCACAACCAAGCTGCAGGTTCGACGCCTTACTTAACCTCACGTAGGTAGTCGGCTGAGACCCCCCTACACTTCTATCTAGAACAGTGTGGGTGTACATGGTCTAATAATCAATCACTAGCAACGATACCGTGCTCACAATACATTGATCTCAGGGTTCATAAAGTATATCATGCAATTTAAGTAAATAAAATAGTAGTATAAATCATTTCATTTCAACTATCATTTAATAAACACCCGGCCCCAACCGTCAGTTACACCCAGCTCACATCCGTTAAATAAAACCTAGCCCTCGGCCATCATATAAAACTCAACCCCTGACCGTCATATCATATCTTTACATTATTCATAAGCAGTTCCAGTATGTTTCACAAACAGTTCCAATATGTGTTTCACAACCATTCTCAAATTTTGTTTTAAGATAAACCATAAAATCATTCAACTACCACAAAATTTCAATATTTGAAAACAGTCCAAGAGACAACCAAAGGTACATAGTATTTTAAGTTCGTAAAATAACTCATATTTTCTACCGTTCGTAATATACAAAAATATTGTACCATATATCCTTGATTTGAAAAATCCCTGTTGAACCGTTGGTTTTCAAAATAATCTTTGAACTCATAAATAAATAAATATATAACAGTTTAATCAGTTTATATTTAATAAAAATCCTGACTTAACTTAATCCTCTTACCTGAATCTTGAAAAAACTAGTAAAAATTTCAACCCATTCCCAGAGCGTTCAAAACCCCAAACCTTAAAATCACATTATTCTCAATAAAATCAACTCAACCCCAAAATTATAATTTCCTTAATATTCATAGGCTCACAAAATTCCCAATAACTATTTAACATTTCCTAAGCCTATAAACTCCAAATAAATAATTAAATTCCCAAAATAGCAAATTTGTTAAATTTCCTAAATCTTACCCTAACCTTGGAGTGGTACCTAGGAAACCCAAATTGAAAATTCACTCGGGTTAAAATGATGATGATCAAGACTAGGACCCCGTGGTGGTGTCCGATCATCGATTTGGTTAAATATTTGAGGAAAAACTAAGGAAAATGGAATTAGGAATAGCTTCCCGAGAGAGGGGGGGTGAATTGGACTTTAAAAATTTCTTTTAATTCCTTTTTAGAATTCTTAAACTTCTTTTAATATTTAACCAATTCTTTTACTTCTTTATCTATTTTGTCAATCAAACAAGAACTAAGTAAACATTCAATCTTCAACCACAACACTTATTGCTTAACCAAACAAGTAATCAACTTTTCAACCAAACCAAACAATTTACTATGATGATCAAATCAAACAATCATAAGAATTCTCAACTTGTGTGTAGCCCTGTTGTTAATTTGAATTTGAACCAAGCCTTGAATATATGAATTTATTCCTTCAATATAATATTCAATGCATCATCCAATCACTATTTCCAAATATTCAGAATCCAAATAAATTCTCAGTTAATTTATCTTTGGGGGTTTAACCAAGTAACGTACTTTTGTATGGTTTTCGTAAAATATGGTTTAACCAACGTACTCCCTTTTGATTTCCATAACCCAAATCAAAATTAAACCTTAAGTTTGTTTGATTTCCAAATATACGTAATTTATATGATCTTCAAATTTAAACCATCCACGCAATTTAAATATACACTGAAAATAAAGAATAGGGAAAGAGAGAGTGAGACAAGGATTTTTACGAGGTTTGGCTTATACCCAGCCTACATCCTCGCCTTTGGCAAATCACCAAAGGATTCACTAAACCTGTTCCTTTAATGGGCGGAACAAACCTTTACAATACTCCTTGGTTAAGGCTAGAGCCTGCCTTCTCCAAACGATATCCCCTCGTCCGGTCACTCTTTAACTAGACTGGAGCCCGCCTCTCTAAGCAATATCCCTTTGCTTAGCCAACGATCCAAACAACCCTTGGAATGTCAAAGAATTACAAGAAACACAAGATAAAATTTGCATACAAGTATACTCTCTCTAAGAGCAAGTTAGTACAAATTCAGCTTAATAATACTTCAAAGTAATTCAAATATAAAAGAATTTGAAACTCAATACTCAATATAAATCACCAATATCTTCCAAAACTTGAAAGATTTTGACTTTGAAAGCTTTACTTCGGAGTTTGAATTAGTAGCAATTACGTAGTTGAAAATAAAAGAGTTTGAGAGCTTTTGAGAACTTTGATTGCTTGAAAATTGTTTGGTGTGCCAAACCTTTGAAGATTGGGACTATTTAAAGATGTTTAGAAGCAATTCCATACCCCCAAAGTTTCTTTAAAATAGTTTCCAAGTTTTTTAAAATAATTATGTCCAAAAGCTTTATTTAAAAAATCTTCCCGTTAAGAGTTTTTAAACCAACGTTCGAGTAGCAGTCGCCTGTCATAGAACAAAATCTCAACACAAAATACTGGCACTCGCCTGCCAAAACCAAGGTAGTCGTCTGGCATGTTCACGCAGGCACCTGACATGTTTAGGTAGTCGCCTGTCTTGCTACTGTCTCTTTGAAAAACCCCTTACTTAGTTTGGCAGTCACCTGACCCTTTTTTTATTTCAAAAGTTTTTCTTTTTCTAAACCCTTTCTTTTCATTAATTATAAAAATATTCTTTAGAGTATTTCAACAAATATATTTATGAATATCTTGAGAGCTTCAAATCAATTTATACTTGAAATTAACTTGAAGTACTTACATTCAGAACATCCTTAAAAATCTAATCCTTTGATCTTCAATCTTGTTCTTCCATCATCTTTGAGTTTTCGATCTATACTTTGAGCTTTCACAGAGTTATCTTTAATCCTCATGCTCTCATGATCTTCAAGCTTTATTTTTAAATCCATTTTTGAATCCATGCTTCAAGCTTTATATTAAATTCATCCTTCTTTGAAATATAAACTTTCATGAATTCTTTAACCTTGCATTCATCATTGAGTCTTGGAAATACATCACTTAAACAAAGTATGTTAAGTTCTACTTGTTTGTTAGCATCAAAATAAGATGTTAAGCCTTATAAGGCCAATAGAAAGGGAAAGGGTTTACCTTACCCCAAGAGTGGTGCCTACGTCGTTTCTACGACAAATCCACTCCGATAGAAATGTTAGTGGCAGAAAATGAAATTTGGTGGTATTTTCTATTTTTTTATTGACGTCTGTTTGGCCGACGAAATCGAGGAAAGAGAGAGAAAAGACAAGGAGACGTTTAGGGTGGGGGGGGGGGGCGGCTCTGGAAAAAAATCAATCCTTCCTGGAAGGATTGAATATATATAATATAACATTAGATTATTAGATTAGATTATTATATTATATTATATTAATATATAATTATATTATATTATTTAATTAATTATTTAACTTTTACACTTCCATGCATATTAATTTTCTGGGGCGTTACATTTATGTAAGTAACCCCAATTCTCCAACAATTACTCAAGTGGGCTTTACCACTAGCGCCTTACATGCGTTAGATTGCATTCCACGTGCCTTTGAACCAATCCTACCTCTCACATCTTGACCTTATTCGGATCCATCCGCAGCCTAGATAATCCTTATTGGCCACAGCCACACACTCGGTCCTCCAACTGTTAGTACGTCAGAAGAATTAGCTTCATGTCTCGACTTTTCATGATGTCGCACACCCAGGTTACACCGCTGGCTCTGATACCACTTGCTATGATCGAAGGAGCCCATAGGTGGGCTTGATACACATGGTGAGTACCAACTTGACCTAAAGGCTTAAGCCTATTAGGTCTTGGGCCCAACCATGTATATAAGGTCTCATCATCCACTCAAATTTTCCAATATGGGACAAGCTCACAAGTGAAATTCTCAATAGGAGAAGCATAATAGAAAATCTGGGTTTTTGCAATAGTGCACAGTTTTGGTCAACCGACGATTGGAGGATCATTCATGGTCCGATCAAGCTTATTTTTTGTCAATAGAAAGAGGACTCATAGATGCTGATTTTAAATGGTCGGAGTGGTTATCCAAGCATTTTGGCGTCATATATCAGCTTTCAAACAACAACCATGTTGAGAAAATTTGAGTTTTTGCAATAGTGTTCATTTTGCTCACCGAGGATTGGAAAGTCATTCGTGGTCCAATCGAGCAGATTTTTTTGTTAATAAATAGAGGACTCATAGACGTTGATTTTGAACAGTCCAATTGGTTGTCCTAGCACTCTAGTATCAGATATTTGGTTTGAACAGTAGTAACCACGTTTTTGGTGAAATTCTTAACTTTCCCTCTTTGATTTTTAAGATCTTTTGTTGTTAACTAAAAATAAAATTATGTACCTATTGTGATAGCTAAAAATTGAAATCTTGTACCCACACTTTTATCATAGTGAAGTTTTTGAGTAGACTCTTAAGTCTCGTGATTTTTACCCTTTGATTTAAAGAGGTTTTCCACGTAAATTTTTGTCTTGTGTGATTAATACTTTTGATTATTTTTGGGCCAATTTTGTGCTGCTGAAAATATATATTGTTGTGCTATTGTCATATCATAAAAATTGATTTTGTTAATTAGGAGAGAAAAAACTTTCGGTTGTACTTCTGCAATTTTTCAGTAAGTCTCATTTCTTCCCAACACATTGGTAGCAGAGCAAGGTTTGGTGTTCTTGTGTAATTATGGATGTTAGCATAAGTAGAATGATTCTTTCGAATGACACAAACTATCAACTGTGGCAAAATAAAATGAAAGACCTTTTATTTGTGAAGGCTTTGCATTTTTTGTTTTTAATACTCAAAAGCCTGAATCTAAAACTGATGAGGAATGAGAGTTTAAGCATCGACAGGTGTGTGGTTTTGTTCAGCAGTTTGTTGAGAAAAATGTTTACAATCACATTGATCAAGAGACACATGCACGTACTCTCTGGAACAAACTTGAAAGCTTATATGCTTCAAATACTAGCAATAATAAATTATTCTTACTTAAAAGGATGATGCAACTGAAATATAAAGAAGGGACATCTGTGGCTAATTAGTTGAATGAATTTCAAGGAGTTATGAATCAGTTACTTGGTATGGGCTTTAATTTTAATGATGAAATTATATGGCCCTACCAGATTTTTGGGAAACATTTCGGGTTTCACTTATATGGAATTTGCCAAGAATGGTGTGTTGAGTGAAGATGTGAGAAGGAAGTCTTAGGGTTCTTCATCAACATCTGAGGTTCTAGTTACTGAAAATAGGGGGAGAAGTAAATACAGAAGTAAAAAGAGTAGAGATAAAAGCCGAAGTAAGTCAAGATCAACATACAAAAATCTTGAGTGTCATCATTGTAGCAAGATGGGTCATATCAATAAATATTGTTATAAATGGAGTAGAGAGAACAAGGGTGGTAGTGTTAAACAAGAGAAGAAAGATCCCAAAAGTAATGATCGTGTTACAACTACCTCTGATGATCTGGTGGTTGTTTATGATGAGAATGTGATCAACCTAGCATGCGATGAGGCAAGTTGGGTAATAGATATTGGTGCTTCACTTCATCTCACTTCATGAAAGGAATTCTTGATTCACATCTTATACGCCTAGTAATTTCGGGGTGCTGAAGATGGATAATGATGGCTTGTCACAAGTTGTTGGCATGGGAGACATCACTTTGGAGACTAACACTGGAACAAATTTGAAGCTCGGAAATGTAAGGCATGCACCAAATATCCGTTTGAATTTGATTTTAGCAGGAAAGCTCATTGATGAGGAATTTTGTTACATCTTTAGCAAGGGTTAGTGGAAATTGACTAAAGGCTCCTTGGTTATAGCTTTAGGAAAAAGTGTTCAAATTTGTATTTGATGTAGGCTTCAATTTCCAAAGGCATTGTTAATGTGACACAAATGAAAATTCAACTGAGTTATGACATAAACAACTTAATTACATGAGTGAAGAACAACTTAACTGTTTAGTGAGGAAGAATCAACTATCTGATTTGAAGAGTGCTACACTGAAGAACTGTGCCAATGCTTGGCAGGAAAACAGAAATGAATCTCATTTAAAAGTCACCATTCTTCAAGAGAATCATATTTTCTAGAGTTGATACACTCTGATGTTTGTGGTCCTTTGGGTCTATGCCTTGAAGACAAAAGACCAAATACTTGATGCATTTAAATAGTTTCAAGCCTCAGTTGAGAGACAAGGAAGAAATTGAAGTGCATTGGTTCTAATAATGGTTGTGAATATAGTGGACCTTTTGATGAGTATTGTTGACTGCAAGAAATCAGACATTAGAAGACACCTCCTAAGACACCACAATTGAATGGTCTAGAAGAAATAATGAACAAGACATTGATTGAGAGAGTCTGATGTTTGCTTTTAGATGCAAAGTTGCCTAAATCATTTTAAGTTGATGTGCAGTGACACATGCGATTAATCTGTCTCCTATTGTTCCTTTGCAGAATGTTTTAAATAAAGTTTGGCCTAGCAAGGACGCCTCTTATGATCTCCTACAAAATATAATTATAACAATTTCAGAAAAACTTCTTAATAAGTACATGTTCCCAGTGCTTAAAACACAATCCCAATACTCATGGGCTTCAAGTGTACTAAGAGCCATCAATCAGAAAGCCTTGTTTGGCTAGGAAGATAAGAGTTAGATAAACTCAATCCAATATAATCCAATTGTCCTAATTCATGGCCCAGTAAATATGATGCTTTCTGAGAGATACAAAACCTTTGGGAAAGTCTGCTGTTCAACTCAACTAATCCTAAAAGCAGCTCTGTGCTGGTAAAATATGTCATATGACTCTCTGTATTTGTATTGACAAAAAATATTGCACAGTTCTTCAACTCCCAAGTGAAATAAACTCCAAAGGATACAATCCTATCATAATCCCAGCATTATCTATCAAATACAAATAAAAGTCTTTCTCCAATAATAAATGGATCAAAATTCAACAACATTGCGGAGTAAGATCATGACTTGACGGGGCTTCGGCAGCAGGGGCAATGTGGGTGCTTGGCAAGCCATGGAAGAAGACAATTTGAGTGGTATTTGTGTGAACAGGAAAGGCCCATCACGTCCTGCTCTGCCTGAAATTCTTCTAAGCAAACCGCACATACTTGCCTTTCCGCTTTCCTGATGTTGCGTTGGAAGGGCCACGGTCTCCCTAGTCTTTTTGAACCTGATCGAGCATCCTTTGCATGAGCAGTGTGGTGGCAGCCTCTACCTTGCTCTGCTGGACTGCTTGACCTGTTTGTCAAAAGAGTATGTTAGTCACAATGATATCTGAACCTCCTTGATCCATGAAAAAGATTAAGACTAAACTGGAGGCAATCGTAAACTGTGATCGCTATTCGAGCAAGAGGCACTCTTCTTAAGTATTTGGTCTTAAAACATAGATATTGTTGTCTTGAGACGGTGACATGGTTTGCAGGGCAACCATGCAAAGTGCTTCAGTGTTCTAGAAATTGTAAAATGGGGAACAAAATGAGATTATGGGTTTTTGAAATAAGTTTGGCAATCTGTGTTATAAGTGGAGAAGTTGTAAATTAGGTGCATTTGCGGGTGGACAAAGCCTGAGAAAGGCTTGGATTCAAACAGTGTCAGGCTTTGGACATCTTTTTTATTGAATTTTAGGGTAATCCTATAACATAACTAAAAAATGCAGATATATTTATAAAATCTACAAACTCAATTCAACTGCAAGGGCTGAGTGCCTTGCAAAGACACTGAAGATTCTTTGCACTGAAGATTCATAGGACTAACTATATCCCATTGATTTCAAGGTAAAAGGATCACACTCTTATGATAAAATAATAAACAGTTTTTATTTTGTAAAATGTCATCCTTTTCTTTCCTTTGTTTTGTTTATTTATTTTTTGGAGAAATCTAGAGGCATAGGTAGCATTGCAGTCCACATTTCAGAACCAAAAAACAACGAACAAATGAAGCTGTGATAATTCTATGAAACTAAAAAATTGACAAATTTTTGTTTCATAGAAATTGCTCTTTGAGGAACTTGCAAGGGAAAGGCTCATTGAGCGCAGTAGTGATTAGATTTGTATGCTGAAGGCCAATGAAACACATCTTCATAAACGATTATTAACTGAATTCAACTTTGCTCAGTAATGCCTCAAACACATTTCCTACAAGAATCCCTCTCCCTTTTTTATCGGCCATATCGCTGCATCTTGTGTCGAAATGATCGTATGAAAGTATTGCAAAACATGAGAGGAAATGGATAAACAGAAATGAGTATCATAACAATGGGCGGGAATATTAATGGGATCAATGGCAAACGCATTAGTTTCAGCTATGTAGAGCATTTAAACAGACAGAATCATAGAATGATAACACAATATGAAGCTATTACCATTCTTGTTTTTTGGCAAACTCAATTTTTATCCTAGGCAACAGGCATAGCTTATCAAGCAAATGGGAATTTACCCCTCTATCTGGTAGAAAACAGAGCTCATCCAACTAATCAAATTTTACACGAGGAATTAAAGAAAAAATAATCACCGAAGCATGAACTCCGATTTACAAAATTAGGGACTCGTTAAATTTCTAAATCTGGAGTGTCAATGGCAAATATGGAAACCTAAATCTGGCATTTCGTATTGAGCGAAGAAGATGGTGCGGTTTCCAATACCAACGAAAATTTTAAATTCGTTTTCCATTCAACTCGAAACCCTTTCACGGATGCACCAAAACCCAGGTAAGAAACGATGCAGATAATGGAAAAAAAAAAAATTAAGATAAAAATACCTCGAAGAGGAATGTCGAAAGCATCCCAGCTTCTGCTCCAGCCGTTGGCGTGCTCTGAAAGCTGTTTCATCCATCGTGGAGGAGGCTGCGGTCGTGGCTGATGATTCCAGTGGACACTGTCCGAGCGACGGGTGGCGATGGATGCGAGGGTCCGACTGACGTTCACTTAGATGCATCGATCTCCTCCGTGATGGCACCCCAACTCCCGGCAGCATCCCGGCCATCCTCTCTTCAATCTCTTGCTTAATTCCTCCCGATCCGGGCTACCCTAAATTTCTTGGCGGCTTCTCGTAATGCTATGATTCACAATAACGGATACTATCGCCACGGATCTATGCGACAAGCATGGATATGAGCTCGCTAACAGGTTCGTCACAACAAAGACAGAATTCACGGAACTGGGCGGAAGAAATGATGAAATTAAATGGGGTCTTGAATCTGTTGATACTTTGGGTTTTGGGAAAGATGGTAGTGGAGGAATTGTCTGAAGCCAGCACATGGATTTGTAATGACGCAGAGAATATGAGACGAAGGTTCTCAGCAACTGCGTCTTCCCAGGCAAGGGCGTGGCAGCCACCTCGAATTTTCCGATTAAATATTTTCACCATCACACCGTACAGGTCGAGAAAATATACAGTAGTCTTTTAGACAACCAGTTCAGCAACCTGACTGGTCTGAGGCCAACATTGTTCAGCCACGTGGATCGGTGGGCCATATGTGTTAAAGCCATTAAATTTGAAAATCCCATAGTTTTCTTCCCTATTCTCTTCTCCATAATTTAAAATTATAAGAAAAATATTTAAAAATATAGATTCCTAATGACATAAACTCGACTAGTACCAGTGTGTCTTAAGTTTATCTCATCTCAATTCGTAAAGTCTAATTAAATAATGAAGAATGAAAATTATATTACATTATACAATAAGATTCTATCACTTAGGCTTATTTCATCCCATCATATTGTATAGTACGATTAAATTTACACTATTATTGAATTATTACAATTTATTTTGTTATTTTTTTTTTGTTCTTTGATTCCTTAAAGATTTAAAACATTGTTAGCTTGAATTAAATTTGATCTAATTAAATGGATTGCTAAATGAGTAAAATATGAATTACAAATTTAGTCATTTATTTATTCATTTAATCAGTCATAAATTATGTAATCTTCTATGTCAAGTTTATGGTGGAAGGAGTGTTGCAAGAAATTAAAAAATTATAATTGATTATAACAACTTTTAGAATTTTTTACGAAAATTATAAAAATAAAAATAAAAAACACAAATATTTAGGGAATAGACCCAAAAAAAAAAAAAAAAAAAGTTTACTAATAGCGAGGTGACGACTAATACAATACTCACAGGATGGAAACTCTCGTGCAATTGATGTCAAGAGGAATTGTATATATATAGTGACTTACAGATGTTATAAAAATTACAAAACTTGTTTCTTAGACTAATTACAGAAATTAGCAAAATTATAGGAAAAACTAGTGTATAGCTATAATTACAATTTTACATAAATGGAATAACTCTAATTACAGTCTTTACATAAATGAAAAGAAGTGAATGAATACAATTCCTCAGATTTTGCAATGGAATCAAGTTTGCTGTCATATGTTGACTTAATCTTTCTACCATCTGTTTTAGAAAGTGTTTCCTTAATACGCCCTTACAAGCTCATCGGGGTAGGCTACACATTGAGATCGAGCCAAAGATGGGAAAACCTTGTAGAGACTAATACTTTTGTGAGGTCATCGATTAATTGGTCCTTACTTGATATAAAGCGAACTTCTAATGATTTCTATTGAACTCTTTCACGAACGAAGTGGTAGTTGATTTCCACATGTTTTGTACGTGCATGAAACATTAGGTTTGCTGTGACATATATTGCCCCTATATTGTCACACTAGAGAATAGGGCGCTGGGAAAGAAAAATACCGAGCTCACATAGTAGAGATTGGAGTCAGATCAGTCGTGGCATGGGCAATTGCTCAGTACTCAACTTTAGTGCTTGAGCGAGCCACAATCCGTTGCTTTTTAGAGCTCGATGAGATTAAATTGTCACAAAAAAAAAAACAAAAATCAAAGGTTGATTTCCGATCGTCGGGGCAGTTGGCCTAGTTGGAATCGAAATAAATTGAGAGCTATGTAGACATGCTATGCCAAATGAATTGCACGAGAGTTTCCATCTTGTGAGTATTATTTCATGGTATTATAGCTTGTTGTCATCGGGTGACTTAATTTTATTGTCATCTATTTTGAAAAGTGTTTCCTTAATAACGATTAGTTGACAAGTGCCAGTAAGCTCACGCATTACGGGGTGAACTGACAGCACGAAAAAAAAAATACTTGAGTTATTGAAAACCAATTTTTAAAAAGTCAGTTTTCTTGATGTGGCAACACCCCAGCCAAGTCTTCTTCACCCCCTACATAGAGCATGGAAAAAAAAAAAAAACATAAAATAACCAAATCGACTTTTGAAAAATTATTAAAAAAAATATTAGTTAGTTAATTTGTCCAAGAATTAGTTTTTAAAATAGTTAGCTTTCTGTATTTAAAGTTATATGAAAAATTACATTTTCAATCCTAAATTTTTTGGAATAATTATGTTTTTTTACTTAAATTTAGATGATTTTATTTTTAAAAAAATTTATGATTATAATTTCTAGAAAAAGTTATGTTTCTATTTAATAAATATTTTGCAAATTATTTGATTATAAATTTGAACACAACTTCAATTATATTAAATAAGCTATCAATCAATTCAGAAAAGAAAATTCTTATTTGATAATCTATCAAATCCATTATGAATGATCGGATCATTTAGTTAGATTATGAAATGGGCACACATCGCAATCCTCTTCATTTAAGTGGATCAATGTCAATCCTTGCTTGAAATTCAGGACACAAACCATCATCAATTGGCAATGCTGGAGTTCGATTCAGCATTTGGGCTTGGGGTATGGGCCCATGCATAAGCTTTTGGCAAAATATGCCCTGTGGACAGGCCCAGTCTGGCCCAACCATACGGCACTCAATTTTATGACAGCCCAAATTGATCAAGCCCAGGCCTCCCCACCCCTCACCTCTCTCTCGCCCTTGGAGAAATCCTACCAACCCCATAGCCGCTAACTCCCTTGACAATATTGGCAATTTGGGAGCCCCCGGGCAATGGCTCAAGTGAAGGGTGGGCTTGCGATGGGCCACTTGCTGGTTTAAGTCTTAGGTTCGATTCCTATCTCAGTGAGCAAATCCTGTATTTATTCTTGTGCAGTGAAAAGGGCCTTGTTGTGTGAGCGTGGAAATAGTTCGAGTACCTTGTGTCGCTACCAGAGTGTGCCCAATTAACAAAAGTTTCAGCTGAAGTGTCAACTGGATGTGCTGAGAAAGTCAAGATACTCGACGTAATCCAAAAAAAATATTTATATTGGTAATTTGGGAGTTTAAATTTTCAGCATAAATTATAGTTGATAAAATACAGGGTATGACACATGCATGAGCAAGTGCATCTGTGAAAGTTAGTCTATGGGTATAGTAGGAAGTGGAAATGGCTCAAAAGGCTTTCTAATAGTGTGGTTGATTTAAATAATTTGATAAATTTTAATCCAATTTTAGATATGGAGGACTCAATTGCAAATTCTCACACAAGCCATAATGGAGTTATCTAAGGACCAAATATCCTACATAGTTTGAATCTAGCATTTGAAAATATTCTTTTACAAGCTGGTTTGTGTCTTTAGATAAGATTGCTATATTAGATAAGCTATTTGCTTGGGGAAAATCTCAATCTTCCTTTTATTTGCTTTCCCATTGTCCTCTGGAGAAGAGCAATCACATGTATTTTGGCGCTAGGCCTCCAAATTAAGAAATCTATCACAATGCTTCCTAACACTTATAAAGATGAGATTTCAATATTGTGAAAATATAGATTTTAAAATATCTTTTTTTGTCACACCCAATTATTAACATTTTTATTTGCCAGAATAAAATATTTTCATTTCTTAAAAACTTTTTTTTTTTTATAAAAATTGTCACTAGTTATTTTTAATGACAACTTTTTACAATTGAAAGCATGACCAAACCTTTAATGATAGAGATTATATATATTTTTCATAGTATGTTTTTTCATTCCTATATTTTTTTTTTTTCCATGTAATGGTGAGTAAGAACTACTCTTGTCTGCCTCTTGGGCCACATGACACCTTGTATCATGCCATCATCATATAGTCAGAAGAACCAAACTCCAAGCATATGCATGTGCTTGGAAACCTACAAGAAGAGAAAAGCATAAAAAACACAATGTTACAAAGCATCCACATTTCATTCAAACAAGCAACCTCCACATGCCATAAACGTTTTTAATTTCCATCCCATTGTATGATCTCACCACATCACATAAATATTACTTTGTCATATATATATTCAAAAAATAATTATATGATATAACAAATTCGCAAAGATTTCATAATCATGCATATTACACAATTTATACGACAGTAATATCAATAATGAAAAAAATAATGTCAGTATTTAAAACTAAACACTGAGTTCACATATTTTCATTGAGTCGCACACTTGAAAGGTAGCCTATAAAGTTGAAGGGACGATTGGAAAATTGGTTTATATAAATCCTTCATAGTTGAAACTATACATAAAAACGACATTGCCAGAAATTAATAAGCTAATATTTCCATTTATTCATCAGAAGGGGGGTTCCTTTTGAAGTCAGAATCGATTTTTCTTGATATCTAATATAATGCATAAAAGGGTCTTTGAATAACCATGAGAAGATACACACACAACTATACCTGCAATTACTTACATATATTTTGTGTAATAACCTTTTAATTTTTTGAAAGGTAAAATGGAGTGAATTCATTAATAAACAAAGCTCAAGTCAGAGGCCTGAGGATACAAAATTGCAAGAAGACCAATAACAGGAAACTAACAAGGCAATAAAAATAGTGAGCAGCCAACAAATCAACAAAAAAATTGAAGAGAACACTAACAATAGAAACTGCCAAAGCAGCTGAATCAGCCACCGAGAACTTGATACTATTCATTAACCATAGGTATAATTATTATTTTAAAATTGAGACACCTTTAGTTATGGAGGTTGTTTTATCATTTTTTTTTTTTTTTTGTGATAGTGTTTAAAGTCTTTTAGGTATGCTTAGTCATGAAGAGTATTTTATAATTTTTTTCTATGATGGTGTTTAAGACCTTTCAAATAGTTGATTAATTTTTTAGGACATGAAGTTAGTCTATCCTTCTACCTTAATCTCCAATTAAATAATAAGGTTTAATTTTAATTAAAAACCCTTAGAGCTAGGTCAAATATATATTATTATTTTTATCATGTTTTTAAATTTTTTAATATATGTATAGTATTAGAAAATATATTTGTTTTTTTAATAAATTTTCAATATAAAAGTAAAAAAATTTTAAAAAAGGGTGAAGTTTACATATCATTTTCAGGAAAAATAAATATAAAATACAAAATATTTTCTGTGCATGCATAACTCAAAATGTCCTTTGTAGTGCATATACACCCAAAGTCTCTCACTCTCTCTCTCTCTCTCTGACAATAAATCTCTCACTCTTGTACTTATATGGAGAGAGAGAGAGAGAGAGAGAGTTTGTTCTTTTTGTGATAGGTGGTGGGGCGGTGGTGCATGTGCAGGGGCATTCATAATTCACATGAGGGCATGAATCATATTTTAGCTAGAGGCCAAATTATTTATATGTTGTATATATATATATATATATATAGAGAGAGAGAGAGAGAGAGAGAGAGAGAGAGGTTTGTTGATCCCACGGAGGTCATCTTATACTTAAATTCCTAACTACTTGTTAAGAATTAGATGCTCACTATAAGTTGATGTTGTCCTTTTCTTTAAATTTTAAGAAATTAACATGAAAGATATGCGGATAATGTCAGTGTTAACGGAGGAAGTTAATAGGAGAATCATAAAAAACAACGTAAAAATGTTACGTAAATAATAAGTGTTAATCCAAATAACATTTATTCAAAGAGTTATAAATTAAAATTATATTGATGAGTTATATATATATATAATGAACAATGACTAAAAATTAGTTTTCTCTTTTAATTGATAATAAAAATATGGACAGCCAGTCAATCAAACACATCTAAATTGAGGAGAAATTATAAAACCCATTTATCCCTTCACGTATTTTTTTCAATAGGATAAGCTTAAAAGTGAAATTTTCAATAGAAGGAAAAAAAAATTTTAATTATGAATTTTTTTTCTTATTGTATTGGCTCGTGTTGGTCATAAATTGATATAACGAAAGGGCAAATAAGAATCAAGTAAGATACATTTAAAACTTTTATGATCTTCTGGATGTGTTTTCCTCAGTCCAACAGTTAGAGAGAGAGAGAGAGAGAGAGAGAGAGAGAGAGAGAGAGGTGCAAACCCATGTGATTGCCAACTAAGAGTTTGGGTTATTATGAAAAACAAGAATAATGGTACAATTAATTATTTATAAGGGTCGATTAATGTGGGGAAGAAGAAGGGTCAACCTAACACCTATGCATGCTTTAAGCCGACGTCTAAGTACCATCCACCATTACTATATGTATATAAACTCGATAGATCTTGAATTTAAAATTGTATTTGATTTGAAGAAGATGATATATAAAATTATATTGTAATGTATTCAAATTCATCAAAATTCAAATTTAATGATCTAAATCTCGCATAATTTTTTTAAAATATCAATAAATTTTTTTAAAATATCAATACAATTTTTTACAACACGTGTGCCCAAATTCACACAAATTGGAATTGAGTGTTCAAAATTTATATACCTAATTATAGGGTAAGAGCAAAAATAACATACTCCCAGGGGCATGGCGCGGTGGAAAGACATCAGCACATAAGAAGGAGTATCGACTATTTAATTCTAGGTAGATACACTCACGGAATCAGCGGTATCTGTAGATGGTGAAAATTTACTCTGTGAGCCAGTTGAGACCGTGGATGGTGAGAGTTCGCTCTATGAGCTAGCGGGGACCGTGAATGGTAATGGAGATGTGTCCTAGTGGTCGGATTGGCCGAACGTCCAACTGATGCAGGGAAGTCGTGTCCACATTCTAAACTTTACCTGATCAGCGAGACCTAGGGGAAGGACGCTGATCTGTAAGTTTGGTGCCGCACAAAGGGGTTCGAAGGGCTTGTTGGTGGCTGGAGTTCTTATGTAATAAAAAAAAAAAAAAGCAAAAATAACAATGAGAAAAGGGATTAATTATTCAAATTGTGTAGCCTAATTCTCAGTATGAGATTAAAATAGATTAAAAAATAATAATAGAAGACAATATGTGCAAGAAATTTTCTCAAATTAGCTAGGAACACCGTGCATTTGTACTCTAAACATATAGAGAGGGAAGTGCTGCTAGTATCTATATAAATTTCACACAATCATAAAACATTTTCAATATAAATTAGCAATTGGACATGTGCAACACATACACGTATTCAATGCATATTTTATATTATTAATTAAAAAATATATTTTTGTCTAGTATTTATAACTTTTTAAAATTCATTAACATTGAACCCAGTGGTATAATTTATTAGCGAAATATGGCCTATTGCTTGGCACATTGGACCATGTTGTTTCTAGCAAGCGACTCTCTAGCTTGTAAGAGCTCAAACCAAAAGAGAATAGAAATGTAGTCATGAATCAAAGGCATCCCTCTCAAGGCACTTGGTCAAACGCATGGTATGTCTTCAATTTTTTTTTTTTTTTCAAAAATTTAATATTTTTGGGAGGGATGTTGAAGCAGATTTCTTTCTTTCAAATAATACAAATGAGCCAATCAATTCTTCCTCTATTTGTTTAATCTGAAAATCAAAAGGCTTAAATAAAATGAAACTTTAGATTTTTTTTTTCTCTCTTTATAATGTTCTCTTAAAAAATTAGCACAAATGTTCTAGCAAATTGTTCAAAATATTCTTACCAATATAGTAGGAATTAACCTAAGTGTTTTTTTTTTTTTGTTGGGGGTGCCTTATTACTAACAATATTCTTGTGGTATTGATTTGGATGCACTATCTAAACACAAGATAAAAAATTATGGCACTAAATTAATAGTAAAATTGAGTATGAGTAATGTTTACAATAAAGAGAATTATATAGGGGACTTGTCTCTTCATGTGTTCATGTGCCTACTTTTTTGGATGTGAAAAAGAAGCACATGGATACATAGAGGGGTAGGTCATATATAATTTCTCCTATAACATAGTAGAAGATTTTTTCTTAAAGTAGTATTCTAATCTATTTGCACTTATGAGCTTATTGAAGATGCCAAATTTTGCATGTAATTCTAATGGGTCAACCAAGGAGACATTGACAAGATTAATTGGGTCTTGGAAGAAGTTGTGTGACACCCTCATTTTTCGGCCATTTTTTTTTTTTTAATAACATCAATACTCAATTATCTATCAAACAACTTTGTTTCCATATATCATCCATAACCCAACCCAAAATGGAATACTGGGTGATCAGTCCATCCAGAATCACAATAATCATGCAGTGGAATACATATCATAACTGAGCCCAATATGCAATACCAACCAAATATAATACAATACCAAAGTACTACCCATCTATACGTACACATATACAACTCCAAAAATCCACCCAAATATATTAGGGAATTTCACAAATCACATTTCCCTAACTCAAAACACTTACCTTGTCTAACAGGGTACCTACTCCCCACTACAAAAAATAAGGTCATTAGTGAATAATCAAAACCATCACTAATAATCACAAAACCATCACTAATATTACTAGTGACGGTTTTGTGATTATTAGTAACAGTTTTGAATTAGTCGCTATAAATGCAATTACTAATACTTATTAGTGATGAATCCTAAAAGCGTCACTAATAAAAGAGTATTAGTGATGGATTATAATCGTCACTAAAATCCTAATACTGTCACTATAAATTCTACATTGGTTCGGCTCCAAATCGTCACTAATAATAGAGTTTTAGTGACGAATTTCAAAACCGTCACTAATAATGGAGTATTAGTGACAAATTTCAAAACTTTCACTAATAGTAGAGTATTAGTGACGAATTTCGAAACCATCACTAATAATATATTATTAGTGACGAATTTAAAATCGTCACTAATATTTGGGCTTTAGTGACGCTTTTGAAATTTGTCACTAATACTCTATTATTAGTGACGGTTTTGAAACCTTCACTAATACTTATAGTGTCAGTTTTAAAACCGTCACTAATAATTTAAAATTAATAATTTTTTAATCATTAATTCTTGTAAAAATCTATAATTACTGTAATAACCCAAATAATTATTGAAATTAAATAATAAAGAAAAGAAAAGGGGAAAAGAATTTAAAAAAGGGGATATAGCAGGGCCTCGTTGACGAATGCAGATGAATTGTCAGCTTAGGCTCGTCGACGTGGACATGTGTTTCATCGACGAGAATTTACCGAGAGGTTATTTTTTCAGGGTCTGAAATTCGTTGACAAGAACACCGTATTCATCGACGAACTGATTTCATGGACTCGTCGACGAGGTGACGTGGCTCATCAATGAGGCCACGTGGCTAACCACCTAAAAATATGCAAAAATGGGTTTTCAGCAAAAATTTCTCTCTCCCTCATTTTCTCTCTCTAGAAAACGCACTCTCTCCCTTCTCTCTAGATTTTTGGCTCCGATTCTCCCCAGTTTGACGATTAAAAGCTACCACGATGATCTTGGGGAGATTCTCTACAACCTAACTGGAACGGAAATTCAATTTGAGCAGTTTAGGAATCATCCCAAAATTAGGGTAAGTAGATTTTTAGTTATTTTCAGTATTACTAATATTATTTGAGGCCAAATTTTGTATACTATGAGAATATACTGGTGTTTTGTGGAATAAATTTAGGTTGTCATATTTTTAGGAATATGATGTTTTGGGCCTTATAGTCATGGGTTGAGGACCCCAACAAGTATCTGTTCAGCAACTTAGGTAAATTATGGTTTAAGAGATTTATGAATAGGCAATTTTAAGAATTATGAGTGTATTGATCTACTAGAGAATATGTATATATAAATGTAGGTTTTTGAGGTTGGTACACCGAGGGTGCGAGAATGGAGTGTTGAGTGGAGGCCAGCCTCGCAATCAGTTAAGTAAGAGAAATATGCTATGTTAGAGATTTTAGAAAGTATATCAGAAGGTTATGTACATATATTTATATCAACTTATTATTTAGATTTTCCAGAATAACGTTATTATTATTACAACATAAGTTACGAGTCACAGCTGATGCCCCTTCAGATTTTCTTATCTTTTCTTCTTTTCTTTCCCTTTCTTTTCTTTTTCCTTGTTCCTTGTTTTCTCATAAATTAAATTTTCCAGGTCTCTTCAAGTTGTGTATACCCAAAAAAAAAAAAAAAAAGGTGGGTTGGATTTAGCAATCCTCAAACATTAGATTTTGCACCAATGGGGATAGAAGGATGGAAAATTCTTTAGGTTTGGATTTCTTGAGGGTCACCCTATTAAATAAGTGATATTTTTCTTATAAAAACTTCCTTACTACAAGGCCACGTCAATCTCACATATGTTTCCCAATACAATTCCAAAACTCACGTGTTTCTATTTTGAATTTCATCCTCGTAATTGATTTTTAAGGTTCAAAAAAGGAAAATCTTGTTTTATTTAAGCTTGAAAATGAATATTGCAAGTTCCCTTATCATTCCATCTCAATATCCTTATCTTTTACATTGGAAAACCAACTACATATGTTCGACGATTGGTATGATGGTGACCACCCTTCTACTCTTTATATACATAAAAGATCATTTATCCTATTGTTTGTTTGACTAGAGTCACCATTAATATTTCTTAGCATCAAAATGCTTAGACTAAGAACTCTTAGTTTTGCTTGATGCAACAAAGGTGTGATATATATAGACATCTTTACATGATATAAAATTGGTCGATCATTCATATTGAGCTAGGAGAGAGGAAGTAATAAAAAGAAAAAAACTACCCTCTATTATTTTTCTTGGATTATTTTTCTCGTATTTTGATCTTTTAGATGATTAGCATGTACTTTATATATGACAATCTAGTACTATTCATTCTATCCTAGTCTAATCTTATAAACCTTGACAATGGCAAAATAATGCACCTTTAATGGCAATAATTATTTTATTAATTTTCTAAATAGCAATACTAAATTCATTTGGTTATTTTCAATGAAATTGAAATCTAAAGGTTTTAACATTTTTCAACATTTCAAAATCTTTTTCAAACACATTTTTGGTGTGCCATCAAAATCTTTTTGACTAATTGTGGAGTTGAATTTCACAATATTTCTACCTTTTTGGACCATTTCATTGAACATTGGACCTCAACCCAAAGAATAAATTTATTTAAAAGTTCAAATTTATTGAGGCTTCAAGAATAATTTTGAGTATCTCCTTAACATTAATGCATACTTATGGCCTAGTTATGGATGACTTAATTTTCTATTCAATTAACGTTTTTCTACAAGTATTTTAGGTCATAAAACTATATATGAAAACGAGCAATAACGCAATTTATTAATGTTACTTTTAAGTAAAGTATTTTGTTTCTCCATAAAATGAAAGAAACAAAGTAAGGCATTCTTTTCCCATTATATTTCTTTTACATCACGACTTATTAAAAATATATGTCTAAAAATACTAAAAATTTAAAACTAATGATTATAAAAAAAATGAAACATTGTTTATCTATTTATTTTTTGATTGACCTCTCAATGGGTTCAGCCACTGCCACCCAAGTTTATGACCATTCCATTGGGATTGCCAAACGAACCCACAACATGCATGGCACGTCCACACACCCCACTCCCAAAAAAACTTAATTAAAAAGGAATTACACTAGGGTTGCAAATGGTCAAATTAAACTGAACTGAATCGAACTTTAACGAGCTCGAACTTGACTCGTTTATTTATAAGCGAGCTTGAGCCAAGCATAAAATATTCTATTCGAACTCGACTCATTAGCATATATATAACTCGAGCTCGATTCGATTAAAGCTCATTTCATGTATAAATGAGCTGAACTCGAGTTCAAGTTCAAACTTTACCCGACTGATATTCGTTTCAAACTAATAAACAAATTAAGTCACTATCTAATTAAATTAATTGATAATTAATAAAATCAAAAAATTATTTTAAAGTAAAGAAATTTAAAATCAAATATTTAATGTAATTTATATTGAGTTTGTTCCCAAACTTATTATCGTGCTAGTTCATGAGCTCAATATTGAGTTAGTTCAAAAGTTACTAAACGAGCTAATCAATGAGCCGACTCGCAAGTTGTTAAACAAGTCGGCTCACGAGCCTAATAAGCTGAGTATGAACCAGCTCAAGCTCGGCTCGTTTAGTTGATGAGCTCGAAATTTGAGCTCTAGTTTAGCTCGTTTAACTTAATAAACGAGTTCGAGCGAGTTATTATCAATTTGAGCACCAAGTAACTCATGAGCGGCTCGACTCATTTGCAGCCCTATTTACCACCTCTTAAAAAAAAAAAGAAAAGAAGAAGTTAAAATACAATGTTAGATCACATCCATAACTATCAGATTTCCACACTATTGTAAGAGACTTGTGGATACACGAGTCGACATAAAATT
This sequence comes from Malania oleifera, assembly GCF_029873635.1. Taxonomy (NCBI): domain Eukaryota; kingdom Viridiplantae; phylum Streptophyta; class Magnoliopsida; order Santalales; family Ximeniaceae; genus Malania; species Malania oleifera. The sequence goes on from NC_080419.1 coordinate 9,876,867, forward strand.
TAAGTAAATTACAAATTATTTTAAATTTAAAATTATAATATTTAATTGGGTGAAATCTAGAAACACCCCCCGAACTTTCATAAAATGACATGCCACTCACTATATTTTCAAAAATTACTAAAAAACTCATTGAAATTTTAATTTTATTGACAAAATGAACATTCCATTAGTTGACCGAGTTAACTGTTATGTATATGTGAAAAAAATAGTTAATTTTAATTATAACAAAATGATGTTTTAAAATGACACTTGTTTAATAAATTAAATCAAAAAATTAATCAATATAATGTCTTGAAAACTAATTAAGTAATTCGAAAACCTAATTGATTCTCAAATTAATTGGTCTATCCAGTTTGATCGCTTTAGATCAACTAATTGACATTAGTATAACAATATATATATATATATATATATATATATATATGTGTATATACATATATATAATTATTTAAAAAATTTTAAAAAATATATGAAAAAATAAAAAATTACTACCAAATTATAAAAAATATCTAGTAATTATAATATTACAAAATAATTGTTATATGTAATTTTCATAGAAATTTAATGACTAAACATATCATAAAATAAATAAAATATAATTTAATATTTTAAAATTCAAATAACTTATCAAACATAGTACTAAAGAAAAGATAAACTAAACTTTCATTTTTTTTATAAATTAAAAATTATAAAATTGGATGTTAGTTTTTCTATGAATAAAACATGAATGCTAAATGAATAAAGAAAACTCAAATTTATATTAATTAGGTGACCATTGTTCAAAACAAGTAATTGACTTTTCCTGATTTTATTTAAGTTGTTATGTTATTAAATATGATATTCATCTAGACCTAAAAAAGCAAGTCACAATTTGACCAACTATCCGATCTTTGCCAACCCCACCTAGTGGGAATTAAGACTTGGTTTTGTTGTTGTTGTTTGTATATAACAAATATTTTGTAACAATATAATTATTTAAATATTTTTTTTCTTCTAAATTATTAGTATTATTTTTTTATAATTTAAAATTTTAAAAATAACAATGTAATTATGTTGTCATGGTTATGTCAGCTAATTGATCTGATTTAGTCGCTATGTGTTCAATTCACTTATAAGTTTAATTTTCAAAGCATATTGTAATTAAGTGATTATTATTTTTAATTTAATTTATTAAATTAATGTCAATTTTTAAATCTATCTTATCGAAATTTAGTGGAAGGGTAAAATTTTTTATTTTATTAAATATAAATTTTAATTTTTTCATTAAACTTAACAGTTGACTAATAGTCAACTAACAGAAGATTCATTTTTTTAATCAAATTAAACTTCAGGAGGTTTTGTGGCAGTTTTCGAAAACTCGGGATGGAGTGTTATATTCTGAAAAGTAAGAGGATGTTACTAGATTTTACCCTATTTAATTATAGTATTTTTAAAATAATATAATTTTAATAGTCAATTAACATAACTTTTATTAACATATATTTGTATTTTGTGAAATGAATATTCCATTCATAATGACCAAATGATGCACCTTTATCTTTCATCAATAGTTCACCTTTAATAAGAAGGAAAATCAGCTGGACAATAAAAAAAAGTTCTAGCATTCATAACTTGATTTGCACTTGTAATGTTTCTCATAGGGCAAATAAAATTTTCTACGATGGAGCTCATTTTTATTGTTACATAGATAAAAAAGTTATTTTTTTTTTAGAAAATATAGTGGGAGTAATGTGCAATTTTGAGACATTTCATGGGCAGTTACGTAATTCAACCAAAGGAAAAACTCCCAAAAAACAAAACAAATCTTAATTTAGTTTGGACATGGGTCCCAACACCCCCACCACACAGTCTTCCATGGAGCCCACTACCCATATGGATGTGGGCATCTTCTCCGCCACTCAGTGATACAACCAACCTCACTACCTGCATTATTATTTTACACGGGATTCTGTAATGCCCCATTCTCACATGGCGTCTTATGACCGAGTCACAGACCGACACCGCAGTTTACCAAAAACATCCTCAGCACCGGACCACAACAAGGACAGAATTGGGCAATGGCCACTCTCCAATATTTGCACTGTGGGCAACGAATCTCTCCTGCCTGCCGCCAAGCTTCCTGGAATGGCATTTCAATTGCCAAGCGTTGCACGATTGACTTGAGATATTGGCTTGAAGATGAAGTACTGATTTTCCTGCCTCTTTCTCTTTCTCCCTTCAGCCCATACCCATTGATTAAGCTAATACAACCCAATCACCAACTCACCTTCTCAATTTACTCCCCGTTTCATTAATTATTAGCATAACCCAGCGAAACCCAATCTCAAATCACATTAATGGAAGACCAAGAGACCCCTCCAGCTAAGGTCTCCTGCCACAAGAATATGACACAGCTGGTTCTTGAAAGCTACTGATCCAATAATATATGGAGAGAGAGAGAGAGAGGTCTTAATGTGGTTGTTGTCTCCTGAATCTGGGTTTTTTCTTTTGGGGATTGACGAGAATTAGGAGGATTTGACAAGGATGGGGAAGAAGAGCAAATGGTTTAGAAGCTTCCTGACTGGGAAGAAGGACAAGGAAAAAGACAGGGGGAAAGAGAAGGAAACGAGCTGTGCTAATCAAAATCAGAATCCTCTTGCTGCCACCGAGAATCACACTACTCCGATTTTGATCCCACCGGCGACCCCAAAGGAGAAGAAGAGATGGAGCTTCCGGAGATCGTCCCCCGGTTCGAATTCTGCGGACCCAATTGCGGCTCCGGTGCTACCGGCCGTGCAGACCGTGATGGATGCAGAGAACGAGCAGAAGAAGCACGCGATGGCCGTGGCGGCGGCAACGGCGGCCGCAGCTGATGCAGCAGTGGCAGCCGCACAGGCGGCGGCCGCCGTGATCAGGCTGACTGCCGCTGCTTCGGAGAGAGCCGGTGCGGTGGAGGAGGCTGCCGCGGTCAAGATTCAAGCCGCCTTCCGTTCTCATTTGGTATGAAAATTTTGATCCCCACTCTGCCTCACCCCTCTTTTAGATCTAAAGTTACCATTGCTAGATTCTGAAATTATTTCATTATTTAACACTTTCTGACCTTTGCAAACTAACAATTTCCCTACTGTTGTGGTTCTTACAGGCAAGAAAGGCACTGTGTGCGTTGAAAGGATTAGTGAAGTTGCAGGCATTGGTGAGGGGTCACCTGGTGAGGAAGCAGGCGGCGGCGACGCTACGGTGTATGCAGGCATTGGTGACAGCTCAAGCTAGAGCTCTGGCTCAGAGGACCCGAATGGTTGAAGAACCCAAACCCAATTACCAAAGGCACTTGCCTCCCAGAAAATCCACGCACGACCATCGAATTCGGCAGCTTTATCATGTAATAATTAATTTCTTTTCTGCCGTTAGCAATTCGTCCCATTTCTTTTTCTTTCTTTATTGGAGAATTTGTGCTTTCCCCCCATCTTTCCCATTATGTAATATAACAGTGGACTCAAAACAATTCTCAAAAGTCAGAGATCAGAACAATTAACCCCTGGACTAGAACTTGTAGAATTGAAAATAAGCATCCTTTGTGAAATGGTATGGTAATTTTTTTTTTTTTTGAAATTGTTCATTGCAGGAGATGGACAGAAGATTAACGGAGGAGAACATTAAGATTGTGGAGATGGATTTGGGGGAATCCAGGGGAAGTTCAAAGAGCAGAAACAGCTATTCACATCACTCACAGCCTGAATTTCCCCCACACTACGCAGCATACAACAACCCCTATTACAGGCAGGACAATCCCCAAGTCTCCCCTGCCCCCTCAGCTCTCACCGAGATGAGCCCGAGAGCCTGCAGCGGCCATTTCGAGGACTACGCCTTCGCCACAGCCCAAAGCAGTCCTAAATTCTACTCGGCCCTGTCCAAGCCAGACCCAGAGACGGTCCCTTTCGCCTTCCCCCGCCCCAGCTTCGCAGAGAACATGTCCTACGACTACCCCCTGTTCCCAAACTACATGGCCAACACACAGTCGTCGAGGGCAAAAGCGCGGTCGCAGAGCGCGCCAAAGCAGAGGCTGGATTCGCTGGAGAGGCAGTCTAGTCGGCGGAGGCAGGCGGCGGAAGGGAAGAATGGGTTTAGGGGGGTGAGGATGCAGCGGTCGTCGTCGCATGCGCCAGCGGGTTCTAGTACTGGGAGCGTGCAGAATTATCAGAACCTGTGGGGGATGAGGCTTGACAGATCGACGGTGTCGCTGAAGGACAGCGAGTGTGGCTCCACCAGCACGGTGCTCACCAACGGCAATTACTGCAAATCTCTTGTTGGATTTGATGTAAGTACGAGTAACGCCAGTTTGGTTGGATAGACTTTTGAGTGGGTCCAAACACCACGCCCATCTACAAATCTTAAATTGTCTTTATTTTTTTTTTTTGAGCATAATATAGTAAAAATAAAACTTAAAACTTTCAAATTATAAAATGCCATGTAAATATTTTTAGATTTAGATGATGCCGGTTAATGATGTAGGTTTCACTTTCATGCCTTATTTATAAAAACATATTTCCGAGATTACTTTTTGAAATTATTTTTGGTTGAATTCTAGTCTTATGTATAGCTTATTTTGGGAGAAAAAAAAAAAAAAATTCCTTTCTAGTCTCTTCACCTATTTTCTATTCATTTTTTTTGCCCTTTTATCAATAAGACAAGTGAGAAAAACTCTTTTTTTTTTTTTAAACTTAATTTTTTCAGTTCATTTTTTTTCAATCAAATGGGGTGTAAAATTACAAGAAAGAACTTAAGATGGACTATAATAATACACTCATGTTATAAAAACATTTCGAATTTAGATAACTTTTAAAATAATTTTGTATTATGTTTTATTCAAATCTAATACAAATTCAAAAACTATTCAAATATAGAATCAATAAACTTCTACTCTATGTTTAGCTACTTTAAATAAACTATAATATAATATTATATTAAATTCTATTTACATGTATAAAAATATGAGGGCAACACCTAAAATCCATCCTGCCAAATTAAGGATTGGAATTCACTGCTTCTCTAATTGCATATATATATATATATATATATATATATATATATATTATTTTGGTGGGTGCAGGCGCATGAGGGTAGATACTAACTGTTCATCCATCCATGGCATTAAGTACTGAGATGTGAAGTAGGGAGTCCAAGCTTCAACCGGAGAAGACTGATTAGGAGGCACACTGATCGACCCTTCCTTACTTAATTCGGAATCTAATAAAGAGTTTCTGACACTTCTTCCTTTGTTTTTCGTGCCCTCTTCTGGAGATTTGATGTTTCTTGCGTTTGGTTATTTTTTAGTTTATTGTTTTTTTGGTTCAATAATTTTCTAGGGGAATTGTTAGGGCAAGTGAACTGCAGGGCATTGAAAGTGGTCAATCATCCTGAGGAAGACGATGACTGTAATATGATTTGTTATTTGTTAATAGAAATTTATTCACGGGGTATCCCCTCCCACACTTTCATGAAATGTTGGACAATAAAAGATGCCACAAATATCTGTGGGGGCTTCTTTCCCCTACACCAAAGCTTATCTATATGTATTTTAGATCGATAAGATTCCAAATAATTTCATGTTAGATTCAAAATATAAATATAATTGCCATTTGAAATATACTTTCGTTAATAATTTTTTATTTTTATATTTGGGAGTATGAATTTCATGCTTGAACTAGATTTGACTGTTTAAATAAAATTAAATATAATTTGGTATATATTCTATTCAAATATACACAAATCTAAATTCAAGATCTTTCTAAACATAGAATATGTGTATATACAAACTACTTACATATTCTAATTTGTTTAGAAATTGAGAAATTTATTTATATTGCTTGCGCAGGTGTAAGGGAGTTTTCTAGCCATTTTGGTTCATTCAAAAGAAAGAATGTAATGCACACAATGAAAAAATTGCACATAGCAGAGACACACAATGCACCCACTTTGTCGAGTAGTCTTGAATTTGTCAAAAGAGATTATTCATGATCACAAAATTGACAGAAAATTATTCATGTAGCCGATCATGCCTAATAGAACTTATGAGGCTTAGCTTTTTTTTTTTTTTTTGAATTACGCACCGGGTTTCCACGTGTCCGTTTTACGGTCCACGTGACTAATCCCGCGACCCTTGAAGCCGATCCCACAACTCCAAAGGGAGGTAAGTTTCAGGAATCTAGGGGCAGAAACGAACCCGAGAGGGTTTGAACACCTGACCTCGTGAGAGGCACTCCCACAGTCCGCACTACCACCTGAACCCTACCCTGGGAGTTTAGCTTGTTGTTTGTTGTTATTGTGTAAATATGCCCAAGTTTGCGCACCACAATAGAATCAATGGAGAAATAATAATACAAAAATTTATGTGGTTTGACACTATTGGCTTTGTTCATGGAACCTCTTCTTAGAGTTTCACCCCTAGTAACCATCATATACAAATATATCCCATATGAAAGTTTCGAAATACACTCATAAAACAATAGAACTATCTCATAGACTCTCTAAGCCTCCTTATCCTCCTGCAAAGCCTCCTACTAGTAACAAGTTTTAAGTAAACAAACCCTTTTGATCAATATGAGACATAACTCAATACTCTTTCTATGCAAGAAAAATTCATTATGGTATAATTCAATCCCATTTGAATTGAGCGTACAAATATCACTTGTTTAAAGCTTCAAATGAAACTTAGAAATATTAAGAAAAGAAAACGAAATATGAAAATGCATTTTTTATTTTATTTGTCAAGAAGAGTGAAAAAGAAGAGAACATATATAATATTTATGAACAAAAGTTATTTTTCACATTATTTATATGTAGTTTTAAAATTTTTTAATCATATCAGACCAAATCTTTATTTTAATAATATTTTATATGGAGAATATATAATAGAAAATAAATTTCTTTCTTATTTTCTTTTTCTTCCCTTAAATATTTTTTTTTCTACATTTTTAAAACATTGAATAAAATTAATATGTTTTAAATCTTACGTACACTACAAAAAAAAAAAAAACATCAGTCTTCACTAGTATTTTTAGTAGTGTTTGTAAAAACTACTAGTATATTGGGTGATCAGTGATCTATATCTATAGCAATGACTTCAAAACTAATAGTATAGGATCATGTTGATGTTCCTAATTATTAAAGATTTAGTTTGATAAAATTCGCGCACTCATTCAATCTATGCAACATTTGCAAATTTCAGCAAAGATAAAGATTATTTTAAAGCAAATCTTTAGATAGTGTGCAATATAAAAAATTGTTTTTAATCAAATTTTATGATTCTAAGTTTTTATCCCCTTTTTCATATATTAATAATTTGTTATGCTAATTTTAGCTATTAGTTTGTAATACTTTGTTCAAAATTGGATGGTTTAGTGTGATTGTATAAAAGTAATAGTAGATAATATCCTTAGTAATTTTGTTTTGGGGTGTTTGATGAGCATACAAATTTTTTTTTTCCAGAGTAAATAAGACATAGTTAGTTAAAAAAAAAAAGGAGAAAATCAGTATCTTAATAGGCAATACACACACACACACACACATACACACACACATACTATAGAATTGTACAAGGTATAATTGTTACAAATTCAAATACAAATTCAAAAACATTTAAATACTAAATCAAAGAGATTCTAAACTATCAAATACAAATAGATATTCAAGTAATACAATATGAAGAATCCCAGATCACCACATATAATTAGATATTCGAAAATCTTCAATTGTTAGGAATCTTGCCAATTCAACAATAGGTGTAACTGGGACCAGTTTGAGCAATCCATCGACAGTTTGGTGAAATTGTCGATGGTTTAATCACAGTAACCATTCTATCTTAATCCGTTGAAGCAGCTGTCAAATGATTTATTGAGACTGTTGACAATTTGCTGGAAAACTGAGTAATTTCCTTAATACGTCCCCGCATGATAGGCATGCCATCGATTAAGCCAATCTTGGAGCACAGAAAGTGAAATTTGTGACGGGATAGAGCCTTAGTTAAGAGGTCGACAAGTTGATCATGGGTGCTAACATGATGGACTTGCAGCAAACCTTTTGTAACCAAATCACGAACAAAATGAAGATCAATAGCGATATGCTTCATTCACGAATGCATAATAGGGTTAAGAATCAACTAGTAAGCACCAATATTATCACAAAACAAATGTGTGGGCTTAGGAATCGAAATACCAAGTTCCTGAAATAACGAACGAATCCAAATAAGCTTGGAGGTGGCTAAAGCAAGCTGATATTCCGTCTTAGTGGAGGAACGAGCCACAACACACTACTTGTGCGTGCTCCATGAAAGGGGACAATCACCTAGAAAAATAAGATAAGCAGAGGTGGAGGATCTGGTATCCCTATCACTGACCCAATCAACATTTGAAAACTCTTGAATAGTGAGATTCTCAGTGCGCTTGAAGAGGATGCCATGATGAAGAGTACCTTTTAAGTACCGCAGAATAGATAAGAAATATTGTCTAAATTCTGATAGTTCATACCTAATAATATGGCCTAAAACTGATTAGCTTTGTGAAAATATATTTAATATATAATAAGTGACGATGAAATTTTTTTATAATGCCTGCAATTTGCTTCAGGTGCAAATCACATGTATCTAACTAATACACATATAAAGATATAATTTTTTATAATTTCACTTGCGAATTTTCTATGTACTTTTTTTAAAGAATTTTCTATATGCTTTTTATTCAGTCTTGGGCAGAGCGGACCGTTGGGCTTTAAGCCCGAGTCCATTAAGGCTGAGAACGGGCCGTCGGCGACAGTGTAGTCATCCTTCTTATATTATATATGGGCTCCGTTGAAAAGGAACGGCAGTCATCTTGGGTTTTCTAATTGACATGAAATAAACTTTGGGCTTTCTGATAAAGACTTACATGGTCCATCTTAAGTGGGCCAGTACCAATTCACAATCTTAGCAGAGAGACCCTCAAAAGGTCCAAATCAGGCCCAATGCATTTTTGTAGTTTGTAGTGTGACGTGGCAGCAATCCGGCCTTTCACAGAAAACACATTTTAGATTGCCAGGATTGCGCAATGTTGCTTTTCAAAGGTGTGATCCTGGTTGTACCACGTGTCACCGTATGGATAATGATTGTTGGAATTGGTGTATTTCCAAGAAGGGGGGGTGAATTGGGTATAAAAAACTTTTTGGCCGATTTAAAATATTTACGTCGATTCATCACAGTTCATATCCCATTCAATATAATCGCGTGTATGAAAAATAATGAAATTGTAAGTACAAACATATACGTGCGACATATCTCATTTAAAATAAATGTGTGCATGCAAATAATTATAACAGTAAGTAAGCCAGCATACATTTATGGAAATTTAAGTGTAGAAAGTAAATGAGATAAAGAGAGAGACACACGATATTTGTTATCGAGATTCAACCAAACTATCTTACGTTCCCACCTTGGGCATACCTCCCAAGGATTACATTATCTCTACTTGCTTAAACTGGCGGAGCAGAAGCCGTTTACATTCTCTCCTTACGGGGCAAGAAAAATTTTAACTCAATTACTAGGTTGAGCTCAATTGGTCTCCCTTACGGGCCGAAAACACCCCAATTCAATTATCAAGCTTAACCGAATCGGTCTCTCTTACGGGGCGGAGACTCTCCAGTTCAATTCTGGACTGAACCCAACTGATACATTAAAAAACATTTTTGTACATATTACATGCTTCAAACAATAAGTTGGGATGTTTACATTTAAACTCATAAAACGCACACTCTAATATGATATGAAATATGTGCTCAGTGAGTAAGGGTGTTTATCAAAATAATATTTGTACAAATAAAATATTTGTGAGTATATAAAAATATGTTCTTCAAAAAATATTTTTACAATTAAAAATATTTGAAGAATTTGGGAATTTAGTTCAAAAATATTTTTGCAATGAATAATTTCTCCGAATAATATTTATCAAAAGAAATAACCAGGAGAAACCAAAGCTATACTCTCAAAAGTGATTCTTTAAAAATAAATAATAAGTGAGAGTATATGCATGTGAATACAAAAATAAATGCCCAAAATAAATATACTCTCTTCCAAAATGATTTTGAAATAAATGGATGGAAAGAGAGATGAAGAGTTTTGTTTTAAAAAATTTGCCCCAAAGAAGAGATTTTTATAATAAAAATGATTTGGGGGAACTTTAATTAACAAAAGATTAGAGAAAAAGTTATAGCTAATCAAAGTTACTAATCTAAAACTTATGAAGGGGTATATAGAGTTTGATATAATTATGACCATTAGGGACACGATTGTTATTTTTAGATTTGTTTAATTAAAAAATTAAACTTGTTTAGCGCTTAAAATTATTGCAACCCGAGAGGTTCGATCGACCTAGTCACGAGTCAGTTAACCAAGGCAAAAGGTCGGTCGACTATACTATGCAAGTCGGTCGATCATAGGCATTTTGAACTGGGAGGCCGGTCGACCGAGACAGGTGAAAAAGTTAATTTCGGAGGTCGGTCGATTGTGATAACTTAGTTCAAATTCGGTTGATTGATCGAGCCATGCTAAAGGTTGACTTTTGACCTTATTCAGTCAGCTGAGCTTTTTAAGTAGTAAATGGTTTGGTTGGCCAAGGCTTTACAGCACATGCCTCATGTGGTAGCTTCGGTCAACCGAGTCATTTAGTACATAAGAGGTCGGTCGACCGAGGCTCTTTAACTAAGTCAAAAATTCTTTGGTTGACCGAAGGCTTTGTTTTTTCCCCAATTTTGACCCTATAGTTATTTCAAAAATCTTATTTGATTTTAACTTTTATGAACATGATTTTTTTATTAAACTTTAGGTGTCTTAAGGTCATTTGGTTCCCTATGATTAATCTATAGTCCTGTCTGAGCATATAATAACCACATCATGTAAATGCATGCATTATTATAGACCAAATAATAAAAATTAAATGCAATACAAATAACATCACAATGTCTTCTTCTTTTTGTCTTCATTTCCCATGGAATTCTCCAAAAGTGTGTGAGTTGAACTTTATGTCCCTACTGGCTTTCATTTTTCGGTATTTTATGTTCGTGCTGACATGTAAACTTATTCACATACTAAATGCACACATAAAATACAAGTGCTTTGTCAGTATCAAAATAGGGATTAGACTCAAAAAGTCAACTGTGGCACTTGTCCCACTAACACCCATATATAAACTCCATTTTTCTCTCTCCTTTTTCTTTCTTCCATTTCATTTCTTTCTCTTCTTTCTCCTCTCTCTACTTTTCCTTCTTTTACTCCCTCAGTTCTCTCGCATAATCTCTTCCTCACACTCTCTCTTTGATTTCCTTCGTCTCCTCCTTTTTCTCTGTTCTTCTTTCTCTCTCACTAATTCTATTTCTCACTTTATTTCTTACGTTTTCTTTTCTCCTTTTCTCTTATAGATCTCTCTCACTCTCTTTTAGATATCTCTTTGCTCCCATTTCTTTCTCTTTCTCTTTCTGTTTTCTTCGTTTTCTTTTGGATCTCGCACTCTCTCTCTCATTCTCTTTTTTCATTTTCTCTTTCTTATTTCTCTCTTTTTTTTCATTCCATTTTCTCCTTTTATTTTGTAGATTTGAACCATAAAAAGGAAAGATAAACAAGGAACCTTGAATTCCCTTGCTCCAAATTCAAAACCAAATCAAATAAGTTCTCTCTATTCCTTTTTTCCTCTTTTTTTTTTTTTTTATCTATTTTGTTTGCCTAAATTTTCTCAGGAAAATCTATCAAGTTTTCCTATGAGCCAAACAAGGAAAACTAAGGTAACCTAACTAGTTGGTTGGGCTTAAATGAGCTGGGCTTAATTGGGCTTTGGCTATCTAAATTAAATAGGCTTGATACAAATGGGTTTGGGCTAATTAGACTTTATTTTTTTAATGGGCTTTAGCTAATTGGATCGAGCCCATGGACTTAAATAAGTTGTTTGGACCATCTCAAACTTAGTTAGGTTATAGGCTAGGTGTAGGGTCAATGGTCATTAATGGACCCAGCTAGGTCCAAATTGGATTTAAGTCTTGGGTCCTTGGGGTTTTTAGGTCAACCGGTTAGATCCGAGTTAACGGGTTGGATCCGGGTCAATGGTTGAATTTAGATCCAAACCTTGAATTTACACAATACTTTAAAATTTGCACAATTTAAAGAAAAATTAAGTTAGATTTAAAAATGAAAACCGATCTTGATCTTCAAGCCCCTTTAATGTTCGAGCTTGATGTCAACCCTCGATTCTTCTCTGATTTTGGCCCTTTCCCTGAATTTCCTGAATCCACATTTTTTGCAATTCAATCCTCCGAATGCCTCAATTCTCCTTTTTCTGCTGTAACCTAAAGCTTTATGAACTCCTTCAATCCCAAATATTCACTCCATAGCCTGAAGCCCTCTAAATTGCTTCAAATCTTCACTTTGTAGCCTCAAGCCTTTTTGAACTCTTTTTGCCACAATTTGCGTCACAATTTATCAATTCTCTAGAAATCTGAACTCTCTCCAATTCTAAATTCATTATGAATTGTCTATATAATTTTCTATCTAACTGCATCCTTCTCACCCTCAGGAGTCTATTTATAGGCCTTTGGATCCAATCGATTTAATGCCGATAAAGTCAATCAACACTAAACTTAATTTATCAACCACCATTTACTCCAATTTTTACATATTTTTCACATGTGTAATTGTTGATTTTTTTTTTTTCCTTTTTGCAGGTTTAAATTGGAAGCTGAAGATGTTGGCCTACTTTTTATTTCTTTTTTTATTTTTCTATTTTTTTAATTTTTAATGTACACTTTTTTTTTTTACTCAAAGATTTACCTTATATATATTTTCATTTTGTGGAATAAAATTTTGCCAAATTTTATTATGTTAGCCCCGAACAAAATGGGGTATCTACAATATCTATTATAATGTGAAAAGAAAAAATGCTCTAAAGATTAAAATGAATATAAATGGAACAAGGATGTCGAAATGGATGCAAAAAAAAAAAAAAAGCATAATACAAAAAATATGTAAATAATTATACTAAAAAAAATTAAGAAATTCATCTATTGCAAGTTAGAGATTACATACTTGCATTAATTTAAGGAGAAGATAAGAGAAAGTCATATTATACATACATACATATATATATATATATATATATATATATATATACACACACACACACACATGCGCGCACACATACACACACAAACAAATGCATATATCTTTATTTGTGTCCCCATTAATTCAAAAGGAATGCATAATTATTATTTACTACTGACATTTAGTGGGAAAAACACATTAATCTATGAATTTGACTTGCATTCTTCCAATTGATTAAAGCATGTAATGCTATTCAACAATCATTCATTCAGTAAGAAGTTGTTACTAAAGACATCCTAACAATAATACCTTCTACTACCTCCAGGGTGTGGTTCAGGTGGTAGTGCGGGTTGCAAGAGTGTCTTTCACGAGGTCAGGTGTTCAAACCCTTTTGGGCTCATTTCTGTCCCTAGACTCCTGAATTTACCCTCCCTTTGGAGTTGTGGGGTCAACTTCAAGGGGCGCAGGATTAGTCACGTGGACCGTAAAACGACGCATGGATACCCGGTGCGTAATCCAAAAAAAAAACCTTCTACTAACTTAAAATTATATATTTTTGTGAATAATGTTAAACAATAGATCTCCTTGATAATTATTAAACCTAAGATCTTTACATGGCATGATGCCAAATTATTTAAAAAGTAACAATTTTCAAAAATTATATTGTTCATTTTGAATGTGAGTTTTGATCCAATTATTTAAAAAAGAAAGTTAGATTTTATAATTTCTACCTAATAACTTGGTTTTATGCATTAAAAAAGCATATTAAAATCTAAACATCAAATGCCTAGTTGGAGCCAACTTTACCCCTCAAAAAAACGTCCAAGATGTAATTTTCATATGTAATTATTCGTTCACATAACCATTTATATAATGCTATTCAAGTATAATATTTTTTTCGTTGCACTTTAGATTTTTTTTTTTAATAGAAGATGGATAGCTACTATGAATTAGGATATGAATGAACCCTATTATAAATTAAACACCAAGTAAATGATTCTTCACAGTTAATTTTGTTGTTGTGTTAAAAACTTCATATAGAAACCATGTCTATTTGTACAGTCTTTTCATAAGAACTTCAAACATATAAAAACATTTCAACAAACAATAACAAAATAAAATATGCACTTACCAACGAAAAATCAACTTTAATAAAAAAATTTCAAAAATATAAAAATAAAACAGTGTAGAACAAAATAAATAAATAAATATATGAAACAAGAAAAATCAAGTTGTCTTTTGACAAGCGGGCAAGTTCAAACTGGTGAAAACAAGCAAAACATAGATTAAAGTGAAAAATTGAGATTTAGAAAAATAATGTTGTTATAATAAGGGGGGAAATAAAATGAAAGAAATGGGATCAATAGATGACAAATTTTATAGAAAAAAAATAGAAGACAAAATCTTACCTATGAAAGAGCTTAATAACGGAGATGGTTAGAGACAATAATCATAAACGAATCTTGAATAATTTCTTGAAGTCGATTTTTAAATTCACCAAAAATAGTGTTTGGAGAAAAATGATGAACACATAGTCTGTATGTTAGAGATATACAATTCATCAATGTTACTGTTATTTTATAGGAGGAGAGGCACACAATAGAACATTCGAAAGATTGAGGGTTGGGAGAGAAAAATGAAGGGAATTAAGAGTGTGGGCAAAGATGAATGGTTAAATGACTATTTATATCAATTGCTAACATTAAGTGTTAGAAGAGAAACACTAGATTATCTTATTAACACTATACAAGACTTTATACAAGGGTACAAGGGTAACTTAGGAAATATACAAGGATACAAGGGTAACTTAGGAAGTTATACTAACATCCCCCCTCAAACTCAAGGTGGTATTGAAGATGTCAACTGGAGTTTGCATACTAAAGCACGATGGCGACCAGGTGGATGAGCCTTTGTGAAGATATCAGCCAATTGATCAGTCGAAGGAACTGACAAGAGGCGAAGTGTCCCTTCTTGAAGATGATGACGCACGAAATGACAATCGATCTCGATGTGTTTGGTGCGTTCATGAAAAACATCGTTGTGAGCAATCTGGACAGCACTGTGATTGTCACAGTAAAGCGGAGTGCGTGAGGGTTGAGGAACACCCATATCGTGGAGAAGCCAAAGAAGCTCAGAAGTTGTATCAGCAAGAGCCCGATACTCAGCCTTAGTACTAGAGCGAGCAACAATAGTCTGCTTTTTGCTTCGCCAAGAGATAAGAGAGTCACCAAGTAGAAAAAGAAAACCAGTGGTAGATCGACGATCAGTAGGGTCCCCTGCCCAATCAGCATCTGAATAAACCTGCAACGTCAAGGATGAGTGAGAGGAAAAGAAAAGCCCATGAAATAGGGTTCCCTTCACATATCATAAGATGCGAAGAACAGCTGCATAGTGAACGGAACGAGGAGCTGACATAAACTGGCTAACAAGGTGCACTGCATAGGCAATGTCAGGTCTAGTGACAGTGAGATAAATCAAGCTCCCAACAAGTTGTCGGTAACAAGTGGCATCAGGAAGAAGCTCCCCATCAGTAGGACGGAGTTTGATGTTGGGCTCCAGCGGACTATCAGTGATCTTACAATCTGTGATACCGGCACGTGTCAGAAGATCAGAAGCATATTTAGCTTGAGTCAAAGAGTAGCCATCAGAGGTAGGAGACACTTCTAAGCCAAGGAAGTAACGAAGAGAACCGAGGTCTTTCATTTCAAACTGCTGACACAGAAATTGCTTAAGCTCATGAATACCAGTAGTATCATCACCAGTAATGATCATATCATCAACATAAAGTAGTAAAATAGTGATGCCAGTAGCTGTGTGACGGGTAAAAAGGGTTGAATCATAAGGGCTAGAGGCAAACCCAAGCTGTGCAATAGTGGAGCTGAACTTGGCAAACCAAGCATGAGGAGCTTGCTTAAGCCCATATAAAGCACGATGGAGATAACAGACCTTACCAGAAGGATGAGGATATCCCGGAGGGGGCTGCATATATACCTCCTCAGCCAAATCACCATGTAAGAAGGCATTCTTAACATCCATATGAAATAAAGGCCATCGGCGAGTAGAGGCAATAGCCAACAGTGAGCGAACGAAGGTAATACAAGCAACAGGAGCAAATGTCTCCTCATAATCAATGCCATATTCTTGGGTAAAGCCCTTTGCCACTAAACGAGCTTTATATCTTACTTCAGAACCGTCAGAGTTCGTTTTCCGTTTATACACCCATTTGTTCCCAACTACAGTCTTTCCAGGAGGCAGGTCAACCAGGTCCCAAGTATGAGTTTTGTGAAGGGCGTCTAGTTCTTCAGACACAGCTTGCTGCCAAACAGGAACAGAACAAGCTTCACGATAATTGTGAGGCTCGTGAAGGGAGTCAAGAGTAGAAAAGCAGTGATAATCACTAAGATAGGTAGGAGGTGCCCTTACCCGACTAGAACGACGGACATCCAAATCATAGGACTCAGGTGGAGTGGATGCGATGGCATGATCATCATACAGGCCAGGTTCGGGAGAGGCAGACACGGAGTGATCACTTGATGAGCTGTCAGGACCTGCACTAGAGGAAAATCGGGAGAGAGATCGATGGCAGGGTCAGTAAAAATAGGAGAGTATGAGGGACAACCAGAAGAAAATGGAGAGATACTAGTGAACATTTTGTGTTCCCAAAACTAAACATGTCGAGAGACTCGAAGACGCTTAGCTATGGGGTCGTAGCACCGATAACCCTTGTGTTCAATGCCATAACCAAGAAAGCAACAGAGACGAGAACGAGGTTCAAGTTTTGTATGTTCATAAGGTGGAAGCAAAACAAAGCAAGCACAACCAAATACTCTGAGAAGAGAATAATCAGGTTCCTTTCCATAGAGAGCCTCATATAGGGATTTATTAGAAAGAGTAGGGGTGGGAACCCGATTAATAGTGTAAACAGCTGTAAGAGCAGCTTCTCCCCAAAAGGATTCTGGGAGGGAGGCAGAGAAGAGTTGAGAGCGAATAGTGTCAAGGATGTGGCGATGCTTACGTTCAGCACGACCATTCTGTTGGGAGGTGAATGGACAGGATCGATGGGATAAGGTGCCAGCCTCGTGAAGTTCTGCAATGAAAGGAGTAGAAGTATATTCTAGGGCATTGTCGGACCGAAAGACTTTAATGTTGCGATGAAATTGAGTTTTAATCATTTTCTTAAAGTCACGAAAAACAGTAAGTAACCCAGTGCGATCATGCAAAAGATAAATCCATGTAAACCGAAAGTAGTCATCGATAAAAATAACAAAGTAACGAGACCCACCCTGAGTAGGGACAGGAGCAGGTCCCCAAATATCAGAATGAACCAAATCAAAAGGTGAAGAAGACAGAGAAGTACTTTCATTAAAAGGTAAAGCTTTCTATTTCCCAAGTTGATAAGACATACAATCAAAAGGTTCAAACTGAACATTTCCCAAGCAACCACTAGAAGCTAAAGACTGAACACAAGGTAATGAGGTATGACCGAGATGAGAATGCCAAACACGGGAAGACACTATAGCAGAAATAGATGGGGGAGAACACGAACGAGGCAAATGCAGAAATGTGAGCTCGAAAAGGCGACCAACTTTACGCCCGGTCCCAACAAGCTGGCCCGTCTTCAGATCCTGCACATCACAACCTTTGTGAGAAAAGGTTAAAATCAAACCACTCTCAACAAGTTGACCAACAGAAAGGAGATTGAGAGACAAGTTAGGCACAACATATGTGTTAGGTACAGAAAAAATAGGAGTAGAAACATGACCAAGATGACTAACAGACATATGCGAACCATCAGCAGTAAAAATCAAGGAAACAGGAGTTAGAGACTGCTTATGCGTCACTAAAGAGGAATCAGAGGTCATATGATTGCAACAGGCAGAATCAATAAACCAAGGTGAAGAGATACCTGTGGAGACTGATAAGGCAGTAGAAGTGCGGAAGAGAACCTAGGTGACAATTGCCTCAAGGTCAGCTGTGGAAAGAGACGACAAAGGAGGTGTAGGAGATGGAGCAGAAACTGAGGAGCTGGTGGAGACAGCAGCAACAGGCCTAGAAGAGGAAGATGTCTTAGCCGTGAGAGCATCCCCAGCATCCTTGGCCTTCTTTTTAGGACAATCAGAAATACGATGACCTTCCTCCTTACAATAGTGGCGCTAGCCATGAAAACGTCGCGGCCTAGAAGAAGCAACAGCCGCAGCAGGGGTAGATGAACTAGATGAAGCAGTAGCCAAGATCATATCGGTAGAATGAACCCGACGAGTCTGTTGTCGTGTCTCCTCAGAAATAAGCTCCGCAAGAGCAACTTCAAGTGTAGGAAGAGGAGATTGATGCAACAAAGAAGCTCGAGTAGTCTCAAATTCATCCCGGATATGGATCATAAAGTAAAGGAACTGACGGCTATCCCGATATGCCGCAAAAAGCCTAATTGATTGCTCATCAGAAAAAACAGGGTCAGCATGAGAAAGCTGATCCCAAATGCCACTAACCTGAGCATGAAACTCGGCAATAGACTGTCCAGGTGCCTGATGCATATGAGAAAGCCTAGTTTCCAACTGAAACTCGAGAGCACCATCACTGCCACAGTTGTATCGTGTGGCCAAAAAATCCCAAGCAAGTTTGGCATTACGAAACTTAGGAAGGAGACTCTGAATAGTAGGAAAGAAGGTATTAATAAACCAGGAAAGAATCTTACAGTGAGTACTTTCCCATTCATCAAGAGCCTCATCAAACTCTTCAGTGGATTGCGTGGCAGTTTTGGTAGGTTTCGGTTTTGTTCCAGTGACAAAACGCCATAATCGTCGACTAATAAAAAAAACTAACATATGTTGAGCCCACGCATTATAGTTGGAGCCATTCAAAACAATCTTTATAGGGCAAGCAACATCGGTGAAAGACGCCATTAAAAAAGAATAATAACAAATGCAAGGACAATGGTGGAAAATTTGAAGCACAGGAAGGAGAGTAAGTACTCAGCAGACTTCTTTTTTTTTTTTTTTGTGTGTGTTTAGTAGTGGGCTGCTATTGGAGAGTAGGGAAAAAAAAAAAAATAGTAGCACTGTAAAGAGAGAAGGGGTGCTTCTCTAGTGACTCGCAGTGGAGCACAGAGCCGATGAGACGACGCCGAGAAGCAAGGCCACCGGAGAATCAAGAAGGACCATAACCAAGACGGCGTAGAAAGAAAGACCACGACCACCACGAATGCAGAGACGACAAACGGAGATGATGCTGGAGAAACAGAGACGATGCTAGAGAAACAGAGACGACGCCGAAGAAGGAGACGACGAACCAAGATGCCACACGACCACGCCGACGAACCAAGATGCCACGAATAGAACACGACCACGACGAGTGCAGAGACGACGCCGGAGAAGGAGACGCGAGACGGTGAGAACGGAGACAACATGGGGAGAACACGCGAGACAGTGAGAACAGAGACGATGCCGGGAGAACATCGAGAGGAAGCCACGAACAGACCACGACGGTCTATTGCTGTAGGAGAGATGGTGGTTCGGGTGCTGGCTGTCACGGCTGGCCGAGGAGCTCAGGTGGCTGGAGACAGTGGCGGACTGCACGGGAGGCTGCTGGTGCTAGCCTCACGGAACGGCGGCGAAAAAAATAAAGAACCCTAGTAGGCTCTGATACCATGTTAGAAGAGAAACACTAGATTATCTTATTAACACTATACAAGACTTTATACAAGGGTACAAGGGTAACTTAGGAAATATACAAGGATACAAGGGTAACTTAGGAAGTTATACTAACATTAAGAATTTTAATAACATGGAAAGGTTTAATAGAGACATTTTGAATAATTTATAATATTTTTTAATAAAAAATAAATTTTAAATTAAAATGTAGAGAACTTAAAGGACAAAATGAGCACTTCAAAAGTTGACATATAAGAAATACAAAAAATAAAAAAAATCTTTTTTTCATTTGGAGAGGAAAATGAAGGGAATTGAGAGTGTGAGGAAGATGATAGGTTATGTGACTATTCTTATTGCTTGGACATGTTAGGAATTTAATAACATGCAAACGATATAACGGGGTTAGACTAGACATTTTGTAACATTTTAGGATGTAAAACGAATTTAAAACTAAAATGGAGTGATCTAGGAGGAATTATTCGGGACTGCCATGACATGGTGAAAGTGGTTTTTTTTAAACTATTTTAGTAATGGTATGAACAATAGTGTATAATTAAAATCAATTCTCGAAGGAATCCGTTTATGCAAACGACTTCATTATTATAATGTGATTATTAAATGTGACTTGCAAATTATTGTTGATTTGCTTTGGAAAGGTAGATGTATCTTATGGTATCTTTGAGAATTTTGGGAGGACCTCGTGGCGGAACTGGAAGGATTGAACTTCATGGTGATCCATCAACATAGGGAAGACAATAGTGCGACTGATTTTCTCTCTAAAGTAGGAGAATTGGAAAACAATGTCATTTACGAAAAATAACATCTTTTACCACGTTCTCTGTAAGGTATCATTCGAATGAATAGATTGATTCTAATTTC
The DNA here is from genome assembly GCF_029873635.1 of Malania oleifera. Taxonomy (NCBI): domain Eukaryota; kingdom Viridiplantae; phylum Streptophyta; class Magnoliopsida; order Santalales; family Ximeniaceae; genus Malania; species Malania oleifera. The sequence goes on from NC_080419.1 coordinate 9,897,480, forward strand.
TTTTCGTCATTAGTTCAATCACTCGATTTTTGTTTGGTGGATTAGGTTTATTTAAAGTTTTTTTTATTTTATCTAGGATTGTTTAGAATTGTTTCGTTGTTATTTATTTGTAACTTGTTTTTTTAGAACTACGGTTTTCCTCCATCATAAGTGAGGGGTTTTTAATAAAGAAAGGAGGTGCCGTCCTCTTTTACTAAAAAAAATAAAAAAAAAATAGCTATTTTGAAAGTTTTCACATAAGGACTATCACAAATTTTCTTTTAACCTTTTAGAAGTAGTTTAATTAATTACATATTATAATGGTTAGATATAGGACCCAAATTTTTTTTTGATATAATGTCCAATTAAAAACAAATCAACCATTAAATCAAATGCAATATGGATTGAGAATGGAAAATCACCTACCCAAAAGGTTTGCTTCTCAAGGCCGAGTTAAGGAGAAATTAATTTTCAAGATATATGCATTTTGCATCAATCAAATCCAATTTAATTAAACCAAGTAAAATTCATTTTCCCATAATATTTAGCATCGTACTTCTTAGCACCACCATAATCTAAAATATCAGCAATAAGACCAATTGTAATATGAAAGTACAATCTTCACTTTCTAGTATCTTCATTTTTAATATTTAAAATTTGTAAAGTTTATATATCGTTAATGAACCAAAAATAAAATAAAATTTTGAGCTATAATTTTGTTAATATAAACGAAATTGGTTTCTAAGTTGTCCATTTCATGTACAAACTATTAAAAACAAAAACCAAGCTTTTAAGTAATATAGTAAAAGATTCGTATATACATACAAAATACAGACACATAGACACACACATACACATTTACACACAAACATAACAGGATGGTTAGGATCTTACTATCCTACCATGATTCTACCATGGGAATATTAATCTCATTTACTCTATTGTGATCCTGTGCGCTACAATCCTACCAATTTATTTTATTCTATAGAACATCAAGATCGTTTTGCTTCAATTTAGCATTACGGGTAAATGCTATTGAATTTCACAATAGTCTAATATTGAACTTGCTTTGTTATGGGCAAAATGCACCAAAACCTTGACAGTAGTGTCTTGAGCAATCTAATCATGTAAACTTAAGCATCATAACAAAATTAAAAAAATAAGAAAGCACTAACCCTATGAAGACAACCACTTACAGCATTGAGACAACTACAATATTGTTGGGTTTCATGCCATCATGACAAGATAAAGCAAATTATAACTCAAGAGGAGAAAGAGGGAGGTGGGGGGGGGGGGGGGGGGGAATTGAAATCTCAACCAAGAGATAGTGAAACATTCAAAAATGGATACCCCTTAGAGAGCCTAAAGGCTCACAATAGTCTAATGTTATTATAACAGTTGAAATTAATGCAAAATGAATGTTATTATAGGGAAAAATAAATAAATAAATGCTTTGATATTATTAGGACATTGTTGAAATTAAATTTTAAGTAAATATAAATGCACATATATTTTTGTCATTATAAAATTTGTCATAGAAAGACTACCATAAAATATAGTTTTTCATTTTTGAGAATAGTTTAATAATATACAATCATTTATACTTTCGATAATAGATTTTCTAACAATTATCAATATTAGTAATTGTATGGAAGTCAATTACATGATTTGAAAAATTATTCATAATCTCAATCATCAAAACTTAGATGATTTTTTTGTACATATTTAACTAAAAGAACATGTGTCCTATGAGTATCTCGACCACATACAAGGCTAGGATGGGCCCCATCACTTGGGTGTGGAACCCACATTGGCCTTGGGATACAATTCGTAAAAAGAAAAATATTTAGAAGGAACAACTCCTTCACGCAGGATTTGAAACCAACATATCACAATTTATTAATTAATATTTGGATTTGAAACCTTCTAATCCTATATTTGGAAGAGGTCTTAGATTTAAATTTGGATTAAATGTAATATAAAATTATAATAAATTTTATTCGGATCCATCCAAATTCAAATTTAAGGCCTGAAACCTATATTCTCAAATATTTATAAGAAAAACCAATCATACCATTTACAAATATTAAATACATCTTTCCATACGCATGCATCTCTCTTCCCAAGTGTATTCTCCATATGGCCAACTTTGCAATGCCCGACATAAATATTCTCATTAAAAGTCATCGAATAATAATAAGGCCTAGACTTTGTTTGTGCATTAGGGTTTCTTTACTTATTATTTGGGAAATTAGATTTTTAAACTAAATTAATATGCGATGTTTTGCCAATTGACAAATGGATATGAATCTTCATGCTATTTAAATAATAGGAGAGATTTATTAGTGTTGTTTCTTAAACATTATAGGGAGAAGTGGTGACTTTTTCTTGTGCAGTTGTTACAATTAATCAAGACAAATGATTAAATTATAAAATATGGCAAGGAGCTTGTTAATTTGTAATTTTTTATTTAATAATATTTTTAAATGACTAAAAGACACTCATTAGCTGCTTTGAAAATTGTGAATATATATATATATATATATATATATATATATATAAACTTTAATTAAGTTTTCAAAAATTACATAGAAGGATAGGCCTTTTCTGAGCTTAGATTATTATGAATTACATATATACATCAACATATGTTCTAAAGTTAGGTTGTTGTGAATCTCCCATGATAACTTGATGAACGTAGAATAGAATTTAGATTTTTGAGGGGCGTTCAATGGTTCAAGAAACTGCTACTAATGAATATTAATGCCCACATCAATATTGTGTTGGGGTCAGGAGACGCTGAGCTGGAGACGTGTTGCAAGCTGGAGCTGTTATTTGCCATTTAATTTAGATGGATGAAACCTCTCATTTTTTATTTATTGTATTTAATTGTAAATTGATTATCAACCTTATAAATAGAAGAGCTGTGAAGAGTTGTAAGATGGACAGAGAAGATACAGAGAAGAAAAGAGAGGAAGAAGAGAGTGAGAGGAATAAGAGAGTTGTATTTCTTTCCGATGGTTTTTAGTGAATTGTGGTGTGTTCCGTGCACTTAAGTCGATCTTGACCGAACCACGTAAATTTCTGGTGTCCCAATATTTTTGGTTGCTCACAGGGTCCTAACAAGTGGTATCAGAACCAATAGTTCGTAACTCTGGGTCGGTGATATCGTAAAAGTCGAGACGTGAAACTAATTTTTCTGACGTGCTAACAGTTAGAAGACCAAGTGTGTGACCGAGGTCAATAAGGATCATCTAGGCCTGAGATGGATTCGAATAGGGTCAAGACGTGGAAGGTAGGATTGGTTTAGAGACACATGGAATGCAATCCAATGCACATAAGGAGCCAATGGTAAGACCCACTTGAGCAACTATTGGGAAATTGTGTTTACTCCCATAAGGGAGATGATTTCCATTTAAGGAGGAGCAGTTGGAACTCACAAGTGAGGGGGGGGGGGATTGTTGAGAATTTCACTTGTGAACTCGTCTCACATTGAAAAATTTGAGCGAATGATGAGTGTTTATATATATGGTTGTACCTAAAACTCAATAGACTTAAACTTTTGAGTCAAAGTATTACTCACCATGTGTATCAATTCCACCTAGCCTCCTCCGATCCTAGTAAGCAAGGCAGAATAGACATGGGAGGGAGACCCAGCAATATTTGTAAAAAGGTATGGTACTACCATGAATGATGAAATGACCATTACATCCTTAAAACTTTCCCCACAGCACTCACCACCTCTGAAATGACCACTGATCCTATAAGTACCATGCACTGACGGTGCTGCAACAACTATTGTCTCCATTCCTCACATGCATGGGCGCCCACACCTCTTCAGAAGGAAGTAAAATCAATTACCATTTGTTTCTTGTCATTTCACAGTCCATCTCTTGATCTGCTCCCACCCCTTTTTTTTTTTTCAATTTTTTCCCAGCCTCCACTGCTTTCTTCCATTTTCTCTTGCTTTCCAGGAAAAATGTGGTCTCAGGTTGCAACACGGAGATTTAGGGAAGAATGTGGAGAAGCTTGCATGCATGGTCCTGTCAACCGTGCTGGAACTGGGAAATAATATTCTCTATTAACAGAAAATAGAAAAAGAATGAGAGAAGAACAATTAGTAAGGTCCTCAAGTTAATAGAAAGAGCAGTTCATGGGTCTGAGAGTATTGAAGATAGATAATCATTGCAATCTTCCACAAGGTAATGATTTTTTTCCCAATAATTAAAAGAGAGGAATGCTCTATATAAAGAGGTAGAGCATTATATATGCGATGATGAGTAGAAAAAATTTCCCACCACAAGATCTCTTTAATAATTAGCCACAAGTCAACCAAATTGTCACTGTCTGTCAGTCGGTGGCATCTCCATTTTCTTCCCTCACTATTTTACATGAAAATACTTGGAACTTAGTTGTGAAACATATACATAATGTGTTTAATTTTTATACAAATTTTTTCATACTTTTACTTTTATTTTTATATTAGTTTGTGTTTAATTTTCTTATTCATTAGAGTTTTAATTTATTTTTGTTTATTTTATATTTATAAATAAATAAATTAAAGGAGTCATGGGAATAAGGAGGAAACTTTCCTTTTCAAATTTAAATTCCTTTTATCAAGAGTCCTAAAAAAATGGGACCATTGATTCAAATTCAAACTCAAATTTCCTGAAACACTCTTCCTTATTTGGAGTATAACTTTTGTTAGAGAACTCCAAAAAGGCCGAATTGGGCATCTACAGAAAGTTAAGAAAAAACCCTACAACTTTTATGTAGAAGATTTTTGACGATGGGAAGATATCGATAGAGAAAATAGCACATCAAGGTAGGGGCAGAAAATGAGCCGATTTTGGAGAATCTTGTTTTATGGGAAGATAAGAGGGAGGACGACCAAAGCCTTAAGGAGGAGGATTTTCTTCACCATTAAAGAAAAATTCGAAGCTTGGAAAAAGAAGAAGAAGACAGAGGCCGAATTGGAGTTGTTGACAATTGAAATTTTCGATGTACTTACAATTTCCTTCTTACTTATTTCATTTTCTCTTTGTATAATTTTCATTATGAATTCTAGAATTATTATGGTTTGTTTTGATTCTATTATGAGCCAATTTCTATTGCTAAGGTTATCATGTAGTCGCTCCATGACAGTTCCGAATCTTATTTCTATGTGATCATAATTTTATCATTCCTTGTGAGTATACATTATTGAGTTTAATGCTTTCAGTTTTCTAGCCAATAGTTGAGTGATTTGTGTGTATGTTAATTCGAGAGATGATGTATGTAGTTTAGTTTCGTATGATGTATGCCATAAATTGAACGAAAGATAGGAATGTGCCAATGTGATTTATGCGACTTTTATATGAAATATTATTAATCTTAATGTACTCAAATGCTTTTAAATTCTCATAGACATATCGCGGGTTATTGTATGTTGGGTAATTCTAATTCTACTCGAGAGATGGTCTTAGATAAGTTAGAATATTTTGCCATAAAATAGGATGATAATTGATTGATTGCATGATTGGGATTTGGAATTGGATTAGTTAGGTGAGTTAGATGTCTTAATACTGTTTTCTTCTTGGGTGAAACCTTCTTCTTTTTAAGTATTTGGTTCATTTGTTGATTTAAATTTATTTGTTTTTTATTTTTCAGATTCAAAATCTACCTTTTTCTTGATTTTCAAATAATTTAGAATTAGAACAATTTCAATAGTTAATAGGTAAATAGTCCTTATGGGTTCGACATCCTTCTTTATTACTATATTACTTGTTACGATTTCGCGCACTTGCGAATTTTCACAAGTTTTTGGCATCGTTACCGGGGACTATTTATTTTCTACTACTTTTGATACCAACTAGTTCTAGGTTAATTGGATTTTTATTTATTTTAGTCTTAATTTTTAATTTTAATTTTATTTTCTTTTTTATTTTGAGGCTTCTTGAGTTTTGCATGAGATGCACTCGAAGCTTGGATTAAGTACCTTTTGACCTTGAAATTGAATGCACCCTTCATCATCTGAACAAAGAAAAGAAGAAGAATTCCACAATTGAGAATGAAGCAATGGAAGATCAGCTTGGAAACAGGACTTTGGGAGATTATGTTGTTCCCTTGGTTAGGTACTGGAGCTACTTCTAGCATTAGACGACCTACCATTCAAGCCAATAACTTTGAATAAAGCTAGCTATTCTTCAAATGGTGGCTTCAATGGTGCAATTTAGTGGCATGCCACATGATGATCCAAATGCTCACATATCTAATTTTCTAGAGTTACGTGATACTTTTAAACATAACAGAGTTTCTGATGATACTTTTAGATTGAGACTCTTTCCATTCTCCCTCCAAGACAAGGCAAAGACATGATGAACTCATTTCCACCGTTAACTATAAGTACATGGGACAATTTGGCTAAAAAGTTTCAAGCAAAGTTCTTTCCGCCAGCCAAAACTATGAAGATGCGAAACGATATCATCACTTTTGTCCAATTTGATATGGATTCACTTTATGAAGCTTGGGAGAGGTATAAATAATTGCTCAGAAAGTGCCCACACCATGGACTTCATGTTTGGATTCAAGTGCAAACCTTCTACAATGGTTTGCAGCTTACAACGCGTAAAATGATTGATGTAGCAACCAGAGGGACTTAGTTGAAGAAATCACTGGAAGAAGCATATGAGTTGGTGGAGGAGATGGCAACCAACAATTACCAACGCCTAGCGGAATGAGTGACATCTAAAAGAACCCAGGGAGTTCACGAAATTGATTCTTTTTCTGCTCTAGTTGCTCAAGTTTCAATTTTATCTAAGAAATTAGACAATATCAATATGAGTGTCATTCAATCTACTAATATAATTTGTGAATTTTGTGTAGGGAATCATATGAGGGTAGATTGTCAAGTGGGAAATCCATTCGCCAACAATACTTCGGAGCAAGCAAACTTTGTGTCAAATTACCCATGATAATACAATCCTTATTCCAACACTTACAAGTGAAACACCCCGAACCCTTATACCCGAGTCCGGCGGGTTATACTTGATAAAATCTCTGATAAATCCATAATTAACATACGCAGCGTAAAATATCAACAAAATCTCCATGTAACATAATACCAGAGTTTACTAATTCTAACTATAATCCATAATAAATCATCCAACACCTGCATTTCCATAATTACATATATCTCCAAAACATTTCAGTATGTTCACAAACTTTATTTTTTCCACAGACTTAAAATATAAGGACGTAAAACATAAATATTTGCATCCTAAAATTAACATAGAAATATACCATTTTCTTTTTCTATTTCCCAATAATGCTATAACAACCTCGAACTCTCAAAGCTCAATCTCGAGGAAATCCTGAAAAAGATAAATTCATATTCGGGTGAGATATATCTCAGTAAGGGAAGAAACCATATATTAAAATAGTATGTGGCCAACATAAGTTTATAATCAACATAATATTTAACATTTAAAAATCATTAACACAATCTTTGAAATCATTCTCTGATCCTATTCAAACACATGCAAATGTTTAATCAACGAGATTACCCAAGGATAGGGGTGATTACTCGCCCATACAAGTAGCACCTCTCTACTTTGATACTTAGGTAACCATAAGGTTACAATTAAAACATATCAAAGCACTCACGTTACTCAGTAAGCCCTCAAGTGGTAGATTAATCTCGTACTCACACAGTTCAACAATAGTTTACTGGCAAAGGCCTTAAGGATAGGGAATCCTACCCGCCCATAAAAGTAGGTTCCCTCTGCCCTAGTACGTTATGCGGCTGCTGCCACATTTGTAGCTACTAGTGCACTCGCCTTACTCAGCAAGCCCTCAAGCGAAAGGCACACCTCGCCCAATCGTAACATGTTCTACATACATACATACTTCTAATATCATAATACATCATTCTTTCTATCATTATTCAATCATACAAATCTGTTCTTATTCATAGCTTAACATTACATTGCATTTCACTTTAAGTGATTCTTTCCCATTTTACATTGTTCACATTTCACATTTCATTTCCATTCCATTCATTTCCCTTTTAATTTCATTTTCATTTCATATTCATTTTTATTTTAATTCATAAATACTCGACATCTTTCTAACAGTGGTTGGTTAGCTTCGGCATCCTTTCAGCCATGGTAGGCATATTTTCAGCCGTGATTGGTTAGCTTTAGCATCCTTTCAGCCGTGGTCGACATCTTTTCAGTCGTGATTGGTTAGTTTTGACATCCTTTCAACTGTGGTCGGCATCTTTTCAGCCGTGATTGGTTAGCTTCAGCATCCTTTCAGCTGTGGTCAACATCTTTTCAACCGTGGTTGTTTTCATGATTGTATTAACACTCACATGCAGCATATTTCATATATCATTTTCATGCTCATTTCATTTTCTGTATATCTTGCATTTCGTATATATATAACATAATCCACATAAAATTCTATTTTACTCATGCCACACAATTTAACAGTAAAATTCATACATATTTCTCATAAAATAAGTCAACCCACATTTAACATTTACATGCTCAAAATACACTTCATTTCTTACGTAATTCCTTAGAAAATTCATTTCACTTTCGTTCGTTTACTTTCACACATACATAACTATATCGACAATCCTAAGCTCAGAAAACATAAATTTCATGACTGAAATTTTAAACCCACATAAAAACATATATACATAAATAACACATATTCATTTTTAATTTATGAAAAATCTGATTTAATATATAAATTTCTCCCTTACTTGGTTTCTTGAACTACGCCAACAGGGACTTCAAAAAATACCTGCGGCGCTCATTCGGGCCTTGAAATATTTCTGAATAAAATATTATTTAAATATTTCCTAAGGCCATAATTCTTAAATAAATAATAATATCCTTAAATTTAGCTAAATTCCCAAATCCCACTCTCGCTTTGGAGTAGGGCCTAGAAAATCCCAATTGAAAAATTACCTATGCCAAAATGACGACGATGACGACTAGGACCCTGTGGTGGTGTCCGTTCGTCAATTTAACCACATATTAACTGCAAGATTGAGAAAATGGAAAAAAATCACCTTTCACCAGGAGCAGTGCCTAAGCCATTCCCATGAAAAATCTGCTCCAGTAGAAATGTCGGCAGTGGAACTAGGATTCCAATGACACCTTCCGTTTCTCGATCCGTCGCAAACTCGCCGAGTAATTGAGAGAAAAAGAAATGGAGACGGACGGGGAACACGCAGGAATTTTCGGCCGGGGGGGGGGTTGCCGCCTGCTTCTTCTCTTTCTTCTTCTTCTTTCTTCTTTCTTCTTTACTTATTCTTCTGTTAGATACTTTATATATATATATATTATATTAACCTACTACATAAGTGTATATATATATTTCTCTTATTTCAATTAGTTTTTTTTTTTTAAATCCAATGTAAAAATATTTAATTTAATAACTAATTATTTAATTATTTAATTCATCTTAATTTAATTTAATTTAATTTTTTTTTCTTTTTCCCATGCAATTCCTTTTATTTATTTATCTGTTATTTTATTTATATTTTTTTTCTAATTATTTTAATCCTTTTAAATTTTTGAGTCTTTACATTCTCCCCTCCTTAAGAAATTTCGTCCTCAAAATTTGTTATCCGGTCTTTCATTCCATAATTCTACGATTCACCATATCCCACACCATAATCTCAACAATACAATTATACACTTTAAATTCAATACACATCCAAGTTCTCCATATAAGGACCAGTCTCGCGGCTAAGAAACATCACCGTGATGGATTTACCGTGGTTTTTAGAAACTTTCGAATGAATCAGAAAATCATAGAAGTCCGTTAAGGGATTTCCGCCTCCAAGTTATAAGACAAAATCCTACACTTCCCTACACCATACCTACTGCTCAACACTTAATCTAACTTATCCATCTAGCATCCTTATCCTAACTGTTTCCTATACTCTGGTATAAATCAGCTCTAACCTAATACTCTAACATTTCCATATTCAGGCGATGTGAAATTAATCACACTTCTGGTTGGACATTACTCTGATACCAATTGAAACGCCCCGAACTCTTAAACCTGGGTTCGGTGCGTTATACCTGATAAAATCCCTGATAAATCCATAATCAACATACGCAGTGGAAAATATCAACAAAATCTCCATATAACATAATACCAGAGTTTACTAATTCTAACTATAATCCATAATAAATCATCCAACACCTGCATTTCCATAATTACATATATCTCCAAAACATTTCAGTATGTTCACAAACTTTCTTTTCTCCACAGACTTAAAATATAAGGACGTAAAACATAAATATTTGCATCCCAAAATTAACATAGAAATATATCATTTTCTTTTTCTATTTCCCAATAATGCTATAAAAACCTCGAGCTCTCAAAGCTCGATCTCGAGAAAATCCTGAAAAAGATAAATTTATATTTAGGTGAGACACATCTCAATAAGGGAAGAAACCATATATTAAAACAGTATGTGACCAACATGAGTTTATAATCAACATAATATTTAACATTTAAAAATCATTAACACAATATTTGAAATCATTCTCTGATCTTATTCAAACACATGCAAATGTTTAAGCCATGAGATTACCCAAGGATAGGGGTGATTACCCGCCTATACAAGTAGCAACCCTCTGCTCTGATACTTAGGTAACTATAAGGTTACAATTAAAACATATCAGAGTACTCACCTTACTCAGTAAGCCCTTAAGTGGTAGATTAATCTCGTACTCACACAGTTCAACAATAGTTTACCAGCAAAGGCCTTAAGGATAGGGAATCCTACCCGCTCATACAAGTAGGTTCCCTCTGCCCTAGTACGTTATGCGGCTACTGCCATATCTGTAGCTACTAGTGCACTCGCCTTACTCAGCAAGCCCTCAGGCGAAAGGTACGCCTCGCCCAATCATAACATGTTCTACGTACATACATACTTCTAATATCTACATTATTCTTTCTATCATTATTCAATCATACACATCTGTTCATATTCATGACTTAACATTGCATGACATTTCACTTTAAGTAACTCTTTCCCATTTTACATTGTTCACATTTCACATTTCATTTTCATTCCATTCATTTTCCTTTTCATTTTACATTCTACCCAGCCGTGGTTGGTTAGCTTCGGCATCCTTTCAGCTGTGGTCGGAATCTTTTCAGCTGTGATTGGTTAGCTTCGACATCCTTTCAGCCATGGTCAGTATCTTTTCAGTCGTGATTGGTTGGCTTCGGCATCCTTTCAGCCGTGGTCGGCATCTTTTCAGCCGTGATTGGTTAGCTTCGACATCCTTTCAGCCGTGGTCAGCATCTTTTCAGCCGTGGTTGTTTCCATGATTGTATTAACACTCACATGCAACATATTTAATATATCATTTTCATGCTCATTTCATTTTCTGTATATCTTGCATCTCGTATATATATAACATAATTCCACATAAAATTCTATTTTACTCATGCCACACAATTTAACAGTTAAATTCATACATATTTCTCATAAAATAAGCCAACCCATATTTAACATTTACATGCTCCAAATACACTTCATTTCTTACATAATTCCTTAGAAAATTCCTTTCACTTTCATTCGTTTACTTTCACACATACATAACTATATCGACAATCCTAGGCTCAGAAAACGTAAATTTCATAGCTGGCATTTTAAACCCACATAAAAACATATATACATAAATAACACATTCATTTTTAATTTATGAAAAACCTAATTTAATATATAAATTACCCTCTTACTTGGTTTCTTGAACTACGCCAACAGGGACTCCGAAAAATACTTGCGGCGCTCACCCGAGCCCTGAAATTAAATTCCTAATTCCAATAAATTATTCATGAATAAAATATTATTTAAAATTTCCTAGGGCCATAATTCCTAAATAAATAATAATATCCTTAAATTTAGTCAAATTCCCAAATCCCACTCTCGCTTTGGAGTAGGGCTTAGAAAATCCCAATTGAAAAATTACTTACGCCAAAATGACGACGATGACGATTAGGACCTCGTGGTGGTGTCTGTTCGTCGATTTAACCACATATTAACAGCGAAATTGAGAAAATGAGAAAAAATTACCTTTCACCAGGAGTAGTGCCTAAGCCGTTCCCATGAAAAATCTGCTCTAGTAGAAATGTCGGCAGCGAAACTAGGATTCCAACGACACCTTCCGTTTCCAATCCGTTGCAAACTCGTCGAATAATTGAGAGAAAAAGAAATGAAGACAGACGTGGAGCACGTAGGAATTTTCAAGGGGGGGGGGGGTTGCCCCCTGCTTCTTCTTTTTCTTCTTCTTCTTCTTCTTTCTTCTTTACTTATTCTTCTGTCAGATACTTTATATATATTAAATCTTATCTTATACTTATTATATATATATATATATATATATATATATATATATTATATTAACCTACTACATAAGTGTATATATATATTTCTCTTATTTAAATTAGTTTTTTTTTTAAATCAAATGTAAAAATATTTAATTTAATAACTAATTATTTAATTATTTAATTCAACTTAATTTAATTTAATTTCTTTATTTTTAATTTTTTTTCTTTTTCCCACGCAATTCCTTTTATTTATTTATTTGTTATTTATTTATATATTTTTTCTAATTATTTTAATCCTTTTAAATTTTCAGGTCTTTACAAGTAGGGCGAAACCACCCAAATTTCTTATGGAGCAACTCTCAAAATGTTTCCATGCCTCCACTGAGTTTTCAAAACCAGCAACAAGAGAAGAAGTCGAATATGGAGGAGATTTATTGCCAAGGTGGATGCTAGATTTTAAGATCATGACATTGCTCCAAAGAACAACGAGAACACTATGTAGAGTATTGAAAGGACGATTGGTCAATTGGAAAAATTAATGTCCGAAAGACCTCAAGGATCACTTTCAAGTGCCACAAAAAAAAAAAAAAAAAAACACAACTTGAAAAAGCAAGTGAAGGTCATTACTTTAAGAAGTGGAAGATAACTTAATTTATGAGAGAAAGAGATAAATTTAGGAAAAGAGAAGCAGTGTTGAAATTGGTGTATTCCCAAGAGAAGGGGGGGGGGGGGATGAATTGGGTATAAAAAATATAGTCCTATGTTCAATGTCCAGCAGCAGTATAACACAATTTAGGGTCAGTCTATGCAATCCCAAATGTGCAGATAAATAAAATATATGGAAATTAAATCATGGGCAACATTCACAGTCTAATGAAAATAACATACATGTGCAGTAAATAAATTGTGGAATAAAGTGCACACATGATATGTTATTGGGGTTCGGCCAATACTGCCTACGTCCTCGCCTTAGCTCGCAAGCCCGAGAATTCCACTACGACTCACTTAACTGGTGGAGCAGCACCGAAATACAACTAGGTCAAATTAAAGCAGGGCTGACCTCAACCTTTACACACTCTCCTTACGGGGCAGAGAATTTCCACTTCAGGCCACGCCTAAAATACAATAATCAATATAAAATTGCGTACAAATGAAGATGTTTTTAATACAAGCAGATTTGTACCGATACGCACAAGGAATAATCAACGCACTTCCAAAAGATAAGAACTATAAGCTCAGTGCAAATATGTGAAATAACACTCTAAATAATGTCAATAATCAATCAAGTGTGAGAGTGTATTATCAATCTATCATTGAAACAATATATAAATGTATATCAACTACAAATAGGGTTTCAAAGATTTCCAAAGATATAACCAAAATATCTCAAAATGATTTTCTCAAAGTTTAATCACAAGAGATATTTTCAAATCAAGCTTGTCAAAAAGTTTTCTACAAAACACATGACAAGCTTAAGAGTCTTACTATAAACAATGCAAAGACTCACAAGCTAATAAAAAGTTTTCCTCACAAAATGAATATTGATTAACTCAAGGGGGAAAGCTTTTGGGCTTAACTCTTAATAAAAAATCAACAAGCAATTTATGAGTATGAGAGTTTGAGCAATAGTAGGACTCGTAGGATCACTTAAAAATACTCTCACTTAAAAATATTTTGCAATAGGAATAGCAGGGGAAGAGTATCTTATGTGTGAAGAAAATGCTCTCAAAATTTCAGAGGAAATTTTTCCTAATCAAATTACTAATTTCGTCCTAATCAAACCAAATGAGAGAGTATATATAGAAACTCCAAAAAATATAACCATTCAGGACTCATTCGGTATTTTTGAAAAAGTTTAAGTAAGGTTAATAAAAAATAACCCTCGTTTAATCTCAGTAAAAATTGAGCAACCCGAGAGTTTCGGTTGATCATATTTGAGGTTTAATCGACCATATCACTAAGTTTGATCGATCGTAGCATTTTTGAACTAAGGTTTTGGTCGACCGTATTAAGGTGATTTTGAACCCTCCGAGGTTCGGTCGACCAGGGGGCATGTTCGATTGACCAACTTCTGAAGTTTGGTCGACCAGGTTGTTGGGAATCACCCACATATCAGTTTGGTCGACCGTGCAGTGCAAGTTCATTTCAAAATGGTTGACTGAATAGTCAACAAGTTGACTCTATTAGGTTCTGTCGACCAAAGCTTCTATGTAGGTTCGGGTTTGGTCGACCGAACACACTTAAAGTGTGCATTTAAGTCCTGAATTTCATTTGAAGTCACCCCTGTTCATGTAATTATAACATCTAAGTTATAGGGGATTTGTTATGAGTTGCTTGGAGACCTAAGGTCAGTTTATGGCCTGGGCTTTTAAATTAAGCCCAAAAATCCAGCGTCGGTCAACTGAAGTCTTTTCTATGGTCATTGATTTCCCTATGGTCAGACTATGACCTTTGAGCATAAACCCATCATGCATGCAAATGCATTATTACAGACCATAATAATTATTTTAAACCCAAGAATAACAAATGCATCTTACAACTAAAGATGAACACGTCTTCTTCTTTGCTCTTCATATTTCCATAGAATATGCTAGGAGTATGTGCTCGTTTAAGGTCTTTCTGGCTTCTACTTTACTTTCACGTGTGTGATCTGACTGATTAACCTATTCATGTACTTATGTATACACATTAGTAACTTACGGTTTGTCATTATCAAAACTAAGGATCGGACTCAAAAAGTCAACAAGCAGATTGTGAGATTCGCAGCACACACATCCAAGGTTGTAGCACCCACTCCTGTCCTGAGCCAAATAGTGGAAAACTTGAGAAATCCTCTCATTTCTTCGTATCATACTTCTCCTTATGTTCCTCATGTACCTTTCCCTCAAAGACTTCAGAAAAATAAGCTAGATAACCAATTTTCACAGTACATTGATATTTTTAAAAAGTTACATATTAACATTCCTTTTGCAGATGCCTTGGAACAAATGCCTAGCTATGTAAAGCTCCTAAAGGAGAGTCTATCAAACAAGAGGAAATTAGGAGAGTATAAGACCGTGATGTTGACCAAAGAGTGCACTGCCATTTTGCAAAATAAGCTGCCAACAAAGCTTAAAGATCCAGGGAGCTTTACTATTCCTTGCACTATTAGAAACTCTTATTTCGAAAACACCTTGTGTGATTTAGGTGCTAGCATAAATCTGATGCTCTCTTCTATTTTCAAGAAATTGGGGCTAGAAGAGATCAAGGTCACTACTGTTTCACTTCAATTGGCATATCGATCCATTAAACGATCAAGAGGCATAGTAGAAGATGTTATTGTTAAAGTTGACAAGTTTATTTTCCCTGCAGATTTTATTGTTTTAGATATGGAGGAAGATTGAGAAACAAGACATTGATATTGGAAGAAAAAAAACTAATTATTTGAGAGACTTAGAAAGAGATTTTGTTGAAAAAAGAAAGAGCGAATTACTAAAATATTGAGATTGAAGAAATGGAGGATTGAAGATTGAAAATTTTGAATTGTAGTAGAGGCTTTGGGAATCGAAAGGTTCAAACAAAGAGGAAGGATAGAGATTTGGACCTAGAAGGAAATTGCATTAGTAGGAAATTCAGGAGACTCGAAGATTTCGAAGGTAGAGGTAAGTATGGTTTGATTTTGCAATATTCTAACAAATGTTGAATTTTGAATTTCTGTAGCTAGCATTTAAATTCAAATAATTTTATCAGAATATAGACCTGAATTTAGAGTATCTATGCATCTAAATTCGGGTCAACTTGACCCGAATTTAGTCCCTCAATCCAAAACCCGAGTCAAACCAACCCGGATCCAAGTCAACTTATTCAAATACCCAATCTAGGTCCAATAACCTGGGACTCATCAAGACACTTGGACTCATGTAAATGTTGACTTGGGTCATTTTAGCCCAATTAACCTACTTCTTAGCCCAAATGGTCCTGATAAACCTAAACCCAATTTAAGCCCAGAATCCAGTTTAAGCCCAAACATGCATAGCCATTGTAATCCAAGCCCATTAAAAAAACATGCACAACCCATTTAATATAAGCCCGCTAGCCCAAATACGCATGGCCCATCAAATCCAAACTAGCTAGCCCATTCGCCAAAGCCCTAACCTTAACTCGAGCCCGGATAAGAGCTTATCCTAGGTTAGAACTCTAGGTCAATCAATACCCTAAACCTTGATTGGTTCCTAAGAAAATTCAAGAAATTCATGCATGAAAAGAATAACTTATCTTAGGGTTTAGGGTCAACCAAATTGTCCTTGGTTTTCTTCAACGGATTAAATTTGCAAAAATGAAAAAAAAAAAATTAGAATCATTTGAGAGAAAATAAATAGAAACTAAGAGTGTTATGTGTGAAAAAATAAACGAAAAAAAATAGAGAAAGAAAAGTGAAGAAAGAGAAAGAAAAGTTAGAAAATAAAGAAAATAGAGTGTGAGAGAGAAATTTGCAAGAATGCGAGAAAAAGATTTGTGGAAAGTGAGAGAGAGAGAGAGAGAGAGAGAGAGAGAGAGAGAGAGAGAGAGAGAGAGAGAGAGAGAGAGAGAGAGAGAGAGAGTGGTGGAAAGAAAGAAAGAAAGATCAGTGGGGATAAAGAGATAGAGAATGAGATTGAAGGCAAAACTAGAGAGAAAAAGAAAACATTGAAGAAAGGAGACGAGAAAGGAAAAGAGGAAGAAGGAGAAGTATTTGCGGGGAGAAAGAGAGGGAAAGGAGAAAGAAAATAGAAGAGAAAAAGATAGAGAGAAAAAGAGGTAAACTTTTTTATATATATGTTAGTGGGACATGTGTCATCTTCTGTATGGTGACACATGGCATAACCAAGGCCACATCTTTAGATGGCGACGTGGCACAATCTTAGCCGTCCAAAATGTGTTTTCTTTGAACGGCCGGATTAATGTTGCCGCTACTAACATATATATAAAATATCAACCTTGACCGGCGCTGGTAGTACCACATTAGCCTATTTACTCAAACTATCTCCTTGATGACTCTCCTGGATTTCAAAATATAACTGAATTGCAGCTTCTTTCTTTTACACACCACTATTTAACTATCCATGGGGTAATTTTTGGCTACCTCGGAATTTTGGCTAGGTATTATATATGGTTAATATGAATGCAAAAAAAAAAAATGTAAGATAACATATCAAGGAATTTAATCAGATATAACAAAGATTGAACAAGGTTATGTGAAGAATGATGAAGTTTCTATCCTAATCCCAGGTGGATTTATAACTTACAAATTTTCACCAAGGCTTTATCCTAGGGTAGGAAACCAGTGTTAAATATGTATGGTTCAAGATCTATTCCCTATCCACAAAAGGTTCCTATCATGTCCTTTATCCTCACCCAATGGACTTGGACAGAGTACAAACTGAACAGAGTGATTCAAGTGTCCCCAAAGACCTTGTCTTATAAGAGCTAATGGTACTACAAGTAACAACCTCCTTATAAAGATAAATTCTCTACTATTTTAAATTAAAACAATTTCCTACACAGCGGAAATAAAATAACATGAAACACAATTTCCTACAATACCAGAGTGTCTAAATATTCTACAAATATTACATATTTCACTGTACTCTTAAGAACTACTCCTACTAATACCAAAGCTAACAAAATTGAACCCCAAAACACTCACCCTCAAAAAAGGCAGACTAACAGCTCCTCTATCTGTGAGCCTGCTCCGTTCGCCCAACTAACTCACCTGAAAAATAATTCAACGCTAGGATGAGCCACAGCTCAGTAAGACGAAACATGCTATCACTTGTGTGTGGATACTGAGATATGGATCTGTAAAAAAAACTAATCTGAGTTAAGAGTAGTACAAGTAACTAAATCTGAAAATGCTGATACTACATAACATATTATAACCCTTTAACTACATAATTTAACATGTCAAACTGTATGAAATTACTTCTCATAATAATACTACTATTTCAAAAATTCTGATAAGACTATAATATCTGAGAATATGTCCCTAGATGGCTGTATGTCATGATTTAACCCCTCATGATAGGATTGTGTAGCTTGAAGGCTGGATCTATCCTGGTTGGCCGACTAGGGTAAACCACTCTACTCTTTGGTCAAATTGGCCCTCCTCAACCCATATATGATGGGGAGCCTATCCATAACTAGGCACGATCGACCTCATACCACTTACTATCGTAGCTAAGTGGTTGCACTCTGAACTGAATATCTGTATATCTGTAGCTACGGTACCGTGCTCTACTATTTGATCCATCAGGGTTTGATATTATATAATACATTTCTATATATAACTAACTCTTTTACCATGATTCTGTAATAATTTGTAACTATATCAACTGTATCTTTTTGAGATAAACTGTAAATCTACCTGTTATGGTGCTATAAAACTATAAAATCATGGTATTCTGAAAGATACTGTAAACACATTTCATTGTCTGTATATTCTGTAAAACATATTCCTGAAAATACTATATAAACATGTTTCTATACTATATTCATACTCTCATGCCACACAATAATTTAAAATATTTAAACCTCAATAATAAATTGCATAAATTTCTACACTGAATAATAATCTAGGAAAAACATAAACTTCATACTAAAATCATATTAGGTTTTCCTAGCATAGCATGTTTCCCTTACCTAACTGTCGAAAAGCCCTTATCGTATACTGGTCCTACATGCACAGGGCTTCCTATTCCCCACCCTGAAAATCACATTTTTCATAACAGAATATCAATATTTCTTGGCTTACATCATTTCTTACAACTGACAGAAGGCCAAAAACCAAATAAAAAACCTTACCCTGATTCTGGGGAGAAATTCGACTCAATCCCACTGATGATCCTCCCCAGCAGAGTTGAAGAGAACTCTGTTAGGAGCGTCGTGGTGGCCTCAGATAGTCGATCCGACGACTGACGGGGTCGAAATCGAAGAGAGATGGAAAAGAGGCTGTAGGAGAGATAGAAAGAGATAGAGAGAGAGAGAGAGAGAGAGAGAGAGAGAGAGAGAGAGAGAGAGAGAGCGGCGCCAAATTTCTGAATTAATCCGAAGTTTTGCACTATTTATAATGCGGGATTCGTTGGCAAGCCACGTCATCTCGTCAACGAGTCCTTCAGTAATTTCGTCGACGCACCCTACCTCCTCGTCGACGAATTTCAGACTGCGTAAAACCCCCCCTCGGTATCTTCTCGTCGACGAAGCTCGCCCTCGTTAACAAGGTCCTGCTGTACCCTCGTCGACAAATCCTTTGTATTCGTCGATGAGGACCTGATAAATTTATTGGGGTATTTTTCCCAAAGTACAATGTTGTCGACGAGCGCGGAACGTTCGTCGATGACGTCGACTGCCTCCTTTTGTTACTATTTCCATTTCTCTCCCTCTTTATTATTTAAATACCATTATGCTTTGGGTTGTTACACTACACCCCTATCTATTTCTAAAGGGTAAAGCCTAGGTAGGAGGATTGTGAAAATGTGTGTGCTCATATAATTAGCATATTCCCCTAATCCCCACATATCATCAAACTTTGCACATGTTTATCCAATCATAAACAACATGCAGATACGAGTTATATATACAAGCGAAATATTCACAAATAAGCAACAATCATCTTTATTTACAAACAAAGTATCATGGAGTAATAAAAAGATCTTTAAATTCATATTTGGGATTATTCAAAACTAATTAATTGCTTGACTCTCTAATGTCCCCAGTGGAGCCGCCAAGCTGTCATGACATTCTAGGGAAAGGGTTCAGAATAGTGAATAATAATGATGTTGAAAATTTGATGGGGTCGCCACTAACCTATTATTTCCCTAAGCGCGGTAAGTTCACCTAATTACTACTTGTTAATTAGTCTCTTAAACTAATCGTAGGCCAAGGAACCACTAATCTTAGTCTGTTTTTACCAGAATTGGGATCTAGAGTTCAGTTATGTGAGAGGAAGGTATCAGCACCCCAAAGACACCCGGTCTATGAATGATGCCTAATTAATCATGAGTTATCCCTAAATTGAATACAATGGTCTTTGATTAACTCTTTTAAAGTAAGAAAACAAACATATAAGTAAATAAATAAATAAATAAAATTAAAGGGAACATGAAAATCACAATGCGATTTAGGAATGTCTAATAAGACCTTCAAACAAGGGGTGTTGTTAGATAAACCTCCCTTAGAACTAAAATAAGTAAGGTCTGAAATACATCTTTACCATTTGTTAAATCATTGGGATCCACACACATAAAAATCAAGTAAATTCATTAAATTTTAAGCAAAGGAGTCTTTAAAAACATTCCTAGATTTTCCCAAAATTTTGTAGAAATTTTCTGAATTTGTTCAACATTTTTCTAAAATATTTGAGATTTTTTTAAAAGCTTTTTTCCCATTTTTGGTATTTTTATTTTTCCATTTTTTTATTTGAGTCAAAATAACTCAAATATTTTTTTCTTTTTTTTCATGACTTTTTAAAATATTTTTCCTGAATTTTTTTTATTTCTCCCATTTTTAAAAAAATTAAAAATTAATACATGAAAATTAAAATAAATAAATAATGCCGGTTAAGAAAATTAGATCGGCTCAATCGGTCTAAACTAGGCTCAAACCGATGACAGGCCATGTGTCCACCCACAATGGTGACACGTGGTTCACCATATTTATTTTTTTAAAATTTTTTGCAGCAAGCCAAGTGACATTAGCGTGATGTCACCCTGCAACGTGGCTTTTCTTAAGTGGCTCTGATTGTTTAACTCGAATTGCTGATGTGGCAGTAATTCGACCATCCACAGAAAACACAAACTGGACGGCCAAGATTGTTCCACGTCATCCCTCAAAGGCACAGCTATGGTTGTGCCACGTGTCATCGTACAGGGCGGTGACACGTGTCCCACTAAGACCCAGTATAAAAACTTATTTTCTTCTCTCTCTCTCTCTCTCTCTCTCTCTCTCTCTCTCTCTCTGTTGTCTGTTTCTTTCTTTTCTCTTTCTTCTCCTCTCTCATAGTTCTTTCTTTCTCTTTTTCCTTCTCTCTCCTTCTTCTTCTTTCTTCTCTTTCTCTCACGTTCTTTATTTCTATTTTTGTTCTTCTCCTCACAAACCCTCTCTCCACCTTCTTCTCTCACTCTCCTTTTTTTTTTAGATCTCACATTCTCTATCTTTCCATTCTTCCTTCTCTAAATTTCTTTCTCAGTTCTTTATCTTTCTTTCTTTTTTTTTTTATTTCTTTTCCTTTCCTTGATCTCTCTCTCTCTCTCTCTCTCTCTCTCTCTCTCTCTCTCTCCCTCATTTCTCTCTCTCTCTCTCTCTCTCTCTTTGCTTTGAACAAATCTCACCCTTTTCTTTGAACCATTGCAGGTTTCAACCGAAGGGAAAATAGGCACAAAGACTTCAGACCATAAACTTCATGAAGATAAGTGCTCCTTCCTATTCTTTTTTTTTTTTAATTCTTTTTCATCATTTTTATTTTGTCTTTGGATTTTCTGAAAAAAGCTTTCCCTAATTTTCTTACAAACCAAACAGGGTTTGGGTCACCTTGACCCTAGGTTTGCATCTATTGTGATATGGATCGTATAATGAAGATGCACAGTGGAATAAACAACAACAAGTGAATGTAAATAACACACACACAACCTGAATAAGATCAACACAAAGATTTACGTGGTTTAGCAAAGCTTACAACCACAGAAGCAATGACACACAATTTCACTAAGGAAATCAAACTGTACACAATACACTTCAATAATGATCACTTCCTATCTCAAAATATGCCTAGATGACATATATAGAGTTTCCTCAAAGGTTTCCTCCCATTTGCCCAACCACTCAATGTTCAAAAATTCAAAATTCAGAAAAACTGCCGCAACCCAGGCACCTCTCGTTGATGAACATAGAGCCTCATTGATGAGACCAAGAAGATCCTTCGTCGATGAATATAGGGCTCTCGTCGATGATGCTAGAAGTCTGAAAAATTCTTGCTCTTGGTAATTATTCATCGACGAGTTTCAGAGCCTTCGCCGACGAACCTCTACTGTTCCCTTGTTGACGAGCATAGGATTTCGTCGACTAGTCTGCCGTGTTGCCCCCTTCATGTTTTTCCTCCTTCCCTCTTTGCTTATCAAACATAGAAGTATAAAAGCCACAAATAACAATCTCCACCTTTGAAACTATATGCCCCTTAGGAGAATCTCAAAAACATGAACTGCTTCATTTTGAACTTAAAAATGCTTGGTTGGGTATCCTTCTATCACTTGGAGATATGGAGTAAGTCCAAGCAATGCTTGAACTTCTTTGAAGTAACTGATTTGATCAGAATATCTGCTACGTTATCAGATATGTGAACTTTCTCCAACATAAGTTCACCTGAACCAATCAATTTCCCTACTCTGTGGAACCTTACATCAATGTGCTTGGTCCTAGCATGGTATACCTGATTCTTCATTGAGTAAATGACACTCTGACTATCATAATGCAGCACCACACCATCTTGCTGTAACCCCAGCTCTCTGACTAAACCAGTAAGCCATAAGGCTTCCTTTGCAACTTCGACAACTGCCATATATTCCACCTCAGTCGTGGACAATGCAACCAGAGACTGTACCATGGATCTCCAATATACCTGTCCTCCTATAAGGGTAAACACATATCCCGTTGTAGACCTTCTGTCATCCATATCTCCAACATAATCTTCATCAACAAACCCTATAATTGAAGGACAACCTTGTTACTTGCCGAACATGATGCCATATCTTGATGTACCTCACAAGTATCTGAGTATCCATTTTACAGCTTCCCAATGCTGCCTACCTAGATTAGAGAGGAACTTGCTCACCACGCTTACCGCATGTGCCAAATCTGGCCTCGTACATACCATGACATACATTAAACTCCCCACAGTACTAGCATAGGGGACCTTTACCATGTTTTGGATTTCCTCATCCGAACTTGAGCAATCTGCAGTAGACAATTTGAAATGATTTGCTAGAGGTGTACACACCGGTCTTGCATCAACCATGCTAAACCTCTCCAACACCTTTTGCACATAGCCGCCCTGAGATAGCTATAATCTTCCTGTAGTTCTGTTTCGGTGAATCTCCATCCCAAGTATTTTCTTGGCTGAACCAAGATCATTCATGTCAAATTCCTTATGCAACAGGTCCTTTAACTAGTTCACTTCAGTTAAATTCTTTGCAGCTATCAATATGTCATCGACGTACAATAACAAGAAAATAAGAGAACCATCCTCAAGTTTATTCACATAAACGCAGCAATCATACTCACACCGTTTGTGGCCAATCTTCATCATGTACAAATCAAACCGTTTGTACCATTGCCTTGGAGACTGTTTCAGCCCATAAAGAGATTTCTTCAACCTGTAAACAAAATTTTCTTTTCCTAGTTCAATGAATCCCTCCAGCTGTACCATGTAAATTTGTTCCTTCAAGTCATCGTGAAGAAACGCTGTCTTCACATCCACTTGTTCCAAATGAAGATCGTAATAAGCTACCAACCCCAACATAATTCTAATAGAAGTATGTTGGACCATTGGAGAAAAGATCTCATCATAATCTATCCCCTTCTTTTGTAAGTATCCTTTTACCACCAACCATGCCTTGAATTTCTCTCTTTCATTTTCTGAAATTGTCTTCTTCTTACTATACACCCATTTGCAACCTGTCGGTCTCTTCCTATCTGGACGCTCCACCAATTCCCAAGTTTTGTTCTTATACAGTGATTCCATTGCCTCAATCATTGCTCCCGTCCACCTATCTTTCTCTTAGTTGTGCACCGTCTCTTGAAAAGAAGTTGGATCATTGCAACAAGTAAGGAAAGCATAAGATACCAACTCATCAAAACCATACCTTGATAGAGGCTTGATAGTGCGTCCGAATCTCCGTATAGGAATATCGTTGACTTGCTAGTTTCCTGAACTAGAGCTCCCTGCAACCATGGGACCATGATCATTTTGTTGCCCTGAGCTTCTAACTCCACCTGTACAACATGTTCATCCTTGCTCCAGCTTTCTGGCTTCTATTTCTGTTCATCAAAATCTTGAGTACGCTTCACCATAACCTTCTCATCAAAGACTACATCTTTACTGATCACCACCTTATTTGCCACTGGATCCCGCAACTTATACCCCTTCGCACCCTCTGAATATCCCAAGAAGATGCAATGACAACACTTCAGGTCAAGTTTAGTCCACTCCTCACTAGACACGTGGACATAGGTTGGACACCCAAAATACCTTCAATTTAGAGTAGTCTGCTGCATTTCCCGTCCAAAATTCTTTCGCCACTTTACCCGCTAGTGATGCCCTTGGTGATTGGTTAACCAGAAAACAAGCCATACTAACTACCTGAGGCCAGAAATTCTTTGGTAGCCCCCCATTCAATCTAAGACATCGTGCCCTATCAGCAAGAGTCCGGTTCATCCGTTTTGCCATATCATTTTGGTGAGTTATCCGGAGAACTGTGAAATGTCTCTTGATGCCCTGCTCTACACAAAACTCCATAAACTGAGAATCATCGTACCCAGTTTTATTATCCGACCTTAAATATTTGATTCTCTTCCCTGTCAGGTTTTCCACTTTAGCCTTCCAAATCTTAAACTTGGAAAACGTACTAGATTTATGACGCATGAAGTAAACCCATACCTTCCGTGAGTAATCATCAATGAAACTCACATAATACACATGTCCACCCTTTGATGCAAATCTAACTGGGCCCCAAACATCTAAATGTATATAGTCAAGAATTTCTTTCGTCTTGTGAGTAGTTGAATTAAATTTTGCCTGGTTCTGTTTTCCAAAAACACAAAATCTGCAGAATTTCAACTGATATGATTTTAAACCTTTCAACAATTTTCTTTTGTGTATTTCTTTCATGTCATGTTCTCCCATATGCCAAGACGCATATGCCACAAGACGGTCTCATTTGATTCAGCATCCACGGTTGCAACTCCACCTACAACGCTAGTTCCCTGCAAAGTGTAAATATTCTCATCCAACTTCTGCCCTTTCATCACAGTTTGATTATCTTTCCATACCGTCAAGACTCCACCTTTGGACTTGTAATTAAAGCCATTACAATCCAAAGTGCCAAGAGATATCAAACTCTTTCTCAACTCACGTATCTGTCTTACATTACACAATATTCCTATAGCACCATCAAACATTTTTATCTTTACATTTCCTATGCCAACGATTTTTCAAGAAGCAACATTACCTATAAGAAATGTTCTAGAATTTACTAACTTGTAAGTGCTGAACCACTCCTTGTTTGGAGTCATGTGATAAGAACATGTCGAGTCAAGTATCCAAGAGTCCGTTAGATTTTCCAACTCTTTTGAAACTGATAGAACATCACCATCTATTGAATCCTTTTTTTGAACAACATTCACAGATTTAGAAATCCCCTCATGCTTATTAGCATTTCCCTTCTTCCAATCCGGACACTCCAGTTTCACATGCCCCTTTTACCATATTTATAACACTGGATTTCCTTCTTCTTCTTGGATTGATTCCAGGATTTTTGATTAGACCCATTTTTAAACTTTCCTCTGCCTTGCTCATTACAACCCTTTACCACAAGTCCTTCCCCTTCATCGCACATTCTCAACCTTTGATGGAAATTTAACAAAGCACTTGTTACCTCTTCCAGATCAAGTGTTTCTTTTCCCCATGTAAGAGTGGTCACAAGATTTTCGTAGGTATGAGTTGAGGGCAAAGATTTTAATAGCATTAAAGCCTTATCATCCTCATCAAACTTCACATCAACTCTTATAAGATCACTTATGATTTCGTTAAATGCATTGATGTGTTGATCTAGACTAGATCCTTCTACCATCTTATGCCAATATAAACGCTGCTTAAGAAAAAGTTTGTTATTGAGGGATTTAGACATGTACTGACTTTCTAACTTTTGCTTGATAGGCGCCGGAGAATCCTCCTCCATCACCAGATAAAGAACTTCATTGGCTAAACATAAGCGTATTGTCGACGCTGCCTTTGCTTTCAAATCTACCCATGTTGTCTCATCCATTCCTTCCGATTGAGTATCAAGTAGAGCCTTAGTCATTCCTTATTGCACAAAAATATCTTTCACTCTCCTCTGCCATAAACCGAAGTTTTCGGTTCCATCGAATTTGACAATGTCAAATCTTGTAGAAGACGATCCCGATGCCATGACAACAATCTCTCTCATACCAATTTGTTGTGATATGGATTGTATAATGAAGATGCACGACAGAATAAACAACAACAAGTGAATGTAAATAACACACACACAACTAGAATAAGATCGACACAAAGATTTACATGGTTCGGCAAAGCCTACATCCATGGAAGCAATGACACACAATTTAACTAAGGAAATCAAATTGTACACAATGCACTTCAATAATGATCACTTCCTATCTCAAAATATGCCCAAATGACATATATAGAGTTTCCTCGGAGGTTTTCCCCCGTTTGCCCAATTACCCAACATTCAAAAATTCAAAATTTAGAAAATTGCCACAGCCCAAGCACCTCTCGTCGACGAACACAGAGCCTCATCGAAGAGACCAAGAATACCCTTTGTCGATGAATATAGGACTCTCGTCGATGATGCCAGAAGTCTGAAAAATTCTTGCTCTTGGTAATTATTTGTTGACGAGCTTCAGAGTCTTCGTCGACGAACCTCTGTTGTTCCCTCGTTAACGAGCATATGCCCTTCGTCAACGAGTCTGTTGTGCTGCCCTCTTCATGTTTTTCCTCATTCTTTCTTTACTTATCAAAATAGAAGTATAAGAGCGACAAATAACAACATCAGGTTAAGGGCTCAAGTTAAGTTAGCGTTAGGTCCGGGCTTTAGTCATGTTTGGGATTTTTTGGGCTTTAGGCTTGGTTTGAACTTTTTGGGCTTTAGTCTGGTTTGGGCTTGGGCCAAATTTAGAATGGGCTTTGGGTTTTTTACTTGAAAATGAACTTGGGTCTTTTCTAATGGTTCATAGGATTTGGGCTTGGGCTTGGACTTGGACTTGGACTTGTTATCCGGACCGAGCCTAAGGGCTTGGTCTGATTGCGTTTGACCTTTGTTTTTTATTTGGGAATGAACTTAGGCTTGACCATTCTGGCCCATTTCGGTTATGAGATATTCGGTCACCTTAGGTCCAGTCAAGGGTTAATGGACGCATATCCAAATTAGACCCAGGTCTCAATTCATAGGTCAAAACCTAGTTAATAGGTCGAGTCAAATGGATCGAATACGGTTTAGTGGGTCGGGTCAATGAATCAGATCCAGTTTAATGGGTCAGGTCAATGGATCAAAAAAATAGGTTAATTTCAGATCAAGATTTCTGTATTTTAAACTACTGGATTTGTAGAATTAATTGCAAATAATAATAATAATAATAATAATAATAATAATAATAATAATAATAATAATAATAATAATAACGTAAATGAAACCAACCTCAGTCTTAAACTCCTTCAATCTTCAAGTCCAATGTCAGCTCTTCAGTTCCTCCTTGATTCTGTTTGCAATCCTCAAATCTCGAATTCTGACTTTGAAACTTCAAAACTTTTGAATTTTGCACTTCTTCGATTCTCCACAAATTTCCTCAAATTTTGGGTTCACTCGAAAGTGCAATCAGAATTTTCTATTTTTCTCACAAATTGCTTGTATGCAATTTCTCTCTATGCTTGTCTCTCTATGAATGTGTCTGTGTGACCGTCTATTTGTCTTGTGTTTGTGTCCCTTAGAAAGCTTTTATTTATAGGCTCAGGTGTATTGCGTAGCATTTAAAATTAAATTAAAATGGATCAATCAAATTAAGAAACAAATCAATCAATCGTTATTGTTGATTTCTTAATTGTTTAACCTTCCATGTGTGTTATATCCTTCTCGAGAAAAACTTTCGTTATAGGCTTGGGAGCATTGAAACTTTTACTTCATTGTTGTTTTCCTTCCATGTGTGTCTCAAGAGCATTTAAATTTAATCAATCAATTTTAAAAAACGTATCCATCCAGTTAAGAAACATATCACTCAATCTTTATTGCAGACTAATCAAATTAAGAAACAAATCAATCTATCTTTAGTGCTGATGTTCCTAATTGCTTCCTTTGTGCGTATGTGCAGGTGCCAGTATGGAATTGAAGAGCCTAAAATTAACATCTTTAGTGCTTATATGACCCAATTGAATAGTGACTAAAATGGACAGAACATAGACTGTGCAGTGTACTAGGTTTTGCATAAATGGGCTATTGATGCTTTTTCATCTGCCACACACATATGCACAATGATGCCACTAGCTACATGGCCAATCTAGCTCATCTTTTTTTTTTTTCCATTTTGTCTTTGAGAGGTAAAGAAGTTATGTATTAGTCAATCTACCTCATCATCCTAGCTAGCTACTCGTGCACATGTTGCAGATAAGTTGCACTGCTTTGTTCTAGACTTCTCCTTCAGTTTGTATGTAATGTACCTCATGATGTATTAGGAGAATAGGTTTCTTATCATGTTTTGAATTTAAATTTGTATAAATTTGAGCAAACTAATAATATAAAATTATATTAATTTTTTAAAACTATATAAGTTAAAATTTAAATTTAAAATTCACTCTTAAGGATCATTTGATATCACTATCAAAAATTATGAAAATACAAACCAAAAATCAGAAATAAAAACTAAAAGACAGAAACTAACAACCTGTTTTGTTATTATTAATAGAGTTAAAATAAATTAAAATACAATTTTTTTTGTCTTTTAATCAAATAATATCATGAAAATATAATTAAAATTATAAAATTGAAAAAAGACTGTAAAAATTATTATAATTATTTTTATTAATTGTTATATTTTCAAATTTTACTTTACGATAACAATCTTATTATACATGACAATTGAAAATAGTAAAACTATTTTACAATTAGATTTCATTTTTTTTTAAAAAAAATATGTAGTATTATTTTAATTATATTTAAATTTGCATGATCATATGTATTAATTTTAATTAAAAAGTGTGCATAAAATGAATGATTGATCTAAAAAAGTTATTTTTGAATATAAAAATTTCTCATAATAGGTTGTCAAAATAATTAAAAATCATAAATCTTATCTTTAATTTTTTTTTTTCATAAAATGCTGAAAACCAATAATAGAATAGAAAAATAATAATATAAATATAAAAATATAACCTAAGCATTTCCTCCTCTTCTTTCATTATTGGGTTCTTTCATTCAAGGGCCCCTAGATTGTCTGTGTGTGTGTTTGTGGGAGAGAGAGAGAGAGAGAGAGAGAGAGAGAGGGAGAGATGTAATAATTTTCATAGGGTGACGCATAAAACAGTCCTTCCCACATTTCAATGGGATGGTAGCTCAGGTCTTCTGTCCAAATGCATCTTCTGAGTTCTGGCCAATAAAGAAAGTCTTCTGTCTTAATTTACACAGCTCAGTCCCTTTATATATACACACACATGCATGATACACATGCATTTCTCTCAATTTTCATGTCTAATGCATGCCAATATCTCCCCAGCTAATTATGATGATCTCTATTATTATTAGAGACAGAGAATAGTAGGTACAGTGTGGTATCGCTGTGTATGGGTGTGGCATGGGGCTGCCAGTCCATGATCATGAATGGTCAACGATTTTGTCCCCGATCCAAGTAACTCCTCACCCTTTAGCACTACTCCAACACCCAAATGGGCATTGCAAGACTTGGAAATTAAGCTAAGCTAGCTCTATGTATATATTCAAATTGGCAATTAACTAATCTTTTCGGAAGTTGTATTTTGAAACCTTTTCAAGAACACAAGTATATAGAACAGTCCTCACTGTTAAAGTCCACTTGAATCTTTTTTAAAATACAACTATTCCCAAAAAAAAAAAAAAACACTCGAGTGTTAATGGATAATCAATTATATAATGATAATGGGGCGTGGAAATCAAGTTAATTAATCACGCCAAATGGCATAAAGTCCGCCAAGCCAGCCCAAACCAGCTAGTCTTCTAAAGACGGCTGTGTATTTTGATTTTCAGAGGTAGTGGAAAACTCATTCATGCTGTCTCCCAGATACCTACATGTGACACCAACTAATAATAACCAATAATTAATTAATACACCAATTAAGCTAGAGAGCTAACGAAGGGATCAACAAATCAACAGGTTCGATTTTCCAAACTTCAATCATTCATATATATATATATACATCTGCGGCTTGCTTTACTCATTGCGCGCATTGTTCAACAACTAATTGAGAAGGTTAACTTAATCATCGAAAGATCATATTTTGTTTGAAAGTATACATGGTGTTATAATATTTGCATGATCATATGATAGTATCATTCGTCAATTTGTAGATTGGTACATAATGAGGTGAGATAAGTTTAATGATTGAGTTGTTTGAATTAAGAATTTTACTTGGGAAAAAGAAAAGGGAAAAGGAATGAGAAGAAAATTTAATTTTCACTATCTTTCTATATCAAATACCATTTTAAAGTTTTGTTCTAATGTGATTAAAAATTAAGGAAAAATGTTAAGAATGTGTAGAATTAAAATTTTGTTATTTGATTTGGTATAAATTTTATTTTCTTTTTCATTTTTCTTCATCACCAAATACAAAAAAGCGGAATCCTTTCTATTTGTCTTTTCTTTTCTTAATATTTTTTAAGTTTCAAATGGGCCATTTAAGGTCCATGCATTATTAATTTGTGTTGGGAGAATAGTGTACTGGCTTTTAGATCAAAGGAGCCAATTCCGAGAATCTATTTGGTCCACACTTGAAACATCTTTAAAAAATAAACATTTGTTATTAAAAGTAATTAAATTAAATATTTTTTTATCAATAAGTAGTGTTCGATTTGCATTAATTAAGTAAACTTAAAATACTAAACAGAAAAACTTAGTAATCCTCCGAGTAACAACTTTTTGTTTTGCTACATAGCTATATTATCTTCTTTTTATTTATTTATTTATTTATTGTTTCACATACCCACTACCCCCCTTGCCTCTCAACCCTTTGCTTTTCAACACTTTTCCTTCTCATTCTCTTCACTTTCCAACATTTCACCTCCTCATTCTTTTTGTCTTCCCTCTATTATATTGTATAAAGAACCCTGTTCTTCTCTTACCTTCCTAAGATATGATCATTGGTTCATTTTCTAACATGCTTATGGATCTGTGTGGTAATTTGATTACAAGTTCACTTTACAAAAAAAAGCATTAATGCTACATGAGATCGACGAGGTAAACACTTAGTAAGTTTTTCTCTAATTTTTCTTTTTCTTTTCTTAGCTACTAGATTGTATTCATTTGCACCACAAATGTAGATCGGATTCCCTTTCTCTCATTCCCTTTCTTTTGTTTAGGTCATGAAATAGTGGATGGAATTTTAAGAAACAAATGATAAATAGAAGAAAATTATTACATAATTGAACCTATTAATTCTTAATTTTGTTTAAGAGGAAGGCATTTACTGATGTTGTCCCCAATTTATTGGGGAAGTCTGGAGGTGTTTTCGTTCAATAGTTCATAATCTTAACATTTGAATTGCTTGCAATCTCAACTCTTTACCTTGGAAGGACATTTATGAGTTTACTGCAATTATCAACTTTACTTTTGGTAGGCATCTTATGAAGAACCATGTCGCAATGTCTTGGATAAGGGTCCGGAATAGAGAGGAATAATAATATTAAAAGTTTGATGGGGGTCGCTACTAACTTGTTATTTACCTAGGTGCAGTTAGTTTACCTAATTACTACTCATTGATTGGTCTCTAGAGTAATCATAGGCCAAGGAACTAGTAGTCTCGGCATGCATTTACCAAATTTGGGATTAGGAGTTCAATTATGTTAGGGGAAGGTACTAGAACCCCCTAGACACGTTCTACGAACGGTTACACCTAATTAATTATGAACTATCCACGTTAGCCTTGGTGGCTGCATGAGCTTAATCGTCTTGTTTTGATGATAACAACTCATTAGTGGATTTAGGTAAGCTTATCTTTGCATGTTGAGTTATGTTACATATAATCACAAATGCTAAGATTAAGTAAATTCTTAATAAGTTAGACATCATCAAAAAGGGAGAGATTGTTAAACCGAGTGGTTACACTATCATATTTAATGTGTTTTGATGATATTACCCTATTTGTTGTTCCTAGTGTTTTCCTATCTTTGCAAATCATGTTTAGTACAGGTACTTGTACATAAAGTATTGAATCAAAGATAAAGATCGGACCGAGTAGAAGTTCAAATCGGAAAGATCAAATGGGCACTCACTCAGAAAGGATTCAAGCACACCTAAGGAAGCTTAATGTACAATTGTTTATTTGTAATGGGGAGTTTTTGAGGTAGTATATTTTGTAACTCTTGTGGTCTTGATTCATGCATGATTTCTGAGCAAGAGTTGAGCATTTGTTATATGCATATTAGGACACTTGAGTTTATAGGTTTTTGCTTAAAGTCACAAACTCATATTTATAATTTTCATATATAAAACAAAGAGCTTGTCAAATGAATCCTAAAGTCAAATATGTTTTCATAAGGGTTAAGTTTTTAACATCTTGGTTTTATAAACATTTACATACTTTGTCCTAATTTTTTCAAAACATATTTTATGTCTTAAAGTCTCAAGAAAGTCAAGTATACTTTTATAAAGGACATACATAACATATAAGATATCAAAATGAGCTTTCAAATATATTTTCATAAACAACATATTTTATATTCAAAATAAATTTTTTTATGGCATGGAGATACTCCGAGACCGAGCGGGACTCTCGCTAAATGAGATTCAACTCCTCCTTAAGTTGCATAATACGAGTATATGAGCGATTGACATACAATCATTGCAACTTAGACCAACCATCATGAGCAGTGGTTGAAGTGGTAATGAGCGGTATAATCGGTTCGGAGACAAATGCAAGGATGGTGCGAAGGATCAACTTACACTATAAGAAATAAGATTATTAGTGATGATTGTAAACCGTCACTAACAATCAAAAAAATCGTCGCTAATAGTATTAGTCACAATTTTATCAATATTAGTGACAATTATAACTTTGTCACTATATCTGCGACTACTAATATTTATTAGTGACGAATTATTCAAACCATCAATAATAGTAGAGTATTAGTGACGGAAGACAACCGTCACTATTATCGTAAGACCGTCACTATAAATCAAACATATTCTTTGCTCAAATTTGTCACTAATATGAAACTATTAGTGACGGTCAATATACTGTCACTAATGTTATGCTTTTAGTGATGGCTACTAAAACCGTCACTAATAATATAATATTAGTAACGGTTATAAACCGTTCTTAATATTGTGCCTTTAGTGACGAATTTGAATTGAGAAAATGTTGATTCTATAGTGATGGTTTTAATCTTTTAGTGACGGTTTATAAATTGTCACTAAAAGTTCATTTTGCCATTTAGTAACAGTTTTGCAAATCGTCATTAATACTTTGAAATAAATAATTTTTTTTTGAAAATTCCTGTAAAAACCTGTAATTACATTGTGGCATACATAAAATGAAACCAAAATTACTAAAACATTCATAAATTATTTAAAATTCAAATAAAAATGATTCAAATTTCAAATACATATATACAAATAGAAATTTAAATTCAAAAATAACAAATAGTTATGTTCAGATAACAAAGAATACAGGAAAAGGCAAAATTAAAGTTGCGCACATCCAACCCGACTGTAGTGTCTGTCATTGTCATAGTGGTGTGACAACCACGAACCCTACATAATAATAATTATACAAGAAATTAGTATACAATGTTATAGAATATATTTATATACTAAAAGTAAATATGATTTGATAGCAAAATGATCGGACATTCGGACATAGTGTAAAAAAATGATACAATTATAAATAACTAAATTTGATCAGTTGAAAGTCACCCCACTCGGTTCGGACCTCGCATAACCGAATTGTAAGCTTAGTCTACTAATTAGTTTGTTTGTATTCTAACATTATTTCTAAGTAGGGAAAAAAACTCTCGAGGATGATTTTTTGGGCACCATCAGATCCGGCAAGTCCAATTCATTGTGACGGACGTGTCAAGACTGATTGAACTCTATTTGGATTTCGTATACCTGAATTGGACACTTGGGTGGTTAAATTTAACTAAGTGTACTAAGTTTGTCTCGAAGCGTATAATTTTCAATTGGCATGGAATTTTTGGGCATCGTCAATTTCGGCATGTCCAGCTCGATGTGTCGGACGTTTTGGGACTAACCGAACTCATTTTGGACCTTGTATGCCCGACTTAGACACCTGAGTGCTTAAAATGAACTAAGTTTACTAAGTTTTTATGTATTATAACTCTGCTTCAATGTGGGTAAAAGTCTCTCGGCAAGGAGTTTTAGGGCACTGTCTGATCCGGCATTTCTTGTTCGATGTGACGGACATCTCAGGACTGACCGAACTCAGTTTGGACCTCGTATACCCAAATTGGACACTTGGGTGGTTAAATTCAACTAAGTGTACTAAGTTCGCCTCTAAGCGTATAATTTTCAATTGGCATGCAATTTTTGGGCACCGTCGGCATGTCCAGATCGATGTGACAGATGTGTCGGGACTGACCAAACTTAGTTTGGACCTCGTATGCCCGACTTGGACACTTGAGTGCTTAAAATGAATTAAGTTTACAAAGTTTTTATTTATTCTAACTTTACTTCAAAGTGGGTAAAAAGCTCTCGTGGAGGAGTTTTTAGGCACCGTCAAATCTGGCACGTCTAGTTCGATGTTACAGACTTGTCAGGACTGATTGAACTTAGTTTGGACCTCGTATGGTCAAATTGGACACTTGGGTTGTTAAATTCAACTAATTTTACTAAGTTTCCCTTTAAGTGTATAATTTTCAATTGGCATGGAATTTTTTGGCACCGTTAGTTCCGGCATGTCCAGTTCGATGTGACGGACGTGTCAGGACTGACCAAACTCAGTTTGGACCTCGTATGCTTGACTTGGACGCCTGAGTGCTTAAAATGAATTAAGTTTTCTAAGTTTGTTTGTATTCTAACAATAAAAATATTGTTAAGTGAATTCCTACAAAAATTGGATCTATTAATTTATTGTATTGTAGTAACAGAGAAAAATAAGATTAAATAAAAATAATTATAATAATAATAAAACTTTAAAATAATAATAATAATAAAATGAAATAAATTAATTAAATTAACAAGTAAAATGAATAGTATGATAAGGAAATATATATATATATATATATATATATATATATATATAAGTAAGTTATTATGATATATATGTAATATATAAAAAGTTGTACAAGCGTCTCCAAGACGCTGTGTTTCAATTAGAAAATTATTATAATATTAATATATATATATATATATATATATATATATATATATATAAAGTTGTACAAGCTTCTCCAAGAAGTTTTGCTTCAATTAGTAAGTTATTATAATATTCATATATATAATTGTACAAGCCTCCTTAGTCACCACGACACTCCTAGCGAGATTCTATACAAGTTTGCCGGAGCGGATCGTCAGCGAAACGAAGTTAGATTTCATCCCAAATCCAGGGTAAAGCTTTTACTCAATATTTGGATTTATGACAGTTGAGAAAAGTATTATTTGCTTAGAAATACTGACCTTTAATACTGGAAATTTCCATTTCCAGGGGTGTTGAATTTGGAACGTTGGGAATCAACCCTAAGTTGAGGTAAGGCTTTTTAAGCCGAATTTAACTTAACGGTAGTTATAAGAAATGTTATGCACGTAAAAATATTGAAGTTTAATACTGGGGGTTTTCATTTTCAGGGTGTTGAGTTAGGAACCCTGCGAGTGCGGGGAAGATTTTCTTAGGAGCTTTGCAGTAGTCAGGTAAGGGAATAAACTAAGCTAGTTCTTTTTGAGAAAATATATATATAGCGTTTAATTCTTGGAAAATAAATATATTTAAATATATATATATATATATATATATATATATATATATATGATATATGATTTATATTTGGGAAATATTGTTGAATATGATCATATGTTGAATATAGAAAACTTGTTCAGTGTGGCATGAGTATAAAATGTTGTGAAATACTGTACAATGGGAAAACCGGCGTATGGGCCGAGATTTTTATATATGTGGTTTGCCGGTGTACGGGTCGTGCTATGTTGTGATTTTCCAGCATACGGGTTGTGCTATGATATGGTTTGCCGACGTACGGGCCGTGCTATGTTATGATTTGCCAGCGTACGGGCTGTGCAATGATATGGTTTGCTGGCGTATGGGCCGTGCTATGTTAAAATGTGTAATACCGGCGTACGGGCCGATGATTTTCATGATATATGTATATATGCAAAATGATATGATTAATTTTTTAATTAACGATATGAGATATCTCTGTATCACAGTTTTAACATATGTTATATAGTATCAGAACCTGGTTGGCTCTGTCTAGGCTAGCACTTGCACGGTACCATTGCTATGTGTTCATGGTCTTCGTGATCATGATATTTGTGTTAACGCCACTGTACAGAGTGGTGTGAGACTGGATGGTCGATGTGGTTTATAAGAAGTATGTTGATCGCCCCTCATGTACGGATCAGGTCTGGCAGACTCATCGGACCTACAGACTACTGTTTGACTTGGCAGTGGTTGGCCAACCATTGTTAGGTCCCGCCTTCGAGCCACACAACCCAGTCATGTGGGGATAATACATGACAACAGTTAGCTAACCTACCAGGAATGTTTTTATGTTATTATTATTATATGATATGAAATATGATTATAAAAAATGCAGTATGTTCTACCATGTTTTGATGGTATATATATGTTTTTCCCAAATTTGATAAATAGTACTGAACATGTTATGTATAATATATGTTGAACATAGAATACTCATGTTGTCACACACTAGTATTAGTTTATTTCCCTTACTGAGAGGTGTCTCACCCCTAAATCTTATAAACTTTTCAGGTGCCCCTGATAGGAGAGCGGGAAAAGCCCCGCTGATCTAAAGTGGTTTATCTACCCTTTTCGAAGGGTAAGTTTTTTGTAGGGATAGTTTGGTTTTGTAGGAATTGTCCCTAGATTTCATTTTTTTGGGATGTATATATGGAAGTACAGTGATTGTAGTAACTCTGGTACATTGTGATGTATGATATGATGGTATGAATATGATTGTACATTTTCTGCTGTGTAAGCTTCTGCTGTATGTTCTAATGTATCCCTGGTACCCACGGGTCTAGGAGGATTGTGACTTGCTGAGTTGGAATGTGAGATGTGTGGTATTGATTTTACAATGATATTATTATAAAAAAAATGTTGAAATTAAGCAGGTCGTGACAGCTTGGTATCAGAGCCTAGGTTGCTAGGTTCTGTAGACTCTAGAATGCAGCGGAAACAATACCAGAGTTTAGGAAATGATTTGAGGTTGTTCTACAGTCTAGAGGAAGGACTTCTGTGATAGTTTCAGTGTTTTTCTTGTGGTGACGATTTCAGGAAAACCATAGTAAGCTATTGTTGAGTTGTGTTCCTAGAATGTAGGACTGGGGATTAGAAATGAGTTAAAAATGTTGAGATAAGTGGTGAGGATAGGTGGGTAAATTATAAGGATAGGATTACTGAATTGCAACTGCTATTTTCCAGGATGGATCTAGAAGGAAATAGTGCCCATGCGAGTGGCAGTGATGGAGCAGGACCATCAGGTGCAGCTGGGACTGACTCTGACGTGGTATTACGTAGTGTGGCTGAACAGGTTATAGCTGAGATCGCTAGGAGTTCGAGGGAGTAGAGTGGTCCATCTATAGGCCATAGGTGCACCATAGAGAAGCTCACGAAGATGAATCCTCCAGCGTTCTCAAGTGGAGTTGATCCTGTAGCTGTTGAGAACTGAATGCAGGAGATTGAGAAGATCTTGGTTATACTGCAGTGTACTGAGGAATAGAGGGTCCTCTTTGCCACCTATAGAATGACAGGAGAGGCTAAGAGGTGGTGGACTGCGGTGAGACTATTGGAGCAGCAAAGGGTGACTTCGATAGCTATGACATGGGACCAGTTTAAGGATCTGTTCTTTGACAGATATTTTCCAGCTACTGTGAGGGAGGCTAAGGTAGAAGAGTTCCTGAGTCTGAAGTAGGGAAAATTATCCATCCAGCAGTATGCAGCACATTTTATCAAGCTCTCTCGTTTCGCCCCATACATTGTTCCTGATGAGGTGAAGAAGGCGAGGCAGTTTGAGAAAGGCTTAAGGCGGAGTATATTTGAGCAGGTAGTGGTGCTGCAGATCCAGGACTTTGCTAAGTTAGTCGATAGGGCAACCTTGGCAAAGGTTGGTGAGCGTCTTGATGCAGAGGAGCAGGGACAAAGGAAGAGATCTGCATCTATCGGCTACTAGCAGGGTCATAGGCCGGGCCAGTGGAGGAGAGGAAATCATGGCAGAGGGCGGAGGCAGGAGACAGGAGGACTCAAGGTGCAGACAGGGCAGGGCCCTCCAGTCTGTTAGACATGCGGTTGGAGGCACTGGGGAGAGTGTCGAGCTGGTGGTGTAGTGTGCTATTGGTGCAGTAGATCGGGGCATATAGTGCGGGATTGTCCTACCCCACCAGATGCAGCTCCGGTGTGCTATCGCTGTGGTAGATCGGGGCACATGTTACGAGACTGCCCTACTCCACCAGATGCAGTTCCAGCTCCAAGACCATACCAGAGAGGTTATCAGGTGCCACGTGGGGGCCAGAAGAGGAATACGGCTCCAGCCAGAGTGTTTACTCTAACGCCGGGTAAGGCTGAGATGGCGGGTGACATGGTGACAGGTATGGTTGTTATGTTTTCTTTTAAAGTTATTGCATTATTTGATTCAGGAGTTACACACTCGTTTGTATTCTCGGGGTGTATTAAATTATGTGGGGCTGAAACACAACTGTTAGATGTTGAATTTTTGGTATCTACACCGATTAGGTCAGTAGTAAGGTGTAATAGGGTGCTCCGAGGTTGTCCAGTTGATATTCAAGGGAAGGCTTTGTCTGCCGATTTGATAGTGCTGGACATGCACGGGTTTGATGTTATATTTGGCATGAATTGGCTAGTAGCTAATTTTTCCAGCATAGATTGCCGTGCATGAGAAGTGATATTCATACCTCCGGGGGAAGCAGAATTTAAGTCCATAGGGTTGCAAGTACAATCCCCGCCTCAGCTAGTTTAAGCTATTCGGGCCAGAAGATTGCTGCTAAGTGGGTGTTAGGGGTTTGTGGCTGTGGTGAAAGAGATGTCGGAAAATGAATTGAAACTGGCTAGCACGCCTGTAGTAAAGGAGTTTACAGATGTTTTCCCATATGAGTTACCAGGCTTGCCACCTGATCGAGAGGTAGATTTTTCCATAGATCTACTTCCAAGTACATCGCCTACTTCCAAAGTACCTTTTCGAATAGAGCCAGTAGAGTTGGCAGAATTAAAAAATCAGTTGCAAGATCTGCTTGATAAGGGCTTCATACGACCCAGTGTATCTCCGTGGAGAGCTTCGGTGTTATATGTGAAGAAGAAAGACGGGACTATGAGGATATGTATAGACTACAGGGAAATTAATAAGTAACAATCAAGAACAAGTATCCTCTACCCCGTATTGAGGATTTGTTTGACCAGCTCCAGGGTACACAGGTGTATTCGAAGATTGACCTCAGATCCGGATACCATCAGGTGAAAGTGAAAGCAGAAGACGTCTCGAAGACGGCCTTCAGGACTCGGTACGGACATTACGAGTTTCTCATTATGCCATTTGGATTGATGAATGCTCCTGTGGTATTTATGGACTTGATGAATTGAGTCTTTTACCGATACCTAGACCAATTTGTTGTTATTTTTATTGATGATATACTAGTTTATTTGAGGAGCTATGAGGAGCATGAGAAGCACCAGAGACAGGTTTTGCAGACACTTCGGGAAAAGAAGTTGTACGCCAAGTTCAGTAAATGTGAATTTTGGCTTGAGAAGGTCGTGTTTTTAGGGCATGTTATATCTAGAGACGGTATTTCTGTGGATCCTAGCAAGATTGAGGCAATAGTGAATTGGGTTAGACCGAGAAATGTCTAGGAGATCAGGAGTTTCTTGGGACTAACTAGATATTACCGTTGTTTCGTTGAGGGATTATCTGTGTTTTCAGGACCCTTGACACGATTGACGAGGAAGAATGTCAGATTTGAGTGGGATGACTGTTGTAAGCAAAGTTTTCAAGAGCTGAAGCAAAGGTTAGTCACAGCACCAGTTTTGGTTATCCCATCTGAGGGTGAGGGGTATGTCAGTTATAGTGATGCATCCTTGAAAAGACTTGGCTGTGTATTGATGCAGCATGGTAGGGTAGTTGCCGATGCATCTAGGCAGTTGAAAGAATATGAGAAGAACTACCCTACACATGATCTTGAATTGGCTGCTGTAGTACACGCGTTGAAAATTTGAAGGCATTACCTGTATGGCGAGCAGTGTGAGATTTTCTCCGACCACAAGAGCTTAAAGTATTTCTTCATGCAAAATGAACTAAATATGAAGCAGAGAAGGTGGTTGGAGTTGATTAAAGATTTTGATTGTACCATCAGTTATCACCTGGGGAAAGCGAACGTGGTAGCTGATGCGTTGAGCAGGAAATCCAAGGAGCCAGTGTTGGCGGGTATGGGGATCCAGCATCCGATCATGATGGATCTGGAGATACTCGGCATAGAGTTTGTAGAGAGTGATCTCCCAATATGTATTTCCAGCCTAGTGGTACAGCCTACTCTGCAAGAAAGAATTAAAACCGCTCAAAAGGAAGATCCAGTATTAGCAGAGGTGATATGCAGAGTGCAGATAGGTCAGGGGGAGGATTTCAGTATTGCAGATGATGGAGCTTTGCGGTTTCATTCCAGATTATGCGTTCTTGTCGATACTGAGATCAAGAAGACTATTTTAGAAGAAGCTCACAGATCTTTGTGTACCGTTCATCCTGGTAGTACGAAGATGTATAGAGACTTGCGTGAAACATTCTGGTGGAGTGGCATGAAGAGAGAAATCGCCGAGTATGTAGCCTAGTGTTTGACGTGCCAGCAAGTAAAGGCTGAGCACCAGAGGCTGGCAGGGCAGTTGCAGCCGTTATTCATCCAAGAGTGAAAGTGGGATCATATATCGATGGACTTTGTGTCAGGATTGCCAACGGCATTACATGACTAGAATGCCATCTGGGTGATTGTTGACCGTTTGACTAAGACCGCCCACTTTATACCTATCAAGATCAGCTACTCCCTCAGCCGTTTAGCGGAGATTTACATTCAAGAGATAGTACGTTCTCATGGGGTGCCAGTATTGATTGTGTCGGATAGAGATCCGTGATTTACATCACGATTTTGGAGGAGTTTGTAGGAGGCTCTGGGGTCTTAGTCATCATTTAGTACGGCATTCCATCCTCAGTAAGACGGGCAGACTGAGAGGACGATACAGATATTAGAGGACATGCTCCGAGTGTGTGTATTTGACTTTGGGGGTAGTTGGACTCCGTTCATGCCGCTGGTAGAGTTTGCGTATAATAACAGTTATCAGTCCAGCATTGGCATGACACCATTTGTGGCTCTGTATTGTAGGAGATTTCGATCTCCTTTGTTTTGAGTTAAATTCGGTGAGCGACGAGTTGTGGGGCCAGAGTTGGTTCAACAAGCGCGTGATAAGGTTCGGCTTATCAAAGACAAGATCAGTGCAGCTCAAAGCCGACAGAAGAGTTATGCCAACCATCGCCGCAGGAAGTTAGAATTCGATGTGGGTAATCATGTGTTTGTGAAGATAGCTCCGATGAAAGGGGTTATGCGATTTGGGAAAAAAGGTAAACTTAGTCTTAGGTTTATCGGTCCATTTGAGATTCTAGATAAAGTGGGGCCAGTAGCCTACAGGTTAGCTTTACCACCTGTGTTATCCAGGATCCACGACGTATTCCATGTTGCTATGTTGAGGAAGTACGTTCTAGATCCTTCTCATATCATCAGTTACGATGAATTGGAGCTTAGTGATTCACTGGGGTATGAGGAGTTACTAGTACAGATTCTAAATAGGAAAGTATAGGAGTTACGTAATAAGAAAATTCCTCAAGTAAAGGTTTTGAGGAGGAATTATTCTGTAGAAGAGGCTTCTTGGGAATCCGAGTAGCAAATAAGATTGAGATATCCGCATCTATTCCGAGAAAGTTGATGGGATAAAATGCAAGTAGTTAGGTAGTTTCTTTTGCAGGTACATGTAATGGTTTAATTAGTGTAGTATTTTAGTTTTGGGAGAATGGTTTTCTTTTGAATATGTAATCTTCCAAGACTCGAAATGTAACCACGGTATTCCTCCGCCATAAGTGAGGGTAGGTAATAAAATGAGTTGACCTTTTTTCCTAGTTAAAGGATGGCAAGTTACGAGAACAGTAAATTTCGAGGATGAAATTCTTTTAAGGGGGGAGGAATGTAGTAACCGAGAAAAATAAGATTAAATAAAAATAATAATAAATAAAATAATAATAATAATAATAATAAATTTTAAAAAATAATAATAATAAAATGAAATAAATTAATTAAACTAACAAGTAAAATGAATAGTATGATAAGGAAAAAAAAAATATATATATATATATATATATATATATGTAAGTAAGTTATTATTATATATATGTAATATATAAAAAGTTGTACAAGCTTCTCCAAGAAGTTTTGCTTCAATTAGTAAATTATTATAATATTAATATATATATATATATATATATATATAAAGTTGTACAAGCCTCCTTAGCACGCCCCATTGTTCTCTCTCTCTCTCTCTCTCTCTCTCTCTCTCTCTCTCTCTCTCTCTCTCTCTCTCTCTCCTACGACTCTCTCTCTCTTCAATTTCGGGCCAGTTTTACACCGGATCGACAATCCGAAACCACCACAACGCTCCTAACGAGATTCTCTACAAGTCTGTCGGAGCGGATCGTCGGGGAAATGAAGTTAGATTTCATCCCAAATACAGGGTAAGACTTTTTACTCAATATTTGGATTTATGACAGTTGAGAAAAGTGTTATACGCTTAGAAATACTGAACTTTAATACTGGGAATTTCCATTTCTAGGGGTGTTGAATTTGGAACGTTGTGAATCATCCCTAAGTTGAGGTAAGGCTTTTTAAGCCGAATTTGACTTAACGGTAGTTATAAGAAATGTTATGCACATAGAAATATTGAAATTTAATATTGGGGGTTTTCATTTTCAGGGTGTTGAGTTAGGAATCCTGCAGGTGCGGGGAAGATTTTCTTAGGAAGGGAATAAACTAAGCTAGTTCTTTTTTGAGAATATATATATATATATATATATATATATATATAATTTATATTTGGGAAATATTGTTGAATATGATCGTATGTTGAATATAGAAAACTTGTTCAATGTGGCATGAGTATAAAATGTTGTGAAATACTGTTTTCTGGAATGGGATTATGATATGGGTTTTACAATGGGAAAATCGGCGTATGGGCCGAGATTTTTATATATGTGGTTTGCCAGCGTACGGGTCGTGTTATGTTGTGATTTGCCAGTGTACGAGCTGTGCTATGATATGGTTTGCCGGCGTACGGGCCGTGTTATGTTAAGATGTGTAATACCGGCGTACGGGCCGATGATTTTCATGATATATGTATATATGCAAAATGATATGATTAATTTGTTAATTAACGATATGAGATATCTCTGTATCACAGTTTTAACATATGTTATATAGTATCAGAACCTTGTTGGCTTAGTCTAGGCTAGCACTTGCACGGTACCGTTGCTATGTGTCCATGGTCTTCGTGATCATGATATTTGTGTTAACGCCGCTATACAGAGTGGTGTGAGATTGGATGGTCGATGTGGTTTATAAGAAGTGTGCTGATCGCCCCTAGTGTACGGACCAAGTTTGGCAGACCCATCGGACCTACAGACTACTATTTGACTTGGCAGTGGTCGGCTAACCATTGTCAGGTCCCGCCTTCGGGCCACACAACCTAGTCATGTGGGGGTAATACATGACAACAGTCAGCTAACCTACCAGGAATGTTTTTATGTTATTATTATTATATGAGATGAAATATGATTATCAAAAATGCAGTATGTTCTACCATGTTTTGATGATATATGTATGTTTTTCCTAGATTTGATAAACAATACT
The DNA here is from genome assembly GCF_029873635.1 of Malania oleifera. NCBI lineage: Eukaryota > Viridiplantae > Streptophyta > Magnoliopsida > Santalales > Ximeniaceae > Malania > Malania oleifera. Next base: position 9,941,967 of record NC_080419.1, read on the forward strand.
GAACATGTTATGTATGATATATATTGAACACAGAATACTCATGTTGCCACACACTAGTATTAGTTTATTTCCCTTACTGAGAGGTGTCTCACCCCTAAATCTTATAAACTTTTCAGGAGCCCCTGATAGGAGAGCGGGAAAAGCCCCGCTGATCAAAAGTGGTTTATCTGCCCTTTTTGAAGGGTAAGTTTTTGGTAGGGATAGTATGATTTTCTAGGAATTGTCCCTCGATTTCATTTTTTTGGGATGTATATATGGAAGTACAGTGATTGTAGTAACTCTGGTATATTGTGATGTATAATGTGATGGTATGAATATGATTATACATTTTCTGCTGCGTAGGCTTCTACTGTATGTTCTAATGTATCCCTGGTGCCCAGGGGTCCAGGAGGATTGTGACCTGTTGAGTTGGAATATAAGATGTGTGATATTGATTTTACGATGATATTATTATAAAAGTAAAATGTGGAAATTAAGCAGGTCGTGACAGCTACTAAAAACTAAGGTGTAGTCCCAAGAGGAGGGGGTGAATTGGGTTTTTAAAAGTTTAGCAAACACACAAGAATGATTTTTAATGCTTAATTATACCAACTACAATCCACACTCAATATTAACACAAGCCAATGATTCTTAATGAGATGCTTTCAACAATGTTAATTAGTCAACCAATCAATCACACGATACTTAACCAATTATATGAGCTGCAACACTTCCTTGATTCAGTGTTCGCAAAACTCAGCTTTGAGTTTAAATATAGCCCTGTATATATGAATATTGGTGCACTTCCTTTTAACCAAGAATTTTGCAAATGATTAATCAACGTACTCCCTTTAAGGTTTCCACAAAAGATCAATCATCGTACTCTCTTAAATTGAAAGTTTTCTCAATCTTCAACTTTCAGCTTCTTGCACTTAGATACACAACCACACAATTTATATAGGCAGAAAAATTAAAGAGTAAGGGTAAAGAGTGAGAACAAGTTTTTACGAGGTTTGACTTATACCCAGCCTACATCCTTACCTTAGGCAAGACCACCTAAGGATTTCACTATAGCGTTCCTTTACAAGTTGAACAAACTGTTACAATCCCTCCTTCAATTAGGGCGGAGCCCCTCTCCAAGCGATACCCCACGCTTGGTAGAACGATTCAATAATCCTAAACCATAAAATAAAATAAGGAAACAAGAAAAGATTCTTGTGTACAAGAGATACTCTCAGATAGAGATGGTTAGTACAAATATAGCACAAGTAATACTTCAAAATAAATATCAAAGAGAATTGAATTGAAGCTCAAAGAAGTATGTCACCGAGATTCTTCTTTTAATTTGTATCAAACCTTAGAAGATTTGCTTTCAGATCAGTGATCAGAGACTCAGTTTATCTCAGAAAATTCTCAGAAAGAGTATGTGCGCAAGAGGGCTTTGAGAGAGAGAGTGAGCAATATAGCTTGAAAACTGATTTTCAATTCTTGATATTGATTTGATTTGAGAAACCATGTATTTATAGGCTCAAAAGGTGTTAAATCATATTGCCAAAGTTACTTGGAGTGTTTCCCAAGTTTATACGAAGTTTGGAGCACAAGTAACTCGATTTTGTAATTTAAAAAGCTGTTTTAAAAACTAGTCATTTAAGGGTTAGTCGCCTAAGTCCTTCGGGGTCAGTTGCCTGATCCTTTTGAACACAGTGCAAATTTTCAGTTTAAAATAAGGTCAGGCGCTTGAGGATTTAGGGTTCATTCACCTGATCCTTCACTGCCTGTTCGAAATTAGTTCAGGAAAGTCTTCAGTCGCCTGATCAAACACAGGTCAGTCGCCTGAATAGTTATAAATCTGTTTTTGAGGTTTGTTTCCAAAATCCTTAGCCATCTTGCTTTGACACATTTAAAAAGCAATTTTCAGGATTTTCAAAGTAAGGTCTCTAAGTCCATATCAACCCTTAATGAGCTTCAAAGCATTCAAAATGATATTTATAATGAAGTACTTACATAAGACTTCCTAAAGACTTAAAAACTCTCTAAGCTTGAAGTCTTCATATATATATATATATATATCTTTGCTTTGAATCCTCTTAGACTTAAGCTTTAATATTCTTTAAGCTTCCACATGTTTTGAACATCTTGGTCCTCTTGAACTTTCTTTTGATCACCTTGTTATGAAGTATAGCTTTATGATACTTGTGATCTTGGACTTTCATTTCTTTGATCCTTTTGAACTTTGTCATACTAGGTTTCCTGAAATATCATCACTTAAACAATAACTTGTTAAATTAACCTTTATTTGTTATTATCAAAACAAGATTCGAAAGTCATGTTAGGCCAACACATACACAATACATATAATAAAATATGAAAATATAACTGCATAATTATAGTGTGTAATTTAGAACAACTCAATTTCAAAACTCCCTACACAAATGAACTCCCCTATACTGAGTATACCTTTTAATGAGAGGAGGAGCCACCCGCATCATCTAAACGATATTGGAGCAACATTTCTTCTGTCTACACTTTCTAGTTCTTCATGGCTTCCACCTCAACAACAACATTGGACACCTTCACTTTCCAGGTGGAAACCTCTTCCTTAAGCTGCTTGTTCTCCATTTCCATAGTATCCGGAGAACCATATCCTCCCATTCAAATTTGGCTTCCCTATGCGCTTGGTCAAGTTCAGCATGAGACGCCATGGTTGAAGAGGATGACGATGTTGGGGTGATGTATCCACTACCAAAACCATTCAACCAGCCCCCCATGTGTTCCCCAAGAACCTTCCTACAGAGGTTGTTATCTGAAACTGGCTCACTCCCCTTTGGGTCATATGTCATTCACCCTTCATTTTTGTGTCCTTAAGGTAGAACACTTGTTATGCGAGCATCACTAGCACAAAATGGTCATTTTGATATCATGTCTTACTAAAATTGACACTAATAAAGTAGACATCTGTATTTATCCTAGTCTTTTTATTGCTAATGTCCCTCCAGGTACACTTGAACATGTGGATGAGTTTGTTGGCTCCATAGTGAAGCTCTATAAGGTCATCCAAGACACCAAAGTAGTCAATTTTCTCATCTCCGTCTACGCCTAGCACCACAACCCCATAATTTTGGGTTCTTCTATGCAGTTTGAGGGACTTCGTATAAAATCGTATGTTGTTGATAATGCAACTACTGTAGTGGTTAACTCGTTGATCGGGGTCACATGTCAACATGTACAAATATTTACTTGTCGTTCGTTCTTTATTGTAATACATAACTTTCATCTATTAATTAAAAAGGAGTTTAGATGAGTAAACCGTTAATATTGAAAATGTACATTGCTTCGATCTCACATAAAATTTTTTACTTACACTGCTCCCAAACCAATTGACAAATTCCTTCTTATGTCTTTCGTCAACACTCATTTCATTTTGAGTTAGAAGTCCAACTTTATGTTCAGTATATGGAAGAATAAACATGTTAATGTCAACTATATATATATATATATATATATATATATATATATATATATACATATGTAAATACAATGCAAAGTAAGAAGTTTGGAACCACATACTCGATATATGGAACAATTTCATCACAATTATTGATGACTTAAAAATGGGCATTTTGTAGGTCATCCATATCAATATAATCGTAAACCCGTGCACCAAACAGCTGAACATTTCCTCGAAATATAGAGCTCCTCGGTTCTTCATCTTCGACATCAATAACATAAACGTCTGCTTTTTGGTCCTCGTGAGTGAACCTTGTGTCAATATCATGTAGATACATTGAGCAAAATGCAAGACATTCATTGTATGCTTCAATGATTGAGCCTTCTGGTCGTGCCTTATTGTGTTCAAGGACTTTATAATTTACCTCTCAATAGGATACATCCAACGATATTGCACCGGTCCTCCAATTATGACCTCCATTCATAAATGGATGGCTAGGTGGACCATCACATCAAAAAATGCAACCAATCACGATGTCCTCCTCTAACCGTGCAAGTACATTTACACTCAATTTTTTGGAGCATAATTGTCGGAAGAAGATCCCCAGCTCAATTAGCACTGAGCGAACCTTTTCAGTCAAATGTCCACGAAGGAAAACAAGTAGAATCGGTTGTAGAAGGACGCGATAGTTATGAATTTTCATTCCTAATATCTTCCCTTCCTTCGTGCATATGCATCGAGCTATGTTCAATGCATATCCATCAGGGAACTTCACTAATTTCGACCATTCGAAGAAATTATTCTTCTCATCCTTCAAAAATATGTAACAGGCTGATGGCATGCGAAGTTTTTCCCCATCACAAATCAAATGCAACTTAGGCCATATTCCCATATCTTCTATATCCCGGCGAGCATTTGCGTATCCTTTGTCTTCTTATTTATATCTAGTAATGTACAAATGAAAATTCTCACAAATGTTCTTCTCGATGTGCATGGCATCCAGGTTGTGGCGTAGTGGATGATCTTCCTAGTATGGCAACTTGAAGAAGATGCTTATCTTTGTCCAATTCAACTTCCACTCAGCATGTTTCCTTTTTCTACAGCTTGATGGTTTCCCAAATTTCACATCTTCGATCAACATGAGCTGGTTTAATATCTCTTCCCCACTTAGTCAGTTTGGCTACAACCTTTATTCAAGTTTTCCATTAAAGCTTCTGACACCACGAGTCCTCCAAGGATGTCCAGGTCATAGAAAATGACAATGACACATAAAGCATAACTTGCGTTCATGTTTCAAGGAGAAGGACCCAGCATCCTTACTACACACTGGGCATGCTAAGTAACCTTTTGTGAACCAGCCCAAAAGGTTGTCGTAAGATGGGAAATCATTAATTGTCCACAATAGTGCAGCATACATTTGAAATATTATCCCGATTTCCACATTGAATGTCTCCGCTCCTTTTTCCTAAGTACTTTCAAATCATCAATTAATGGACGTAGGTAAACATCAATATCATTACCAGGTGCCCTCGGTCTGAGAATAAGTAGAGACGTATAAATGATGGGTTCTTTCATACATAGCCATGGTGACATATTGTATGTCATCATTATAACTAGCCATCTGAAGTAAGGTCAAATTTGATGTTGCAAGGATCACTAGCAAAGGGTGTTTTCCTCTTGAAGACGTTTATCTTTATGCCATCTCATATCTACAGCAGTTTTTCTACACATATACAATCGTTGCAGTCGTGGTATTAATGAACAATATCGCAGAACTTTTTGGGGGATCTTTATACCCTTCTTCTAATTAGTTTTATACCTCGATTCATCATATTATGGGCACTCATTTGCATTTTCAAGTTCACCATAAAAGAGTGCACAATCATACCTAGACACATTTATTGGAATGTAATCGAGACCCAATTCACGCATGTATTTAAAAAAGGACTTCAGAAGTGTTTCACCATCAAGCAGTACCGCTTTAATGAGGTTTAAATTCATGTTGAATGCACTCTGAGATAATCCATGCACTGTCCTTGTATGAAACAACTTTATTAAGAACTCCAATTTTGAGAACTTTGTGTAGTTTGGATACAGGGGCACCCGTGCATCCCTCACGAGATTAGAAAATGGTTTACCAAGTTGATTAAACGTACTAGGATCACAAGGTATATTACCTACTGAAGTAGAATGATTACCTATACGCGACACACTAACTTTGTCCATCTCCACTGCAACTCCCCTTTGCAAGTCACCTAACATTTCGAGTAATCCTTCCAAACGTGTATCACCACCTATTATATTTGTCCCCTCAGCTTCATCTTCATCATCATTGCTCTAAACTAAGTAATTTTAACCATGGAACACCCATGTTGTGTAGATTTTCTCCATTCCAAAGTGTAATAGATGTCTACGAATCAAATCATTTTGTTTGAATGTTATGTTTTAACATTTCTTGCAAGGACACCGTATTTTACTTGTGGCAACCCCCAAATTTCTACCATTTTTTAAACATATATATATTTGCAACAACATTTTCTAATCAAGTTGTAACTGAGATAAGATTTTAGGGTAAGACATATCATAACGCACACCTATGTCACTTAAAATATAAGTGTTTCTGAATTTTCTATTTAATCATAATTTTAGCTATAATATTTATAGTTTCTGTTTTCTGTAAACTACATACATATATAATTGTAGAAATTTCTCTAGATGGATAATTGTATATCATGAATTAGCCCTATATAATTCAGGTTGTGTAGCCCGTGGACTGGACTTAACTCTGGTTGGCCTACCAGGTTAAGTCAAACTATAAACCTCTGAAGTACAATTGGCATGCTTAACCTGGTCCTGACTGCCAGGGAGCTCTTCATCTCTCCTTTGAGGCATAATCGATTGTCATTCCACACTCTATCTAAGATGTGTGGTTGCACTATATATACTGTATTACGGTACCGTACTCTATAATTTGTTCTAGTCCATTTGGAATCTGATATTATATAATATTATGTCTGTATATTTCTGTTTTATCATGATGTTGAGTAAACTGAAATAACCATGATTCTATATAAGTTGAAATATCATGATTATAATATCTGTAATACCATGATTCTGTAATATCTGTACTTCATGGTTCTGTAATATATGAGTAATCATGGTTCTATAAAAACTATATAATCATGGTTCTGTAAAAACTATATAATCGTGGTTTTGTAAAAATTGTATAATCATGGTACTATAAAAGTTGTGTAAAACTCTATACTAAACTGATATTCCTTATGCCACACAATTAAATAAAATTCATATACTATAATTTATATTTTTTTGTTGTATAAGAAATATATATAATCTATAGATTTTTTTTCCTAATCCAGATTTCTAAATTTTTCTGAAAATACATAATTTCATACCCACAATGTCATACTTCTAAATTATCCCAAAAATCATATTTTGAAGGCACATAACTATATATATATATATATATATATATATATATATATATATATATATATAACATTTTACTATTAAAAATATCTAAATAACTAGCATAACATATTTTCCTTACCTGATTCTTGAAAACAAGCCCACAGGGATCCTAATCTGCTCCTGCAGCATACGCGCAAAAAACCTGGAATTTATAAACCCTAATCCAGTAACATTAACCCTAAAAACATTCTCTATTTAACATTCCTTAACCCATATTCCTTAAATAATTAGTAAAACTCAAAAATAGCTTCCTTACCCTGATTTTAGAGTGATGCTCAAGTACCCCAAAGCAACAATCTACTCTGATTAACTTGTAGAGAATCATCCCTAGATCCTCGTGGTGGTTCTTGATCATCGAATCAGGCTATAACAGAGCTGAAATTGAAGAAAGAAGGGGTGAGGAGTTGAACCTAGAGAGAGAAAGTGAGGGAGAGTGATTTCTTCCGCTAAAAATGTGATTTTAGCCTATACATAGGTTGTTGGCCACGTGTACTCGTCAACGAGACACGTGTACTCGTTGATGAATCAAAGATGGGCGTTCGTCAACAAAAACAATGAGTTCGTCAACGAACCCTTAATGGTCTGAAATTCCCTCTCTCAGGATCTTCTTGTTGATGAGCGCAGGGCCCTCGTCAATGAGTCCCTATTGTGTACCCCTTCAAATTTTCTTTTCTCGTCTTTTTCTTTTCTTTATTTTTCCTTTTCCTTGTTTTCTCATAAATTAAATTTTCTGGGTCTCCACACTACTAGATTTGTCTGCACGAGGACGCGCGAAGTCTATGAAATCATGCACCCCTTTCACGTATTCATCCAAAAACCTACCCCGAGCGTTCATCCAACTCTTATCCATGTTCATTAACTACCCTATAACATGTTCAAGTAAATGGTGTTGATTACATTCTATGAATAATGTTTATGCCACATGCATCGTGAATCCTAAAATCAACCACCTTCCTTCTAAAGGATACGGATCCAATCCCATTCAAGAATGTTGCATTTGCATTGCAACCAATCGCTTAAATTCCTTCGTCATAGTCATTCTAAATTTTGGCAGCATCTCCCCATGGCTCTCCAAGTACATGAGATGGAGGAAGTAAACATGTTGCTAGTGTTCCATCACTAACAAATTTTCACGACACCCCACTATGCACCCAAAGAACACAAGTAGAGATGCGCTCGAAATATATAATGACAATGAACAAAGCGTGAACGTTAACAACAATGTAAATACAACTTCCTAAACTATCCACATTGGATAATTCAAGAATGGTTGAAATACAAACATCACTAATCGTAAATGAAACAAATAATGAACATGGTCAATTGATTATTAGTCTACATAGTATGACTAATAATCAATTGAATTTCATTAATTGATTTGTCTCACATGTACGATGAGGCATGAATATATAGTAACCATTCTTGAACAGGTCTAAACTTCAATGAACACATGATATGCAGTTCTCAATTTGTTCATTTAACCAGCATGCAACATCCTAGTCAACTAAGCAGCATGCATTTCAGACTTTCTGCATCAACATAATAATCTATTAACTCAACCATCAAGCAATATCCTAGTCATCTATCCTAGTTAATCAACCAATCATTGCCTTTTATCACTTTTTCGTAAGGTTTTCAAAAATCTAACATTAGAAAATTATATTTTTTCATGAGACACATACACAATGCAAGCGCAATAACCATTCTTAGAACAGGTATTATAGAATTAATGTTAACCAATTAATTTATTATTTAAAGAATTAATGGGCTCTTTAAAAATGTTTTCCTTTATTTTTATCTTTTCAAACAAATAAAATAGTGGTGATTCCATTTTGAAAGTACAGAGTGAGTTAGAGAACCGGTAATTCGATTTTCTATACTTTACTCATCTTCTCAAAATGGTCATCAAAATTGTTGGTTATAAACAGGCCATTCGAATTTGGTATCAACAGTTGGCTAGGTGACAAGTGACTAGAGATTGAGTCTTTAACAGTTGGCTTGGTTATCATCGAGCACATGAGTGTCCTCGGTAATTAGTACATCCACGTCTGTAACTCATGACTACCTTGAGGACATTCTCCACGCCATGTTTCCCCTCATGGTCGAGGTTGTGTAGCCCAAAGGCTAAATCTAACCGCGGTTGGCTTACCCAGTTAGATCAAAATAAACAATCCATATACTTGTCTGTAGTACGAATGATCTGCCATAAACCCTGGTCTGGACCCAGGGGGCAAAACTACCCTTCTCACTGACTCATTCGACTGCCATGCCACACTCTCCACGAGACCGTGTGGTTGCACTTATCATCCGCTAGCAAAGGTGCTGTGCTTTCTATCACAAATCCTCCATCAGAGTTCTCATTTCTACATTTACATCATTCACATTTCACATTCATATTTCAGTATTCATATTGCGGCATTCACATTGTAATATTCACATTTTCATATTCTCATTTCAGTATTCACATTGCAGTATACTCATTGCAATATTTGCATTCCCAATATTCACATTTCAGTTTCACGTTGCAGAATTCTCATTGCAATTTTCATAGTTCCAGTATTCACATTTCAACTCTTATATTACAGTAATCACATTTTCATATTCATATTTCAATATTCATATTTCAATATTCACATTTCAACTTTCGCATTCCCATATTCACATTTTCATTATTCATATCTCATCTCATAATGGTATATATCACATTTCATATATTTCAACATTTCTTAATAAAACAGTTTTTTATTTCATTTTCAACATTTTCCATGTTTCTAATCTCATAACATCCCAATTTAGTATATAAAAAAGAGTTGGTTCCCATTATCTTCATTTCTGCATAAAACCTTTCAATAAATATATATCATAGGCTTATTATTCTCAGTGCAAAACACACACCTAATTTAAAACCTATTCCAGAACAAATCATATGCCACACAAATTTTATCTGACATTCATATAATAATAATTTCAGAAAAAATACCATACTCACATTTTCACATATTGATTCAACCAATAATTATCAATATAACTGTTATAATTTATTCCCCTGACCTAGCTTACTGAGGGGTCCACTAACACCTTAAATCTTACGCTCCTTGGTGTTTATAGCTCAAAAGCCTGAAACTGCATTGACCCCAGATCAAACAACTCGACCTCTAGAATATTATAAGTTAATATTCCCTAGGCCCCAATTATTCCAATTTATCATTAAGAATTCATGTTGTCACACAACTGTATTTAGTTTATTTTTCCTTACTAAGAAGTGTCTCACCCCCAAACAAGAAATGATTTTCAGGAAACCCAGAGAGACTGGCGGGCAGGGCCGCCGCTAAGTGAGTTGAGCTTCCCTGCTAGAAGGGTAAGTTTTGAACTAGGATCGGGAGATTTTTGTGTAAGATCCTAGGTTTATTTTGGCATTTTTGGAGATTGTATATAAACACAGTATTATGGGATTATAGTAGACTCTGGTATTATGTAATTTATGGTTGATGAATGTGATTTACAATTACTACTACCTAGGTTCCATTGTGTATGACAGGTGTCCCCACTACCCACGGGTTCAGGTTGACTTTCTTATTTATTATGTTTTATTATATGTTAAGATAAGCAGGTCGTTACATATCAGGTCAACATATGGGCTCAAGGCAAGACACAAGAGATTGGGGTTATCCTGGTTATTAGGGTAATCAATCTTACTCCGTATGCTAGAAATATAACAAGAGGCATAAGGGTGAATGTTAGTTTGGGTTTATTATTAAAATAATAATTATTTAATTTAGTTATGGATGATTTTGAAGTTTATATGATGATTTTACTTAATTATAAGATGATGTAAAAGTTTATCTGGTGATGATACTGAATTGTATGTGATATTGTGGAATGTAGAAATGAATCATTAATGAATTTTCAAGGAACAAATTGTCTAAAGGAGGGGAGAATGTGACGACCCAAAAAATTATAATGATTAGATAATTAGGAAGATAATAGATGGGATAGATAAATAAAGAATAAGGGGAAAAGGAAGATTTAAAAGTAGAAGAACAGCAGACCTCGTCGACGAATATCCTGCCTTTGTCAACGAGTGTTCTTCTAGAGATCATTGACGAAATTCAGTACCTCATCGACGAAGAGATCCCGAGTGGGTGAATTTCAGATTTTAAGTTTTGTCAACGAACATACCCTATCGTCAACGAAGTTCTTACTGTGACTCTTCAACGAAGCCTGTTTTCTAGTCGACGAAGCCATGGGCAACATTGAGTATAAAAGATTCAAGGAAGCTTCTTGGCGAAGAAAACTTATTTTTCCTCCGATTTTCTCTCTCTAAAACGTCCTCTCTCCCTTCTATCTTCAAATCTAGCCTGTATTCAGCCCGAATTGACAAACGGAGACCGCTATGGTGTTCTAGGGAAAATTCCCTACACATCTAGCGAAGCAAATTTCTAAACTGAGCTTTTCGAGAAATGCTCCAAAGTTGAGGTAAGGATTAAGATTATTAGTTTTTGGGTTTTAAATACTTATTGGAGGTTTATAGGTTGAGAAAATGCAGAAATAGTAGGTTATTTGGGGATTATCTGATTAAACTAGGGTTTTTGATTCAGGGTTCTAGTGAGCGCCGCAAGTATCTTTTCGGGGTTCCTATTGGCGTAGTTCAAGAAAGCAGGTAAGGGGGAATCTATATATATATATATATATATATATATATATATTAAACCAGATTTTATGAATTAAATGAATAAATGGATTATGTTATGTATATATGTATATGTTTCCGTATGAGTTTAAAATGTCAACCGTGCAAATTATAATTTCTAAGCTTAGGGTTTTTTTATTAGTTATGTATATGTGAAAATGGACTGATGAAAGTGAAATATTTTTTAGGATAATTATGTAATAAATTAAAGGTATATTTTCAGTATATGAATGTTAAATATAGGTTAACTTATTTTACATAAAATGTATGAATTTTACTGCTAAATTGTGTGGCATGAGTAAAATGGAAATTCTGTGTAAATTATGTTATATGTATGAGATACAGGTTATACAAGGAATGCAATGAGAATGAAAATGTTATATGAACTATGATACATGTGATTGTTAATGTAACCATGTAAATGATGAACAGCTGAAAGGAGTTGTAGACTAACTGATGATAACTAAAAGGAGCTATAGTAGCAAATTTAGCGCATATCTATGTGGACTAACTGATGTACAGGTAAAAAGAGTTGTAGTGCGAATGTGTAAAATGAAATGAAAATAATGAAATGAAAGGGAAATAAAATGGAAATGAAATATGAAATGTGAACAATGTAAAATGGGAAAGAGTTACGTAAAGTGAAATGCTATGTAATGTCAAAGCCTGGAACGTGAACAGACAAGAAATATAGAGTAATGACAGACAGAATAATGTATTATGGTAGTATCAGTATATATACTAGTATAACATGGTACGTATTATGGGCAGAGCAAACTCTTCACTCGAGAGCTTGCTGAGAAAGACAAATGCCCTAGTAGGTATCAAATGTAATAGTAGGCTGCATAACGTATTAAGGAAGAGGGAAAAACTTGTATAGGTGGGTAAATTTCCTTACTCTCAGGAGACTTTGCTGGTAAACCTTTGTATGAACTATGTGAGTACGAGATTACTTTTTCACCTAAAGGCTTACTGAGTAAGGTAAGTGCCCATATGCTTCAGTTGTGATCTTTGGTTGTCTAAAGTATCAGAGCAGAGGGGTTCTACTTGTATGGGCGGGTAATCACCCCAATTCTTAGGTTTTCTTGTAGGTAAAATATCTTACATGTGTTTGATTAGATTCAGGAAAGGATTTTAGAAATTATGATAATGATTTGCAAATGATGAATACATATACATATGTTATTTACAAACCTCATGTCAGCCACACGCTAATTTTATATATTGTTTCTTCCTTCACTGATATGTGTCTCACCTGAATACAAACTTATCTTTTTCAAGACCTCCACGTGATCGAGCTTAGAGAGTTCGAGGTTATTATAGCATTTTTAGATATAGAAAGAGAAAGGGTATAAATTATTATGATACTTTTGGGATGAATAAGTTTATGTTTTATGTTTTAAATCTTCTAAGTTGTGAATACTGGAAGTTGTGGTTTATGGTTTTGGAGATATGTATATATGTGGATACAGGTGGATGAATGGTTTATTTTGGAAATGTAGGTAGATGTAGAAAACTCTGGTATTATATTGGTTGAGGATTGTAGTTATGTTTTCCATTTCGTAATTTTTAATGGAATAACAGGTACATGAAAATGGATTACGTGGCATCCGGGTCCTACCAGGCGGGTTTAGGGCGCCATGAAGCATGGTTTATTCAGGTATAATGCACTGGACCAGGTTTTTGGGTTCAGAGCGCTACAAAGAATGCCCATGAGGAGCAACTCGGCAACTCGGCATATTTCCCATGAAGAAAGCTTGGTAAGAATGCCCACGAAGAGCAACTCGGCAACATAGCAAGAATGCCCCATGAAGAGCAGCTCGACAAGAATCACCAGGAAAAGCAGGTCAGCAGTTCGGTAAGAATGCCCACGAAGAGTAGATCAGTAGCTTAGCAAGATTTCTAAATGAAGAGCAGCTCAGAAGGAATCACCATGAAAAGCAACTCGGCAGCTCGGTGAGAATGGCCATGAAGAGCAGTTCGGCAGCTCAACAAGAATGCCCATGAGTAGCAGCTCGGTAGAATTCCCACAAGGAGCAACTCAATAAGAATGCCCACAAAAAGCAGCTCGGCAACATGGCAAGAATGCCCCATGAAAAGCAGCTCGGCGACTCGGCATGAATGCCCCATGATGAGCTGCTTGGCACAAATGCCTTATGGAGACCTATTCAACACAAAATGCTCGAAGAAGACCTGCTCGGCATCATCGGTTTGGGTTTGGCAAAAAACCTTACTCAGCATGACTTGCACACAAAAGCATCGGCTCAGTTAAGCTGACAAGTTCGTACATTTGGCTCGACGAGCCACATCCAAATCTAGCTTGGCAAAGCCTTGTACGCCTCCACCTCGACTCGGACTAGCCAACTCCCCCTCAAGTTCGACTCGGGAAAGCCGAGCACGCCCCAAATCCAGCTCAGCAAGTCGTAAATAAAGAAGTAGCTAAAGAGAGTGTTAAAAAAAATTTTCCTGCGGCCGTTGCCCTTAAGCCCCTGGGAGACTTACCCCTAAGCATCAACCCAAGCTACAACTCAATGGACTAAGCCTGAGTAAGAAATCTCCCGTTAAGAAACCACGCATCACTATTTTGGATCGGTTCATCACCCGAATCAAACACATTTAGGCTCCACAAAAGCCCAACAAGAACAACTTTCGAACTTTGGGAACATGGTTCAAAATTTCAAAACTAGGGGGGGGGGGGGCAACTAATATACCCCAAAAATATTACCTACCCTAAAGAGAAGGCATGTGTCCAACATTAATGGGGGAAATCATCTATAAAGTCAATCATTCGACTAGAGCCATTGACGCCGGCAATATATTGACCAGAGTGATTCACGCCCGTGCTATAATGATCAAAGTGATCCACGCCAAGTGCTATAAATGAAAGATCTACCCGGGTCAAACCTAACCAGTATAAAACGGGTACTACGAAGAGGTCTATCTCATTCTACCACAATTTCACTGTTACTTACAACCTCTCTTAAAGTACTCCCTTACCTAGGCATCAGAGAGATCCCTAGAGTACACCCCAAGTCCTCCAAGTCGCGTTTGTTTTCGTCATTTTCAGGTGATCGGGATTGGAAAGCTCGTTGGAGGTCAGATCGACATTTTTTGCAGCAATAGTCGAAGGCTCGAAGCAATCATCGAAAGGTATATTGAAATAGTCAGTAGTTTACTAGAAAACTATACAATTTTCTTTGTACGTACAACACACGTGCCCGTGAATAGTTTAAATAAACATTTGTTTTTAAAAAATATTTTTTTCTAAATTATTCCTTTTTAGGAAAATGAGTATGTTTAAAAAAGCATTTTTATGAGAAAATAGGGTCAATCGTGTTTCAATGAGAAGCTGGCAAAGTGCCACATATTTCCTTTTCTACTCGCTACTTTCACTTTCTTCCAACCATGTGTAATCTTCTTTCCTTTGTTTTTTGTGCGCTTTTTCAAATCACACTACAAGATATCCACTTTACAAAATAAAATAATATGAAATTGGGATTGATAATGGAGGGTTGCATGACTAGAGATCTAATTTGAGTAATTTCGGCACCTTGGAATCTTCTTGAAATCTTCTTCTCTAACATCAATACTGCGAAAAATTGAACAGAGAATTTGCACCTTTATATATTCGTGTCTATTTTTAAACTTTTAAATATGTGAAAAATTAATGGGTCCCTCTTTATATTTTTGACATTATAAATATTAAATTAATTTTCTGTATATTTAAATTCTTAAATGTAGGTACACAAACGGTGAAAGAGACAAATTTTCGGTATAATTTCCCTACTCTTATATACTCATCCGTTGTAAATAAAATAAAGAGAGAATTATAGAAAAATTAAAGTAAAGAAATTTGAAATTATAGAAATTTAGCAGTCTAATTTTTTATGAACTAGATGTTGCTAATCATCTGTTTTTATCTCAATTTTGTTTGTAAAACATGTCCTTATATAGGCAAAGATTATATTAGTCTCTCAAAGGTTAATTACATAATGAACCATTATGTAAGCATACCAAAAGTTATAATATATTTTCAAGATAGTTATTTACATGTATAATATACATGTTTTACAACACTTCCCTTTGGATGATTATACACTATGAATATGTTTCGTTAAGTAAAACTCTGTGGAAAAAAACATTAACGAAGGAAAAATAGTACAGTATTCATACTTCTCCTAAAAAATATAATCAATTAACAATTGTTCTTAAGTTGTCGCATTCCAATGTTATGTACATTTTTTTTTTAAAATTGAAATTAGAAATGCTTTTGTAAATAGATCTGATGAGTTGTCACTTGAATGAATTTTGCAAATGTCAACATCTCTTTTCTTCGGAAGTTCATAAGTGTAAAAGAATTTTGGTGAAATATATTTAGTTTTATCACCTTTTATGTACTCACCTTTGATTTGTACAACACATGCTGCATTGTCCTCGTACAATATTATTGGCTTATCATTCTCCAATGATAATCCACTTGTCTCTTTAATGTGTTGAATTATAGTTCTTAACCATACACATTCATGACTTGCTTCGTAAACTATCAATATTTCTGAATGGTTTGAAGATGTAGCAGTGATCGTTTGCTTTACAGATCGCCATGAGATAGCAGTATCACCACATATAAAAATATAGCCTATTTGTGATTAAACTTTATGAGGATCAGAAAGATATCCAGCATCGGCATATCCTTTCAACACAGACTTTACTCCCTTGGGATAAAACAAACTAATATCAGATGTGCCGCGGAGGTATCTTTATAAGTAGGTTTTCATTTTTACACATAGAGTTATACATATTTTGCATGATAACCGAGTTCCAAGAATTCCTTAGATCATTTCATGAGAAACCGAAATTAAGATATTTGAATATTTGCTCTAAAAATATATATATGAAATTTAAACACAAATTTGATTTTGCTAGAAATTAAAGTTAAGATGTTTGAATTGATGTATATAGAAGTCTGCCAAGAATTTTAACCTTGAGAGTTTGTAGCATGTTTACAATCACTAGATTGATTTGGTTCAAAATCATTTTAATTAGTAGAATAGAAAGAGGCAGTAAAAAAAATGCTACAATTATGTACTGTTAAGATCCTGTGATTAACCATAAAATATGATACCAGAAATTTAATGTGGTTCGGACAAGATCAACCTATGTCCACGGAGCACACCACAAATTCACTATTCGCTGGAAAAATACAACTCTCTTACTCTCTTCCTCCTCTCTTTCTTCTCTCTGCTCTTTGAGCTTCTCTCTTATGTACCTCTTGTACATATTACAACTTCCTCAGCTCTCTATTTATAGGGCTGATATTTAATCACAATTTAATACAATAAATTATAAATTTGGGAAGTTATAATCATGGAGATAAATGGTGGATAAATGTCCAGCTTGCAACGCATAAATAGTGGATAAATGTCCAACTTGCAACGCCAATTCTTCATGTCTTGCTCCAGCTGTATCTCCTATCTCCAACTACAACAATCTCCCACTTGGAGACGGAGACACCTCCTCATGAATAAATGATGTGCTCAAAAAATATGTCTTCAAGCAAGAAGACCAACTAAAGTTGAACACAACTTCAGCTTCTATGTAGTCACCACCTTCCTGTCTACTCGATTCCTGCGGACTAATCTAATGGTTGTCAGCTTCACAACTGGTACAAAGATTTCAGTGTAGTCAATCTCTTCCTTCTATTCGAAACCTTTGACTACTAATCGAGCCTTGTATCTCCTAGAGCTGTCATGCTCCTCTTTGATTCTATACACCCACTTGTTGTAAAGAGCCTTCTTAACATTGAGCAACTTAGCTAGTTCCCATGTTTTGTTGGAGTTAAGAGACTTCATCTCGTCTTTCATTGCAAGCTCCCACTTGCTCGCATCTCCTTCCTAACATGCTTCAACATAGCATTCAGGTTTTCCTCCATCTGTAAGAAGTAAATGGTTCACATACCTCCTATTTAGTACGTGCTGCTGAGAAGACCTCCTAAGCTCTGGTGCTAGA
Organism: Malania oleifera; assembly: GCF_029873635.1. Taxonomy (NCBI): domain Eukaryota; kingdom Viridiplantae; phylum Streptophyta; class Magnoliopsida; order Santalales; family Ximeniaceae; genus Malania; species Malania oleifera. The sequence continues at coordinate 9,959,579 of NC_080419.1, forward strand.
GTAGGAGGTGGTGGTGGAACAATCTGTTCCATATGTTCCTCACCCTGAGGAATCTCGGTATTCTACTGAGGATTCTCGGTGTTCTGCTGACGTGTCCTTACACCTTCTAAAACATCATCCACATCTACAAAGGTCGTTTCAGGCTCTGTAGATTCTGTTGTGTGTCTATCTTTGTACATCACCTTTTCATAAAAAATCACATCTCTACTTCTGATCACCTTTTTGTTTTCATCATCCCAAATGCGGTATCCATATTCATCTCCACCATAACCGATGAAAGTGCATTTCCGGGATTTCTGATCCAGCTTATTCCTGACATGATCATTGATATGTACATATGCAACACAACCAAAAACTTTCAAATGTGAAAGTCTTACCTCTTTGTTACTCCAAACTTCTTCAGGTAGATTATAGTCCAATGGTACTGATGAACTCCTGTTAATCAAATAAGTTGTTGTGTTGACTGCTTCTGCCCAAAACATCTTTGGCAAGCCTAATTGCATACGCATGCTTCTGACTTTTTCTGTCAACGTTTTGTTCATCCGCTTGGTTACGCCGTTGTATTGAGGTGTACCTGGCATAGTTCTTTTCATTCTGATACCATGCTCATAGCAGAATTTCTTGAACTCGGTGTCAACATACTCACCACCGTTATCTGTTCTTAGCTTCTTGATTTTCAAACCAGTTTTGTTTTCTTCCATTGCTTTCCAAATTTTAAAAGCATCAAAAACATCATATTTATACTTCAAGAAGTAAACTCATACCTTTTGTGAATGATCATTAATAAATGTGACGAAGTAATACTTTCCTCCTATGGACGAAACGGTTGTTGGTCCCCATACATCTGAATGGACTAGCTTAAGTCGCTCCTTCTTCGGGGTACTGAAGTCCCCATACATTTTTTAGGATCGGAGGAGCCCATGAGTGAGCTTGATACACATGGGGGAACACCAAATTGACCCAAAAGCTTAAGCCTATTGGGTTTTGGGCCCCACCATGTATATAAGCACCCATCATCCACTCTAATTTTTCAATGTGGGACAAGCTCACAAGTGGAATTCTCAACAATTTCCCCCTCACTTGTGAGTTCCAGCCGCTCCCCCTTGAACGGAAATCATCTCCCTACTGGGACAATTCTCCAACAGTTGCTCAAGTGGGCCTTACCACTGGCGCCATACATGCTTCAGATTGCATTTCATGTGCCTCCGAACCAATCATACCTCTCACATCTTGACCCTATTCAGATCCATCCGCAGCCTAGATGATCCTTATTGACCTTAGCCACACACTTGGTCCTCTAACTGTTAGCACGTCAGGAGAATTAGCTTCTCATCTCGACTTTTTACAATGTCGCTCACCCAGAGTTAAGAACCGTCGACTCTAATACCACTTGTTAGGACCTTGTGAGCAACCAGAAAATATGACACTATAAATTTAACGTGGTTCGGTCAAGATCGACCTACGTCCACAGAGCACACCACATATTCACTATTTGCCGGAAAAATACAACTCTCTCACTCTCTTCCTCCTCTCACTCTCTTCCTTCCCTCTTTCTTCTCTCTACTCTTTAAGCTTCTCTCTTCTGTACCTCTTGTACATATTACAACTTCCTCAGCTCTCTATTTATAGGGCTGATATTTAACCACAATTTAATACAATAAATTATAAATTTGGGAGGTTATAATCATGGAGATAAATGGTGGATAAATGTTCAGCTTGCAACGCATAAATAGTGGATAAATGTCCAGCTTGCAACGCCAATTCTTCACGCCTGGCTCCAGCTATATCTCCTGTCTCCAGTTACAACATGTACTTGTAAGGGGAAAAAAAAAGCGCTCTTAATTATGTGATTTGACTTTAAGGTCAAGTCCATCAGGTTTCAACTGCAAATAATTTTATAACTATTTGGAGGAAGATAGAAATATATATATATATATATATATATATATATATATATATATATATATATATATATATATATATATACATTGTGGATATAAAGATTGTTCCAAACTATGACCCATAGATCAAGAATTTAATCAATAATTCTATCGCAACGTCTCAAAGGAGGATTTGGAATGGCGAGAAATAATAATATTAAAGTTCAATGGAGTTGCCACTAGCCTGTTATTTACCTATATGTGGTTAGGTCACCAAGTTGCTACTTATTGATTAGTCTCTAGACTAATCATTGGTCAAGGAATCAGTAGTCTTGGACTGCATTCACTAGAGTTCGAATCGAGAGTTCAATTATGCGAGGGGAAAGTATTAGCACTCTTTATATATTCGTTCTACGAACGGTACCTAATTAACCATAAATTGTTCCTAAATTGAACCTAATGGTCTTTAATTAACTTATTAAAAAAATAATAAAAATTAAAGAACTTTAAAATAAATATGAAATAAAGGGCGATTTAAGAATGTCTAATAAGACCTCCAAAAAAAGAGATCTTATTATATAAATCACTCTCAAAACTAATATAGGTGAGGTATGAAATACCTCTGAGGATCTTATTAGATAAACTCCCTTAAGAACTAATATAAGATAGGTCTAAAATACCTATTTACCCTTTGTTTAATCATTAGAATGTACACACAAAAAAATAAAATATATATAAATAATAATTAAACAAATTCATTAAATCTAATAAAAAAGGGTCTTTCTAACATTCCTAGATTTTTCAACCAAAAAAATCATAATTTTTAAAAAAATTTCCAACATTTTTCTATAGTTTTCTGGGATTTTTTAAGTTTTTCCCTTCATTTTTTATATTTTTATTTTCTTATTTTTTTGGTTAACCGAGTCAAAATAACTCAAATAATGTTTATTTATTTTTCATATTTTTTTATTTTTTTCCTGACTTTTTACTATTTTCCAATTTTTAAAAATTAAATATTAATAAAAATTTAATTTTAAAATTAAATAAATTAAACTGGTTGTTTTATTCAATCTCAATATCAATTTGGGAATACCAAAAACTATAGGGTTCAATTCGATTTTTAATTTGCCCATAATCGAACTATAATAAACCGATTACACCCCTAATTAACATGTAAAGTACAAAATTAGTTATACTTTTATTTTGTTAATAGGGATACTTTGCGCATTTGTTCCCGATTTATCATTATTTTAAAATAATATATTAAATAATACCCTATTCGGAAAAATATTTTTTAAAATGACGCTCACGTAATCTTGTTGCTTGGTACAACGAGATTTGCCACATTTAAAGACTAGCTTTTTTCCTAGGCAAATCTCGCTGGACCAAATTGCGAGATTTGCTTACCACTCACCAACACTATATTGGGCTACCTTTTAAATCTCGCTACTTAGTCCAACAAGATTTACTATGCATTCAATTTTTTTTTATTAATAATCCAAAGTATTTCATTTTCAAAAACTTTTTAACTACAATTTGTAACATGGATTGTTTCAATTTTTTGTGTTCTCCTTATTTATTTATTTATTATAATAATAATAAATTAAATTTTTGAAGCGAAGAATCATTTATTAAGTTAAATTTTCACATAGAATATATTAAATTTTTTAATTTAATTAAAAATATTATTTTTTTCATAAATTAATATAATAGTCATACGTTATAAATGTATACTAATAACAAGATTATTTTTAATTAAAAATAATTATTATTGAAATTGTTAACTAAAAATCTTAATAATTCTAATATAAATTATATTTAAAACTAATAATAACACTTATTTAAATACAATCAAATGTCACTTATAATTTTCAGGGCTTCTCCAATCCAACACTTGTTATCAACACTTACTAAATTCAACACTTCTACATAAGGAATTACAAATCACTTATATATTTGTCTTGATTGTAGTAGATCCTACCATTTGTGCACACAGAATTTGTGGTACTTGTTTGGCATCACCACTATGAATTTCATGCAAGCATTATTTATTTGTCAAATAATGTTTTAATGAAATTTCTAAATGTGAGCCTATAACAGTAGGAGGCAACGGATAGATGGATTCTTTTGATTTAATATATTTTGCATTGGTTGATCCTTATTCAAGTAAAATAACCAACCTTCAATAGGAATGAGCCACGTAGCAATCCATAAATGCTTATTACAGGAAAAGGCTCTAGTCTCACTGTCTCAGCCTGAATGTTAAGAATTTAGAAAGATGTGTGGTCGTACCATCCTTGCAGCCTCAATGTCTTCTTTCCTAATTATCGTTTCCCTTCTTTCTTCTAAAGATATTATTAATTAATGGCTAAAGTGTACTAGTGGAGATCATCAGCAGTGGCTTTGATCATAACATTTTCTGAGTGCTTGATCCGTATTGTTTAGGTAATTACATTCACCTTTAATCTTGTTTTATTTGTCGTTTTTAGCACTTATATATATATATATGTGCTTCTCTTCTCCTAATTATTTAGAAAAGCTAAAAGCTCCAACCTACCTTCAGACTATATATTTTGGAAGTCTTGAAACTGCATCTATCATTTGATGTGGTCTTCTAGATTTGTACGCCATGTGTGTATGAGATTTGCTCATTTTCTCTTTGGCTTGTATGATTCATTAACTATCTTGCAAATATTAAAGAAGTTCTAGCATTGTACGAAGATAATCTCTTGGCCTTACGAGCATGTTGAAACCCCCAAAAAAATTCCTTTTGTTGCATGAATCATTTGCCTATAATGGGAGAACAGTGACAAAAACCCTGAATAGATGTTGCAAACGACCAAAATACAGATACAAATGTTACAGTGTTCTCGCTACCTAGAACAGGAGTCCACCTCCACTTGGCTATAGTCCCATAATTGTACGTGCACATTGCTTCCATCTACTTCGGCAACGTTCGATAGGACATCTCCCAATCGCCAAATACTTGGGCAATTGTCTTCTATTTGTCCAACCAAACCTTCTTATACGAGATCAAATAGCCAAAGCGATGATCTATGAACTCTTTCAATGTGGCGATTGATGTCAACGTACCTCCCATTATCATATTCACTATCTCCCTAGCAATGAGGGACGATGTGATTTGGTTATGGTCCTACAAGAGAAGTTCGTTCAAACACGTGTGGGGCCATCATATTGGGTGATTTAGAATAATCGATGTTTCATCCGATACATTGCACACACTCTGCATCCACAATCGAACTCCTTACACCTAGCAACCTATAACACTGGGGTAGATCGCACAACGTGGAAATCATGGTGGGTTCGAGTGTGATACATTTGCACTGCCACTATCAACTGACCCTTTGACTCGGATAGCATACCCCTACTCAACTCAGAGGATTCATCCCAACGAGTCACCAGTATAGGAAGCTCCTCTTCCGTAGTTAAATCTGCAACATCTACATCAATATGACCGTATATCGAAGGTTCGTCCATAAACTGGGCGTCATACGTGACATCATTCATTTCACAGGGGGGTGGGTTCACATAATCGGGGAACTCATTTAACCCTTCACCCATTTCATGCTCGTACGTGTCTTCATCTTGAAGATTAACATCATTCTTAATGTTCATCACCTCATCTAATGTGTTGTCCTCAATGGCGAACAATGATCCTTGACCCTCTGTAGGAACTTCTTCACAACCTTCTCGATCATCTGTGTCAAGAAAAGGTGTTTCATACATCGGCATCTCGAACAACGATCTCGAACATTCGTTTAAATCCACTGTAGGCATACCACCAACCTACGCACTCATATCAATATGATGTGTTTTTTGGGTGTCTTCCTCCACTTCAGCCAAATGCTCCAGGGGCGCCCCGACTCCCTATTCGGGGCAACACCCATTTGAGGAATGGTTTCGACATATAAATGCACAATTAAATATGTCGGACCTACGTAGTGTGCTTCCAACACAATGTACATACTGTAAGAACCTGAACCGTGATATATGGATTAATTATATATAAGAAGGGTAAATTGGTAAAGTGGACAAGCTTCATCGACAAAGCCAGACTTCATCAACAAAGTCCCTTCTGTACTCGGCGATGAAGTTCAAGTGCTCGTCGACGAGGAGAAGTCGAGAGGTTTTGGGAAACCGAGAATCTCAAGCTCGTCGACGAGGTGTCTTCAGTGACCCATCGATGAGGACGCCATTTCGTCGACAAGGACGGTCGAGTCAAGGGCTATAAATATCAGTTTCCATTACTTCCAAGCTAAGAAATATAAAAAAAATCCTCTCCCTCTCTCTCTAGAACTTGAAGATCACTTTCTCTCTCTAGATTCCTTCGCTGTTCATCGCCTGATTCGTGAATCCGATGTTACCGCGTAGATCAAGGCAGGATTCTCTTCACAAAATAGCAGATCGGAATCTCGTTTTGAGCAGTTTCGGGTTTTGGTCCAAAATCGAGGTAAGGCTCGATTTTCATTTTTATTTCGAAATATGTATAGCAGTACGAGTTATAAGGAAGTATTGTTCTTTGTTGTTTAGGTTTTGGTGTCTCGGTTCGTAGTTTTGGGAGCCATAGAGTTCACGGTTCAATTTCAGGTTAAGGTAAGGGGATTCTATTTATATTAGTTTATTTTTGAAATCGAGATCGATAAACCTATAGGTTACGATCGTATGTATGTTTTGACTACTTATTTGGAGAAATCTATTGGGTAAAAATGCAGGATTTTTGGGTTACAGTTTTCGAGAAAATCGTGATTTTCGAGGGTATCATCTCTACTTTGTTTGAAAAACTGCATGTGGTATTTAAACTATATTATTGAGGTGACTGTATCCGTATTTGTATAAAATTGTATGCTTGAATTGGAAAACAATATGATTTATGATATATCAAATAAGTGTGGAATGTATGGTTGTATGTAATTGTTCCAGGTATTTTATAAAACAACTAGTGGTGGCTAATTACCGTACGCTGATGAGTATAGGAACATGAGTTCCAAAATGATTCCAGATTTTGTGAAATCAGCTAGTGGCGGCTAATTACCATACGCTAAAATAGCTATGTGGTGGCTAATTACCGTACACTGCGCCATGTATCGGTTCACTACCGTGGACGAGAGTGTCTAGTTCTATATCCGAGGGTGTGAAAATATCACCTGTGTGTTTCGGCTAGTCACTGATGGGTGTGAGCTACACTGTATTGGCGACGTACCGCTATGAGGCTTCGGTTATCATAGGGTATCGATTGCTTAAGTGTGACGACACTAACCATATGTTTGGGTATCGTTTGTACTGGAATGGATTTGTGAAAATACTGGAACTATATGAAAATGTTTTGAAACTATATCGCATTGTATGGTGTTATGTTTTACGTAAAATAACACTGGTATGCCACACACTGATATAACCTGCTTTCTTCCTTACTGAAAGGTGTCTTACCCCGATTGTATATATAAATGTTTTCAGGTCCTTTGGGTAGCCAAAACTAACATCCTAGCATTCGGAAGAGGGGGTGTCATTTTGCTACAATTAGTGCCTAGATAGGTACGAGTTTTGTAATCGAGTTGTCGTGACGGTTTTTGTAGACACCCGGAGTATGTTTTGTAATTATGGGAACGTATATCCTAGTGTTGTATACTCTGGTATGGTATGTTATAAGGATAGAATGAACATTTTTCGCTACATATTTGATGAGTATGAATGTGTATGTATATGTTTTTAGGGTTTCCATATACCCCACGGGGTCGGACCCCATTTCAGTAGTGTATCATGTATGTTTGATTGATACAGAGATAGTTTGGGTCACTATTTTAACACCTGGGACCCATCTGCTGGTTCGGGGTGTGACAGTGTGGTATCAGAGCTAACCAGGTTGTTAGGTCTTGTAGACTTGGTTAGGTGTATTTATGTGTACATACCAAAGTATAGGATGTAGGGAATGGGTAGAGTAGGTCGAGGATTGTGTTGTTGCTAGACAGGGACTCGTTGGCGATGTTTTGTGTTCTTCCTGGAATGACGATTTCAGCAAGATCACGGCAAACCATTGATGGATTTGTGTCAGTGTGATAGGGCAGACTTGGACCCGTTTGAGTGGTAGTTGACATGATTAGTTCTAACGATTGTGTTAACTATGTACGATATAGGAATTCTAACCGATTCCTATTCTATTTTCAGAATGGAGCTTAAGGATAACAACTTGGATAGTGGCTCTGAGGGGACTGTGAGTGATGAGTCTCTTTCCATGCCATGAGGGTTGACGAGGCAGGTTATGCGAGAGATCGAGCGAAGTGTTATAAGACTCGAAAGCTCTCCTACCGATGTGGGGTGTACCATTGATAGGTTCACACGTATGCACCCTCCGACATTTGTAGGAGGACTTAATCCATTTATAGAAGAAGACTGGGTCGAGAAGACTGAGAGAATTCTAGAAGTCCTCCACTACACAAATAGGCAGAGAGTCCTTTACGCTACTTTCCAGCTGTCTGGAGAGGCCGGACGTTGGTGGATTGCAGTGACTCTGCTTGAAAAGCAGAGAGCTAGTCCATCGAGTATGATGTGGGGCCGCGTAAAAGAGGTATTCTTTGAGAGATACTTCTCGGCTTCCACTCGTGATGTGAAGGCTGATGAGTTCTCAGGCCTGATGTAGGGCACCCTGACGGTGCAGAGATATGCAGCCAGATATATCGATTTATCTCAATTCGCACCGTACATGGTCCCGAATGAGTACAAGAAGGCTCAGAGGTTTGAGAGGGGTCTAAGGAAAGACATCCGCCGGCTTTTGGGGATGCTGCAAATCCGCGAGTTCTCTGTTTTAATAGATAAAGCCACCATAGTTGAGACCGACCTCCAGGGAGACGAGGTGGTGCAGGAACATAGGAAGAGACCAGTATCTTCTGGGTCTCAGACTGGTCCTCGGCAAGGACAGTGGAAGAAGAATAAGAACTATAGTTCTGGTTATCGAGTGTTAAATTCGGGGTGAGCAAACGGTCGGTTCGGTTAAATTCGGGTAATTAACCGAATTAACCGAAAAATTCGGTTAAATAAAACCATTAACCGAACCGACCGAATTGACGATGGAAACCGAACCGACCCCGACCGAATTGCCCATTCGGGTAATTCGGTTAACCAATTTTAAATTTTTTTTAAAACCAAATCTAACTTAATTAAATACCTTATTTATTAATTTTATTAATGAAAATAATATTTTACCGTAAAACAAAGAATCGAAATATGTTAATTAAACTCCTTCATGCACTTGCATAAGCAAAATTTATATTCATAAATTATATTTAAAATCTAATTAATTAGTAATTCGGTTAATTCGGTTAACCGAAATTTTTTTACCCTTAACCGAACCGAAACCGATTAACCAAAATTTTGTGGAATTATAACCGAACCGACCGAACCGGGATTTTTACCCGAACCAAACCGACCAATTTCGGCCTGTTAATTCGGTTAATTCAATTTTCACCGAATTTTGCTCACCCCTACAGAACACCAAGCGGTAGAATTCTCAGGGGGATCCATCCTCTGCACCGTGCGCCAAGTGTCGTAAATGGCACGATGGAAAATGTTAGCCATTCTGGGGTAACTGCTACAACTATGGCATGTCGGGCCATATGTCACGGAGCTGTCAGGCACCGAGGAGAGATACGCCTGCACAGAGCCAGAACCGTAGGGGTAATCAGATGCCTCGGGGAAACTACCAGGCAACCACAGCTCCGGTGAGGGTATATTCACTTACTCCAGCAGATGCAGAACACGCTAGGAACGTGGTGATAGGTACCATGTTAACGCTTTCAAATAAATCTGTTGTTTTATTTGATTCTAGAGCAACCCATTCGTTTATATTTGCTAGTTTTGTGAAGTTGTGTGGGGTTGAAACCTGAATGATGGATGAGAGGTTGTATGTGGCTACGCCGACTGGGAGTGTAACGATCTGTGGTAAGATGTTAGGAAACTGCCTAGTGGTAACTCAAGGGAGGCTGCTACCAGCGAATCTTGTAGTATATGACATGTCTGGTTTCGACGTCATACTGAGGTTGAATTGGCTATTCTCTAGTTATGCGGTGATTGATTGTCGTAGGAAGGTAGTAGTGTTCAGACCTCCTGGGAAACGGGAGTATGAGTTCGTGGGATCATGTGTGCGTTTGACGCCACAAATTCTATCGGCATTACAGGTGAGGAGGCTACTCTTAGACGGATGTCAGGGATACCTAGCTTGCGTGAAGGAACCATTGCGAGGGAAGTTGAGGCTGGAGGATATTCAGGTGGTCAACGAGTTTTCAGATGTGTTTTCGAAAGTTTTACCCAGTTTACCTCCAAATCGTGAGATGGAGTTTGCGATAGATTTGCTGCGTGGAAAGACACCAATCTCTAAAGCTCCATACCAGATGGCTCCAACAGAACTTCAGGAGTTGAAGGAGCAGTTGCAGGGACTCCTAGACCAGGGTTTTATCTGACCTAGTGTATCGCCCTGGGGAGCTCCAATTTTATTTGTGAAGAAGAAGGACGAGCCGATGCGTATGTGAATTGACTACCATGAGATTAACAAGGTGACTGTGAAAATCGTTACCCATTGCCTTGTATTGATGATCTCCTTAACCAGCTGCAGGGAACGCAGGTCTTTTCGAAGATCGACCTACGGTCAAGGTATCATCAGGTGAGGATTCGATCTGAGGATGTTGCGAAGACTGCTTTCCGAACCAGATATGGCCACTATGAGTTCTTAGTCATGCCTTTTGGGATGATGAATGCTCCGGCAGTGTTCATGGATCTGATGAACAGGATTTTCCATGAGTACCTGGACCAATTCATAGTGGTGTTCATTGATGACATTCCGGTATACTCGAGGAGTCCGAAAGAGCCTGAAAACCATTCGAGGTTGGTGCTACAGATTCTACGAGATAGGAAGTTGTATGCCAAGCTGAAGAAGTGTGAGTTCTGGTTGAATCAGGTTGCGTTCTTAGGTCATGTGGTGTCTAAGTTCGGTATCTCAGTTGATCCTAGCAAGATTGAAGTTGTGGTTGACTGGACAAGACCGAAGAATGTGCAGGAGGTTCGGAGTTTTCTAGGATTGGCAGGTTATTATCGTCGGTTCGTGGAAGGATTCTCTAAGTTGTCTAGGACTCTGACACAATTTACCAAGAAGGGTGTGAAGTTTGATTGGACCAAGGATTATGAGCAATGTTTCTAGGAGCTGAAACGACGATTAGTTACTGCTCCGATCTTGACCATTCCTTCGGGGAATGACGATTTTGTGATTTATAGCGACGCATCTCTGAAAGGTTTGAAATGTGTGTTTATGCAATAGGGTAAGGTAATTACTTATGCTTCTTGTCAACTTAAGGAATACGAGAAGAATTACTCTACACATGATCTAGAATTGGCCGATATAGTTTATGTGTTAAAGATCTAGCGGCACTACCTGTACAGTGTTCAGTGTGAGATTTTCACTGACCACAAAAGCCTCAGGTACTTTTTCATGCAGAATGAGCTAAATATGAGGCAGAGGCGATGGTTGGAGTTGATCAAGGACTACGAATGCACGATCAGTTGTCATCCGGGAAAGGCTAATGTGGTAGCTGACGCGTTGAGTTGGAAGTCAGAGCATGCGGCACTGTCTGCAATTATAGCTCAGCATCATATTAGACGAGATCTAGAAATCTTTGGCGTAGAGTTAATGGTTGGTGATCATCAGGCTTTCATTTCTATCTTGGTGATTCAACCGACTTTGTTTTAGTGTATTAAAACCACATAGACTAGGGATGCAGAGTTGGTTGAGACTGTGAGGAAAGCACAGCAGGGATTGGCTGCAGATTTTAACATCTCTGAGAGAGGTGTGTTGAGGTTTGAGACCAGGCTGTGTGTTCCAAACGACGAAGAGATCAGAAGGACGATTCTAGAGGAGGCGCATAATTCCTTGTATACGGTACATCCGAGTAGCACGAAGATGTATCAGGATTTACGTGAGTTCTTCTGGTGGAGTGGTATGAAGAGGGATATTGTCCGATTCGTGGAGCAGTGTCTGACGTGTTAGCAAGTGAAAGCTAAGCATCATAGATCGGCAGGGCTGTTACAGGCCTTAGTTATTTTGTTCTGGAAATGGGAGCATATTTCCATGGACTTTGTTACCGAATTACCGCCAGCGCTTCATAGGCAGAATGCTATCTGGGTAATCATGGACAGGTTGATGAAATCTGCTCACTTTGTACCGATGAAGGTTAGCTACCCTTTGAGTAGGCTAGCAGACTTGTACGTGCATGAGATAGTAAGAATGCATGAGGTACCGGTGTCAATTTTTTCAGATCGAAACCCGAGGTTTACTTCTCGATTCTAGAAGAGCTTGCAGGAAGCATTAGGGATGAAACTTACTTTTAGTACAGTGTTCCACCCCCAAACTGATGGACAGTCAAAGAGGATAATACAAATTTTGGAGGATATGTTACGGGCTTGCGTGTTGATTTCAGTGGTAGTTGGATTCAGTTTCTGCCACTAGTGGAGTTTACCTATAACAATAGCTTCCAAACTAATATCGGGATGGCACCGTTCGAGGCTTTGTATGGTCGGAGGCGTCGATCTCCTTTGTATTGGGATGAGGTTGGTGAACGTCAGGTGTTAGGACCTGAACTTGTATAGCAAGCATCTAAAAAGGTGGGTTTAATCTAGGATAGGATTAAATCGGCTCAGAAACGGCATAAGAATTACGCGGATGTTCACCGCTGCGAGTTGGAATTTGAGGTGGGGGTAAGGTTTTTCTGAGAATCGCTCCAATGAAAGGAGTGATAAGATTCGGGAGGAATGGCAAGTTGAGCTCAAGGTATATCGAACCATTCGAGATTCTAGAATGAGTGTGTAACGTCCCTCAATTTCTTAACATAAAATATCACATAATAAATAAAAATGGTCAACCCGAACCCGTGGGTAGCGGGGACACCTGTCAAACACAGCGGAAAACCTAGCAGCAGTAAACATAAAATCTCAAACATCCAATCATAAAACATAATACCAGAGCATTCTATACATCCTCACATACATCCAAATATCTCTAGGGTCAAACACAAAATAACTCTGACACTATTACAAAATCTTACCCTTCTCACAGGGTAATCTCACTAGCTCAACGGCGGCCCTGACCCGCCAGTCTCTCAGGAGCTCCTGAAAAATTAATTAAGTTTGGGGGTGAGACACTTCTCAGTAAGGGAAAATAAACTAAATACAGCTGTGTGACAACATGAATATTTAATGCATTTGTACATATACAGTACATTTCATAATTTTATAAACATAATCATATCGTATTGGGTAAACATATATTTTCACATCTGTTAATAAATCATATCATACATAAAATCATCTGTTATAACTGTAGTACTGAAAACAAACCCAGGATGACTAGCTAGCTGGTGTCATGTATTACCCCCCATGACGGGTTGTGCAGCCCGAAGGCGGGACCCGACAATGGCTGGCCGACCACTGCCGAATCAAATATGTCTGTAAGTACGATGAGCCCACCACACCCTGGTCCGGACTGCCAGGTGGACGTCCACACTCTACTGAAAGCCACATCGACTATCCATCTCCCATCCCCTCGTGGGACGGTAGCACTAATAAGGCCTCGTGCCAAAATGAACCCATAGCTACGGTACCGAGCTCCTGGTCTGAACTAAACTAACATCCTGGTTGTGAAAACATATAATACATGATCATACGTAACATCATTACGGCCTCGTGCCGAAAACATAGATACGGCCTCGTGCCGAAAATATAAATACGTGGCCTCGCGCCAATAACATAAATACGGCCTCGTGCCGATAACATAAATACGGCCTCGTGCCGATAACATAAATATATGGCCTCGCGCCAAAAACATAAATACGGCCTCGTGCCGATAACATAAATATATGGCCTCGCGCCAAAATTGTTTCAGGTATATATATACTGAAAATACCTCATTTATCACACAATCGTCAAAACCATCACAACATAACTCATATTTTCATAAATGCCTGAAATCATGCTTGGTTCGTAAAATCTTTCACATCATAATACATTTCACATAAAATAATATTCATGCCACACATATGCTGTTAAAAGTCATACTTCATATTCTAAAAACGTGAATTATTTACATCTCATACATACATATACATTTTAATCATCATAGCAGTATTTTCCCAATCGTACATTTCATGCGTAATACACAATATAACATATGCTTTTTTGAAAATAAATTTACTCATAATCAATAATAATTTGTATGAAAAATTACTGCTTTAGTTTATTCCCTTACCTGACTATTGCGAAATTCCTTAGGACCCAAAATTTCACGCCCTTGGCGCCCGAAATTTAATTCCTGCAATTTACATTTTTTCCCAGATTAATTAATCTATTTCTCCAAAATAATACTCATATAGCCTTCCTTAGGCTCCATATACCTCAAATTAATATTTAAACTATTATTTAATATCCCTACTTAATTTTTCAAATTTTGCCTGCGGGTCCCAAAATTACACCCGCGGCGCTCACCCGAGTCCTAAATTTCAGAAATCCTATTTCAGTCGCAGATGCTTAATATTTTAGCATTTCTAAATTAATGCTAATTAATTAAAAATAAGCCCCTTAATAATCGCCGCACCCCAAATTTGGAGTTTTGGCCCGACACCCCCACGAGAATTCCGTCCCACTAGACTTGTAGAGAATCATCCCTAGATTCTCGTGGTGGTGTCCGTTCGTCAATTGGACTTATATTTTGCAAGAAATTAAAGAAAAAGGGGGAAATGGCTTACCCTAGGGAATATGCCTACGCTGCTCCTACCATCGATCCGCTCCGGTAGAAATGACGGCAGCAACGAATGGAGTCTAGTGGTATTTTCGGATTTTCAATCGGGCGAAAATCCGTCACGAAATCGAGGAGTGAGGGAGAGAGAACGTGAGGAGAGAGAGAGTTCTGAGAGTTGCAGAAGAAAAGAATAAAAATGAAGAAGAAGAAGAATCTAGGGGGGGTGAATTTTAAGAATCCACCTGAAGCTTCAGAAGCTTCAGGTGGTTAACATAATAATAATAATAATAATAATAATAAATATATATATTTAATTAATATTAATAATAATATATTTTATTAAAAAAAATAAAAATAAAAATAAATTTTAATTAATTTTTTTTTCTTTTTCTTTTTCTTTTAAATCCGATTAATTAATTAGTTAATTAATTAAAATTTTAATTAATTAATTAATTTTTTTTTTTTTTTTGAAATCAATTCACTAATTTTTTTATATCTCTATTTTTGGGGTTTTTACAGAGTGGGTCCGGTGGCCTACCGGATTGTAGTACCCCCTGCGCTCTCAAGGATCCATGATGTATTTCACATATCCATGTTAAGGAGGTACGTGCAGGATCCGTCGCATGTTATTAATTACGAGTCCTTGGAACTTAGGGATGCTTTGGCGTATGAGGAAATACCAGTTCAGATTCTGGATCTAAAAGTTCAGAAGTTGCGTACCAAGTAGATACCATTAGTGAAGGTTTTGTGGCAAAATCATGCGGTTGAAGAAGCTTCTTGGGAATTAGAAGCTGAAATATGCCGGAAGCACCCTCAGTTGTTTTGAGTCGTAGTTAGATAGCAGGGTTGGTATGGGTATGTATGTATGTATGTATGTAGTACTCTGTTATCGTATTAGTGTTGTGTGGTTAGTCTCTAGGAGAGTCCTATTTTATTGTGAGCTCCTGAGGCCGTATATGTAGGTAACCATGGTGTTCCTACTCCATGAGTGAGGGAAGGTATGTATGTATGTATTGTGACGGGGCTGCATATAAATAGCCACTGGTTCTTCTTAGAATGTGTATGTATTCAGTAGTATAAATAAGTTCGTGATGAAAGATTGCAAATTTCGAGGACGAAATTTTTGTGAGAAGGGGAGGTTGTAAGAACCCGAACCGTGATATAAGGATTAATTATATAAAAGAAGGGTAAATTGGTAAAGTGGACAAGCTTCGTCCACGAAGCCAGAGTTCATCGACGAAGTCCCTTCTGTACTCGGCGACGAAGTTCAGGTGCTCGTCGACGAAGAGAAGCCGAGAGGTTTCGTGAAACTGGGAATCTCAGGCTCGTCGATGAGGTCACTGTCTCGTCAACGAGGTGTATTCAATGACTCGTCGACGAGGACGGCCGAGTCAAGGGCTATAAATATCAATTTCCATTACTTCCAAGCTAAGAAATCTAAAAAAATCCTCTCGCCCTCTCTCTATAGAACTTGAAGATCACTCTCTCTCTCTCTCTAGATTCCTTCACTATTCGTCGCCTGATTCATGGCAGGATTCTCTTCGCAAATAGTGGATCGGAATCTCGTTTCGAGTAGTTTCGGGTTTTGGTTCAAAATCGAGGTAAGGCTCGATTTCAATTTATGTTTTGAAATATGTGTAGTAGTACGAGTTATAAGGAAGTATTGTTCTGCGTTGTTTAAGTTTTAGTGTCTGGGTTCGTAGTTTTGGGAGTCGTAGAGTTTGCAGTTCGATTTCGGGTTAAGGTAAGGGGATTTTGTTTATATTAGTTTATTTTTAAAATCGAGATTGGTAAACCTATAGGTTACGATCGTATGTATGTTTTGATTACTTATTTGGGGAAATCTATCAGGTAAAAATGCGGGATTTTTGGGTTACAATTTTTAGAAAAATTGAGATTTTCAAGTATCATCTCTACTTTGTTCGAAAAACTGTATGTGGTATTTAAACTATATTATTGAGGTGATTGTATCCATATGTGTATAAAACTATATGTTTGAATTGGAAAATGATACGATTTACGATATATCAAATAAGTGTGGAATGTATGGTTGTATATAATTGTTCCAGGTATTTTGTAAAATAGCTAGTGGCGGCTAATTATCATATGCTGATAAGTATAGGAACATGAGTTCCAAAAAGATTCTAGATTTTGTGAAATCATCTAGTAGCGGCTAATTACCGTATGCTGCGTCATGTACCGGTTCATTACTGTGGGTGAGAGTGTCCGGCTCTATATCCGAGGGTGTGAAATATCGCCTGTGTGTTCCGGCTAGTCACCGATGAGTGTGAGCTACACTGTATTGGCGACGTACCGTTGTGAGGCTTCGGTTATCACAGGGTATCGGTTGCTTGAGTGTGACGACACTAACCGTATGTTTGGGTATCGTATGCACTGGAATGGATTTGTGAAAATACTAGAACTGTATAGAACTGTATGGAAATGTTTTGAAACTGTATTGTATTGTATAGTGTTATGTTTTACATAAAATAACACTAGTATGCCACACACCAATATAACCTGCTTTCTTCCTTACTGAAAGGTGTCTCACCTCGAATGTATATACAAATGTTTTCAGGTCCTTTGGGTAGCCGAAACTAACATCCTAGCATCCTGAAGCAGGGGGGTCATTTAGCTACACTTAGTTCCTGGATAGGTACAAGTTTTGTAACCGGGTTGTCGTGATGGTTTTTGTAGACACCCAGAGTATGTTTTGTAATTATGGGAATGTATATCCTAGTGTTGTATAGACTCTACTTTGGTATGTCATATGGATAGAATGAACATTTTTTGCTCCGTATTTGATGAGTATGGATGTGTATGTATATGTTTTTAGGGTTTTCGTATGCCCCATGAGGTCGGACCCCCTTCCAGTAGTGTATCATGTATGTTTGATTGATACAAAGATAGCTTAGGTCACTATTTTCACACCTAGGATCCATTTGCGGGTTCGAGGCGTGACATAGATTGTAATCATCTATCAGTTACGGGAACAGTCTTATAGAAGATTGTATCATTGAACCCTCGCATAGAGTATCTTGCGATCACCTGCAATGCATATTGATTTGGATCAATATGCAAATATTTGTATATGTTTGAATACAATTTATTTAATTTACACCTTTGGTCAATTCGAATTGGTTGAACTAGCTGAGTACTATAACCAACACCTTCTACTCTGGTGATAATTTTCCCACTATATGCAACAATACTGTCACCGGAACACTGCTTGAGTTTCCTGCCATTTAGATCAACCCTCGAGAAATAGAAAAAACCTACAAAAAACAAAATTGTATATGTAATCGCATGGCATAACAGCTCTTTTCATTCATGGTAAGCTAATCAACTATAATCATGACTCCATTAATTATACAGTAATCCTTTAAAATAAAATGTAGCATGCAGTATTTGTTAATCATTCGACACATGGTTTATATACTTTGAATATTTTGGGTAGGAAAAATTTTATAAAAAATTTGGCAGCATGTCGTCAATAAACAAAACATTTTCCCATCCTGCATATCACAAACCATGCACCAGATATCTTATGAGTTTCTACTACATGCAATTCACAAGTCATTGAAACATCCATGCAAGTGGCATTCAGTTCAATCAGCATGCACTCCTAATCAACTACCAGCATGCATTTCATAATATTGCATCAATCATGTAGTTAATGTTCCAGATTAATCATGCCCACACAATATATTCAACTGTATATTCATTATTAATTTTTCTTAATGGTATTTTTTTAATTTTTTAAAACACTCAATCAAGGCTGTAGAAACCTGAACCCAAAAAATAAAAGAAAATAAATATAAAAAAGAGAAATAAAGAAAAACAAAAGAAAAAGAAGGAAATTGATTTGGCAGGACCCAAATCGTCAATAGTTTTATGAAGCTTGGGGAAAACCGTCACTGGTTTCAGTTAGCAGGGGAGGGTCAACTACCAAACCGTCGCTGGTTTTCTGAGGGCAGGGAAAACCATCGACGGTTTTCCTACGAGTTGGTTTACTTAAGGGCTAAGCAAGGCATCTTCTTTCATAACTTTAAAAATTCTCTCTCTCTCTCTCTCTCTCTCTCTCTCTCTCTCTCTCTCTCTCTCTCTCTCTCTCTCTCTCTCACAGGGTTTTTGGGACTCTCTCTCCCTTTCTCTACTCTCACTCTCTAGTGGCTCTCTCTCTCTCTCTCCCGTAAGCTCACCTGGAGCCCGTGCTCGGTCTCTGATCATCTTCTTCTCTTTTCTCAGTTTGCTAATTCGTTTTCGGCGACGGATCGAAAAGCTAGGGTTTTCTATTTTTTGAATGGAATCAATTTCTTTTTCAGGAACAAGTAAAGGGATTAAGTTAAGTTAGGTTTTTATTAAGTTTGAACCAATTAAACTGTGTTATACATAAGTATAATATGATTACAAGGGTTGTTTTGGAAACCAACCGTTCAAAAATGGATTTTACTAACATAGGATATATGATACGGTATTTTGAATAAAATGAATGGTGAAAAACTTGTTTATAAACTAATTATACTATGAGGTAATGGTTGGCTATTTATGTTTTATGTTTAAATATGGAAATCATGTGGCAAGTGAATAATCGGTATGACTATTGTGTAACTGGATTTAGGTATGGTTGTGAAAATATTGAACTGTTTGTGAAACATACAGGAACTGCCTTTGAAAAATACTAGAATTTGATATGACGGCCAAGGCCGGGTTTTATTTAATGGTCAGGGGCCAAATGTATTGTGAGCACGGTACCATTGCTAGGAAATAATTATTGAGGATCGTGTGCACCCACACTGTACTAAGAGGTGTGAGGTGGTCTCCGCCGTTTAGCCTGCGTAAGGATGAAGTACCTTTTCTAGAGACCGGATTAGGAAGTGGTAAGGCTAGCAGACCTGCAACTGAGTTGTGGGTGCCTGTAGACGCACTTGCACATGGTTACTTTGGCTGTGTCTGGGCTGATCCCCCAAGGCATAAGTCCAGTCGTCGGGCCGCACAACCTGTACCATGGGAGAAGTAAACGGTGTGTTAGTCCCAGGGAGTGTCTTCTACGCATATATGTTGATTTATGTAAACGGTGTCATTAGTTATTGAACTGGTTTATACTAAAGAAGTAAATGCATATTTTTCAACTGTAAATGTGTGAGAATTTGTATATGAATTAAATGTATAAATGTTTATAGCGAAGTAAACTCTTCGCCCAAGGGCTTGCTGAGAAAGACGAGTACCCTAATAAGTATCAATTGTAACCATACCAGGTTGCATAATGTATTAGAGTAAAGGGGTGTTACATGTATGGGAGTGTAATCTCTCATATCCTCGAGAACTATCACTTATAAATAATTTTGTGTGTGTGTGTGTGTGTGTGTGTGAGTATGGTTTGAGAATGATTTTGTAGCTGATGATATTTTGTATACAGTAAAACTCACGATGGTTACACACTCATATTAACTTAATCTATCTTACTAAGAAGTGTCTCACCCCAATATACAAATCGTCTTTTCAGAACCATCTCGAGATCGAGTTTAGCAAGCTCTGGGGCAGGGTGATAGCTAGTTTCAGTTTTTGTGAATGTCTCTAAGAACTTTAATGTAATTAAGTTTTTGAAGTCCCTGGATATGTAATATGCTCGTATGGACTAAGTTAGTTTTCTTTCTTTTGGTTGTGATGTAATATGAATATTGGGAGACTTCTATGTATGTTAGCAGTTTAGAACTCTAGTAATATTTTGGAGAATGTATCATTTACTTCCGCTGCATTTATATAATGAATATGGTATCAAGTATACAGACGTCACTAAAGTAGAACCCCGGACCCCATGTGGCAGGTCAGGGCATTACAAAGGCACGCCTCAATGCAACGCATGCTTAGAGCGCATTGAGACTCAATCTAAAATATCATATTCGAAAAAGGGTAACGCATTAAATGTTGAGGCCAATGCATTTTTATAAAAAAAAGAATGTTTTTTGTGCCTTTTTAGTTGAGGCTTACACATCCTGGGTGTGTGATTCTCAAGTTAGAATTGGTTAGAAAATTTAAACTACATGTTTGCATAAAATAAATTTCATAATGAGTTTATTTTGAAACAATAATTCATTTTCAATTAAAATCCAATCAATAATTCATTTTTTTCTAATACCAAATTTAAAACACTAGATTACAGCATATTTGTCAATTAAATTACACATAGCACATATAACAAATGAAAGGAAGTTTTGATTATTATTTTCTACTTAATATAATTCACATTATTACTTTCTAATTAATAACAATACATATATGTACACGTGAATGTGAGTTTGCATATGTATACTTGTATACATGTATAAGTATGTGAGTATGCGTATGTATAGATGTATTTGGTAAGCTTGCATGTATAAATATCATATAGTGAATTAACATATGATTGTGAAATTTTTAATAATATTTAACCATTTTTAATTATTATTTTTATAGTCAATATAATTCATATTGTTTATTTTAAATTAAAAATGATATATTATGATGCATATTTTCTTGGTCAAATCAACTACTCAAAATCAAATCAATTTTTAAACACGCCCTTAATTTTTAAAACCAAATCATTTTACCACTATAATTATTGCACAAGATAATAAAATTATCAGTAAAAGTGTAGTACCTCCAAATAATATTAGCAAATAAAAAACATTCATTTAGATAAATAATAACATGACTTTTGAAAAAAATATAGAAAACAAATTTAGATCTAGAAGTGCTAGCAAATAATAAATTTTAAATTTATTCAAAATTTTTAAAACAAAATAATGGATCATTAAGTAAACAAAAAATAAGAATTATAAAAATTTTAGTAGCAAAATCACATTTACATATCTTTTTACACGGAAAACACCTCATTGGAAAAAATTTTATATGCTAATAATAATAAAAAAAATTGTACTATTGTTGTAGTTATAAAGCAAATTAACCAATAATATTTAATAAATCAATATATAACAATTTTAATTTGATAAAATACAAATAATGAAATAAAAATCTTACCTTAGATGGGGGTTCCGGATGCAGCTTCCAAACAAAAAATCGAAAATAAAATACTAAATTATGATTCTATAATAACGAATCTTCAAAGTCATTTCAAATTAATCAAGAATAATCAATGAAAATAAAATAGATTTAGGGTAAGAAATACATACCACATTTCTCCCCTTTTATAGCTTACTCATGCTCCCGAACGATCACCTGCCACAACAAATGACCACCTTCTAGCTTGCTGCTGCTGCTGCCGTCTTCCTCCCTGTCAAACTCTCTGCTCTTTGTTTGTGACCATACGTTCGTGAGAGAAGTGAAGGAGAAATGAGGAGTTGAAAGGTAAATTTCGTTGGATCAAGTAGCGAAATTTGTCATGCATCACACACCAATTGATTATTCCATTTATCAAGCAACGAAATTACGTGAACGTTATTGTGAAAAATATTTTTTTGAATAGAATATTATTTAATATATTATTTTAAAATAAAGATAAGTCGAGAGAAAAAAAAAAAAAAGATACTTTGCCGCCAAAGAGAATATTTTCGTTGGCAGTTAAAAGTCTCGAGTCACATGATAAAGTGACAGCCAGGTGTTGGTAGGTTAAAATTTTGTCGGCGGTTAGAGACGGACGGGCCACGTCATCCCGTCCACGACATCCGCAAAAACAGTCAACCCGTCTATCACAGTAGGTTAGAATTCAAAAGCATTACGGTTTTTCGCGCCGGCCTTACTTAATTTCGATAATAGTTTTTGTTTTCTCTTTGCTTTTGTCGGCCATTCGGGTTTTTGGTTTTTGCGGTGCTTCAGCAGTTCAGCGTGCGTCTTTGACTCAAGATTTAGTGACCGGAGAAATTGAGGAGATGGAAGAGGAAGCTTCTATATAATGTGCCCATTATTTGCGGACAGCTAAGGCTTTTGTTATTTATTTATTTATTTATTTATTTATTGTGTTGTTATAATTTCTAATGGTTGGAAGGATCCTTTTAACCTTTACAGATAAACATCCACGCACTCACCATTGATGGCAATTGCATTCCCCCGCTACTATGGCTTGGTGAGTTGTCACCAAATGCATTTTTTTTTTCTTTTTTCCTTTTTTGGAGGTATTATAAATTTAAATCTTGGAATTCTTTAAAAAAAAAATATTAGATTTCATGTCTAAATTTTAATATATTAAATGATAATTTTATTCTTTAATTTTCACTTTCCCAGTGAATAATAATAATAATAAGGTGATAGCAAACTCGTCATTTTATTGTGCAAAAAAAAAAAACAAAACAAAACAAAACAATGCACTTTACAGATGACTCTATCTTGTCTTCTCGGGAGGAAATTCATCGAGCTATTAATTACTTACAAAACTTTCTGACTAAGGAGCAAGAGGTTATTCATGCGAATTTGGATCCTTTTATTCAGCCAATTTTAACTAGAGAGGAAAATTTCATGCTCAGTGCGGATCCTACAGTAGATGAAGTTCGTGCTGCGGTTTTCTTTATTCCGAAGCATAGTTCCCCTGGCCCTGATGGATTTGGGTCTGGTTTCTATATGGCTTGTTGGGACATTATAAAAGATGATGTTGTTGAAATAGCGACAAATTTTTTTAGGGGAACAGAGCTTCCCAGGTTCTATTCCTCTTCGTTCATTGTTTTGATTCTTATAGTGTTGAATTCAAAGAGTTTTGATAAATTTAGACCTATAAATTTGTGTTTTGTAGTGTATAAAATTTTTTCAGAGATTTTAGTGGCTCGGTTGACAGGGGTTTTGAATAAGATGATATCTCAGGAACAAGGAGCTTTTATTCCAGGGCCTAGTGTTTTCGAAAATATTACTTTGGCCCAAGAGATGGTGCATTCGATCCACAGGAAGAATCAGGGTGGCTGTAGAGATCCGATGAATTATATCAATTAAATAATAAAATGAGAGGAAAGAAAATAAATTTTAAAGGGGGAATTCGGCCGAGACTCATCGACGAGAACTTACCGAGAGACTGTTTCCCAAGGCCTGAATTTCGTCGACGAGAGATAAGCGTTCGTCGACGAAACTCCTTCTTAGACTCGTTGACGAGGAGATGTGGCTCGTCGACGTCGACAGGGCCACGTGGACAAGCATTTCTATAAAAGGCAAAGAACTCATTTTCGACGAGCGGAACACACAGAAATTTTCTCTCTCTCTCTCTCTCTTTTTTTCTCTCTCTCTCTCTCTTCGTTTCCCTCTCCTTCTCTTTAGAAATTCGGCCTCATTTCACGCCGGTATGACGATCCGAAACCGCCACGCTACTCCTGAGAAGATTCTTTTCATATCTGCTGGAGTAGATCGTTAGTTAGACCAATTTGGGCACCATCCCAAAATTTTGGTAAGTTAATTATTTTAAATTTTATAAGATATATGATGTTTCTAGACTGAAGGAAATGTGTTAGGTGAAATAATACTGGGATTTGTTGGGAAAATGTGAACTTCAGGGTATTGAACTGGGAACACCACAAGTGCAGATTTAGTTAAATTTGTAGGTTTCTCAGCAGTCAGGTAAGGGGATAAATTAAGTCAGTTTATTTTTATGAAAATTTATCATTTTAAAACAGCATGTATTTACAAAATTTATGTAATTTATGTATGTTATATCAAAATATTTGGGAATACTGTTGTTGAATAGGAAAACGGTTTTAAAATATTTAAACAGAAAAATATTCAGTTTAATACTACTTAAATCTATGTGGCATGTGTAAGGACCCGAACCCGAGTGGGTTCCTACATATAAATTTTTCAACGGAAGCAAATAAATCTAACTTATTTTTATTACTAGAATACTAATTAGCTTTATTACGATTATATGTCTCAATTATTAAAATGCAAAATTCTAAAATTTTAAAATACACAAACATATTTTCTATTGTATTATACTAAATTTTTATTCTACTCTACTCTTTCTATTCCCGCTCATGCATTTGCTACGTCAAATTTCTAGTACACTCTTCAAAATGATCTGAAATGTAAAATAATGATCAAAGTGAGATGATGCTCAGTAAGTAAATAAGATTATTATTAGTGTATGGCAAAAATGAGCTTTCATAATATTTTAATTTCATTAAATATTATTTAATATTATAACTTCAAAACTACTTTAAAAATAAATGTAAATTTAAAAATTTCTATACAAAACTTTTACTATCATCTATAGCAATAAAATTTTATAATCATATACTATAACTATTAAACTGAACTTTTTAACTTTTAAAACTATAACTATAATACTCAATCATGTGTATATATATATATACTATTCCTTATTAAATCATTATTTAGGCACAAAAAATCCCTCATTCACATAAATATATATTTTTCTTTCAATTCATCAATAGTTCTGCATACGTAATTAAATATGTATATATACATGTATTGTAAAAACTACCTTTAGGTCTGTTAATCGTAAGTCATGTTTACCCCAATGACTGAGTTGTGCGGTTCGAAGACTGGACCTTAACTGGCTGGCCGGCCAAACTAAATTAACGTACATCATCATTAAGTAAGATTTTCCCTATTAAACTCTAGTCTGACCCAGGAGTGCTTGCAGACACTCCCATTTAATTAATTTACTTAATTAATTGATTATTTATTTATTTATTTATTTATTTTATTTTTTTGAAATCATTATTATTATCATTGTTATTATTTTTAAGTTATGCTTTATTTTATTTTATTTTTTTTAAAATAAGTTCAAATTTCGAGAACTCATGTGGGTCCCACATGGTCTTATGGGTCCCACACAACTTCGAGACCCAAGTGGGTCCTGTTGACCTTATAAGTAGCACCCGGTTTTGATAATGAAAAATATTAATATTTGATGTTTGTCAAGTGTTTGTGCAGGTTCAAATCAAACTTCCTTGATGACACTTGAAGAAACAAGAAGACGTGAAGTTTTGTAATTTACATTGTAATATATTAGTCATTTATGTAATAAGGTCTGTAATGGTCATCTAGGATATGGTTTGTATGCCTATCACCTGCGCATCATGCACACAAGATATAGTGTGAGCTCAACTTGACCATAGTAAGACCTTAGGCTCTAACACTCACACACACATTGCATCAAATATGATTGTGAAATAATTGTACTGAAATTGACAATATCTAAGCAAGCTAAGAGGGGTCGGGCGACCGAACCTTTGGAGTATAAAACTCCTCAAGCACCCGAACTTAGACAAAGTCAAATAGTTTACCAGCCATTGGGCGACCGAACCATAAATGCATGTATCTTCTTCGGGCGTCCAAACACTTTGAAAGGGACTATTCACCAACTCGAGCAACCGAGGATTACAATTCAAAATCAGCCCCGGGCGATCGAACTCAGGATTGGGCACCTGAACCTACAAACAAATGTTTCTAACTTTTGTTCGGGCTGCCGAGCCAAGACACGGGTGACCGAATTAGCTTATAACACTTTTATTACTATGTCTATTCGGGCGACCGAACCTCAGTTCAGCCACCCTAACTCCAGCCGGTTAAATTAAATTAACCATAATAAAACAGAGTTATTTCGAGCTAATTGAATTTTAATCTTTTAAGAGTTTTTAATAATGTCCATTATGTCCCGAACGGTAATAATTTTTTACCTGGCTATAAATATGAGTCCATTTGCTCAATTAAAAGAGGATTAAGAAAAGTGATTAGCAAAAACTCTCTTTATCTTGAAAATCCTTTCTTTGTCCAAAAACTCTCAAACTTGCCTCCTTTGATAAAATCTGAGATTGTGAGAGCTCTTCGTGTGTTATTGTGATTGTTATACTATGCTAAAATCTCCCATTTGTATGGTTGTTATATATATTTCTCTTGGGGAGTTTTAGCCTAGGTTTAACCCACAGATTTCTTCATCGTAAATTTAGCGTGGGATTAAACCAAGGAAGCTTAGGATATTTGCATTCCATTGCAAGTGTCCGATAGCTAGATTTTTGGTGTGCAAATATTTTTCAAACAAACAAGTATTTCTTCAAACTAGTATTGTGCATCTTTCATTGAGTAAAATCTATTTGAAGCTAGTTTGATTATATGCTTAGCTTACTTGGAATATTGATGTGCTATTGAGATATCCTATTTAGAATTCCAAGTTGTTGCTTGTGTTGAAATACTCTTCAGCATCATACTGATCATCTTGTATTGAGTACTGATTGAGCAAAACATACATCACTAAGCTTACACTATATTCATGTTATTGATGTGTTTGTGATTGAGCGCACTACTTTGGTACAAATTTCCTTTACGTGAAAGCACTATTTCATTGTACCATTTGCTTGTAATATCTAAGTGTTTCCAAGCGTGGCCTGAGGGGGCGGTAATCCAGCCCGGTAAAGATTGTTGTAAAAGTTGAGGTCAGCCCTGTGCTAATTGGCCCGGTTTGTATAGGTGTCGCTCCACCCAGTTAAGTGAGCAAGTGATAGTGGTAATCCTTATGCTTGTTTGCCAAGGCAGGGACGTAGGCAATTGGCCGAACCTCGATAACATTTCTGTGTGTCACTCTTACTTTATTATTTTTCTGGTGCATGTGTTGTTAATCAAATTGCATCATTTAATTTCTGATATTTTTATATTACTCGCACTAGATTGACCATAGGGTTGTGAATATACTGCTGTTAAGAGGAATACCTAGAAGTTAAATTTTAAAAATACCAATTCACCCCTCCCCCTTCTTGGGATCACGGTAAAGCTAACAGGTCCTATGTAACTTCAATAGTTCTCACACAGTTTTATGAGCCCTACACAGCTTTGGGAATCATGTGGACCCCACACGGTCTTGTGGGCCCCGCATAAGATACATATATTATTATCATTATTTTATCATATATTTCTACAAATTATGTCAATCAAAATATAATTTTATGTATATATACTTATTTACGTGTACAAATAGTGTCTATCTTGTTTATCCTATGAAATTTCATTTTGACCAGGCCAACCGCTAGGGAGTAACTAAGCCACAATGGTCTCTAAGCACTCGCTAAGACAAGGTCTTTCTTAGGCATCAAACATGGAATCAAGGATCCTACAGAAAAACACTTCTATATTGATATTAACTTAATGACCATTTTTATTATTTTATTATTATGATTATGCTTTAATCATATATATATTTTTGGGTCATCACAGCATGAGTATCATTTTACGAATATTTTGTTATGTCAAATATTCAATAAAAGCATGTTTACAATAGTTTTTCAGGAAAACCATAAATAGTACAGGAAATTATAGTTTCAAAATTTTACGATAAATAGTACAAATTTCAGCTCAGTATGTATATAATATGCTCGACACAAGGTCGTGATTGATAGCCGGCGCAAGGCCGTGATTATATATTATATGTAAGAATTCAACAAAACGCTATCAATCTAATTTCATGTTAAATCAGTAAATGTAAACATACTATATGTTATCAGAATCTGCATGGTTTAGTTTAAATCAGTATTCAGGGCTCAGCACTGTAGCTATTCAGTTCAGTTCAGATTAGTGCTACCACACTTGCTAGCAGAGAGTGTGAGGGATGGATAGTCGATGTAGCTTTAGTGTACTGCTGTTGACGTTCCCCTGGAAGTCCGGATCAGGGTGGGGCGGGCCCATCGTACTTACAGACACATTTGACTTGGCAGTGGTCGACCAGCCATTGTCAGGTCCCGCCTTCGGGCTGCACAACCCAATTATAGGGGGTAATGCATGATATCAGCTAGCTATCCATCCTGGGTAATATTTCAGTACTATCAGTTATAGTAGATGATTTTATAATATCTGAAATTCAATATGATTTAACATGATTATGATTATGTATGTTTTATCTAGTATTATATTATTAGTTTTTATCCAGACATGTGTTATGTATTCTTTATCTATCATAGTGAATTTCATATTATGAATTACATTGAAGTATATAGTTTTTAAATTGTACTAATCAGCTCTTTTATGAGCAATTCTTGTACATCTTGTTTCAAATCTCTTTATCGGATTGATTGACGATTCGAGTGTTGAGTCATTGGACCAAACGAGGGTATATCGTTTGTAAACGATGGCGGGCTCTAGCCTAATCGAAGGAGTGTTGTAAATGATGTTATTCCGCTCTGCAAAGGAACTGACCTAGTGAATCCTTTGGTGGTTTGCCAAAGGCGAGGACGTAGTCTGAGTATAAGCTAAACCTTATAAAACCTTATGTTCCTCTTTCTCTTCCCTACTCTTTATTTTTCAGCAAACTTTACAAACTACGTGGATGCTTTATAAATTTCTGAATTTTGAGTGTTTGGTTGTTAAATAGATTGGAAGATAATTTGTTTTGATTTGATCAGCATTGATTGCGGAAACCGAAAGAGACTACATTGGTTGATCATTCTAAACTTATCAAACTGAAAGTTTATTTAAAAGTTGAACATTGGGAAGAAATGTGATTGTGAATTTTAACATAGGGCTTATACAAATCCAGCAAGCATTACATATTACTATAGGGCTATTGTTACAAGAATCAAGTGATTGGTTATTTCGTTTTGATTGTGGTTGATTTGAATTAATTATTTTACACGTATTTTGTGATTGTGTTTGGGTTGTGTTTATTGTTATGATACAAAAGCTTTGAAAAAGAACATAAATTTTTAAAAACTCAATTCACCCCCCCCCCCCCATCCTCTTGGGAACTATATCCTATTTTCACATAGGAATATTTTATATACTCATAAGATTAGGAAATAATATAAAAGGGGTTATAATACTTTAAATGCTTTAGTGTTTTATGCTTAAAATTTTAAATTTTAATATACACTATTGTTTTATTAAGAACCATAGAAGAGCATGTCAATATAAGAATTTTAGTGAAATATCCAATCTAATAACTTTATATATATCACGATGATTGGTTAGTATTTGATTATATTGGCTATAGCATGCTTAAATAAATTATCATTTCTTGAATTGAATCTTAGAAGCATGCTAAGTGAAACTCTCCTCAAGTGGACATATGTGTTCTTATTTCTTAAAGCTATATATATGCTTAAAGTCTTAATTGTTGTCCACCACATTGAATTGAGTTTTAGGGAATCAATCAATGTTATGTATCATATATCCCTAAACTTTTCACTGAGCTTAAATGATCAATCATATTCAAATGCATTTAAAACTCATCCCCTAGTAGAAAATATTAGTTATGCCAAATATATTGAATATATAATTCTTCGGCTAATGAGTTGAATGAAAAGGGGAGCAAGATGATTTAAAATTTCATCCAATAAATATTGTATTATATTGTGCATACTTTCGATATATCTTATTGTCTTACTTAATTATATTGGATGATTTGTGTGAGCTGAATGCTACTATCCATTCTTTACTTAATGATTATATTATCTGATGGATGGATAATTTATAACAAAAATTGTTATTTGAGCCATACTGGTATGCATGCTTGTTCTGAAATTCAACTGTATGGCTGATACAATATTGTGAATTGCATGCTGGTAGTTAACTAGGATCTTGTATGTTGAATTGAATGATCATATAATCACATGTCGTCTAGTTAACTGAAATCAAGACTTCAAAAGACATATTTTTGAATTCTAAATAGTTTCACAAATCTTATGCAGTTTCAAATTTGTGATCATGTTGAACATATTATTTTATCTCAAGTGGTCATTTACAATGTTATATGTATTTTGCTGAATATTCACTGGTGATGCATGCTTAATGATCATGGCTTGAAATCCACTACATGTTGGTTGGACAAAATGAATATATTTAATGCATGTAAATTAATTAAATAGATTAGTACATGTTAAATCCAAAATGTTATATAAATCGAAAACATGTACACATGCCATAATCTTAGGTAGGAAATTCTAGTTCATGGATACCATCTGATCCAAATCTTTGGGTCATATACTTTCACTCAGGACCTAAATAGTAAAACACCATCCTTGTATTTAAACGACACATATTTTGATGATGGTCCATGAACTAGATCAAATGCATGACATAGGGGGAGTTTTCATTTGTGACACACTCATTATGTATCTTGAGTTGTGTCATCTTTATATTCCCCTATTGCATAATTTTTGAGTATGACCTTGACTGACTATCAAGCGCTAATTGAAATGCAATATGTCATGCCTATATGCTAAAAATCTAATATTTGCTGCATGCTGAAAATCTCTTGAAGGATGAATATATGATGAGCGCGTGTAAACGAACATCATCCTTGTATTAATTGCAAGTATGCGTACATGCAAATATACAGGGGAGCTCAAGCCCCATCCTTGAGAAAAAGGATTAAATTCACCTACCCCGTGGACTCATATGCACTGTTATTCTATTGGTTTTACTTTTGAGTCCTGATGGTATTTTGGAATACCTTTCATGCCAAATGTCTATAATCTCTTGCATGCTAAGTCTTATCATGAAGGATGAACATATAAGGAGTGTTCTTAAATGAAACTCATCCTTGACCGTAAATGCACTTATGTGTGCTTGAGAATATAATAGGGAGTTAAGCCCCATCATTCTAGAAAATAAAAGCTTTAATATAACATTCTTGTGGATATCATATGCATCAAATCATCATTATTTTTGTTTTTGAGTCCTAGGCTCGTGTGAAAACCATGAACATCATATCCTACGCCTATTGAATCAATATTTGATATGGATTGTTCGAGGAGCATATGGACACCTTGCATGTCTTAAATGTTAAAGTTCTTATGCATGTGTGTTATAAATTATTTGACTAGTTGAATGCAAATATCTTAACATATATCCAGTAAAAATAAATTAAATGATTTAAATTTGTTGCTTATACTGCTTAATGAATTTTTCACAATTAGTTTCAGTATGAGTAGCTAAAAGCATCTAAGCACGTATTCAAATTCGTAGGGGGAGCGTTTGAAATTAAAGTTCTATCTTGCTATGCTCACCAACATTTTGGGCTTAGATCTGTATTAAACTTTTTGTGGCATGTACTTAAGCGTGATGATTTTATTGAAAAACTTAAGATGAAATATATTAGCCACAATTTCTTTGATTTGCCATATGATCTAGGATTAAAATGTCTGATATTTTAGATCTATATGATTGCATTTTTCTGGTTGATATATAAATTGTTTTTGTACTTAAACGTATACCAGAAAAAACATAGCTTGCTTGAATTTCTTTGTTAAAGTTTCTTTTTCACCAATCATAATCCCTAGTAATCATTAGTAATATCAAAGGGGGAAATTTTCTTTAAAATGAATTCTTTTTGGCAAGAAGTGAACTTATGTATGAAATATCGTATCTCTTGCTTGTGTGCTTAAATACATTCATGACATATGTTTTGAAATTTCCTTAAATTCTTTTTGTCATGATATTTCTAAAATATAAGGGCAAGGGGGGGGGGGGAGAGAAATTTTAAATGCTCTTCTTTTCAAAGAAGAATTTTTTTTTTACCCTTTTGATGATGACAAAAGGGGGAGAAGATGTATGAGCAACATTTTATAACTATATTCTCCTGCTCTTGTGTTTTAAACAAAAAATAGAAAATGATGATTGTGCTTAACTAAATATATTTTTCAAAGTATAGCTTCAAGCATAAACTGCTCAGCTTCAAACATAAACTGCACATTTAACCTAATTGGACTTAAATGTATAACTTGAAAAATTTAGAGTCTTCATGTTTGAATATAAATTGTATTGAATATCTTTTAAATTATGCATATTGTCAAGGGGTGCCTTATCAGGCGAACCCAATTTTGCTCTTGTGTTTGTTATCATCAAAAAAGGGGGAGATTGTTAACTTTTTGAGTCTGATCCCTATTTTGATTATGACAAACCATAGTATCCCACTTGTGTACTAAGTGTTTGAACAAGTGTATATCTCCATAAGCACAAGTGACGGATATCATATGGAAGCCATAAAAGGACGTAAACAATCATATTTTGGCATATTTCCTGGGATTTCAAAGAAGCAAAGCATGAAACTTTGTTTCATTTTTTGGGTGTAATCGTAACTTAGGGTTGTATGTGCATGCATGTTCATGTGATTTAAATTGAAGCTCACATACCTTAGATTTACCATAGGACCTCCAAGTAACATGAAAAAAACTTTTTCATAAAATGTCTAACTTATACAAATGGTTTTGAAGTCAAAAGAAGGCAAAGAAAATTAATTTTTATAAAGGTGTTAGTCAACAGACCAGTCATCCGAAGCTATTTTCTCAACCAAATAATTATTATCTTGAGAAGTATTCAACATGAAAGTTGTGTAATTCTCTCTTAGCTTTCTTTTTATACTAAGAACGTTTAAATTGGAGTTACGTATTAAAAGTTATGGCCAAAACATTGAAAAGTGTTTGTAACAGAAAAACTCCCTTCATTTTTCTTCCATCTCATTGATGGGAGTTTTTCTTAATCCATAAATTCTTAGCTTAAAATGTGTTCAACATGAAAGTTATAATATTTTCTCTTATCTTTCTATTGATACCCAGAACGTTCAATTTTAAATTTTATAGAGAAAGTAATGGTCAAAACACTGAAAGGTGTTTGCACAGAAAACCTGAAGATAGCCGACCGAACCTCACGTGTTTGAAGCTTCAGCCAAATGAGATTGGCCTCAGCCAACCAAACCTCATGAATTTCAAGCCTCACCCAACCGAGGCTTGGCCTCAACAGACCAAACATCTCGGGAAAGTGTCCAAACGGCCAAAAAACGGCTAGTTTTCAAAATATAATAATATTTTGACTTCCCCAATGGTTAGTTATTGGTCAAAAATTAATTTTGCCTATATATACAACCCCCAAACACTTAAAAATTGTTGGAGAATCCCTTTGTTAAATTAGTTTATCATTCTTTGATTCTCCCACACTTCTATACCCCATTTGTTCTTTAAATTCTCATTTTTCTCCTACTTTTCTTTTTATTTGAAAATCATTTTGGGAGAAAATATTCTTGGGGGTTTTATGTGAAGACGCTTGAGCATATATCATATACATATATATATTGCTTGATGGCCTTCTTCTTTCACTTGTGATATATTTTCAAAGATTAAAATTTCTCCTATACTCTTCTTTTGAAAATCATTTTGGGGAAAATATTTTTGGGGTTATATTTGAAGAGGCTTGAGCATATAACATTCTCTATATATATATTGCTTGAAGGCTTCTCTATTTTTCATGTTTTCATAGATTAAATTTCTCTCATGTTGGCCTAATAAGGCTTATAATTCTTATTTTGATGATAACAATCAATGAAACGTTTAATATGTTTCAAGTAAAAATTTTTCAGGAAAGTGACAAAGCCCAAGTGCATAAAAAAGCCTATGGATTACAAAGAATTATTGAAAGAACACAAGTATAGTTTATGGATTACAAAGAATCCTTGAAGAACACAAAGAAAAGCTTATGAATTACAAAGAGCATGAGGAATAAAATTATACTGGTGAAAAGTTCAAATAAAATATTGAAACAACAAAGATGATGGAAGAACAAGATTGAAGATTAAAGAATTATATTTTTGGATGTTCTTAATGTAAGTACTTCAAAGGTTAAACTCAAATATAAAGTGGTTTGAAGCTCATAGAAAATCAAAAATATTTTTAAACATATATACTCTAAAAAGTTTTTTTTTTTTTTTAATAAATAAAAAGGGCTTAACAAGAGAAGATTTTTTAAACCATGTTTTTAAACATATTTATTTCAAAATATTTGGAAATGAATTTTAGGAATCTTTGAGAGTAATGGATGGCTTCTAAAAACATCTATAAATAGTCAAAAGTTTCAAAGGTTTAAAATAATGATCATAAAAGCAATATTGAAAGGTTTTTGAAATTAAGCAATTCTCAAAAGTTTCAAATCCAGAAATCTTCAAAAGTTTCAAATTCAGAAATCTTCAAAGTTTCAGATCCAGCAATCTTCAAAGTTTAAGATCAAGCAACTTTCAAGGTTTTCAGATCAAGCTACTTTTCAAAGGTTTTTAGATCAAGTGATTTTCAAGTATTCAAATTTCTTAAAGGATCTAAAATTTTCTTGTGCTTAAAATTTCTAATCTGACACTGATTTATATTTTTTTGAAGCAAAGCTTTAAAAAATCAGAATCTTTCATTTTCTTTGAAAAATCATTTGGTAATTCATACTAAGCGTTGAGCTTCAAATTTCTTATATTTGAATTACTGTGGAATATAAGTGAGTTGATCATTGTACTAATCTACTCTATTGTGAGAGTTCTCTTTTGTACACAAATTTCTTTATCATCATTCTTAAACAATTCAAAGTTGTTGAATCGTTGGACCAAACAAGGGGTTATTATTTGGAGAGGCGAGCTCTAACCTGACAAAAGGAGTGGTTGTAAATTGGTATTGTTCCACCAGGTAACGGAACTGATATAGTGGAATCCTTTGGTGTTTTACCAAAGGCGAGGACGTAGGCTGTGTTGAAGGTGAACCTCGTAAAAATCTTGTATCTTTCTCTCTGCTTTACTTTATATTATTTACTTGCTATTGTGATATGATTTAAATGTGTAGGTTGCAGATTCTTAAGTAAGAAAGAAACAAAGGTAATTCATATTTAGAAAGCACCTTTTGATTAATCATTTGCGGAAACCCAAAAAGGGAGTATGTTGATTAATCTATGAAAATCTTGATCAAGTAAAGTGCATACTAAGACTTTACAGAAAAATCAACTAAAGCTCTAATATTTTTGGTTGAGTGATTGAATTACGTTGATATCATTAATTGACTTGTGAATTTAAATTTCAGTATTTTTTAAGTGTAGTTATCGTTTATATATCTTGTTTTCTGGGTAATTAAAATCAATAGTTTAAAAATTATTAAAATTCAAAAAGAATCCAATTCACCCCCCCTCTTGGGACGATATTACTCATTTCATCTCATATTGTAATAACCCAGAAAAATTACACAGGGTCTCGTCAACGAACACAGGAAGTTTGTCGACGAGCGCATAAGGAGGCCTCGTCGATGAGAAGATACCGAGAAGGGGTTTTTGGAAGTCTGAAATTTTTCAACGATGGGTGTAGGTTCGTCGACGAACTTTCTTCAGGACTCGTCGACGAGATGACGTGTATCGTCGATGAATCCGGGCCTATAAGTACTTTTAAACCCGAATTTTCCCGCGAAATTTGCGCAATAACTCTCTATTTCTCTCTCTACGCCCCTCTCCCCTTCTCTCTTTGATCCCGGCTCTGCCTCTTACTAGATCAACAATCTGAAGCCACCACGATGCTCCTGGGGAAATTCTCTGCAAGTCTACCAGAGTGGATCGTTAGTGGAAGTGGTTTGAAATTCATCCCAAATTCAGGGTAAGGTGTTTTATTCAGAATATGTTTTCCCTGCAGTTATAGGAAATGTTGTATGCAGGAAAATACTAATGTTTTGTTCTTGAGGATGTCATTTTCAGCATGTTAAGTGGAGAACCCTGCGGGTGTAGGGCTAGAGTTCAGTAAGGGCTTTTCAGAAACTAGGTAAAGGAAATATGTTATGCTAGGAGATTTGATTATATTAATAGAAATTTTACAAATGTGTATATATACCAGTTATTATGTAGTTTTTACATAATATGTATTTTTTAAAATATGTGTGGTCTGAGTAGATAAAATTTGATGTAGAACTTTATACAGTTTTTCCAATATATGAAGTTATACAGAACATAAAGATATAGCCAGATATTCACAGATATTATATAGACAGATATATGTACATATATAGCTTTTATTCAGATAATTTCGCAGACAAATAAATATATATATATATATATATATATATATATATATATATATATATATATACAAATGTTACTCAGATTGGTATGTATAGTATTTACAGAATGGCATGTTTTCCTAAATTCCATAACACTCAGAGTATACAGATAGATTATACAGACAGATTATACAGTATAGCATCAAGATGCTTTAATTATTCAGATATTACAGTATTTACAGTACAGAATTATAGTGTTATGGTTATTTTTGAAACATGAAAATAGTAAAAAGAGCATATATATATATATATGATATCAAATACCTGTGAAAATATTATTGACAGATACAGATACAGAATACAGAACACGGTACCGTTGCTAATACAGATAGAGTGCAACCACATATCTCAGATAGTGTGTGGGTACCGTTAGACTGTGCTCGGAGAGGATGCAGCTCCCCAGTTTGCTGGGTTAAGGGGGCCAATTTGACGAGGTACCATCCAATCCCGAGCCTAGGAGTGGATGCAGTTTGGCCGGACTGAGGTAGTGTAGAGTATAGTGACTTACCTAGAGGACCGACAAGGTTAAGTCCCACCTACGAGCCGCATAACCCTATTATGAGGGGTCAAATCATGATATACAGAGTTCCAGGAATAAAGCACAGTTATGTATATGTATACAGTTTTACAGTATTTGATAAATATAGTATGATATTAGTAGTATGAAAAGTAGAAAACTCAGATGATACAATTATGTTTTAAACTATGAAAAATGTAAGATATGCTTTACAGATTTATCATTTTATTACAGCTCAGATGTTATTTAAAGTATATGCCACTTAGTCACCGCACACTAGTAATAACATATTTCCACTTACTGAGCATCAACTCACCCTATTATTCTAACATTTTTCAAGTGAGCCAATTAGGTGAGCAAATCAGGCTCATGGATAGAGACTTCTTGGTTACCCTAGTTACAGGGTAAGTTAGTGTAGAGTTTTGTATTTATGAGGTAGATATTACTAGGGAGAGATGTATTATATAGCTATGATTTGGGAATACTGAATTCTGGTATTGTATGGTATTTATGGTTGTATGATTTATGTTTCCACTACGAAGGTATAATTATTGTCTATAGGAATACCCCAATGCCCTTTTTTTTTGCGCTTGAGATTACATAGCAGGGTATCAAAGTAGTGCATATGCATTTATAAAAAGAAATTATTTAAATTTTGAGGTTGTTATAATTTCGTATCAGAGCCTAGGTTGCTAGGTTCTGCAGACTCTAGAGTGCAGCGAAAATAATACCAGAATATAGGAAAAAGAATCTGAGGTTTGTTCTATGATCTGGATACAGGATTTCGTGGTGGTTTCTATGTTTTTCCTGGGGTGAAGATTTCAGGAAATCCATAGTAAACTATCAACGAGTCGCGTGTTTAGGTTGCAGGATTGGATTTTGGGATTAGGATCAAAAGGGATGGTTAACAGAAGATTTAAAGTTTTAGTTGAATAAGTTGGGTCTATATGGGGAGTAGGATTCTGAAACAGTGTTTTATATATTTGCAGGCTGGACCCAGGAAGCTGTAGCGCTCACGCCAATGGTGATGATGGAGCGGGTCCTTCTAACGTAGGAGGTGGAGATTCAAATGTTGTTCTACGTAGTGTAGCTCAACAAGTTATGGCTGAGATAGCGCGGAGCTCTAGGGAGCAGGGAGGTCCATCTTCAGTTCAGGGATGTACCATAGAGAAATTTATAAAGATGAACCTGCCGACATTTTCTAGAGCAGCTGACCCTGCAGTGGTAGAGAACTGGATGCAGGAGGTAGAGAAGATTCTGGCAGTACTTCACTGCACCGATGAGCAAAGAGTTATGTACGCTACGTATAGACTGGCAGGGGAGGCTGAGAGATGGTGGATGGCCACCAGATTATTGGAGGAGCAGAGGGCGGATCCAGTGCCGATGACCTAAGCTCTATTCAGGAACGTGTTCTTCAATAGATACTATCCTACCTCAATCATAGAGGCTCGGGTACAGGAGTTTCTGAGTCTGTCCCAGGGGTCGTTAACAATCCAGTAGTATGTGGTGAGATTTATTGAGCTCTCGCGTTTCTACCCGTATATCGTCCCCGACGAAGTAAAGAAGGCTAGAATGTTCGATAGAAATTTGAGACGAGCTATTTATAGTCAGGTGGCAGTACTGAGGATCCAGGATTTTTCCGAATCGGTTGATAAGGCTATTATAGCAAAGGAGAGTCTATCGAGGGAGACTGAGATTAAGAGTCAGAAGAAGAGGATCGCACCCTCGAGTTTTTCAAGCGGGTCCCAGCCGAGGCCCTTGGAGAGAAGGTAGATCTGGCAGAGGCCAGAGATAGATAGTAGGGTACGATGGATTTTAGGGCGGATAGCTTCCTACCATTTGTCCTAGATGTGTACGGAGACATCCTGGTGAGTGTCGGCTGGGGGAGAATGTCTGTTATCGCTGCAGGAGGCCTGGCCATATGGCTCGATCGTGTTAGATGCCATCAGGATATGTATCGACTCATAAAGCATTTCAGGGTGGATATCAGGTGCCCCGCGGTGGTCAGCATAGGAAGACTGCACCGGCGAGGGTCTATGTGTTGACATCGGGTGACATTGAGACGGCCGGAGACGTAGTTACAGGTACCCTTACTACTTTACCATATAAAATTGTTGTTTTTTTTATACAGGTGCCACCCATTATTTTATATCGGCGGGGTATGTCAAAATAACTGGGGTAGAGACCTAGCTATTAGATGTAGAATTATTTGTGGGTACGCCGATGGGATCGGTGGTAAAATGCAGGAAGGTGCTTCGGAGTTTTCCAGTAAGCATTCAGAAGAGAGTGCTGTTAGCTGATTTGGTCGTCTTGAATATGCAGGGGTTTGATATGATACTGGGCATGGATTGGCTAGCAACTCATCACGCCAATATAGATTGCCACGAGAAGGTAGTGATTTTCAGACCCCCGGATGAGCAAGAATGTAGATTCGTAGGTTCACGTGTACGTGCCTTACCATAGCTAGTGTCAGCTATTCAGGTGAGGAGGTTGCTACTAGGTGGTTTCTAGGGGTATGTTACATACATAAAAGAATTTCCAAAAGAGGAATTGAAACAAGTTGACATACCAGTAGTAAGGGAGTTCCTAGACGTCTTTCCAGAAGAATTTCCTAGTTTGCCACTTGATCGTGAGATTGAGTTTACCGTAGATCTACTGCCGAGGTCAGCACCGGTATCTAAAATACCGTACCGTATAGCTCCAGTTAAGTTGAAGGAATTGAAAGATCAATTACAGGAATTGCTGGACAAGGGTTTTATCAGGCCCAATGTGTCACCATGGGGAGCGCCAGTTTTGTTCGTGAAAAAGAAAATGGAACCATAAGATTGTGCATCGATTATAGGGAGATAAACAAACTGACAGTCAATAATAAATATCATCTCCCTAAGATCGGCGATTTATTTGATCAACCCCAAGGGACCCGGGTTTATTCTAAAATTGACCTGCGGTCGGGTTATCATCAAGTGAAGGTTAGAGCGGAAGATATATCGAAGACCGCATTCCATACCAGATATGGACATTACGAGTTTTTAGTGATGCCATTTGGGTTGACTAATGCACCAGCAGTATTTATGGATTTAATGAATCGGGTGTTCCATCAATATTTAGATCAGTTTGTGGTTGTGTTCATTGATGATATACTGGTCTATTCGAGGAGTTTTGAGGAGCACGAGCATCATTTGACGTTGGTGTTGCAGATATTGAGAGAAAGGAGATTGTATGCAAAATTAAAGAAATGTGAGTTTTGGCTAAGGCAAGTTACCTTTCTCGGCTATGTGATCTCTAAAGTAGGTGAATCAGTTGATCCGAGTAAAATAAAGGCAGTGGTGAGTTGGGAAAGGCCAGGCAGCGTTCAGGAGGTCAGGAGTTTTCTAAGATTAGCAGGCTATTACCGGTGCTTCGTAGATGGCTTCTCCAAACTATCAGGTCCATTAACACGGCTTACAAGGAAAAACATAAAATTTGACTGGACCAATGATTGTGAACAAAGTTTTCAAGAATTAAAGCGACGGTTAGTTTCAGCTCCGATATTATCT
This sequence comes from Malania oleifera, assembly GCF_029873635.1. Classification (NCBI taxonomy): domain Eukaryota; kingdom Viridiplantae; phylum Streptophyta; class Magnoliopsida; order Santalales; family Ximeniaceae; genus Malania; species Malania oleifera. The sequence continues at coordinate 10,000,060 of NC_080419.1, forward strand.
ATTCCATCATGGCAGGACGAATTTGCCATGTACAGTGATGCGTCATTCAAAGGTCTGGGGTATGTATTGATGCAACATGGCAGGGTGATTGCGTATGCTTCTAGACAACTTAAAGAATATGAGAAGAATTATCTGGTGTATGATTTGGAGTTAGCTGCAGTGGTGTATGCTCTCAAGATCTAGAGGCATTACCTATATGGTGGAAAGTGCGAGATTTTCACGAATCACAAGAGCCTGAAATATTTCTTCACCCGAAAAAATCTGAATATGAGGCAAAGAAGGTGCTTAAAGCTTATTAAAGACTATGATTGCACGATTAGTTACCATCGAGGGAAGGCAAATGTAGTGGCAGATGAGCAGGAAATCAGGGGGACCCGTACTTGCAACTATGGAGATTTAGCACTCAATTTTGATGGATTTGGAGAGGCTCATCATAAAGTTGATAGAAGAGAGTCCTTGGGCAGTCATTGTCAGTCTAGATATTCATCCTACGCTATACGAAAGGATTAAAATAGCTCAGGGTGATGATGCAGAGTTGGCAGAGGTAATGGCTACGGTATGAGATGATCAGGGTGAGGAATTCAGCATATCAGATGATGGAGCCCTGCCGTTCCATACTAGGCTTTGTGTTCCTACAGATACCGAGATCAAGAGAACTATATTGGAGAAGGCTCACAGATCCCTATATACCGTACATCCAGGTAGCACTAAAATGTATCGGGATCTGCGGGAGTACTTCTAATGGAGTGGAATAAAGAGAGAGATAGCCGAATTCGTACAGCAGTGTTTGACATGCCAGCAGGTTAAAGCTAAGCACGAGAGACCAGCAAGGCAGTTGTAGCCATTGTTTATTCCAGAGTGGAAATGGGATCATGTTTCGATGGATTTCATTACGGGATTACCACCAATGCAACAGGGGTTAAATGCTATTTGGGTGGTTGTTGATCATTTGATGAAGGCCGCTTATTTCATTCCGATTAAATTCGGTTATTTCATGGACAGATTGGCAGAAATATATATTCAGGAGATAGTTCGCGTCCACGATGTGCCGGTATCCATAGTCTCCGACCGAGATCATCAGTTTATTTCACGATTTTGGACTAGTTTTCAGGAGGCTATGGGTACACAGTTAGCATTCAACACTGTTTTCCATCCCTAGATAGATGGACAAACTGAAAGGACAATTCAGACACTAGAGGATATGCTTCATTCTTTTGTGCTTGATTTTGGAGGCAGTTGGATTCAGTTTATGCCGTTAGTCGAATTTGCTTATAATAATAGCTATCAGGCTAGTATCAGCATGGCACCTTACGAAGCACTGTATGGTAGGATGTATCGATCTCCACTTTTCTAGGATGAAGTAGGTGAAAGGTGAGTTTTGGGTCCAGAAATAGTACAACAGGCGTCCTACAAGGTCCAACTAATTAAAGAAAGAATCAGTACAACACAAATTCGGTAGAAAAGTTACGCAGATACTCGCCATTGGAAATTAGAATTTGATGTGAGGGATCAGGTATTCTTGAAGATAGCTCCCCTGAAAGGAATTATGAGATTTGGAAAGAAGGGCAAGTTGAGCCCTAGGTATATTGGTCATTTTGAGATACTAGAGAATGTAGGGCCAGTTGTCTATAGGCTAGCTTTGTCGCCAGTGTTATCTAGAATACACAACGTATTTCATGTTGCCATGTTAAGGAAATACGTCCCAAACCCATCCCACATCATCAGCTATGTAGAGATAGAACTTAAGGATTCATTGGTCTATGAAGAAATACCATTACAGATCTTGGATAGAAAGACACAAACACTGCGCACAAAAGAAATTATATTAGTAAAAGTTTTATGGAAAAATCATGCTATAGAGGAAGCTTCTTGGGAACTCGAGGAGCAGACCAGATAGAGATACCCGCAATTGTTCCAAGAGGATTAGTGATAGCTGGTAAAGTATAAGTAGTTAGATAAAATTTCTTTTGCAGGTACATGTATTGAATTAGTTAGTAGGTGGTCCTTTAGTTTTATATGTGTAATCTCCCAGAACTTAAATTGTAACCATGGTATACCTCTGCCATAAGTGAAGGTAAGTAATAAAATAAGTAGACCCTTTACCTTTACGAGATGATAAAGTGTATAGATGGTGTTCAACCTAGATAGTAAATTTCAAGGAAGAAATTTTATAAGGAGGGGTGAATGTAATAACCCAGAAAAATTACACAGGGTCTCGTCGACAAACGCATAAGGAGGCCTCGTCGACGAAGCCATACCTCGTCAACGAGAAGATACCGAGAGGGGGTTTTTGGAAGTCTGAAATTTTTTGACGATGGTTGTAGGTTCGTCAATGAATCCAGGCCTATAAGTACTTTTAAACCCAAATTTTCACGCGAAATTTGCACAGGAAATTCTCTATTTCTCTCTCGACACCCCTCTCCCTTTCTCTCTTCGATCCTGGCTCTGCCTCTTGCTGGATCAACAATCTGAAGCCACCACGATGCTCCTGGGGAAGTTCTCTGCAAGTCTACCAGAGTGGATCGTCGGTGGAAGTGGTTTGAAATTCATCCCAAATTCAAGGTAAGGTGTTTTATTCAGAATATGTTTTCCCTGCAGTTATAGGAAATATTGTATGCAGGAAAATACTGATGTTTTCTTATGGAAGATGTCGTTTTCAGGGTGGTAAGTGGAGAACCCTGCGGGTGTATGGCCAGAGTTCAGTAAGAGCTTTTCAGAAACTAGGTAAGGGAAATATGCTATGCTAGGAGATTTGATTATATTAATAGAAATTTTACACATGTGTATGTATACTAGTTATTATATAGTTTTTACAAAATATGTGTTTTTTAAAGTGTGTGTTGCCTAAGTAGATAATATTTTATATAGAACTTTATACAGTTTTTCAGTATATGAAGTTATACAGAACATACAGATATAGCCAGATATTCACACAATATTATACAGACAGATATATGTACATATACAGCTTTTATTCAGATAATTTCATAGATAGATATATATATATATATATATATATATATGTATGTATGTATGTATGTATGTATGTATACAAATGTTACTCAGATTGGTATGTATAGTATTTATAGAATGCCATGTTTTCTTAAATACCATAACACTCAGAGTATACAGACAGATTATACAAATAGATGATATAGACAGATTATACAGTATAGCATCAAGATGCTCCAGTTATTCAGATATTATAGTATTTACAGTACAGAGTTATAGTGTTATAATTATTTTGGAAACATGATGAAAATAGTATAAAAAGTCTATATATATCTGATATCAGTTCCTTATGAAAAGATTACAGACAGATACAGATACAAAATATAGAGCACGGTACCGTTGTTAATACAAATAAAGTGCAACCACATATCTCAGATAGTGTGTGGGTACAGTCAAACTATGCTTGGAGAGGATGCACTCCCCAGTTCGTTGGGTTGAGGGGGCCAGTTTGACGAGGTAGCAGCCAGTCCCGAGCCTAGGAGTGGATGTAGTTTGGCCGGACTGAGGTAGTGTAGAGTATAGTGACTTACCTGGAGGGCCGACCAGGTTTAGTCCCGCCTATGGGCCGCACAACCCTGTCATGAGGGGTCAAATCATGACATACAGAGTTCCAAGAATAAAGCACAGTTATGTTTATGTATACAGTTTTACAGTATTTGATAAATATAGTATGATATTAGAAGCATGAAAAGTAGAAAACTCAGATGATACAGTTATGTTTTAAACTATGAAAAATGTAAGATATGCTTTACAAATTTATCATTTTATTACAGCTTAGATGTTATATAAAGTATATGTAACTTAGTCGCCACACACTAATAATAGCATATTTCCACTTACTGAGCATCGACTCACCCTATTATTCTAACATTTTTCAGGTAAGCCAGTTAGGCGAGCAGATCAGGGTCGTGGATAGAGATTTCTTGGTTACCCTAGTTGCAGGGTAAGTTGGTGTAGAGTTTTGTATTTTTGGGATAGATATTAATGGGGAGAGATGTATTATATAGCTATGGTTTGGGAATACTAAATTCTGGTATTCTATGGTATTTACCAATTGTCCTTCAACTCGTTTAATTAAATTTAAGCCTAGTGCAATTGTCATGTAGCCCGTTTAATTATATCCAAGCTCAAAACCTATATATATAGCCACGTGTCTCCACAACTGGCAGACACATGGCCCACCTTAATCAGTTCAGGTCCAAACTGATTGAACTTGTGTGGTTTTTGAATTGTTAGTTCAATTTAATTTTGTTTTTTAAAATTGATTTTTAAATTTAAAAAAAATATATTAGAAAATCAAGAAAAAAAAATTAGAAAAAATATTTCAAAATTCAAAAAAAAATATTTGAGTTATTTTGACTTGGATAACAAAAAATGAAAATATGAAAATACCAAAAAATGAAAAAAAAAAATCCTTGAAAATCCCAAAAAAATTTGAAAAAATGTTGGATGCTTTTTAGAAAAAATTCTACAAAATTTTTGGAAAATCTAGGAATGCTTAAAAACTCTCTTTGCTCAAATTTGATGATTTTTTATTATTATCTACATATATTCTATTTTTGTGTGTGTGCATTTCAATGATTAAATAAAGAACAAAGAAGTATTTCAGACATTATCTATATTAGTTCTAAGGGGGGTTTATTTAACAATATTCCCTCCTTCAGAGGTCTTATTAGACATTTCTAAATCGCATTTTATTTTTCATTTTCCCCTTATATTTATATATTTATTTATTTATTTTAAAGAAGTTAATTAAAGAACACTAGATTCAATTTATAGATAATTCATAATTAATTAGGCATTATTCGTAAAATGGGTGTGTAGGGGATGCTTTTGCATTCCTCTTACATAACTGGGCTTTCGATCCCAACTCTGATAAATGCATACCGAAAGTATTGGTTCCTTAGCCTAAGATTAGTTTAGAGATCAATTAATGAGTAATCATCAGGTAAATTAATCGCACCTAGGTAAATAATCGATTAATGACGATGAGAAAACACCACACAAGCTGCATGCCACGCTGGCCATTGAGTGTCGGTGGCCAATTGGCCCTACCCGGCTAATTGCATACAATACTTTGCTTTCACCGGCCTGCTCCCCTCAAGAACCAAAATAGTGCACCTCCCTCGCAAATTTTTAAGCACTGCATTTTCAAAAAGAAGGATAGATGTGGATACTTGTAAACTATTTTAAAAAATCAAAAATAATATTTTTAAAATTTTTACTTTATATTTAAGAAAATAAATTTTCATATTTAAATTAAGATCCATATGTTATATGGATCGGAATGTTGGGCGACGAAGAAACATAATATCCAAAAAATAAAAGTTGCCGAGATGAGAATGCGATATATGAGTGGTGTTAAAGCTGGAGGCAGAAGACAGCCAGGAGACACAGCTGGAGACGCATTGCAAGCTAGGAGTTGAGTCAGAAATGCGGTGTATTTATCCACCATTAAACCTCTCCATTGTAACTTCCATTCATGATTAATTTTATCTTAATTGTGATTTAGATTCCAAGCCCTATAAATAGAGGGCTGTGGAAGATGTAAAATATAGTGCAGAGAGAGCAGAGAGGAAGAAGGGAGGAAGCAAGAGAGAGTGTGTCTGAGAGTTGTAATTTTTCAACGATAGTGAATATTTGGTGTGTGCTTCGTGGACGTAGGTCGTTATTGACCGAACCATGTTAAAATCTTTGGTGTCACTTTGATCTGGATGCTCACAGGTTCCTAACAAGTGGTATCAGAGCCCGGTTGGAGCAGAAAATCCAGATCGAAAGTGATCCCGAAATCAGAGCTCTGTCTAGTTGATCAAAACTGTGTTTTGAGGCTACCATCGCATTCAGCTCACCGAGACGAAGAGAAGGATGCAAGCTAGAGCTCCAACAAGGTTCAGATGAAGGCTCACGCGTCCCACCAGAGTAGGACACTTCACCACGCTCCGGTCACGCGCCGGTGACCAGTCCCTCACGCGCTGCACGCGTCTTCCTCGCCCGATCTGCCTCGACCTAACCCAGAGGGAACCCGACCTGACCCGGAATCTCTCTCATACCGGATCAACCCAAGATCCAATTCTTGACCCAGGTCTGACCCTCCCCCTTAGCTCCACATCAGCCACCACGTCAGCGGGTGAGTGCCACGTCAGCAGGTGGGCCCCACCCCTGACACATCAGTTGCCAAGTAATCAGTGGGCCCACACCCCTGCCACGTCAACGCCACATCAGCAAGTGGACCCCACTACCACGTTAGCAAGTTTGGCCAGGTTTGACCAAACTTTGACTGAGCTTTTCGGAATCGTTTTGGGTCCGTTTTTTGAGTGACTTGAATTAGGGTTTTTGATCATTCTGGATCCAACTGCGCTATCCATTTGAGCTAATTCCATATCTAGATCAGCAAATCGAGATGTCGAATGAAAAGAGCTCAAAAATCAAAATGTTCAACGAAAATAATTTCGTTCATTGGAAGATGTAGATAGAAGATTATTTGTTTGAGAAGGAATTGCACTTACCTTTGAAGGGTAAGCCAGCATCCATGAACAAGGACGAGTGGGAGTTGCTTGATCGAAAAGCCCTCGGAGCCATCAGAATGACGTTGTCGAAATTTGTGGCATTCAATATCAAGCATATAACATCCATCAAGTCTTTAATGGATGCGTTCTCTAATATGTACAAGCAGTCTTCAGCCACAAACAAGATACATCTCATGAAAAGACTATTTACGATGAACATGTCTGCAGGTGAAAGTTTCAGCAGGCATTTGAATAATTTCAATGAGTTGTCTGATCAACTCGCCTCAGTCAGGATAACGTTTGATAATGAGATTCGATCCCTACTGATTATCAGTCAGTTGCCTGAAAGTTGGAATGGTGTCATTACTGCCATCAGTAACTCCGCAAGAAAATCGAAACTTGTATATGATAAGGTCGTCAGCATGATTTGACGGAGGAAATAAGAATGCAGTCAAACCATGGCTCCACTTCGAGTTCAGCCTTGAACATGGCGAGTTGAGGCAGAGGAAATAGGTATGGACGATCAAACAATCGCGGCAGATCTAGACCTAGATGGTCTAAATTCAGAAATTCCAGAGGTACTCAAGACACAGGTTCCCAGAGCACAAAAGTTATTGAGTGCTGGAACTGTGGAAAGACTGGTCATTACAAGAACCAGTGCATGAGTCAGAAGAAAGAATTCAAGACAAGGGAAAAGACAGAATCAAATATTGCTTCCAAGAATGATGAGATGTTGATCTGCTCTTTGGAAAGCAAGCCGGAGTCTTGGGTTTTAGACTCCGAAGCCTTATTTCATGCCACATGCTACAGAGATTGCCTAAAAGAGTACACACCAAGTAATTTTGGTAAGGTGTACATTGGCAACGATCAACCTTGCGACATAGCTGACAAGGAAGTTGTGAAGATCAATATAAACGGGTCAGTATAGAAGCTGAAGGATATCAAGTATATTCCAAACCTGAGAAAGAATTTGATCTCAGTTGGTTAGCTGGAAGATGAGGGATATACGACGAAATTCATTGGCGATGAATGGAAAGTTTCAAAGGGTGTACTAACGATTGCGCGAGGTAAGAAAAGTGGAACACTTTTTCTAACCTCCAATGTCTCCATGTCTATTTCAGTTGCTGTAAGAAATGACGACAGCAACATCTGGCACCAACGACTTGGTCACATGAGCGAGAAGGGACCCTGGGTGATGCACTCAAAGGAAAAATTGAGTGGTCTACAGTCAGTGCAAATTGACAAGTGTGAGGATTATATAGTCAGGAAATAGAAGAGAGTTAGTTTCCAGATAAACACTCATACCCCAAAGAAGAAGGGACTAGAACTGGTCCACTCAAAATGTGTTGGGACACATCAGCAAAATACCGAGAATCCTCAGATGGAGGAACCAGTGGAGCAAATCGTCGCACCACCGTCTCCTACTCCAACTCCGGAGCTTATGAGATCTACTCGGTCCCATATACCAAACAGAAGGTATATTGATTACTTACTTCCTACAGATGGAGGAGAGCCCGAATGCTATGACGAAGCATGTCAGGTGGCAGATATAAGCAAGTAGGAGCTTGCGATGAAGGATGAGATGAAGTCCCTCACCTCCAACAGAGCATGGAAGTTGCCCAAAGACCTTCACAACAAGTGGGTGTACAGAATCGAAGAGGAGGATGCCGACTCTAGAAGGTACAAGTCTCGGTTGGTAGTTAAAGGCTTTTAGCAGAAGGAAGGGATTGACTACACCGGCATCTTTACACTAGTTGTGAAGCTGACAACCATCAGATTAGTCCGCAGAAATCGAGCAGACAGGAAGGAGGCGACTATAGAGAAGCTGAAGTAGTGTTCAACTTCAGTTGGTCTTCATGTCTGAAGACATATTTTGAGCACATCATTTATTCATAATACTGGTTGAGGAGACGTCTCTATCTTCAAGTGGGAGATTGTTAGAGCTGGAGCCAAAAGACAGCCAGGAGACACAGCTGGAGACACGTTGCAAGCTAGGAGTTGAGTCAGAAACACGGTGTATTTATCCACCATTAAACCTCTTCATTGTAACTTTCATTCATGATTAATTTTATCTTAATTGTGATTTAAATTCCAAGCCCTATAAATAGAGGGTTGTGGAAGATGTAAAATATAGTCCAGAGAAAGCACAGAGAAGCTCAGAGAGAGCAGAGAAGAAGAAGGGAGGAAGAGAGAGAGAGTGTGTGTGAGAGTTGTAATTTTTCAGCGATAGTGAATATTTGGTGTGTGCTCCGTGGACGTAGGTCGTTATTGACCGAACCACGTTAAAATCTTTGGTGTCACTTTGATTTGGATGCTCACAGGTTCCTAACAAGTGGTATAACATTGAAAGATAAATTAAAGAATTAATATATTCGCAGTTATAAAAGATTAGATTACGGAGGGATGACTCAATGGTATGGACACTTGCAATGTAGGTCACATAGTACACCACTGAGGAAAAGTGAGTTAGTTACTGTGGGAGACATTAGAAGAGGTAGATGTAGATCTAAAATAATTTTGGAGGGGATAGTGAGTTAGAATTTAATATCCATAAATCTGTCAAAAGAAATGATTCATGATCGCATAAATTAGCGAAAAATGATTCATATAACTGATCTCATCTAATGGAACTTAAGGCTTGATTTTGTTGTTGTTGTTGTTATATTTGTAAAAAGAAGAAAATAAAGTAAACATTCAATTTAAGTAATTATTTTTTATTTATTGTTGTTATAGACTTATGAAAAATTAATTCAAATTATCATTTACTTTAATAATTGCATAATTTTTACATAACTGATTATAATTAATCTATTATAATTAACCTATTTTGAAGAAAGAAACGTAACCTTACTAGTTTCCAATCACATTCGTTAAATGATGACGGCCATACCTTAGGGTACTCAAAATTTTATTACTCAATTGGGAGTGGGTGGATAGTGTGAGGGCGTGGAAATCCCACGTGTTGGTCAAGGGGTGGGTCCCAGTGTCCACTTGGCCCCTTGCAGATCCAACCCACCTCAGTTCACACACCTCCATCACCCACCATAATCCCTCTATTTATACTCCCACCTCCCTCACTGTCACCCCCCACAACCACCTCCTCCCCCTCCCCCCTAATTTTAATATATCCTCTCTCTTTCTCTCTCCACCGCCGCCGCCACCACCCTAAAGTTAGTAAATCTCTCTCTCTTCACCGCCTGTGTCTCGGCCACCACCCCAAACTTCGCAATACTACTACCTCTTACCACCGCCTAAACTACGTTCTCTCTCTCTCTCTCTCTCTCTCTCTCTTCATGGTCATCTAGCTAGCTCCCTGACCAGCAAATGAGCATATGACAGCAAACGTAGCCAACTTGCGAATTAAGACAATATAGTGCAGAAGAAAAAGACAGCTACTGCCACCTCCATTGCACCATCCATTCAAATACGTACGCAATTCAAGAACCCAACACAGCTAGCCAGCTAGCGGCTAGCTACGTTTCTTAACATAAGAAAATATTATCACTACAACTCGACCTTAAAATGGGCAACGCCGACGAATACCAATTTTGCCCTCACCGCGTGGCCGTTCCTCCGTCCAAGCCCTTCTTGAAGTCCCTAAAGTCGTCGCTGAAGGAGACCTTCTTCCCCGACGACCCCTTCCGGCAGTTCAAGAACCAGCCGCCGTGTCGCCGACTTCTGCTGGGCTTGCAGTACTTCGTGCCAATCCTGGAATGGGCTCCTCGCTACACCTTCGACTTCTTCAAGGCGGATCTCGTCGCCGGAATTACCATCGCCAGTCTGGCTGTTCCTCAGGGCATCAGCTACGCCAATTTGGCCAACTTGCCACCAATTATCGGCCTATGTGAGTGTCTCGCAAAAAGGTTTTTTCTTACTAACTAATACGCTGTGATTAATTATTTGTGTGAGTAGATAATTAATGTCTTGGTGGGTAGCGCAGATTCGAGTTTTGTTCCGCCATTGGTGTATGCGATGTTGGGGAGCTCGAGGGATTTGGCGGTGGGGACGGTGGCCGTGGCGTCGCTGCTGATAGCAGCTATGTTGGGGAAGGAGGTTAATCCTCACGAAAATACTAAGCTTTATGTTCAGTTAACTTTCACTGCTACATTCTTCGCTGGCCTCCTCCAAGCTGGTTTGGGTTTCTTTAGGTCTGTACATACTTTATATATTTCGCTTTCCTTCACAATTTTTCTGGCCATTTAGAATAGATGTGCTTCTTGGATTTTAATTCCGAAAGTATTCAGACACACGAGTCAGAGTGGATCCCACAGTCTCTAACACTCTCTCTGTGTCTGAGATACTCTGGGAATACAAAACCTGGAATCGAAACCCTATTAATTTAACCATACGTTTCCTTATTTTGAAAATAAAATAAATAAATAAATAAAACCAAGAAGGCCACTATATTAATTTAAATTACATATTTTATACTCTTGGTTTAAAATTTTAACTTGAGATGGCTAATGTTAAAGCTTTTAACTTTATATTGTGAGTGCGTGATGCAACGTTTCATAATTGCTTGGATCCTAATACTTGTACAAAAATAACGAGCTGCCACACTAAGACTGGCAATGAAGAAGAAGCTCCATTGGACTAATCAACATAAACATGAACTAAAATTTATATAATTCACAGTCAGACAATTATAATTTATGTAATAGTTAATAATTAATTAGTGTTGATGATGAGGAGTACTGCACGCAGGCTAGGCTTCATAGTGGACTTTTTGTCACATGCAACCATAGTGGGGTTCATGGCGGGAGCAGCCACGGTGGTGTGTCTACAGCAGCTAAAAGGGATATTGGGTTTGCTTCACTTCACCCACGAGACCGATGTTACTTCTGTCTTCCGCTCTGTATTCACCCAAACGCACCAGGTTTACTCGTATTTCATTCATCCCTCCTCCATTTTCAATTATCAATTATCTAATACATTTCCTTGTCTCCTCTAATCAATAATTATTTCAAGAAAAAAATCACGCTTAGAGTTATGAAAAGCATTTCAGGAAAGAACGTTACTTAAAAAATGTAATTTTTTTCAAAAGGCTTTCTGACAAGACACAAAATTCAATATAGACCCACATCAAATTTTGTGTCTTACTAGAATGCTTTTAAACGGGATCTTATATATTTTTTGTTAGGATGTTATGATCCCGAGAAAGCTAATACAAGCGGGTTGTTTATATCTTACATTTTAGTATTGCATTATATATTAATGCTACTGAGGATAAGATTGGTGGGATTAATTGCAGTGGAGGTGGGAAAGCGGATTGCTGGGCTGTGGTTTCCTTTTCTTCCTCTTCCTCATAAGATACTTCGTAAGTAGTACACCCAATTTAACCTTTCATCGTTTCATTTATTAATTGAAGATTATGGATTAAGCTAAAATAATTGGAAAAGAGATCAAAGGGCCAGCTATCAAGTTTTTCTTGATAAAAACAGCAATGATAATATACTAATTTCTTTGAAACATAATTGCGTTTCATCATCTTACACTTCACTCAACTTTTGCTTGACTTATTTTACCAACAATGAAAATTACACCTGCGGCAATAATTATTATAATTATGTATATTGTGTTTGATTAAGGTTCCTTAAAGGGAAAGGTTTCCTTTAAAATCTACCAGCAAAAACATCTTTAATTATGATAAGTTGGTGTTTCGGGAATTGGGGCTTCAGATTTTAAATTTTTACTTGCATGAATGATTTGGGTATAACTAAATAATACAATTTTATACTGTATTGTGTCTAGATTTATTATAAAAATTCAAATACGGAGTTCAAAATTAAAAATCTTTCAAATTAAGTGAAACATGTTGTAATATGCTTAGTCTCATTTGCAGTTTTAGTGACCAGGAATGGAATTAATATATATGTTGTGTGTTGTGAGGCATATGAATTAACTAATGATAATGATTAATTAATTAAGCAGAGCAAGAAAAAGGCAAGCTTCTTCTGGATAAACGCAATGGCTCCTCTTCTCTCTGTTATTTTGGGAAGCCTGCTCGTCTTCCTTACCCACGCTGAAAAACACGGCGTTCAAATTGTATGCTCTCTCTCTCTCTCTCTCTCTCTCTCTCTCTCTCTCTCCGAAAATATAATATATAAGATATGGGTCATAGCTAGTGGTATGGGAGGATGCATGAGCCAAGTTAAGGCCGTATGGCGTGTGCACCCTGCCAGTGCTGCCATAATTCATTACAATACCCTATCAAGCCTACCTTGCTCCTTCATTAGGAGTCAATACCAATTAATTGGCGCCTAAGAACTTTGGACACTCATTAATCCATCGAAATATTTAGTACATCTTTTTATCCCTTTTCACTTAAATACTAAGATATTATCTCAAATAGAAAGTCTTAATCTTCAAAGCTCAAACCTTAACATTTTAACCAAGGAAATCCTGAGTTTACGGCCCGAATCACACTTAGAGAAATTAACTTAATTTATTTTATATTAATTAATCATTAGATGTTCTGATTAATAGTATATGTGCATGCTAATTAAATATTACAGATAGGGCACTTGAAGAAAGGTTTGAATCCACCATCCTTGGCCGAATTAGAGTTTGGGTCACCGTATCTCACACTGGTTATTAAGATCGGCGTCATCACTGGTATCATCGCTCTCGCTGTAAGTCTTATGCATATATGTTTTTTAATGATTGAAACGTAGGATGGTCTAAATTTTTTGGACCCTTGTTTTCCTAGCAGAACTCATACCATACCTGCTATCAAATAATTATTAGTACTTTTATGGAGAATCAAAAACTTAAAAAAAAAAAAAACTCTTATGCTTACTCATTAATCGCACTTATCATTACACTGAACCTCATAGATAACATATTTCTAGTTCTCCTCGCCCTTCATCTTACCTTCAAATTTGAAGTTAAATATTTAGAGGAGCAAAAATCGAATATATATCATCCTTATCAAAACCTCATGTTCTAGTTTTTTAAAGAAATACAGTAAGGTCAGATTATTTTTTAGTTTTTTTTTTGTTTACAAAAGCTGAAAAATAATAGTAAGTTTCGATATTGTTGGATCACTTGGGAGAAATATTTTTATTTTTTTCTGTTCTAATTTTTTAAAATGTCATCCTTTTAATTTTTTAAATTTGTAGGGGAAAGTTGGAAAATATTTTTTACTCTGTTTAGATTTTTAATTACCTATATAAATTTTTAAAATTTAAAAATAAGGTGGTATTTTTATAATTATTTAAAATTTTAAAAAATAAAAATAAAAATTATTCTCCACAACCAAACAAACACTTTTGTTCCTAATAAAATATTAAAAAATTAGAAAATAAAGTTTATTTTTTGTAATTAGTTAAGAATCTTAAAATAAAAAAATAAAATAAAATAAAAAATTATTTTGACAACTAAACAAGTCCTAAATATTCTCCATTCTATCTTAAAATGTTTTTGAAATTGACACAGGAATAAATCTTACTCTTGTTCGTATTCGACACATCTTAATATGCAAACTTGGGATGTACAACTTTTCCAATTTATATGTAACTTTTTAAATCAAATAAAAAGTTGCATATTTCACCATTTTTATTTTTCTCATGTCTTAATCTACTCTCATCATTTCAATGCTGAAAAAATCAGTGTTGCACTTCCCAAACATTACATGCACTTACACAAAAAGTAATAGATAAGAGTAAGACCTATGTTATTCATTACAGCGATATGTCTATTACAGGTTCATGTGACAGTAAGGGATAGGAGGTTATACAACTATACAAGCCCTCCTGGTCGTCTCCTTGCTACTACATAGATAGACCCGTATTTTCATGGGCATATAATCCTTAACATATTTATAAATATTTCATGGGCATATATATTTATATTTACTTAATAAATAGATATGCAATAACTATAATGTCCAATTAAAGTCCAAACCCCAAATAAAAATTTTCTGGGCCGGATGGTGGGCTTACATGCAGGAAGGAATAGCAGTTGGAAGAAGCTTCGCCATGTTCAAGAACTACCACATTGATGGAAACAAAGAGATGATCGCTTTTGGAATGATGAACATTGCTGGCTCCTGCGCGTCTTGCTACTTGACCGCTGGTACCATACATCACATATATACATAAATTTGCATGCTTCTAAATCATCTCCACATATAATATATTATGATCATATTTAATTCTGATGGATCTTTATTAATTAATCATTAATTAATATTTCAGGCCCATTCTCGCGAACAGCGGTTAACTTCAATGCAGGATGCAAGACGGCAGTATCAAACATTGTAATGGCAACGGCAGTTATGATAACTCTGCTCTTCCTCACTCCACTCTTCCATTACACTCCCCTAGTGGTCCTCTCCTCCATAATCATCACTGCCATGGTTGGCCTCATCGACTACAATGCTGCCATCCATATCTGGAAAGTCGACAAGCTCGATTTCGTCATCTGCATTGGTTCGTACCTTGGCGTGGTCTTTGGCAGTGTTGAGGTCGGCCTAGTCATCGGTGTACGTATATATAAAAATGTCCTAGCTAGTCCTCGCTTACCTTCTGTTTTGCCTGCATTTCGTTAGTGAAGAAATGATCCATGTTTGTACAATTAATACATCCTGCAGGTTACCGTTTCATTGCTAAGAGTTTTACTATTTGTGGCGAGGCCAAGGACATTCGCTCTAGGCAATGTCCCAAACTCCATGACCTACAGAAGCATCGAGCAATACCCGGTGTCCAATCATGTTCCCGGGATTCTCATTCTTCGCGTAGATGCACCCATCTACTTTGCCAATGCAAGCTACTTGAGAGAGAGGTAAACACACATGTACATATATGCAGAAACATAGAACACCCAATTGCAAAAGCATTTAGGGTTGTCAAAATGATTCAATTATGCATAATCAACAGGATACTGCATACATAATCTTGTTTCTTTATTAGGATCTCAAGATGGATACAAGAGGAGGAAGAGAAAATAAAATCTTTGGGAAAAAGTAGCCTTCAGTATGTCATATTGGATATGGGTGGTACGTTCTTGATTATGTTTTGCAGTTTTATGTATGGAATTGCTCGTTACTTAAAACAAAAATACCGCCTGGGTATGAACGTACGATGCATGTGCATAAGTAAATACTCGCTTCAACAGTTAATTAAGGAAATTTAATGAACCAATTACAGCCGTTGGAAGCATCGACACAGGTGGGGTCAGCATGCTTGAAGAAGTCAACAAGAATGTTGAAAGAAAAGGTCTCAAGGTACAATTTTCTCCTTGCTCTAAACAATTAATCAGTGCTCAAAGTGATCTTGGAAGCATATTTTCATTGAGACATGGGTGCTGTTGATTTAGCTTGTTCTAGCAAACCCAGGAAGTGAGGTGACGAAGAAGCTAGACAAGTCAAACCTCATCGAAACCATTGGACAGGAATGGATGTTTTTGACGGTTGCAGAGGCCGTGGGAGCATGCAACTTCATGCTGCACACATCCGACAAGCCAAAGCCCACGGCCGTCGATCTGGGTGCACAAGATGGCAATGTATGACATCTTGGATGCGATGGATGTTATACATATGCCAAAGAATTTGAAAGGGCAGCGTGCATGGCATTGGTTGGGAAAAATTAAGCATATAAAGGAAAGGAAGCTTTCTGATGTAATTGTTAAATGCCATCTTAACTTTCCGAGTATTGAATTGTAATACTAATTGGCTAAGAGAAGCTGCTTCCACCCCACACCCTAATGTAATGTTTTCAGTGAGAATAGCTTTGGCACTTTGTCTTTTTTGCAATACAAATGGTAGTTCTCGTGCTTATGCATCAAGGATGATTCGGTAACTGAGCATCTGAGCATGAATTATTAGTGCGAGCGTGGAGGATCAGGCATTTATACACTGCAAAATAAAAAGCAATATAAAAAAAAAAAAAACACATAAAAACAACGGACAAAACACTACAGGCCATTTTCAGCCATTACCAGAAAAATATTTGTATTACCCAAACTACTTTCGAGTCGCAGCCACATCTATACAATCTACGCAATAAGCCTAATACTCAACTTGAATTTCACGATTCAAACTATTCAAGGGCCGAACCCATCCTTAACACCAGAATACACACAAACCATTAAGCTTAAATTACTAGTTTTACAGTGAAAAAAAAATCCAAAAATTTAATCACCCAAATAAGCTCACAAAACACTCGGAAGAGGTCAAAATTGAGTAATGCACATGGGGCAACTCGGAAATGCTTTCCTGTATGTGCTAATCACTTCCAAGCAGAAAATCAGGCAACAAACTGATGCAAAACACAAGCATACTGCATTCTTTCGGAACAAATGTCAGCCCTTCTGAGTGTGTCACCGACTTCCCCCACATGGATTTCTCACCAACGCAGAAAGGACTTCATGATTTGCGGATTTCTCACCAACGCGGAAAGGACTTCATGATTTGCGGGATGTTTGTTTAAATAACCGCGGAAGCACCTCATGGGCACTTGTGTCCAAAGCTTCTGGATCCCTGGAAAGAACAGGAGTAACATCAAGGGCTTAGTAGTATGAGATCTCAGAAAAATGCAAGCAAGTAAATGCTGCATGATAGGATATTATCGGACTGTGTACATTGTTTAAAAAAAATGCGATTATCAGTATGCCACTCCTCGTAGTGAAGTTTCTACATCTGTCAGATTATCTGTTTAACAAATTTCCTCTTTTCCTCTAGCCTCGCCCCCAAAGATTACAATTAAAATCAGTATGCCACTCCTCAACTATCCCCAAAAGAAACAAACAGAAAAAAGGAGAAAAGAGAGAAACCTGCATAGTGTTTGCCCCTTTTCAGATGAACTGGGAATGAACCACAGTTTTCGCAGGAAAGGTGACTCAAATTGAACAAAAAAGCCATCATTTTGTCCATGCCTCCATTTCCTTGATCCTTGACCTTTCCATACCTGCACATAGCTTGCAATCAACAAGAATTGTTCACAAAAGATTCCATTTCAAGATTGATAATGTCACCACTGCATCAAAACTCTTCGCATTATGACAAGTAATTATTTTTGCCAATATGTGAATCGTTTTAAAAGGGACCACACATATGGCTTGGATTAGAGTCACCAGAGACCAGCATAAGGTGGCCAAATCTGACACAGACAAGCCAACATGCCTAAATTGCCCAATGTAGAAGGATCAAGCTGAAAATTTGCTAATCAAATGTACTTTATGTGACCCATTTATTGAACAAGTTGGATCCAAATTAAACCTTCATATACAAACCCAAGCAATTGCCGTGTTTAATTTTCATGAGTACATTTTTTTTTCACTAATATAGCTTCAATTTTTAACAGTTTCTTCCCACACAGCCAATCCCAGTCCAACAAGAGGGTTGCATTGGGTAGCTGACAACCAGCATAGAACTTTGGCAGACCTCCAGAATATGAATTTACTGATTATTAGCTAGCACATCCCCTACAAGCAACTCATTGCAATTTCGCCATTTGAGAGTAGCAAAAAATAGGCAATGATAGATTAGTTTGTCACCTAGAAGAGGCGCCTTGTGCCAGCAGCCATATATCGTGTCAAATATGTGAAGATTCTCACATTATTCTCCATGTGGACAGGTAAATAAGCTAATTCATGCAGCTAGGGTCAGGTTAGCAACTCGAATGAGAGCTAATAGTTGGCACAATGATTAGAAGAAAAATTAACATAATCTATCTTTTGAACAAACTAAATGGGTGAAGGAAACATCTAGAGAAAGTTACAAGGATTAGAATGTCGGTCTACTAGAAAAGAAAAACATAAGAATGGAGTAGACACCACTGCATGCAAACCTAAAAAATGTAGTAGGTATTAAACAAGTAGACAAGGGCATAAAATTTTAAAAATTAAAAGTGCTTATGCTCCTCAAAAAGGTTTTGATGAAAATATTAAAATGCAATTCCTGGAAGATTTAGATAATATTATACAAGAGAGGAGGGGGAAAGAAAAATTTTATAGGAGTGGATTTAAATGATCACATAAAAAAGGATAACACAGGTTATACGAGGATATACAATGGGGATATAAAATTTAAAAAAAAAAAAAAAGGTCCGGTGATATGATTTTAGAGTTGGTTATCTCACATAATCTTTTTAAACATAATCATGTGCTTTAGAAAGAAAGAGAGACCACTGACAACCTTCGGGTAAATAGAATATAAGTTAGATTTTTTGACTTTAGAATATAAAAAATTCTAACAATAAGTCAAAATGATAAAAGAAGGCAACTGACAATAGAAAATAATGCAAACACAAATACCCAATGGACTTGTAAGGTTGAACCTATTAGGAATGTATGATTTGAGTTCTAGATGAATCACAAGTGTAGAGACCAGTAAAGACAGCAGGCGGTGAGATGAGGACATCCAAAAAGTAGTTAACCAGTGTTTTAAAAGGCGAAGTCTAACCCTGGCGAGTCAATGCATAAGCTTCAAGAAGTTGAGGCCTTTTGAGAATTTAGTTTTTTATTAAAAATATACAAAAATAATTTTAAAAAAAATACTAAATTTTTATTTAAATAATTAGTATAAAATTTATTATATAATTTTTAACCATAAATAGCTTAAAGTGGGGCAAAAATCAGAATTCCAGAGACTTTCTTGGTTAAAAATGACCATGTGCCTATATACACGCACACGCACACATATATACATAACAAACATACATACATATGCACATACACACATCGGACATGAGATTCCCCAATCCACATCTCTCGACCCTTTTGTTTCTCTTGACTCTCTTGTGTGTCAACATCTCTTCCCAAGTAGTTTGCTTCTCAGATCCCTCCTCTCTCTTTGTCAAATCAATCTCCAAATGCAATGGAGAGAGGTCTCATACAATGCAAGATAGATCTTCGAACAGTCGTCACTCAATGAGAGAGAGGTTGCTGAGACGAGAGAGGAAAGTGTAAGATTTCGAGAAGATTTGAAATAGTTCAAGTGCTGAGCATTCAAATCAGGTCCTTGACATGGAGAGAGGTCGGCCAAGAAGATGAAATTGCCAGAATATTAAGATTTAATATTTGGAGCTGAGTGACCATCTGATACCTTGAAGGTCGTGAGGGAGGAGCATTCGTCAATGGACGCTTTGTTCTTTGAAGAGTTTAAACGAACGAATGAGCAAGAACCCTAACCTTTTCCTTTGTAAACAGTCTATAATGTGTACGATTCTCTGGTGAAGGTGTAAAAGTGCATGCCCAGCATGAGAATTTGTATGCCTTCCGGGATATTTGACTCTGCAATTGCACCTTGGTGCATTTTGGGTGGAAAAAGCATTGAGGCACACCCCAATAACGCCTTTTAACACACTAGTTAAAACAAAAAATAATGTGGTTTAGAACATGGTAATAATGTAGAAATAGGAAAAATTTTGACACGGGGGAAGGAGGCTGATGCTAGTCAAAACTCAGAGGCTCTATTATCTGGCAAGGACGGATCAGTCATGTTAAGAGAATTCAGGGAATAGGTGAAGTCCGGATTTTAACAAAAAGTCACTCCACATCAATGCATGATGACCTTGCTGGAAAGTCCTATAGCAAAATCCACAATTCCAATTTCTTTTCCAAGTCCTAGCTTTGGCGACAAGAGATTTTGCAAATAATCTTTTGGAAGCTCGATGATGAACATGGCAAATTTTGAAGGTAACTCTCCCATTCTTGCGTCATTTCATTCAAACCTTTGAATCACCAAAATGACATAGGGAGTTAGATCAAAGGGGAATCTTAACACTTTTGACCCTTTAGGGGATTAGAGGAAACCATGATGCCCAAGAACAACTTGATGATTTTGGATCTCAGTATGGTGATTTCTAATGAAGATAAGGTTAGGCTTAGAAAGGAAGGTATAAGAGAGTGGAAAAAGACAAACGTTGGGGAGAGAATCGGTTAGATTAGTTCCTTCAGTCAATTATGATAAAGGGGGTAGATTTTCTGAGATAATAGTGAGATCGTGATTTTAAAAAGGTAACAGTCTGCATAACAGTAACAGCCGTGTAATGTTTGCAACCATTGCAGATGTTTCATAATAGGTAACAAGCATTGTGTTCACAAATTCAGTTTTTGCATTAGCAAACTTGTTAAAAACATGTAGATTCACATGTTTTAACCCCAAAATCTTACATACTGATGCTTTCACTAATATTTAGCAAATTTTAATCAATTTATATATAACACAAAATACAAGAATTGAATGTCATCCTAGTTTAGTTGCTATTAGCAAGAAAAAGCATGCACTTACCTTTCAATACTTTACTGATTATAAGTTTAGACTAATAAATCATAAATATAAATATAAAATATATAATGCCATCTTTTGTAATTTGTCTTTTATGGAATGTTTGTCATCCAAATATATACATATATATAGAATGCTCATACATTAAACAAGAAAAAAAATGCATAGCAATAGAATGTATTAGTATCCACACTTTTTATTCCTTATCACTATCCTTATCTGAGACAACCTCCCATTTTTTTCTCCCCCTGAATATTATTCACACTTTTCTCCATA
The DNA here is from genome assembly GCF_029873635.1 of Malania oleifera. Classification (NCBI taxonomy): domain Eukaryota; kingdom Viridiplantae; phylum Streptophyta; class Magnoliopsida; order Santalales; family Ximeniaceae; genus Malania; species Malania oleifera. Next base: position 10,021,084 of record NC_080419.1, read on the forward strand.
TCAACCATAGAACAACTTTGAGACTCCTGGACATAAAAATTCCCATCATCTATTTTTTAATATTTGCCTCCCTGCAAGTTTGAATCCATAGAATTGTTTACAAGCAGATTTTTCTTATCTTTCCCCTCCTTCCTTCCTGATTGATTCTTGTAAACCTTCGTAGCCACGGCCGACTTACATTCATTTCCATTCTATAAATTCCCAAAAGAACTTACCTCTTGACCCAAACCATTAATAAAATTCTCCTCAATCTGCCCTGCAACTGATTGAATTTCCTGCTCCACCCAAGGGATTCCCCCTTAGCATCTTCAGCGAAATTCTCCCTTCTCACAACAACCACCCCACTGTCCTCACATTTATCTCTTAAATCTTCTTGAGTTCCTATACTACATAAACTGCCCCTAAAAGAAACCCCTTGGCCTTCATTATAATGCTGATCTCCCTCCTGGGCTTTAGAAACATCATTTAAAATATGGGCCAGGTTATTAGAATGACCCATTTTAGAAAAGGAAAAGCCCTCCTTTTTCTCCAAAGAACTACTGAAGTCCACCTCTTCAAAGCAGTAGGCCTGGTCGTTAGAGAGGCCATGGGCACGGTCATTAGAGTGGCCCATCTTAGAAAAGGAAGAGCCCTCCTTTTTTGTCAAAAAACTGTTGATGTCCATCTCTTTAAAACAATGGGCCTGTTCAAAGGCTTGATCCATCTTTGAAAGTAAAGGACCTCCTCCCTTCTCAAATAATTGGCCCAAATCTAAAACAAACAAGAAGCTCGCTGGCCCAATCTGCAATGTCTCACATCCCCAAGAGAAACCTTAGCCGCCTCACCCACTTCACAACTCCAACTGTTACCCTGGCCACCTTGACAATGGGAATCACCATCTCTGAATGAAAACTTATGACTTCCGAAGCAGATTCTATAGATTGCAGCTCAACTCCACAATCGTTGATCTTGCTGCAGATGTTTGACCATATTTGCAGCCTCCTGATGCAGACGCCTAGCCGCCTCACCAAATTCATTTTCAAAACTTCTAAATCCTACATCTTTAGATCCACTAGGAACAAAAACCTAATACCTCCTCTCTTTCCACCCCAACCCTAACTCCAGAAATATCCCCACCTTTGTCAGATGAATAACAACAAAACCAAGCCTTAGTCCCACTAAGTGGAGTCGGCTATATGAATCATTTTCCGCCAATTTATGCGATCATGGAACCTTTTCTTTTTGATAGATTCAAGGATATTAAATCCTTACTCACTATCTCCTCCCAAGTTATTTTAAGTCTACCCCTACAACTTCTACTGCCCCCCACGGTAACTAAGTCACTCTTCCTCACAGGTGCACTATGTTGCCTACGTTGCAAGTGTTCATACCATTTGAGTCGTCCCTCCCTTATCTTATTTTCTATAGGAGCTACACCGAACTTACCACGAATATTCATTCCTTAATTTATCTTTCAATGTTATACCACTCATCCATCTAAACATTCTCATCTCACAACTTTTACTTTTTAGATATTATATTTCTTTGTCGCCCAACATTTCGATCCAAATAGCATAGCTGGTCTTATAGCTATCCTATAAAACTTCCCTTTTAATTTCAAGGGTATTCTACGATCACATAGCACACTTGAAGCACTTCTCCATTTTACCCAACCTGCTTTAACTCTATGCATTACATCATCTTCAATTTCTCCTTCAACTTGCATAATAAATCCAAGGTATTAAAATCTATAAGTGTTATTTATTTCATCATCATCAAGTTTAACTTTGTCTCTAATATTCCTCCTATCATTACTAAAATTGCATTTCATATATTTTGTCTTATTTCTACTTCTCCTAAAGTCTCTAAATTCCAAAACTTCTCTCCATAATTCTAACTCAGCCTCTACTCTATCCCTAATTTCATCAATTAATACAATATCATCTGCAAACAACATACACCATGGAACCTCCTTTTGAATACTCTTAGTCAATTGGTCCAACACAAAAGCAAAAAGATAAGGACTCAAAGGAGATCCTTGATGTACACCTATGGTGATTAGGAATTCTCTAGTTTCTCCATCTATAGTCCTTACACTAGTCATTAATTCATTGTACATATCCTTAGTGACATCGGTATACCTACTACACACACCTTTTTTTTCTAAAACCTACCATAGAACTTCCCCAAGTATCCTATCATATGCTTTCTCAAGCTCAATAAATATCATATGCAAGTCCCTCTTCTTTTCCCTAAACTTTGTCAGATGAATCTTCAACCAATATTGTATGCTGCCCCAACGCATTGTACAAAATCCTCTTCCCATCCGATCAAGAATAGACAACCCATCAGAAAACCATTTTGAGGCATCTAAAGAAAACCTCACCCACCTATTGCAATTTTAATTATGTTCGAGCACAAACATACAGCTTCACCCCCTCTTCATCTAACCTCAACTTGAAGGTCTTTCCTTCAATCTGAATCGAATGCCTATGTAAACCTACTGTCATTTTCTGAAAATTCCATAGTGCAATACAAAGTGAAAAAGAAAGTTGCCTTATCCTCCATCTCTTGTTCTTTTTTAATCTTTAATCCTTAATGGAGTTTTTCCATAGTGCAATATTGGTTGCAGCCATCATAGGCATTACACAATGAGAGACCCATACCACATCTAAAATTTTAATTTTTGCATTAGCAAATTTGTTAAAAACATGCAGGGCCCATTTAGTTGTGGAAAACATTTTTCATTTTCCATTTTTTAGGTTTCCAAAAGGACAGCCCGGTGCACAAAGCTCCTGCGTATGCGGGGTCTGGGGAAGGGGCGGACCACAATGGGTCTATAGTACGCAGCCTTACCTTATATTTTTGCAAGAGGCTGTTTCCACGCCTCAAATTCGTGACCTCTTTGTCACACGGCGACAACCTTACCGTGCCTAAACTCCTCTTCTTTAGTTTTCCAAAGAATAATAAAATTTTGACTTATTTTTATTTTTTCAAGATTCATATTTAAAAGGTTAAAAATAAAACGTTTGTTTAAATGTGAAAAATAAATCTGTACATTTTATTTCTAGATTTCAAAATAATTACAGAAAAGATAACTTGTTTTTCAATTTTCCAAAAATTATATAATGTAATATTTGAAATCATTGATTCTAGGGCTTGAATTGGATTTGAGTGGATTTGGGGGGAAAAAAAAACTCAATACATTATCCATAAAAATCAAAGTCCAAGATCTAAATACTATGCTCCCATCAACCCATATGTAAAGTACGAGTTAGAAATCCAGAAAATATTAAAAATATGTTTTCCAATTTTTCTACATAAATTTAAAAAATTGGAAAACAAGGTGGAAAACAAATTAGAAATGGAAAATAAAACTATTTCCACAAGAAAATAGTGTCAAAACAATTAATTGTTGTTCATTTAGTTAACTCTTTTTTATAATATTTTGAATGGCCAAAGACACTAACCTCCCCTAAGGTTTGGCAAAAAGACACTGACCTCTCCTAAGATTTCAAAAATTCTAAGGACCTCTCCCGAGGTTTCGAGAATTTTAGGGACCTCTCCTAAAGTTTGTCAAAAAGAAACAAACCACCACTTGTATTTTACAAAAAGATAAGTCTTTTAAGTGGTATAAGTGTCTCAAAAATCAAATGTTAGGTAAGGTCTGTGTCATTTAAGTGTCTTAAAAATCAAATGTCAAGGAAGGTTTGTTGCATTTTTGAAACCTTTAGGGGAAATCAATGAGATTTTTGAAACCTCAAGGGAGGTCCCTATCTTTTTGCCAAACCTCAGGAGAGGTTAGTGTCTTATGTCCTATTTTAAATAATTAAAATAAAAATGGAAAGTATTTTCCAACAACTAAACGGGCCCATAGATTCACATGTTTTGATCCAAAGAATCCCATATCTTAATATTTCAAATGATTCATAGTAATTCTATCCAATCCACATATAAAATACGACAAGTATTGAATGTTACATGGGTCTCTTTAGCGACTATTGGCAATAAAAACCATACACTTACTATTAATAATCACAATGAAAGAATAAGATGAAAGACAACCTCTAATCAAACGATGCCACTTAGCCCCAAAAATCCTTCCTCTTAAACACGATATCCAAAATAATCCAACTCATCCTATCATAGGTCTTCTAAAAATCCAAGTTAAAAACTAAACCCTTCTTTCTTATTCCTCCTAACATCATCCACTATCTCATTAGCCACAAGAACATAATCCAAAATATATTCACCACCCACAAAAGCAGCCTGAGAACCAGAAATGGTTTCCCACATCACCACCTTAATCCTCTCCACCAAGACCTTAGTAATGATCTCATAAAAACTCATAATCAAACTACTAGAACAAAGTCACTAACCTCAACGGAGTTCACTTTTTCTTCAGGACTAAAGCGATAAGGTTCAATTCAAACTTTCGAGAAACACCCCACTAGCATGAAAATCATGACACATCTTTATCAAATCACCTTTAAATACCTCACAAAAATTCTTGTTTATAAAAAAAAAAAAAAAAATTAAATCATGTTAAAACCATCTGGCCCAAAAAGATTTCTTCCTATCCATGTGTTAGGATTCCAAATCAATTGGGATTTTTAATTAATGTGTTACGATTCCCAAATCAATTGTAATTTCTATTTAATGTTATGATTCCCAAATCAATGGGAAATTCTAATTAATGTGTTATGTTTCCCAAATCAATTAAGATTCTATTTAATGTTAGGGTTCTATTTAACGTTGGAATTTTTATTTAATTTGTTAGGATTCCCAATCAATTAGGATTGAGTCCATTAAGGACTTAGATTGGGATATTTAATATTTTACATTCCTATCAAGAGTTGGGTTCCCTACCCTATATATATGTAAACCTATGGAGCTTTTTCATTCAAGCAATAACATGATATATAGCCTTTGGCTAATTTTGGAGGCAAATCCCCTCAAAGTGATCAACCCTATTTTCCTTTCTTTCGATTTCCCCAATTTCTCTACAATAAAACCCTAGGATCTCATCATTTGGCCTCAAAATCAACATTCTCATGGATGTCGTTAACCAATCGACAAAAGCAAGATCTTGGAATTCTTGATCTTCACTCATATGCAATGGCCTCAAAAAATTCAGCAAAGTTCCAAATGGAAGCTAGGCTAATGGTTGAACTTAGCACTACGTTTAAGCCTCAATTTGAAGAGATTCAAGCATCGCTCTCTAAACTACTCACTACATCTTCCCATAAAGAGGGAGAAGATGATGGCTCTATGTCAGCTACTCATAGGTAGTCGAACATGCAGGAAGGAGGTTACCAAGGAGAGCGTGATCATGGTCCTCCCCGTATGAAGGTGGAATTTCCTTGGTGGGACACTGATAACCCTATCGGTTGGGTTTCTAAGGCTGAAAAATACTTTTGCTTTCACCGCTCTCTAGAAACATCTAAAGTTGGGATTGCAGCTATTAGTCTAAATGTCAATGCTATTCAATGGTATGACTAGTTTGAAGTTCATTATGGAATGCCTTCATGGGCAGAATTTGTTTCTAGGTTACCTGTCTGATTTGGGCCCACTAGATAAGAGAATATTGATGGAGAGCTTGCCAAAATAAGCCAATCTAGCACTGTTTTGGAGTACCAGACATGATTTGAGCAACTATTAAACAAGACTAAAGATTTGAATGAAAGCCAACTCGTCGTTACTTTTATTGAAGGTCTCCTGCCTAACATTCGGTGAGAAGTCAAAGTGCATCAGCCACAAACTATGACCACAACAATTTCCTTTGCACAATTAGAAGGGTTAGGAGAAGAACCAAATCACTCCAGCAAAATCATTAGCAAATAGAATGTCAGCTCTATAACACTGCCTGCTCCTTGCAATTCTCTTGCCAAGCGATTGACTCAGGAAGAACTTAAAAAATGAATGACAAAGGGTTTGTGCAGGCATTGTGATGAGAAGTGGCATAGAAGGCACCGTTGCAAAAAGGGACGACTCTTGATGATTGAACCAGTGGAGGAGACAGAAGAGGTTGAAGACGACTCCTTTGGTTTGAATCAAGAAGGTATGGAACTTGACGATAATGATGAATTCATCACTTCTTCAATCCATGCTTTAGCTGGGTATGTTGATCCTCAAACTATGAAAATTAATGGCTTCCTAAAAGCCAACATGTTAATATGTTAATTGATACAAGTAACACTAATAATTTTGGCCACTAAAATTGCTAAATGGCTAGCATATCTTGTGGAGCAATTTGAAAAGTTTGACGTGAAGGTTGCAAATGAAAGGACCTTGACATGTCGGAACAATTGTCTGAGTGTTAAACTTACTATGCAAAATCATGGGTTGTATTGAATGTCAAAAGAGTGACTCTTAAAGGCAAATGTTGTGGTAATGTCACTATAGTTTCAAGCCATCGTATGAAGAAACTCCTAAAAAAAGGAGAGACATGGCTGCCTGGTACAACTTTGAGCACCAAAGGAGTTACAACATCAACCTAGCCAAGATGAAGGGCTAGAATCTCTTATTTCAAAAATTTTTGATCTATTTGTGGAGCCACAGGGATTGCCACCTCAACAAACACATAATCATTGCATTTCTCTATTGCTTAGTGACCCTACTAATGTCCGTCCTTATCGCTATGCTTATTTTCAAAAAGCATAAGTAGAAAAGATGAAAGAAATGCTAGATGTTGGCATAATTCTACCAACTATCAGTCCATATCCTTCTCCTGTCTTATTGGTGAAGAAGGATGGCTCTAGGCAAAATGTCTGTTGATTATCAAGCATTAAATAAGAATACTCTGAAGGATAAATATCCTATCCCTATTGGGGATGAACCATTAGATGAGTTGGGAGGTGCCCAGCAATTCACCAAACTCAACTTGAGATCAAGCTATCACCAGACTTGGGTACATGAGGATAACATTCAAAAGACTGTGTTTAGAACTCAAGATGGCCATTACGAGTTCTCGGTTATGCCTTTTGGGTTAACTAATGCGCCCATGACCTTCCAAAATCTCATGAATGAAATTTTTTGACCTTACCTATGTAAGTTTGTTCCCATATTTTTTTGATGATATCCCGATATATAGCACACCTATTGAAGATCATTTATGCCATTTGCGAATTGTTCTCGCCATTCTTTTTTAGCATCATTTGTTTGTCAAAAAATCTAAATGCAACTTTGTTCCACCCCATGTGGAACACCTTGGGTATATTGTTTCCCAAGAAGGTCTTTGAATTGACCCTTCTAGAGTACAAGTGATGACAGACTAGCCTACTACACAGACAATCAAAATGCTACGAGGTCTTTTGGGGTTGACTGCTTACTATCACATGTTTGTCGAGGATTATGGAAAGATTAGTGCTCCACTAACCACTCTATTGAAAAAGGATGCATTCAAATGGAATAAGGAAGCTAAAGTAGCCTTTTTTCAAGCTTAAGCACACAATGTCCACCACACTAGTTCTTGCCTTGTCAAATTTCAACAAGGTGTTCATCATTGAGTCTGATGCATCAGGAGTGGGCATTGGTACAGTTCTTTAATGCAAGGCGAATGCCCCATTCCTTTTACCAACAAGGCTCTTTCTCCATCCCATATCAACATGTCCATTTATGAGAAAGAGATGCTAGCCATTGTGTATATAGTTACAAAGTGAAGACTGTATTTAATTGGTCGGCATTTTCAAATCTGAACTAATCACAAGAACCTGAAATATTGTTTGAAGCAACTGATCTCTTCCATGGAACAACAGAAGTGGGTCACTAAGTTGTTGGGCTATGATTACGAGATTATTTACAAGAAAGGGGTTGAGAATGTGATGGCAAATGCACTCTCATCACTTTGTGAACAAGTTGAACTTGTAGCTATTTCTATACTTGCATATAATAATCTTGAGAAAATTAGGAAGGAATGGAGGCAAATCCAAAGACAAGAGGTATTATCCAAAAGCTACAAAAGCCAACGTCAATTCCTCCCTACTTTTGGGACTCTTTAAACTTACCATATGAGAGGAAGATTTTATTAGTGTCCAATTCAACTCCTCAAAGAAAATGTTGTTGCAGCTCAAGCTCATATGAAACAGCAAGCTGATAAGCACCATAGTGAAGAGAATTCTCAATGAGAGATTGAATATTTCTCAGGCTACAGCCCTAAGACAGATATCTATAACTATTTGTTCTTCAATGTATTTGTCTCCTCGGTTCTATGAGCATTATAAGATCCTAGAATGTATAGGCCCCGTTGCTTACCGTCTTGACTTACCAATACGTTCTAGGACGCATCCAGTTGTTCACGTCTCTTGCCTTAAAAAGAAGTCAGGGGAGCAAGTTACCGTATAGTGCCACTTTCCTAATATTGCACCTACCAGTGAGGTTCAATGTGGCCACAAGCAATTCTAGATCGTCAACTGGTCAAACGTAGAAGTCGAGGCATCACAAAAGTTTTAGTTCATGGGTCTCACTTACCAATTGAAGATGCAACTTGGGAAACTTATCAATCCTTCGAGGAGAGATTCCCGGAGTTTATTGCTAGTCATCCTTGAGGACAAGACTAATTCGAAGGGGGCAGTAATAAAAGGATTCTCAAATCAATTGGAATTCATAATTAATGTCCTGCAATTCCCAAATCAATTGGGATTTCTAATTCTATTCAATGTTATAATTCCCAAATCAATTGGCATTTCTAATTCTATTCAATGTTATAATTCCCAAATCAATTGGCATTCTATTCAATGTTAGGATTCTATTTAATGTTGGGATTTTTATTTAATGTGTTAGGATTTCCAAATCAATTAGGATTAAGTCCATTAACGACTTGGATTGAGATATTTGACATTCCTAATAGGAGTTGGGTTCCTTACCCAATATATAAGTAAACTTTATGGGGCTTTTTCATTCAAGCAATGACAAAATTCATAGCCTTTACCTAATTTGGAGGTAGATCCCCTCAAAGTGAACAACCCTATTTTCTCTTTGTATTTTCCTTGCTTTCAATTCCCCTAATCTCTTTACTTTTCATTCAAGCAATGACAAAATTCATAGCCTTTAACTAATTTGGAGGTAGATCCCCTCAAAGTGATCAACCCTATTTTCTCTTTGTATTTTCCTTGCTTTCAATTCCCCCAATCTCTTTATGAGTAAACCCTAGGGGCTTATCACAATGCTAAACACCGCCCTCTCAACCTCATCCTCCTCAAAAAGGATCTTCGACCAAGTAAACTCACTAGAAATGGCACACCAATCCAACCCCTCAATCATAGGACGACTAGCATTATCCTCCTTAAAGAGTTTCTGAAAAATCTCATAATCTCCTCCACAATAAAATCCTTAACCACAAAACCCAACTCCATTTCCAATTCTTTAATCACATTCCTCTTTCTTCTACCATTAGCTATCCTATGAAAGAATCTAGCATTGCAATCTCCTTCCTTAGCTCGTTTGAACCTAACTTTTTGTCTGCAACTCATCTCAACCTTCATTAACAAAACCTAAGTCATTCTTAAGAGAAACTCTCTCATGAATCCAATCCTCTGAAACATTACCCAACTTTTTCACATGATCAATCCCCTCAATTTCTGTTAAAATATTAGACTTCCTAATACACACAGCAAAAACTACCCTATTCCATTTCTTTGATACTTTTAAAAATTTCAGCTTCATAAATCTAAAGCCCTCCCACCCCTTATTTGAACAATTACTCCAAGAATCCTACACAAAAGACAAAAAAGAATGCTAAGGAAACCACATGTCTTCAAAATGGAATGGAGTGGGACCCCATCTAATAGAAGATGAATCCAGTATAATGGGGAAATGGGCCAAAATTGGCTTGACATATACGTCCTATGATAAATTAGGAAATATCACCTCCCACTCACTAAAACATGCGAATATATCTAACCAGCTAACCACAAAACAATCACCCCCAACCGACCAAGTAAATATTGCATTGGCAAGAGAAAATCGCAAAGGCTACATTCCCTGATATATCTAATCAAAGCACTCCATACTAGAAGTCACACGAAAGCCTCCAAACTTTTCAACCAAAAACCAACCATTAAAATCCTCACCTATGACCCAATTAGAAGAACAAAAACTAGAAACATAGAAAAGATTTTACCCAAAACAAATATCTAAACCTGTAATTGTTAGGCCCATATACTGAAAAAAACTCATTGCTAGTCTTTACCAAAAACCTCCAAGCAAACACAGAGAGTAAAAGACCCAGAAAGAATGTCCACTCTAACAACACATCCAGTATCCCAAGCTACAACTGACATCTGCCACAATAGAGGAAGGAAGACACTCTCAATCCTTATATCAGCTGTCAAAAATTTTGTTTCCTGCAATAAAACTATGTCAGGAGAGACATGAACAATAATCTGCATCCTACGTTTGTTCACATCCCCAAGACCTCTTTCCAATTAAGAATCTTCATTTAGAAACTACACTACCCCCTTTTCTCCTGCCTTCATATCCCCATGATTAATAGATGATTTCAATTTTCGCAACTACAACAACAACAAAACCAAGCCTTAAAGTCCCACTAGGCGGGGTCAGCTATATGAATCATTTTCCACCAATTTATGCGATCATAGACCATTTCTTTTGGCAAATTCAGGGCTATTAAATCCTTATTCAGTATCTCATTCCAAGTTATTTTAGGTCTACCCCTACCCCATCTAGTACCACTCACAATAACTAACTCACTCTTCCTCACTAGCGCACTATGTAGCCTACGTTGCAAGTGTCCAAACCATCTGAGTCATCCCTCCCTTATCTTATCTTCTATAAGAGCACCTAAGTTATCGCGAATATGTTCATTCCTTAATTTATCTTTCAGTGTTATACCACTCATCCATCTAAGCATTCTCATCTCGGTAAACATTTTGGATATTTTGTTTTTTCATTGCCCAACATACTGATCCATATAGCATAGCTGGTCTTATAGTCGTCCTATAAAACTTCCCTTTTAATTTTAAGGGTATTCTACGATCACAAAGCACACTTGAAGTACTTCTCCATTTTACCCAATCTACTTTAACTCTACGCATCACATCATCTTCATTTCTCCTTCAGCTTGCATAATAGAGCTAAGGTATCGAAATCTACAAGTGCTATTTATTTCTTCATCATCAAGTTTAACTTTGTCTCCAATATTCCTCTGACCATTACTGAAATTACATTTCATATATTCTGTCTTATTTCTACTTATTCTAAAGCCTCTAGATTCCAAAGCTACTCTTCATAATTCTAACTTAGCCTCTACTCCACCCCTAATTTCATCAATCAATACAATATCATCTGTAAACAACATACACCATGGCACCTCATTTTGAATGTTCTTAGTCAGTTGGTCCATATCTAAAGCAAAAAGATAAGAGCTCAAAGTAGATCCTTGATGTACACCTATGGTGATTGGAAATTCTCTAGTTTCTCCATCTATAGTCCTTACACTAGTCATTACTCCATCATACATATCCTTAATGATATCAGTATACCTACTACATACACCTGTTTTTTTTAAAACCCACCATAGAACTTCTCTAGGTACCCTATCATATGTTTTCTCTAAGTCAATAAATATGATATGCAAGTCCCTCTTCTTTTCCCTAAATTTTTCCATTAATCTTCTTAAAATATATATAGCTTTTGTGGTAGATCTCCCAGGCATAAAACTAAATTGATTTTCTAAGACCTTCATTTCTAGCCTTAATCTTTGTTTAACTACCCTTTCCTACAGTTTCATCGTATGACTCATATCTCATAAGTTTAATTCCACAATAGTTTTTAAATTTTTGAATATCACCTTTATTTTTGTATATAGAATAATATCACCATTTTTGTTCAATAAGATACCAAAGTGGATAATTGACTCATTCCATACTAGAAATAATCGCGGGAAATCCTTTGATAACACGAATTCCTATTTCTCACTGATATCCCTCAAACTCTTGTTGATTTGTATTTCCATCTTACCTAGATCACAAGTTGTTCAAAAAGCAAACTTTTAAAGCGTTTTTCCTCCATTCATTTGGCATACTCTTAGTTTTTATAATTGTGTTAAACAAATTAGTTAACCATATAATTTTGTTATCACCTAAGCATTTCCAAACTTCAATTGGGATGTTATCCAGTCCTATACTTTTTCCATTTTTCATTTTTTTAGTGCAAACTTAACTTCATTAACTCTAATTTTGCGAATAAATCTCATATTTTTAGTCTTTTCCTCATTTGTCAATTCTAAGTTTAAGTCTTCTATTTGGTTTTCATTAAATAAATTACTAAAGTAACTTCGCCATCTATCTTTTATGTCTTCGTCCTTAACTAAGACAATACCATCCTCACTTTTTATACATTTTACATTTCCTAAGTCCTTACTCTTCCTTTCTCTAGCTTTATAGCAAGTTTAAATATATCTCTTTCTCCTTCTTTTGTTTCTAATCTATCATACAAACTATTAAATGATCTGTGTTTAGCCTCACTAACGGCCTTTTTTGCATCTTTTCTCGCCTCTTTATACTTTTCAAAGTTATCCATATTTCTACATAAGACTTAGGCGAGACCTTTACCCTTAACTCCTAACCAAACACATTGATTAATTTCAAACCCAAACTCTCAAGTAGTTCTTGAGGATCTCTCAGTTGTCTCTCTCACACACAGCACCCCTCCTATCCACAAATTCTCAATGCCTCTTCCAACACCAGAGTAATCTCAGAAATTCCAAGAAAATTTACAACCAGATAGAGAATACTTCTACTAAGAGTGTCAAGATGGAAATAATAAGTGGGTATAGGAGATGGCACGGAATGAGAGCTAGTTCTTCGTTTGAATACGAGGCCCATGTTGTATTTTTTTCATTCGTCAATGAACACCATCCTGAGAAAATGTGAGAGACCTGCATTGTCCACCATGATTTCCAGCCCCATCCACTTCATCTCCAAAATTCTCTTTTTCCAACTCAATATTATACCAATACTCCCTCTAACTTGAGGTATAGATATGTCTTCCACTTTTCTAAGCTGATCAATGAGCAATCCCTCACCCTCCTAAAAAATGTTCTCCAAATCTTCATCATCCATGTCCTTCTAGAATATCAGTGCATTAAGCCTGTACCGTGAGACCCAGAACTGATTGTAAGGCAGAAAGTTTTCACCAAAGCTAAAGGTCAGAATCCCCCGTCCAATATATCAACAATTTTTGTACTTGCCATGTCTCAATGAGAATCTAACTGATCTTTTCCTGTAATTCAATAACTGAACTAAACCCTTTGTCTGGAACAGTCAGAACCACCCCGAAGCTCTTCAAGGACGATCATCCTTACCTGCACTTCGATCTTCAAATTCTTGGAGATTTCCATCTTTGCAAATGAAGAGTAATGATGAAATCTGATGTTTCCTCGATAGTTGGCCCAAAAGTCTTCAATTGCCATCACCCATACTTCAACTATCATCTTCAAAAGCTTTTGAACTTGGATTAAAACCACTCTTGCACCCACTGGTTTGCAAGAACTTCTGTCTTCCTGCACCCTATCATCAGACTTATCTTGGCTGGAAGAATGAATAGTGGGCTTATTAAAATCTAAATTCCTGACACAAGCTACATCATCCTGGACCCCTTTTTCCATGGACACACAAGCCTAACAAATAAAACTTCATGCCCAAATCTGGTGACTACCTTGAACTCTGGCCCAATATCTACTGGCCCAATAGACCCCATATTATCTTTGAAGCCCATTCATATCAACCCCCTGAAAATTCAAAAAACACATACTCCTTTCCCTGAGCCGAAAAATCCTCCCAGTAAATCTGTCATCACAAAATTCCTTGTCCTGTAACCTGCTCTCTCTGGTGAGGAACATTGGAAAACCACCATGCCTGACGGCAAGAATTGGCAGACTTCACCACTTCTGCATGACTAGGCTTGTCATTCAGTGTATTAAGGACCATTTGCCCCTCACCTATGCCAAAATTTCATCAGCATTATCCACAATCCCTACATACCCATTACCTTCCTTTAATCTAGTTGATCCAGTTTTGACTTTATTCTCAATTCCCTCTTCAAAAACAATTCTTCCAATGATTAAAGAAGCCACCAACCCAATGCCTCCAGTCCATCCAGAATCCTCAGATTCCTAACTAAAAAATTCTTCCCACTACTCTGTAACTTTTCAATAATTATAAAATAGCCCCATCAGTTCACCAAGATCAAACCCCTGTGATTCAAAATGTTCAAAAACAGGGGTAATCATTTTTTACAGACCAAAATTCTCTCAATTGCTCACAAACCCACACACATTCATTCCACAAAAGAGCCACAGAGCACCATCTACTCCAACCAACCTCCAATATTCGAACATTCCAAGCACTCACCCTTTCAATTATAAATTTTTAATCCTCTTCCTATCAGCAAAAAAAGATCAAGAGTACTCCATTCCTGATTCATGTAAATGGTCCCGATTCACCCCTCACCAGAAATCCACCATCTTTCTCCATCACTCTCAGGAGATCTGAACATGAAGAAGAAATGCAAATGTCATCATTTTTGTACTGTCTCGTCAAGGACAATCTGCAATTGATGAGAAATGGCATCTGACAGATACTGGGACACCGTCAGAGAAGCATTGACAGCGCCAGCAGTGCAGTTTCCCTTCCCGAGCAGCACCGATGATCTACATATTACCAGAATATTATGAATTTTCTACCAAATCTTTTTCCTGAAGTGCAGTGGTCCAGAGTCGCATCTCAAACTGGTCTAGTTGTCAGTAATGGAAACCGTATTAAAGCATATTAGATGCCTTAAGGACCCTTTATCCTGGTGTTTTTTGGAATTGCTAGAAATTAAATGGAGACTGCAGCAAAGGTTAATCTCACTTATCTATAGGGGGAATGGGGCAGAATGAAATTCATCCTTCTTCAGGAAAAGAAATGAGAGATGGAGGAATCGACTCCTCTGTTGGCAGCTCTTTAGAGTTTAGAGTACTAGAACTAACCAAAATAGGCAGGATGTTGTTTGTCGGGTTGAGGGCTCAAATTCAAAATTCTCATTCAAAAGCCACCATAAGCAGGTCAGAGGCCTGCAAATCATTTCCCCTGGAAAGCTGTATTAAAAACAAGTGCTCCTAAGACTCTTGCTTTTTTTTTTATTGAGGGACTGCTTGGGAATCAATTCCAACTGCAGGCAATCTTAGGAGGGTGTGATTTTAGTCAATTGGTACTGCCCTTGCAAGCAGGATGAAAGACCCGAACCATATCCTCCTCCACTGTCCAGTAGGAAGTTGCAGTGCCTTCTTTCCAAATGTCTCAACTGCATCAGATCTTTGCTCCTCATTTGGAAATGGAAGAGGACTATTCTGAGTTCAAGGAAGATGTAATAACTTCCTCCCCCCCCCCCCCCAAGGCAGGGGGGTTTTCTAGTGCTTCTGGAGAGAAAAATACAAGTCATTGAAGGAGTGGAGATGTATGCACAACACTTAAAAAATACACTGATGCATACACTTTTTTGCACGAGTTCTGGAAAATTTGCACCAGATCTCCATACTTGATTTGCCTTTCTATTGGTTATTAGTATGTACATACCCCCTTAGTGCCTTTAATGACAATTACTGCACATAAAAAAAAAATGTAACATAAATGACAACGATTAAGATAAAAATATAAGATGATAACGATTAAGATAGAAATAGAAGATTAGTATAACTCTAAAAGATAAAAGTAACAAATGAGCAAATCCATGGTAAGTTCGGATGGCACTTGTAGAAAGGAGGACTGAATGTTTTCATGGTAAGTTACGTGTAGAATTTGTCATAAGGTAACAGGAGTAAGGACAGTCGGAATGGTCTGGGCACTAGCAATGTTGGCATAATAATGCTCCAATAAGAAAAAGATATAGTTGATGTTAGACAATGTTAGAGGAGCTGGGTATATCTGTTGTTGGTTTCTGGCAACAATTTTAATATCCAGAAATAGTTTTGGATCAAATCATTCATTTTATACACATTTTTAATATAAGTTAAAATAAAATGACCATATGAATTTAAATATAATTAAAATAACAATATAAAAAAAATTCAAAAAAATTAAATATAATAAGTCAATTACAAAATATTTTTACTACTTTTCAATTGTCATGTACAATAAGATTGTTATTGTAAAGTGAATTTTGAAAATATAACAATTAAGTAAAATAATTAATAATAATTTTATTTTTATAATAGTATTTTTAATTTGTATTATTTTGCACATTCTGAATGTGGGCAAGTAAAAACGTTAGTTCAGGAAACTAGGATTAGATTAGCAACTTGGAATATAGGGACACTAACGGGTAAAAGAAAAAAAATTGTGGATACAATGATCAGAAGAAGAATTAATATAATTTTCCTTCAAGAAACTAAGTGGGTGGGGGAGAAAGTTAGAAAAATTGATAAATCAGGATTTAAACTTTGGTACACTGGAAAAGAAAAACATAAGAATGGAGTGAGATTTATTTGTAGACAAAAACTTAAAAGATAGCGTTGTTGATGTAAATAGAGCAAGGGATAAAATTATAAAAATCAAGATGGAATTAGGACAAGAGATAATAAATATCATTAGTGCTTATAGAAGGCATACAAGGGACTGAGAAAATATTTATTGGAGGAGATCTGAATGGACACGTTGGAAGGGATAATAAAAATTATGAGAGAATACATAGAGGATATGGATATGGAGACAAAAATGAGCCTAGGGAGATGATCTTAGACTTTACTATGTTATGATTTTAGTATAATGAATACTTGCTTTAATAAGAGAGAAGAACGCTAAAACCTTTAAAAGTGGACAAAATAGAAGTCAAATAGATTTTTTTTTAACTAGGAGGGTAGATCGTTTATCATGCAAGGATTGTAAAGTTATTCCAGGTGAAAGCCTAACCACACAACATAGAGTCTTAGTGTTAGATATATGTATTAAAAAATGGAAGAAAAAGGATAAAATAAACCAGTATAAGAGAACTAGGTAGTGAAACCTAAAAGGAGAAAATATAATAAAATTTAAAGATAAAATGATCAAAGATGGGAATTGGACTATAGAGGATGGGATAGATACAAATACTCTTTGGAGCATATTAGCTAGGTCTATTAAAAAGATGCAAAAGAGATTTTAGGTGAATCAAGGGGAACATTCTCGAATAGCAAAGAAAGTTGGTGGTGGGATAAAGAGGTACAAAAAGCCATAAAGAAAAAAAGAATTTGGTATAAAACATGGCAAAAATATAGAAACAATGATAACTTTGAAAAGTATAAGGAGGCAAGAAAAGATGCAAAAAAGGTTGTTAGTGAAACTAAATACAAATCATTTAATAGCTTGTATGATAGATTAGATACAAAAGAAGGGGAAAATGATATATTTAAACTTGTTAAAGCAAAAGAAAGGAAGAGTAAGGACTTAGGAAACGTAAAAATGTATAAAAAATGAGGATGATATTGTCTTGGTTGAGGATGAAGACATTAAAGAAAGATGGCAAAGTTACTTTAGTAAGTTGTTTAATGAAAACTAAATAGAAGGCTTAAACTTAGAATTATCAAATGAAGAAAAGATTAAAAATATGAGATTTATTCGCAAAATTAGAGTTAACGAAGTTAAGTTTGCACTAAAAAAATGAAAAATGGGAAAGCTATGGGACCAAATAACATCCTAGTTGAAGTTTGGAAATGCTTAGGTGATAACGGAATTTTATGGTTAATTAATTTATTTAATACGATTATAAAAACGAAGAAGATGCTAGATGAATGGAGGAAAGGCACTTTAATACCTATATACAAAAATAAAGGAGATATTCAAAATTGTAATAATTATCATGAAATTAAACTTATTAGTCATATGATGAAACTATGGGAAAGGGTAGTTGAACAAAGATTAAGGTTAGAAATGAAGGTCTCAAAAAATTAATTTGGTTTTATGCCTCGGAGATCTACCACAAAAGCTATATATTTTTTAAGAAGATTAATGGAAAAGTTTAGGAAAAAGAAAGGGATTTGCATATGATATTTATTGACCTTGAGAAAGCATATGATAGGATACCTAGGGAAGTTCTATGGTGGGTTTTAGAAAAAAAAAGGGTGCATGTAGTAGGTATACTGATGTCATTAAGGATATGTACGATGGAATAATGACTAGTGTAAGGACTATAAATGGAGAAACTAGAGAATTTCCAATCACCATAGGTGTACATCAAGGATCTGCTTTGAGTTCTTATCTTTTTGCTTTAGTGATGGACCAATTGACTAAGAGTATTCAAAAGGAGGTTCCATGGCATATGTTGTTTGCAGATGATATTATATTAATTGATGAAACTAGGGACAGAGTAGAGGCTAAGTTAGAATTATGGAGAGAAACTTTGGAATCTAGAGGTTTTAGGATAAGTAGAAATAAGACAGAATATATGAAATGTAATTTTAGTAATGACAGGAGGAATATTGGAGACAAAGTTAAACTTAATGATGAAGAAATAAATAGCACTTGTAGATTTCAATACCTTGGATCTATTATGCAAGCTAAAGGAGAAATTAAAAATGTGTAATGCATAGAGTAAAAGCAGGTTGGGTAAAATGAAAAAGTGCTTCAAGTGTGCTATGTGATCGTAGAATACCCTTAAAATTGAAAGGGAAATTATATAGGACAGCTATAAGACCAACTATGCTATATGGATCGTAATGTTGGGCGACGAAGAAACACAATATCCAAAAAATAAAAGTTGTCGAGATGAGAATGCTTAGATGGATGAGTGGTATAACATTGAAAGATAAATTAAGGAATGAACATATTCGCGGTAAGTTAGGTGTAACTCTTATAGAAGATAAGATAGGAGAGAGACGACTCAAATGGAATGAACACTTGCAACGTAGGCCACATAGTGCATCAGTGAGGAAGAGTGAGTTAGTTACTATGGGGGGTAGTAGAAGGGGTAGGAGTAGACCTAAAATAACTTGAGAGGAGATAGTAAGGATTTAATATCCCTAAATTTGTCAAAAGAAATGGTACATGATCGCATAAATTTGCGGAAAAGGATTCATATAGCCGACCCCACCTAGTGGGACTTAAGGCTTGGTTTTGTTGTTGTTGTTGTTTGTTGTATTATTTTTTTTATTTATTTTTTTGTATTTTTAGTTTGTATTATTTTGCACATCTATTATTTTAATCATTTTTTACAGGGCAAAAGACACTGACCTCCCCTGAGGTTTGACAACAAGACAATGACCTCCCTTGAGGTTTCAAAAATTCCAAGGACCTCTCTTAAGGTTTCAAGAATTCTAGGGACCTTCCCTGAACTTTTTCCAAAAAGACACAAACCTCCTCTTGTATATTACAAAAAGATAATTTTTTTAGGGGAGGTCTATGTTTTTTTACAAACCTCATGAGAGATTTGTGACATTTTTAAAACCTAAGGGAGGTCAGCTGCATTTTTGAAACCTCAGAGGGAGCTCTATATCTTTTTATCAAACATCAAGAGAAGTGAGTGTCTTTTGCCTTTTTTTTAAATATTATTTGATTTAAAGACAAAAATGAGCATTTTTTTATTAAGTTTTTAATATGTTTTAGCCTTACAAATATTAACCAAACAAGTTACTAGTTTCTAATTTTTAGATTTCATTTCTAGTTTTCATTTTCGTAATGTTTGACAATGATACCAAAATTTGATAGAAAATACAGAACTCCCATATTTGTACTTGTATCTTACAAATGCTTAGGAAAATCAGCCTCTTCTTTTTTTAACTTCCTTGCAAAGTTAATCTTGTGAGACGAATGCCAATGTAATTTCAACAATCAGCATCTTTATGTTAACCACAAGACACAATTTTCTCTTAAATATTGCAGAAGGATGCAATGCATTGCATAGGAACTCGAGCTGTGCTGGACACATATTAAATTGTACATCCCCCTTAAAATAATGCCACTGGAAAAGTGGATAACAATGACAGCAATGATTCTATTATAGTTACCACAATTGAACAACTACAACCCACACAAAAGCTTTTGTAAGTTTCCAAATTGGAGCCAATGTGCATTCAGAGACTTGCCTACATTGGCAAGTGTCCACATTAACCATAACCATGGTCTTAAATTTCCACGAAATTGTCGAAATTTCCGTCACCCTCGAAATCGAAATGGCAGTCAATTTCCGTCTTGCATAATTTCCGTCGAAATCTCAACAAATCATCCGAAATTTATCGAAACCTCGAATTTTAGCGAAATTTGTCGAAATTTTAACTATGCAATGAAATTTTGTCGAAATTCAAATGAGAGATTCAAGAGTGAAGTGAAATTTCTCTTTTAATTTATTTTATTGAAACAAAAGGTTATCACAAATGCTTTTGAAATTATATGAAAAAATTAACTTATAGTAATATTTTATTTAACCATTCATGTCTAAATTTCATTTGCATTAACTGAATACGTTTAATGTACATTATCTTACAAGCATGTTTGATACACATGCTATTTTACGACTTTTCCACTTCATACAAAACATTGATGTATTTAATTTGTAATATATTAGTCTTAAAACTTATATTATTATGTTTGTTAACCATTTCTAAAGTTTCACAAATAATTTCATGCTTTACTACTAGTTTCCGTTATTTTTTCAAATCGAAATTGAAATTGACATCGAAATCGAAATTTCCGTCGAAATTTCCATACTTCTGGAGCTTCGAAATTTGAGTCGAAATCGAAATTTAAGACCTTGACCATAACACAAGAAGGAAGAACCTGAATTCAAATGTTCTCAATGTCACCCATGCCCACTCTATATTATAAATGGTACCTGTGGATATGAAATGATACTCTTGGGTGCGACTAAGCAAGCTGCTTTGGAGAAAGAATCCTCAGCATACTGCCTTAGAAATGAAAAACAACTGCTGTGCGTATGGGGCGATTCAAATGCCTGGCATTGATGGAGAAAGATAAATGTAAGCATTAAAAAGAATTAGACCAAGATAAAGAGATTAAGAAGTTAAGAACCACAGAAGCTGAGATTCTCAGACAAATGAAATTATGTACATAGACTATTGAAATCAGACACTCAACAAGATGGTTATTTGCTAGGTCAGACATACAAACACAACCTCAACAAGAAAGGGCCGAAAAATATAAGCAAATAAACTACTAAAATAAAAATTTTGAAAATCAACAAGCAAATTTTATATGGTGAAACAAGATGAACAAATAAGTTACCTTATCAATATTGACAACAGGGGCATATTTATCTGTATCTGTCTTTTCCTTATCAAGAACGAAGTACACTCTGGCATCCACCTTAGAAGTTTCATGCCATGATTTTACAGCTGCCTCCATTGTTTGAACAAGGAAAGAAAACATTTCTTTCCAGCGTTCTTCCACTCCATACTTTTCAGACTGCAATGAAAGAGAAACATCAATTTAATCCTCCTCCTTGGTGAATGTTGAAAACAATCCAATTCCAGTTGTTTCATTTAATGCCTTTATGGATACAGCTCAGAATGTGTTAACCCTTACCTGCATATGAAGTTCAGAGGATTAACAAACCTCCTAGATGTGCAAAGGATAGGCAAAGCAAAGCATCCACAAGTGAGTAAACACACTCAGAATAATTAATTTTAAAAAATTTAAAAAAACAAAACAAAAAAAAACACGTATAAATACAGAATAAAAAGGAGGGGGCATAACCACACACATAACACATGCCATGTATAAATTTGAAATCTATGATGACTCCTCTCTCTTATATACAAACAAGTTAGATGCACAGAGAGAGAGAGAGAGAGAGAGAGAGAGAGAGAGAGAGAGAGAGAGAGAGAGAGAGAGAGAGAGTTTGAGATACACAAACACTCACCAGTTCAGACGTCAAAGAAGACAAATATTTTGTCATATCCACATTAGATCTCATGTTTTCTACTTCTTGTGCTCTCTTTTTATCTCTTGCTAATTGTGAAAGCCTCTTTACTTTTTTCAATACTTCTGAACTTTGTGGATTGTGTTGCAAAGCAACTTGGAAGGCAGCTAAGGCCTACAATATATTAACAATAGAAACATCAGCATAAAAATACTGAAAGAATGCACTCCTCCAAAAGAATGAAACAAAATTATTATTTTAATAATAAAGCATACATACATCATCAAATCGTTCCATGGCCTCCAATATGCAACCTTTCCTAAAATAACCCTGCAGCAGGTCCATCAAAATTGCATGACCTTGGAACAGCATTGGAATAATAAGTGACAATTTTATTACGGAAAGGTTACATACCTTTTCCCACTGTGGGTTCAAGTTTATTGTTGTCTCAGCATCCACGAGTGCTTTATTGAGCTTGACTAGGTGCAAAAATGCTGCAGCACGGTTGCTGGCCATAACAGAACAAAATAATGGAGAAAAGAAAGTACTGAACATTAAGACACAAGGAAACATGGAGGATTATTTGCTCTTTCACATATACTTTGACATGTAGGCATTTGTGAGAGGAAAAATATTCATTAAGCATCAGGACTAAGTTTGACATTTTTAACAAGTAAAAAAGCTGAGGGAGCACAGTGAAAGCTAGTTACGTGCCATCACGCATTTCATTAAACAGCAATGTGTTTCAAATCTAGGCCCTATCCATATAACCATCTTCTAACCCTAAACCATAAAAACTTGGGGATGGGGGACACATAGCTCATTCTTTGATTAATGTTAAGGATTTATTTCTAGCCAAAAAATTAATAACCAACCCGAAATCAAGCCAAATTCTCATTCAGCCAAAATTTTTTATTTAGATTTCATGACATTCCAATATCGTTTCAGTTTTTAATTTTATATAATAACCTAAGAAAATAACTGAGTCACCGAATATTTGTTATTCAATATTTTAGCTTTTAAGTTTATATGATAGGGCCAGCCAATTCATGTAATACACACATATACGCACATTAATACACCCATGAACCAACAGAGCATGGGCATGGCGGCAAAGCCAGAAATTTAACTGCGGAGGTCATAATTATATAGAATATACTGTGCTTAAACATAGCTTTCCTTATCTTTTTTCTATGATTATATAAATATAGTGCAATACTCTCACAGTAAATTAGTAAATAAATGAATAAATAAGTCAATAAATACAACTAGTCAACTACTAATTATTTCATATACGACTAAATAAGTGAAAAACAATGAGTATTTTTACCAAATTCAAAAGATATAAGTCAAATTTGCCAAAGTACAGGTATCTAATAATAAACATCCCAAATTCAAAACAAAGATTAAAGCAAGATTTTTTATAATACTAAAAAATTAGCCCCTACCCTAAATTATGGGAATTTTGAACTAGAAAATATAAAAAAACTACAACCACCAATTAAATTTTTTTGCACAATATATAAATAATATATTTATTATAATGGTCCACAATTGGGCTCTTTTTTAAAAGTAAATGAGTTCATTAAATGAGATTACTTTGTTAAATTAAACATAATCATTAAAGAGATTAATTAGTTAAATTAAATTGAACAATTGACTTTTTGAGATAGCTAAATTAAGAGATAGCAATATTCCATGACCACAAGGGCCTCATATTTGTTAACCAAACTTGTTTCAATAATGAAAGTTTTAAAGCTAAAACAAGTGTAAAAGGGATGGAGAAAGCGGAAATGGCCTGCCAATTCACAGCCCTAGAGCTTGGGCAATTTGGAGCTAGATGTCAAAGTGGTTTAATATCTCTTCAGTTATGCCTTAACCTGCTTATTCTCTCTTTCCCTAATGGAAGCTTAAAGGGGGAGACAGCAGCTCTAAGAGGGTGTGGAACATAGCCTCTTTGTGTGCATTTGGAGGAAAAGGAAAAGGACAGCCTTTGAAGGAAAGGATGCCAGTTTGTCTGTAAAGCAAGAAAACAAAATCCAGTGAGTTGTGAGCAAGTATTTGCCTTATATTTGGAAGGAGAAGTGTCACATGAGTTATATACGGGTATGAAAAAGGAGTTTTAAAACCTTTGGCAGAGGCCACATCATTTCTTGGTCTAAACGTGCTGCCACCCCTCCATGTGGACCACTCACCAAGTCTGTTTACATTACCCTGCCTCTTCCGCTTTGCACATCATTCTCTCTCTTCACATGGTTCTCTTGTTCTCAAGCTAAGCCTTAGGCTTCCCTTCCCTTCTAGTCTTTTGAGCCTTTGCGTTTTCCCTTGGCTCAAATTTGTCAAAATTTTAAGCAAAAATATATAATAACCGGTATATAATAACCAGTAAGTAACCTATTCAAACAAAATTTGCACAGTAGGGGTTGTTTGGTATCAATTCTAATTTCCATATTTTTGTTCGTTGCAATATAGTAAAGAAACAGAGGGTAACAACACCTTTCTCTTTGTAGCTAGTTTCCAATTTTTATGGCTGGTTTTCAGTTGTTGTGTGACAACAACTAAAAACCATAATTTTTTGTTTTTACTAGCTATCTTGTTTTAATAAAGAAAAATTACAAGAAGACTGCCATGTGAATATAAAATGGAATTAAAATAAAATATCCTTAAATTTTCTAAAATTTTGAAAAACTAAGAAAAGCCATCCAAAAATTAGTTTCAGCATTTTTCAACCTTCAGATGCAGTCGGATTGTTCTCAGAATACTAAAGAGTGTTTAAAAATATAATTATTAAGTGAAATAGTAAGTAATTCCTATATTTATTATAATATCGTTTTTCCATTTTTCCATTATTCTATCATATTTTCTATCAATTTAGGCTTTAAATTTATTTCCAATGTTTGATTTATTAATGTGTACTAGGTAAATCGCAAGGTACTTGATGTTGAAAAATTTTATGACGATTGAAAGGTGGAATGAAAGAACAATGTTTAATTGATATTTGATGCAAGGACAAAGATGAACATGTGTTCAATCAGGCTTTTAATTGGTTTCAGTTTAGGGAATATAACCAAATAAGTTACCAGAAGATTTTCCATTTTCAGTTTATGTTTTTTTTTTTTTTTTCTCAAAAATTTTTACAGGGATAATTAACATCCACTTAATTTATCATTTTTAAAATTCTTTAGTTCGAGATCATTTGTATGTGTTAAGAACTAAATTTTTCCAGTTTGCATCAATTGTTTCTAAAAATACAAACCAAATACACTGATAAAGTCCTAGGCAATGTTACCCAGAGCACCAGTGCAATGATGCATGCAATTGTAAGGCACACACTCTGCAACATCATACAAAAGGATAAAGTTAAAAAAAGCACTTATGACACGACAAGTCCTCATCAAATGCAATATAAGGTTAAAGGTGTTCAAATGGCTACTGGAGCTCATAAGGACTGACAGAGTTAATCCTAGAGATGTTACAATCATAACTCATGCGATTGAGACAAGCGTTCGATGAGGCATATGGCTCTCAATTAAGCAGGATGCCATAAATTACATGTAGCCAACCAAAATAATAGGGAACAAAGCTTCCTCTAGCTTTTTTATTATTATAATAAGCTACTAGATGTATAGGAAGCTTGAAAGTTGATCCATCCATACAAGCTCATTTCTAGACAACCTTAGCGGGTAATTGGAAATAAATTCAAGAAATGCTTGGCCTGAAATCGCCAGAACAGCATTAAAAAGCTGCAAAAATATGCAACCTTTTTCAAGCGCATCAGAAATTTTTTGTGCTTTTTACAAAACTCAACAAATTCTGTCATGAAACTCTAGGTACAGCTCAATATTTCACAACTTGTTATGATGTTTCCCCAAATCTTAGCTGCAGAGTATCTACCAAATGAAGTCTAACAAAACTACTAAAATATATCAAAGGGTCACCAGAATTTGAAAGTTAAGATAAAGAACTCCATATTAAAACCCTGCTTAAAAACTAAAGAATAACGCAAGAAAATAGAACATATCACTACTGGAGAAAATTTGCATTGAAAATTATTTCTTTCATGAAATGATTTATTCAAAAATGGCATTCAGGAACCATATGATTTTATAGTAATGTGAAGCAGCAAAATCTTCATCAAGTCAATGGATGGATTAAACAAGTACATAGAAAGGATATAATATTCAGAATCATAGTGACAATCGAGTATTTCTTTCACATATTTAAAGTGGAAACGTGCCCAGCCGGAATTCAAAGTTTCCAAATTAGGCTACTTCATAAACATTATTTGTGCATTTAATGCACATGAATTTTTAAACTATGAAATTACAATCATATAACAAGATTATTTTAGAAACTGCCTGTTTACCTCATACAGTATTCAGACCTGTTGCTTTTATATCTGGGTATTAGGAGATTTTGTCAAATGTGCACATATTAGACAAATCATGAAACTATACCAAATTCAAAATCATGGACAGCATAACAAGCCGGCCCATGCCCAAATAAAAGCCAAAGTCCATAGAGTACAGCACTGGGGTCAACACAAAGGTAGCTCACGAACAACAATCAACAAAATATCTATTGGGGTTATCCCACATTGGTTGTGGAAGGGGATTGTGGTCAGTTACTAAGTGTGAGGGAAAGCCTCACCTCATGAGCTAGCTTTTGGGGTTTAGAAGGCCCTGGACTGCCCAACACTGGTATCAAAGTCATGATTCAACATCCTTCCTGGGATGTTAGGCATGTGATGTCGCTAATTTGGTGCCCGATGTGTGAGGGGGAAATTGTTGGGATTATCCCACATCGGTTGTGGAAGAGGTTGGTAGTCAGCTATTAAGTGTGAGGGAAAGTCTCACCCTATGAGCTAGCTTTTGGGGTTGAGAAGGCCTTGGACCACCTACCAGGCCTAAGAAATACAAATGTTTCCATTGTCACAAGAAAGGACATCTACGAAAGGATTGTCCAGAGCGCAAAGTCAAAGAGAAGGAGAAGATTTCCGAATCTAGAAATGCGACTGTAGCAAATGGCTATGATAGTGCGGATGTTCTTACAGTCTCAGAACATGACTCAAGCGACGAATGGATTCTTGATTCTGGGTGTTCATATCACATGTATCCCAATAAGGATTGGCTCTCTACCTACCAATCCTTAGATGGGGACAAGGTGCTACTAGGCAATAATGCGGCTTGCAAAGTTGTCGGTATTGGTATAGATGTTTGACGGGATCATAAGAACATTAACAGATGTCGGGCATGTTCCAGAATTGAAGAAGAACTTGATCTCTTTGGGTACGCTTGACTCAAAAGATATAGCTACAAAGGTGAAAGTGGAGCTATAAGAATTTCTAAAGGCGCACTTATTGTGATCAGAGGGAAGAAATTCAACAACCTTTACACGCTACAAGGAAGCACAGTTACAGGAACTGCTGCTGTATCATCAAGTTCAGAATCTAATGTCACCAAATTATGGCATATGCGGTTGGGGCATATCAATGAGAGGGGTTTAGCTGAGTTGAGCAAGCAGAGACTACTTTGTGGACAACAAGTTGGAAAGTTAGATTCCTGCGAGCACTGCGTATTTGGAAAGCAGTGTCAGGTAAAGTTCAACATTGTTGTTCATTGGACAAAGGGCACTTTGAATTATATCCATTCGGATTTATGGGGTCCTTCTCGAGCTCCTTCTCATGGTGGTGGCAGGTATATGTTAACTTTCATTGATGATTATTCAAGGAAAGTTTGGATTTTTATTTTGAAGCAAAAAGATGAAGTCTTTGTCAAGTTCAAACAGTCAAAAGCTTTGATCAAAAAGCAGACTGGAAAGCAGATCAAGCGGCTAATTTGTGAGCATGATGGTGGCTCTCAAGTTCAAACAGTCAAAAGCTTTGATCGAAAGCAGACTGGAAAGCAGATCAAGTGACTAATTTGTGAGCATGATGGTGGCTCCCCATCATTTTTCATTTGCCTTAAATTATGATTGTGTCTTTCCCCAATCACGGTGCATTATCTTCCACCCACTCATTTGTTTGCATGCATTGATTGCCATACTTGGAATCATGAAGATAATGGGATAAAAATTACAGGAGCAATTGTCACTTCATACTTGGAATCATGAAGATAATGGGATAAAAATTACAGGAGCAATTGTCACTTACTCACTCAAAATACCAAAACCCCTTTTACACCCCTTTTATCACTCTTAATGAGAATACTACAAAGGAGCTTAAACAAGAAGATGATTTTTTTCTTCTTCGGATGCCTTTTTATTAAAAGAATGCAGAGTGGCCTTCACTGCCACACACTCACGCACGGCACTGCCAGCCCATCGTTTCCTACTGCATGTGTGTGCATCCCATGCCTGCTCCATCATCACATACACTCACACACAGCACTGCCACACACTCACGCACAACACTGTCAGCCCATTCTTTCCTGCTGCATGTGTGTGCGTCCCATGCTTGCTCCATCATCCCATTCATAACATATATATATATATATATATATATCTGCATGGAAGAAGCTGTGTGAAGCCTCCATACTTTTCCTTTTAATAATAAAAGGAAAAAAACTCATGTGGCAGACAACTCTTTTAATGCTCCATCCAATTGTTGTCTCATTATCTTCATGATTCCAAGTATGGCAATCAATGCATGCAAACAAATGAGTGAGTGGAAGATAATGCACCAATGAGTGGGAAAAGACACAATCATAATTTAAACCAAATAAAAAATGATGGGGAGTCGCCATCATGCTCACAAATCTCCACTTTTGGCTTCAATTATTCATAACTTCATTTCTGTTGAACCTTTAGATCTGCTTTCCGATACTCCTTTCTTCAACTCTTTCGAGTTTAATGTCACTTTGACCTCTTTCGTGGTAAGAGATTCGCGACTGTACATCAATGTGTCGATAAAGTGTTCGTAAAAATTTGGCAGGGAACACAACAAAATAATTGTTTGGTCTTCGTCTTCAATTTTAACATCTATATTCTTTAGATCAAGAATAGTTTTGTTAAAATCATCTAGGTGCTCTTTTATGGGCTTTCCTCCATGCATTTGAAGAGCATACAACTTTTTCTTCAAATACAGTCGATTTGTGAGTGACTTCGTCATGAACAAACTTTCCAATTTCAATCATAGCTTAGCAGCTGAAGTTTCTTTGGACACATCTCGCAAAACTTTGTTGCTCTCCTCTGTGTCCCCCTCATTTATTTTGAACTCTAATCAAGTCCAAGCAATGCCTGAACTTGCTAACCGGAACTAACTTGGTTAACATATCTGTCAAATTATCTACTATAGAGATCTTTACAACTTTAACAATTCCTTGTGTGACAATATCTTTGATAAAGTGCATCCTGACATCAATATGTTTGGTTCTTTCATGAAACATTGGATTCCTCGTCAAATGTGAAGAAATTTAATGGAGAAAATTATTTTAGTCTATGGCGGGTCAAGATGCAGGTTCTACTTGTTCATCAAGGTTTGGCAAAAAGCCTTGAAAGGAAGAGAAGCGTTGCCAGAGACTCTGAAAGAAGGCGAAAAAGATGAGATCATTGAGAAAGCACACAGTGCCATCTTACTGTACTTGGGAGACGAAGTTCTGGAAGAAGTGTTCAAAGAAACTTCAGCTGCTAAGCAATGGCTGAAATTGGAAAGTTTGTTCATGACGAAGTCACTCACAAATCAACTATATTTGAAAAAAAAAGTTGTATACTCTTCAAATGCATGGAGGAAAACCAATAAAAGAGCACCTACATGATTTTAACAAAACTATTCTTGATCTAAAGAATATAAATGTTAAAATCGAAGACAAAGACCAAGAAATTATTCTATTGTGTTCCCTGCCAAATTCTTACGAACACTTCATTGACACCATGATGTACGGTCTCGAATCTCTTACCATGGAAGAGGTCAAAGTGACATTAAACTCAAAAGAGTTGAAGAAAAGAGTATCAGAAAGCAGATCAGAAGGTTCAGCAAAAATGAAGTTATGAATAATTGAAGCCAAAGGTGGAGATTTGTGAGCATGATGGTGACTCTCCACCATTTTTTATTTGGCTTAAATTATGATTGTGTCTTTTCCCACTCACCGGGGCATTATCTTCCACCCACTCATTTGTTCGCATGCATTAATTGTCATACTTGGAATCATGAAGATAATGGGACAAAAATTGGATAGAGCATTAAAAGAGTTATCTGCCACATGAGTTTTTTTTCTTTTATTATTAAAAGGAAAAGTACGGAGGCCTCACACAACTTCTTATATATATATATATATATATATATATATATGTTAGGCATGGGATGATGGAGCAAGCATGGGACACACAAACATGCAGCAAGAAAAAATGGGCCGACATTGTTGTGCATGAGTGTGTGACAATGTTGTGCGTGAGTGTATGGCAGTGTATGGGATGATGGAGCACGCATGGGATGCACGCACATGCAGCAGGAAAAGATGGGCTGGAAGTGTTGTGCGTGAGTGTGTGGCAGTGAAGGCCACTCTACATTCTCTCAATAAAAAGGCATCCGAAGAAGAAGAAAATCATCTTCTTGTTTAAGCTCCTTTGTAGTATTCTCTCGGAGAGTGATAAAAATGGTGCAAAAGAGGTTTTGGTATTTTGAGTAAGTGACAAATGCTCCTATAATTTTTCAATTCCATAGTGAATCATTCTCACTGCTCTCCTCTCGTGGACGTAGGCAATTTGCCGAACCACGTTAAATCTTTGTATCACTTTCTTGTCTTTATTTTTCTCGCACAATTTATTTCTCCTTCTCGGCATTTTATTTTCAACAAATTGGTACTTGTTAGCACCAAAGGAGTCCATGGGTGGGCTTGATACACATGGGTGAGCACCAACCTAACATAAAAGCTTAAGCCTATTGGGTCTTAGGTCCAATCATATATATAAGCACCCATTATCCACTCAAATTTTTCAATGTAGAACAAACTCACAAGTGGAATTCTCAACAATCTTCTCCTCACTTGTGAGTTCCAACTACTTCCCTTTGAACGGAAACCGTCACCCTCATAGGAGTAAGCCCAATTCCCCAACAGTTACTCAAGTGAGCCTTACCACTGGTGCCTTACGTGCCTCGGATTCCATTCCACGGGCCTCTGAACCAATCTTACCTCCCACGTCTTAACCCTATTCAGATCCATACCAGACCTAAATGATCCTTATTGACCTCGGTCACACACTTGATCCTCCAACTGTTAGCACGTCAGGTCCTTTGCGGGATTGGATTTTTTTTATAGTTGAAATGTCATAAAGCGCGAACCAAGATCCATGATACGAAAACAAAAATCAGAATGAGGAAGAATCACTCAGAGTTGTGAACCGTCGGCTCTGATACCACTTGTTAGCACCGGAGAAATCCATGGGTGGGCTTGATACACATGGGTAAGCACTAACCTGACCCAAAAGCTTAAGCATATTGGGTTTTGGACCCAACCATGTATATAAGCACTCATCATCCATTCAAATCTTTCAATATGGGACAAACTCACAAATAGAATTCTCAACAATATCAATTGGAATAAGAATGTGGGTACCCACATCTATCAATAAACATACATATATAATCACATAGAACTGCTTCGAGCTAAAAATCACCAACCCATTTTTAAAAGATAAAAAAATAAAGGAAAAAAAAAAAGGACAGCGCGGCTGAGCTCCTAACATCCAATCCAACTTGTAAGTTGTAACTTCTCGTAAATTTTTTTTAACTTAATTACAAATGCAGAGGTTCGCATATCCAAAAATATTGGTCAACAACTAAAACTTTAATAACTAAAAGCAAAGCCATTTGGGTCAATGGAATGCGATATGTCACTAGCATATCAATTAAACATCTTGGCAGAGATTCAATCTTTGAAACCAGGATGAGCGAGAAACAGTGCACATTAAGAAATATGCAAAAATTCCAAAACCCTAAATTTAAAATGGGTAGAGAGGAGAGGTTACCTGTAAAGAGTAGGGTTGGAAGGATCTTGCTTGATAGCCTGGGTGTATAGTGCAGCTGCTTTGAGGTAGTTCCCGGCTTTGAAGAACTCATTGCCCTTGTCTTTCAGAGACCCCATTCCACCGCCTGGTCCTGCCTGAGCCGATGCCGATGCCGATTCCGATTCCGCCATTTTCTAGGGTTTCTGAGAGATCTTATGCTTGCACAATACTTGTGTAGTCTGCACTCTGCTTCTCTTCAAGGAGAGTCCAGCCCGTCAGTTCCTTTCAGCCGCCCAAGAAATGCCCTCTAGTGGTTTAAAT
This sequence comes from Malania oleifera, assembly GCF_029873635.1. NCBI lineage: Eukaryota > Viridiplantae > Streptophyta > Magnoliopsida > Santalales > Ximeniaceae > Malania > Malania oleifera. The sequence continues at coordinate 10,053,175 of NC_080419.1, forward strand.
CAATACCGTACCATTAAATCCCCCTAACAACGATGGATGACGATCCTTAATCTCCCTGGGAGTTCTTCTTTACTTCATATAATTTTACTCAAAACAATATATGTATATATATGGAGCTTTTTATGAAATTATTAAGAATATATATATATATATATAAATATATATGGATGGGAAAAATTTTACCAAAATAAACTCAACCGTCGGTTAGTTATTTAAAAAAATAAAAAATAAAATAAATAAAACACATAACTGACTTGTCGGTTCTGTGCTGACTAGACGCGAGACTAACACCTTGCCAGTCTACGCATAGAAAACAAAAAAACAAAAAAATTGGCATAACCGACCATTTTTTTTTTATCAACATGATTCGACCCGAAGTGGGGTATCGGGAAATCTGTCCATCAAAACATATCCATGCAACAGAATACACAAAGTGTTTGAGTTTCATATACAATACCGAAGTGCTATAAGCTCCACACACACACACACACACACACATATATACATCTCCATAAATCCATAAAATACTTTAGGGCTATACAAAACATATCCCCAACTCTAAAACACTTACCCTGAATACTAAGGTATTATATCTCCACTATCTCGGAGGTCGCTCCACTTACATGTCCTGATTTCCTGAAATGTTTAAATTATGGGTGAGATACCTCTCAGTAAGATGGAATAAATTATTAATAGTGTGTGACAACATAAGTTTTAATATATATATATATATATATATATATATATCATAACACATTCATTTAAATAATTATATCAATTGGGAAAAACATATAGATTTGTACTCATAATCATATATATATATATATAAACACAATTTCATAAGCTTTCATTTCTTATAATCATATTCTAATTCATGAGTATCCACCAGTACATGACACAACGCGTCTATAACTCATGACTGTTCATTTTTTTTTCATTTAACTTGTAATGCTCTAAATCCAAAATTGGGGTCTGGAGTGTCATTTTAAAAAAATAAATCTCTGATACCAAATAATTATACAACGGAATACCTCAATATTTATATACCAGAGTACTAAAAACCATCATTTATTATAATAAATATCTCAATATAACAATAGGGTTCTAAACTCATCAAAACATAAATAAAATATCAACAATATCTCTAAAATCAATTTAGTACATCCTTAGGAATTTTAAGATAAATTAGAATAACAAAATTAACATTTATTCTAAATTTCATTACCTAGTCCCACTCACACTTCCACTACACTACTTTGATTCCTATCTCTCTCTACACTGCATCTGAAAAATATTTGATAATGATGGGGTCAGACACTTCTCAGTAAGTGTAGAGACTCGGAAATATAATAAATAAAAGAAAATAGGAAAAGTGGAATTTTGGCCGAAAGAGGAGAAAATCGACGATGCTTTTCTGAAAGGGGTAGAAAACTGGAGACGGTTTGGGGTTTCGACCGCAGGTCAGTAAAGGGTAAATGGTAAATTTTGGGTCGGTTAATAGAAAACCGGCGACGATTTTCTAAGAATAAGATAAAACTAGCAACGATTTTTGGTTGCAGTGCTAAATTTATAAAGGAACCCGAGAGTCATTTGAAAAACATTAAATTAAAAACTCTCTCTCTCACTCTCAAGAAACCTTACGAACCCTTTTTCAAACTCCTTCGATTTCGGCTCCATTAAAGCCTGGATTGATGATCAGGAACCACCACGGGGTTCCTGGGAAGATTCTTTACAACCTAAGCGGAGCGAAATTTCAGTTTGGGATTCCGAGGCACCATCCCAAAACTGAGGAAAGGGTATTATTTGAGTGTTTATGGTTTATTTATCTGAGTTGTTGGACGTATAGGCTTGGAAATGTGAATATGAATATATTTTTAGAGTTGAACTAAGGAATTGGAATTTGTGAAATACATATTTATGGTATAAATGATACAGACATGAGTTAGAATTTCGGCGAGTATTTTTCCAAAAAATAAGATAAAGATAGTAATACTTGTCTAGTTGACATTCTATAGATAAACTGAAATATGCAGGTTTTGGAAAATATGAATATGATAATTATTTTGGAAACTCAGTGGATTGGCTAGGGAAAATTCATGTATATAATTTCAGGATGTTAAAATTATGAACACAGTAAGCATGAAATAGGAAATAATAAATAGTTCTCAAATAGTCAGGTAAGGGAAATATGTTATGCCAATTTAATTAGAAGTTTTATCAGTAAAGCGTAGTATTTGATTATGAGTTACAGAGTATGATTTTGAACAGATCAGAGCATGAAAATTATACAGTATTACAGATTATATTTAATGAGTGTTAATCAACTGTGTGGCATGAGTAGTGCTGGAATATTACAGAATTTTATACAGATTTACAGAATTATAATCATATAGTTTTCACAGAATTAAGATATACAATTTTATTTATAGAGCTATGGCTATACAGTATTTTACAAAATTATAGCTTACACATTTATACAGAATTATGACATACAGTTTGTACAGTATCATGAAATTTAGATTACGAGATTATGAGTGTACAGTTTTTTACAGAACCATGATTATATAGAGTTTTATAGAACCATGATATACAAAGAATAAAACCATGACATACAAAATCACAGGTGATACAGATATATAGTTATTATAGCGTCATGGTCAATATAAAGAATTACAGCATCATGGTAAATACAATTGATATAGAATCATGGTAAAACAAATAGATATTATATAGAAATAGTATTATATAGTATCAGACCCTGATGGAACAAAGCAGTTTACAGAGCACGGTACCGTAGTTATACAGTATTGACAGTGCAACCATACGTCTCAGATAGAGTATGGTATTGAATGTCGATTGTGCACCAGTAGGGTAGAGGGCTCCCTAGCGTCCGGACCAGGTGGAGTGAGTCTTTCGTGCTATAGATATATACATAAATACAGTTAGACTAGCACTGGTAGGCCAACCAGTGCTTAGTCCCGCCTACGGGCTACACAACCCTCTCGTGAGAGGTGAAATCATGACATACAACCATCCAAGAAAGTTTTCAAAATTTTATATATATATATATATATATATATATATATATACAGTATACACAAAAAACATAGATTATATAGTATAGATAGAAGTATGTTTGACTAATTAACTCAGAATTACTGTATTTTAAATGATATAGATATGGGTTAAAGTACAAATACTCTTACATAATATCTCATTTATAGTTTTAATAAAAGATTATGTTTTGCATATAACCACACACTGGTATGACATGTTTCTCCGTACTAAGAGGTGTCTCACCCCAGCATTATGAACATTTCAGATAACCCAGAGAAATGTGTAGGGTCGGCTTAGAGATAGAGGAGGCGGCTGAGTCGGTATAGTTTTGGGGTGAGTCTCGGGCTGAGTAGTAGAGCCCTTAGTATTTTGGAATTTTCGGGAAATGATATACATGTGTGTATATATTTATAAGTGAATTAGTAGTACCCTGGTATTGTGTATTTTGGGATATGGTTTGGATATTTATGTTTTTCTGCTGCATAGGTAATATACATGGAATGCGGCAAAACATATCCATAGCTCGGCCCATACGCCTGTAAATCATACACATAGCACGGCCCGTACACCGGCAAACATATAAAAATCTTGGCTCATACGCCGGTTTTCCATTATAAAAATTCATATCTTTATCATATTCTCAGAAAACAGTATTTCATAATAATTTCTACTCATGCCACACGAAACAAGTTTTCGTATATTTAACATACCATCATTTTCAACAATATTTCCTAAATATAGAACATATATAAATATATTTATTTTCCTGAAATCAAATGTTGTAATAACATACATATATTTCCATAAAATAACTAGGTTAGTTTATCTCCTTACCTGAGTCCTGAAAAGCCCCTAAAACAAACAGCCCCACACACGCAGGGTTCCTCGTTTAATACCCTGAAAATGACATTTCCTAGAACTAAAGTTCAGTATTACTACGCGTACAACGCTTTCTACAACAGACAATTAGGCAAATACTGAGTAGAAAGCCTTACCCTGGATTTGGGATAGTTTCCAACTCAGTCCCACCGACGATCCGCTCTAGCAGACTTGCAGAAAACTTTCCCAGGAGTGTCGTGGTGGCCTCATATTGATCCGGCTACTAATGGGGCTGAAATCGAAGAGAGAGAAGGGAGAGACCATAGAGAGAGAGAAAATAGGGTTTCGGTGAATTTCCTGCGCAAGAAAATGATTTTAGCACTATTTATACTGCAGGACTCATCGACGAGCCATGTCACCTCGCCGACAAGTCCTATAGAAAGTTCATCAATGAACCTGAACCCTCATCAATGAATTTCAAACTTCCAAAAATCCTCTCTCAGTATCTTCTCGTCGACGAAATGGAACTTGATTGACGAGATCCTGAAGAACCCTCGTTGATGAAACCCCTGTGTTCGTCGATGAGGCTTGGAAAATTTCTTTGGATTATCCCATCCAAAATGCAACATCATCGAAGTTGGCTACCTCCTATTGTTCCTGTTTCCATTTCCCTTTCTTTTTATTATTTAAATACCATTATTCTTTGGGCCGTTACATATGCGGCCCGTAGGCGGGACCTAACTGTGGTTAGCCTACTAGGTTAGATCAAAACTAAACGCGTCTATAGTACGATTAGCCTACCCAATCCTGGTCTAGACCCCAAGGGGTAACTCTACTCTTTTGAGGCCCAATCGACTATCTCGCCACACTCTATACAAGACGTGTGGTTGCACCAACACATATTCTAGCAATGGTACCGTGCTCTCCATATATCTCTAGTCCATCAAGGTTCTCATTTCCACATTTCTATATTCATATTTCATCATGTTTGTATATCTCATCATATATGTATAATTATCATCATATCTGTTTATATCTCATTTCATGTCAATATATATCTCATTTCATCATTTTTGCATAAAACATTACTGTGTATATCACATATCATCATTTCTATATAAACACATATGTGTATATCACGCATCATCATTTCAGTATAAAACATATCTATGATTTTCATATAATAATTTCTATATAAAACATATATGTGTATAAAATATATCAGTATATTTCATATTATCATATCTGTATAAAAAAAATATTCGTTTAACTCATAACTTCATTGATGTATAAAATCATAATTGTGTTTCTTATACATCATTTCTTAGTGCAAATCATATATTTCAATATTAATCACATTTCCAAAATAAAACTATTATTTCATATTTCTCATGCTATACAATTTTGGACTGACAATCATAATATAATAATCACAGGGAAAATATCCATATCATAATTTTCCAAAACCGTATACAATATTTTCAATTTTCAAATACATTAGGTCAACTAGTTAATTTCTCAAAAATATATGTTATAATTTATTCCTCTTACCTGCTTACTAGGAGGGTGCTTGCTAAGATCTCTAAACCAATGCCCACGACATTCGGAGTTCAAAACCCTGAAATCATATTTTCCCAATTTAATTAGCTCAACCCTAGATTTATAATTATCTTAATATTCCTAGGCTCACACACTCCCATTAATCGGTTAAATTCTAAAAAACGCGGGTTCGATCCACTTCCCATATTTAAATTTAATTTCTAACATATTAAAAACACTAATATGATCAAATCCCCGCGGTTTAATCTAATTCCAAAATATCCCAAAAAATATAATTTAATCAATTCCCTGTAGTTTAACTTAATTCCAAAATATTCCCAAAAAAGATTTTATTTAATCAAATCCCTACAGTTTAACTCAATCCTAGGAATATTTCCAAAAATCTAATTTAATCCAATCCATTAGTTTAATTTAATCATAAGAATATTTCCAAAAATCTAATATAATCAAATACTATAATTTAATAATTAAATACTAAAATTTAATTGGTTAATTTTTTTTTTGAAACAACAGACATAATTTGTATTCCTGACTTTAGCCTTGGAGTGGTGCCTAAGATCTCCAAATCAAAAATCTGCTACGATTAAAATGACGGGGATCGAAGTCGGGACTATGTGGTGGTGTCTGATTGTCGATTTGGCCGAAAATTTGGGAGAAGTTGAGGAGAGAGAGTGAGAAGGCGTGAGGAGAGAGAGAGAAAGTATTCGAATGGGAGGTGGGGGTCTCTTTCAATTTTCAATTGAAATTTTTTGATTTAGGATACTTCAACTACTTACATATATATATATATATATATATGTAACATTATTTATTTAATTAATTCAATTTAATAATATTTAATTAATAAATAATATATTTTTTTATTTTTATCTTTATTTTAACACTTCCATGCATACTATTTTTGGGATCGTTACAGTCCGGGATAAGTCAAAGGTCCCCCATGATTGTGCAATATGGTGTTTTAGCAAGCAACAAAGTGAACTGTTAGTTGTTAGTTGTAAAGACCCGAAAATTTAAAATGATTAAAATAATTTGGGAAAAAAATAGTAAATAAAATAACAGATAAATAAATAAATAAATAAAAGGAATGGCTTGGGAAAAATAAAAAAAATAATTAAGAAACAAATTAAATTAAATTAAGATAAATTAAATAATTAAATAATTAGTAATTAAATTAAACATTATTACATTGGATTTAAAAAAAAAAACTAAAAACTAATTGAAATAAGATATGTATATATATATATATACACACACATATATGTTGTTATATAATATATATATATATATATATGTATAAGTTAAGTATATATATATATATATTAGAAATCTCCTGAATCTTCAGAAGATCTAGAGGAGCGCCAACCCCCCCTTGAGCTTTATTTCCTGCGGCCAGCCACCATCCGTCTTTGTCTCTCTCTCTCAATTTCTCAGCGGATTTGCAGCGGATTGAGAAACTGAAGGTGTCGTTAAATTCCTAGTTCTACTGCCGACATTTCTACTGGAGCAGATTTGTCGTGGGAATGACTTAGGTACTGCTTCTGGGGAAAGATAATTTTTTCTTATTTTTTCAATTTCGCTTTAAATTTGCTGTTAAATCGACAATCAAGCACCACTACATGATCCTAGTCGCGATTGTCGTCATTTTGGCGTAGGTAAACTTCCAATTTGGGTTTTCTAGACCTCACTCCAAAACGAGAGTGAGATTTGAGAAATTTCGCAAATTGGTTATACTTGCGGGTATAACTATTAATTTGGAAATTATGGCCTTAGGAAATATATAAATAAAATTTTATTCAGGATTAATTACATGGAATTATAATTTTTGATTCAGGGTCCGGGTGAGCGCCGCAGGTATTTTTCCGGAGACCCTATCGATGTAGTTCGAGAATTCAGGTAAGGGGGAAATTTATGTATTAAATCAGGTTTTTATAAATTAAAAATGGTTATGTGTTATTTATTTATATATGTTTTTATGTGGATTTAAAAATGTCAACCATGTTAAAATATGTTTTTTGAGCCTAAGGTTGTTTTATTAGATACTTATATGCTAAATTGAATTGATGAAAGTGGTAAATATTTTTCAGAATAATTATGTAATAAATTAAAGATATTTTCTAGTTTATGAATGTTAAATATGGGTTGGCCTATTTTATAGGAATATGTATGAATTTTACTGTTAAATTGTGTGGCATGAGATTCTGTGCAAATATATGTTAAATGTATGAGATACAGGTTAAATAAGTAAAATACTATGAATAAAATATGATATGGATTACGTTGCCTGTGTATGTTAAATGCAACCATGTAAATGTAAGACAGTTGAAAGACAGTCATGTTAGCAGATTCTAGTACATTTCTATGTGGACTAACTGATGATGGCTAAAGACCAGCTGTAGTACGAAGGAATGAAATGAAAATGTTATGCAATGAAATGACAATGCAATGAAATGAAATGTGAAACATGAATGATACAAATGAGAAAGAGTCACTTAAAATGAAATGTAATGTAATGTTAAGTTATGAATATGAACAGATGGATATGATTGAATAATGATAGAAAGAATGACGTGTTATGATATTAGAAGTATGTATGTACGTAGAACATGTTACGATTGGGCCAGGCGTAACTTTCGCCTAAGGGCTTGCTGAGTAAGGCGAGTGCACTAGTAGTTACAAATGTGGCAATAGCTGCATAACGTACTAAGGCAGAGAGAACCTACTTGTATGAGCGGGTATATTTCCCTATCCTTAGGGCCTTTGCCGGTAAACTATTGTTGAATTGTGTAAGTACGAGATTAATCTAACACTTGAGGGCTTACTGAGTAAGGTGAGTGTTCTAGTATGTTTTAATTGTGACCTTAGGGTTACCTAAGTATCAGAACAAAGGGGTGTTACTTGTATGGGCGGGTAATCACCCTTATCCTTGGATAATCTCGTAGGTTAAATATTTGCATGTGATTCTTTAGGTTCAGAAAACGATTTCAATGTTGTATGATGATTTGCAAATGAAATAAAAATGATATCTTTTTACCTCATGCTACCCACACGCTGTTTTAATATGTATGTTTATTCCCTTACTGAGATGTGTCTCACCCGAATATGATTATTTCTTTTTCAGGACATCCTTGAGGTTGGGCTTAGAGAGCTCGAGGGTTTTTAGCCTTTTGAGGATTGTATAAAGAGAAAGGGTATATTTTCGATATACTTTGGGGAATGTAATATTTATGTTTTACATCGTTATGTTTTAAGTCTGTTGAGAACGAAATGGTTGTGAACATATTGAAATGTTTTGAGATTTGTGTATTTGTGGAAATGCAGGTGTTAGGTGGATATTGTGAAATTTGGATAGGGTCAGTAAACCCTGGTATTACGAAATTATGGTATTATAGGATTATGTTGTATGAAGATTTTGGTTATGTTTTCTGCTGCGTATATGTTGACATATGGATTATCAGGGATTTTATCAGGTATAACGTACCGAACTCGGGTTTAAGGGTTTGGGGCGTTACATTAGTTTTGTTGAAGACTATGCAGTGGGCTTTGGTGATATAAGGCTTGCAACAGTGTTTGTGTTTACTATTGTGAGAAGGTCTTGTTGGAAACTTAAGGTGAAGTCTTCGGGAGTTGCATATACAACTGTATCGAGGTTGATGGCAGAAGTTGAAGCTACCATCGGTAAGTTCAAGCGATGTTGTTTAGACTTGATATTTGTCTCCAGTTGTTAGACGGGATACAGTCCCAACCTAACATCCCAAGTTCAAGAAGGAGCAGGAGGTTCATGTTTTCGGTTTCTCCTAAGGGGCGTATGTTTGCCAAGGTGGAGTTTGTTATAAATTATGTCTCACATACTAAGGGAAAGCATAAAAGAAATCAAGGTGCAGCAAATCAAAGGAAAACCATCAGCGGTTTAGCTGAATTTCAAAGAGTTTGCTCTCGGTATTAGAAACTGTCGATGGTTTGGCTCTGTGACGACCCGAAAATTCTACTATACACACACACACACACACACACACACACACACATATATATATATATTACATAAAACCTTTGTTAATTCATATGTAATCTCAAGAAGGGGGTGAATTGGGTATTTAAAAATTTTTTAGATTATTTACCACTTAATCCCTATGTCTATTGAAATTAGGAATAGCTTCCCAAAAGGGGAGGGGGGTGAATTGGGTTTTAAAACTTTCTTTTAACTTCTTTTAAGAATTCTTAACTTCTTTAAACACTTAACCAATTCTTTAAGTTATTTGTTTAATTTCACCAATCACACACCAACTTAATTAAACAACCAATCAATTAAACACAAGCTTCAAACCAAACAATCAATTTACTTTCCAAGTACAAGTCAAACAACAAACAACCAAACCAAGATATAAAGTATTCAGCACTTCGGTAATATAACAACTCAAGATGGTTGTTTGTTTATATTTGCCAAATTCGAACCAAGCCCTGTAATGAATGAAAATTTATGTTTGCTGATGTAAAGCTCTGTATAGATGAATCAAATCACTCTTTCCAAATATTTAGAACTCAAATAAACTCTTGGTAAATTTATCTTTGGGATGTTAACCAAGTAACGTACTCCCGTAAGGTTTCCGCAAGATATGGTGTAACCAACGTACTCACTTTCAGTTTCCGCAACCCAAATCAAAATTAAACCTTAAGTTTGTTTGATTTCCACATATATGTAGTTTATATGATTTTCAAATTTAAACCATCCACACAATTTAAATATACTGAAAATAAAGAGTAAGGGAAAGAGAGAATGAGACGGAGATTTTTACGAGGTTCGGCTTATACCCAGCCTACGTCCTCTCCTTTAGCAAACCACCAAAGGATTCACTAGTTCAGTTTCGTTGACAGGTGAAACAAAGCCGATTACAACACTCCTTGGTTAAGGCTAGATCCCGCCTTCTCCAAACGATATTCCCTCATTCGATCACTCCTTACATAGGCTAGAGTCCGCCTCTCTAAGCAATGTCCCCTTGCTTAGCCAACGATCCAAACAACCCTTGGAACGTCAAAGAACTATAAGAAACACAAGATAAGATTTGCATACAAGTATACTCTCTTAAAGAGCAAGTTAGTACAATTTCAGCACTATATACTTTGAATGTAAAATACCAATATGAAATACAATGAAGCTCAAGTGTAGAATTCACCAATATTCTTCTTAGAAGAGGATTAGAAGTAGGAATTCAAAGGAGGAATAATTAGCACTTCAGAATTTCTCAGCAAAATAGATTTGCAATGAGTGAGCAAAAGAGCTTTTGGAAGAACAAGAGTGCTTTCAGCTTTACAAGCAGATTTTTCAATTCTTGGATGTGTTTTGATTTGCAAAACCATGTATTTAGAGGCTTTCAGACTTGTTTCTACGTTGCAAAAGTTTCCTTTAAGTGTTTCCCAAAATTATAGAAAGTTTGGAGCTCAAACGGCTATATTTTAAAATATTAGAATTTGAAAAATTTTCCCATTGAACAGTGTTTAGTTGACTGAAGTGTCGTGACCCCGTTTTAGTGTTTTAGCCATAACTTTTTATGTATAACTCCAAATTAGGTGTTCTTGGTGTCAAAAGAAATATAAGAGAAAATACTAAAACTTTCGTGTTCATAATTGTTTAAAATAATGAAGTTTTGATAGTGAAAAATACACCTGAATACGGCTATATAAAAACTGACAGCAAACAGAAAAATCCTTTTTGGTGCTTTTTATTCCAAAAATGATTCTGACCCTTTTAAAATAATTTTTGACTTTATAAAATTATTTCACAGATATTTTAAAAGGTATTTAGGTTCAAGAAGTTAACTAAGAGCTTCAAAATATTGCAAACGATATTTTAAACATTTAAAGTACTTACATGAAAACTTCTAAAACTTTTCTCATTTTAGGTTCTTGAGTCTTCATGTTTTGTTTCTTCAAGCTTCAAGCTTTCATATTCTTTGAGCTTTATCACTTTGCTTTTCTTTGGCTCTTTGGACTTTAATATGCCTTGGATTTCAACAACTCATTCATGTCTTCATATTTTTCAAGGTTTAATATATCATCTTTAAATTCATGCTTGAACTCTTTTAAGCTTCATTTGATCCTCTTGAGCACTTTGACCTTTGCTTTCTTATATATAAGCCCTGAAACATCATTACTCACACCAATACATTAAAGTTCACTTGTTTTTTAGCATCAAAACAAGATAACAAGGTTTTAAGCCTTGTAAGGCCAACATCTATATTTAACAAATTAATTGCAGGGGTTTGAGGCTGATTTAAATTATTATATCAATAAATTATTTTTACCAAATTAAGTGCGTGTGGGTTTATTCAACATACACACATGCATGATATATAATGAAATGCATTGCGGAAAATAAAAGGAGTAAAGGAAGAGAGAAGACACATATAGTTTTTACGAGATTCAGCCAACCCGGCCTATGTCCTCGCCTTGAGCAACCCACTCTAGGATTCCACTAAATCCCATCCCTGCTCCTTTAACCGAGACGGAGCTTCCCTTACATCTGCTGCTTACAAGAGGCACAAGTTCCTCCTCACTCGGTTCACAACCCGAACTGTGATTACAATATATAGTTTCAAATCTGCAAAACAACTCAATATTCGCTTCTAACAAAGCTAGTGAGTACAATTGAAACCTAACACATATCCATATGATGAAACTTGAAACTCGGTATATATGTAACTATATAATCGTTATATGAATTATATGTTTTAACACAAATTACCTTTTATCAAATCTCCCAAGTAATGATATAAGTAAAAGCTTTGGAGAAATTAGGGTTCTAGTTCAACTTACTAAATGCACGAATATCAAATGTGAACTTATCAAAAGATTTGTCTTGAATATTATAACGATCAAAATCAATAAGTTTTGTTCCAAATATTCAACCACAATATGATCTTTGTAATATGCAAATATATATATATATATATATATGATTTCCAAAGATCAAAAACCTTATATAATATTTTTCAGAAAATGTCCCTTAACGATATATATAGTTATGAACACTAAGGATATTTAATCAAATGGTTTTGTAATATTGAAAATATTGAGTCTTTAACTGAATACACACTTGAATCAAAACCATTTAACCAATGGCGAAAATTTTTCTAAAATAGTGATCTTGTTACAAACAATATAATATAAGCACACTCAAGATCAACCTTTCAACAAATATTCAATAATGGATTTTGAGATGAAAAGCTCTTTGAAAAAATAAATATCAACAAGCAAATCAGTTTAGATGAAAAACTCTATGAGAATAAATATTAACGAGCAGATTGATTTACCAAACCTCAATACTAAAATGAAAGCACAGCGATTGCTAGATTGCCTTTTGAAGATCAAGATAGTCTTAACTCAGATTTGACGTATAAACTTTGAAATCCTAAGCAAAAACTTCAGTAGTGTGTTCAAAGTTCTCTCAAGTTGTGCTAAACGTATAATAAGCTCAATCGTATGCCAAAGGTTCGTTCTCTTTTCACTTCTTGGAGGCACAAGGGTTTAGATATTGAATATATAGGTAACCTTGCCCTTAGGATAATTTCTAACCGTTGGATCAACTTGATGAAGAAATAACTCGCGTGTTCTCTCATTAAAAAATCAAATTTTTAATCTTCCCATAAGTTCAAACGACTGAGGGTTAGAGCTCAGACGACTGCAGTTCCTTGAAGTTTCGAAAAATAGAACCTGGACATAGGGTCAGATGATTGAAGTTGGGGTTTAGTCTTCTGAAGTTGCGGGTTCAGACGACTGAAGTCAGGGTTCAGTCTTCTGATGTGCTTCTCCTTGTTTCTGTGTTTCTCCAATAATTCTTCAGGCGACTGAACTTAATCTTTGGTCTTTTGAAGAAATTTTTCAGATGACTGAGCTTAACTTTGGTTTTCTGAAGTTGACACTTCAAACGACTGAACAGAAAGTTCAATCTTCTAAATAGTGCATTTTCTGGATTTTCTTTTTAGTTTTAAAAATCTGTTTTGCTCTCTTTCTTTGCTCTTTCACAAAATATTTTACGGGGTTTCAAAAACAACCTCTAAGTCCATAAATATCCCCTAAAGATGGTCATGAGATGCATGAGTCATAAGATCAGTTTAGGGTATATTTTGAGCTTCAAATTAAATCATATGAAATATGTAAATACATTCAGTTTTAAATACCCATTCACATGACGATCTTGAACTTGCCGCTTGCATCTTCATTCTTCAACTCTTTTAGTTTCATGGATTTTGCCAAGATGTATATACTTTAGTCTTCATGGCTTCCATGACTTTCTAGCCTCCCGTGTATTCTAAATATTGTTCATGTTCACAATCTCAATGTACAAATCAAATATTAAGTGATTTGTCATTATCAAAATAGGATTGGACTCATAGAGTCAACAACCCTGATTCCATATATATACCACCCGCCCCCCATGCGGGTAACCGGATACAACAGTCCATAAGTTATATTACAACACAGTGGAAACATAATATACATACATCCCATATACAATACCAAAGTACTACCATCCCCAGAATACATACACAAATCCCAAAACATAATACATCAATAATCCATTCCCAAAAACACAGAATACATCCTTACAAACCTTGGGGTCACACTAGAACTCACCCTAGGCAACACAGTCTATCCCTTCCCTGGAGCGCTCAAGCCTGGTTTCCCGGATTCTCTAAAATGTTGGAATTTATAGAGGTGAGACACCTCTTAGTAAGGGAATAAATTATTATCAGTGTGTGACAAATAAGTTTTTAGGTTTTAGAAACACATTCATTAAATAATTAAATTTAACTAAGAAATCATAATAACAGTGCTCATATCCATATACATATATATACATTTGCAACCATATATTTTTCTCAAAAATATGTACTTACTCAATACATTTCCTAGGTTCGAAACCCAATATGTTTGTAAACGTAGATTTATCATGTCTGTGATGAGAAACCATCCTGAAGACAAACATACATCACCGTCATGTAATCACCCCATATGATCGGGTTGTGTGGATCGAAGGCGGGACTTAAACCATGGCAGACCTACCAAGTTAAGTCAAAACAATTCTCATATGTAGTTCAATTGGCCCACCGTAGCCTGGTCCGGACCTAGGGGTGGTCAACATCTCTACGCAAGCCCAATTGACTGCCAATACCAACACTCTCCCCGAGAAGTGTGGTTGCACTGACTTATATCGTAAGAACAGTACCATGCTCTTATATACATCACTGGTCCATCAGGGTTCTCATTTCCACAATTCCACAGTATTTCATTATAACCATTATCATTTCTATCATTTCATTCCTCAGTATAAAAAATCATGTCTGTATATATATCACATTTCTCAGTATCAAATTATTATATCTGTATAAATCACATTTCTAGTATCCAAATATCATATTTGTATTTTCAATATTTCCATAGACCAGTATATATATATATATATATATATATATATATATATATATATATATAATCACATTTCATCATAAGCCAACATAAATTACATTTCTCATGCCACACAAATTTTAAATGATATTTCATAATATAATCTTTGCCCAGATAAATACATGATAATTCAACTAGTACTTTCAAATGCCTAATATGTTAGAAAACTATATAAAAAGTATTTTATATTCTCATACTTTCAATTAATTGAGTTAATTTTCAAAGTACCTAACATAATTTATTCCCCTTACCTGATTCCTGAAGATATGCCTGCAGTGATCCTAAACAATGTCTGTGGCATTCACACAAAA
Source organism: Malania oleifera (assembly GCF_029873635.1). Lineage (NCBI taxonomy): Eukaryota > Viridiplantae > Streptophyta > Magnoliopsida > Santalales > Ximeniaceae > Malania > Malania oleifera. The sequence continues at coordinate 10,068,384 of NC_080419.1, forward strand.
CCCTGTATCTATATACCCTAATTTAATCAACTCAACCCCAGAATAATAATAACCATTAAATATTTCCTAAGCCCACACACTCTCAACAACTGATTAAACTTTAAAACATCTTACTTACCTTGGTTTTGGAGTGGTGTCTGGGAAGCCTAACTGTCAAGACCCAAAATTTCTACCTTTTTTTTCCAACCTCTGATAGCATAACTTTATAACCCAGAAATACATATATGCAGCAGAATCATAAACACCAAACCGGAATACAACATCAGAGTTCTAGTACCATCAAATATACATAATTCACTTTCCAAAATATTACTACATACCTAGGTCTACCGAACATCTCTATGTACAAAAATAATTCTCACCAGTACTTACTTTCAATACACTCTCTAAACCCTGCCCTGGAGCACTAGGCTCGATCCTCTCGAGGTCCTGAAATATTGAAATGAATATCGGGGTGAGACGCCTCTCAGTAAGATGGGATAGGTTATTATCAGTGTGTGCCAAAATGAGTTTTAATATAATAAAACACATTTATTTAATCATTAATTCAATTGAGAAAATGTATAAAACTATACTTACGCATATATATACATATATATATGTATATATGTATGTATGTATTTTGATAAAACAGTCTTTTCTCAAAATATGTTTAAGTTCAGTAAAATGTCTCCATGTAAATAAAACAACATATACCCCATCAAGAACCTCCCCCGTAGGGTTTCACTGGCTAACGTCATACTTCCCCCCATGACAAGGTTGTGTAACCCGAAGGCTAGACATAATTGAGGCTGGCCACCACTAGGTTAAGTCAACTTTAATATATGTCTATAGTATGATTGGCCTACAACAACTGGTCTAGACCTAAGGCGGTCAACATCTCTACGCAGACCTAATCAATTGTCAATCACCTACACTACCATCCCAGGTCAGTGTGGTTGCACTCACTCCTTTAATATTGTAGCTACAGTACCGTGCTCTTCACATCAATCGTCCACCAGAGTTCTTAATTCATATATATTGTCATTTACACAATGTTATATAATATCAATATAACGAACTCCTCATATCTTGCCAACGTTATATTGGTATATATATATATATATATAACGAAGAATATAACGAACTCCTCATATCCTACCAACGTTATATTCATAACCAACAATATAACGAACTCCTCATATCCTACCGACGTTATATTGCGATTTCCATAAAATTCATAAACATACAATATAACAAACTTCTCATATCCTACCAATGTTATATTGCAGTTTCCATAATATTCATAAAATCATACAATATAACAAACTCCTCATATCCTACCAATGTTATATTACTATTTTCATATCCCATGATATAACGAACTCCTCATATCCTGACAACGTTATATTGTGGTTTTCATAACAATAGTATCAAAATCCTATTTTCATAAATCAGTAAATAGCCAGTTAAAACACATCTCGCATAGAACCATTATTCTCAGTTCCAGTATAAATCAGCAACCAGTAAAACACATCTCAATATAAAACCATCATTCTTAGTTTCAGTATAAATCAACAATTAGTTAAAATACATTTTGGTATAAAATCATCATTCTCAGTTTCAGTATAATCACATATCATACTCGGCATTATCGTCATCATATCGTAATTGGTAAAATCATCGTATTTATCTAATCCATAAAAACATCATCCTCATGCTACACAATTTTTGTTTGATAAATTATAATATTATATCCACCCAGGAAAATATAGATTTTGCTAAAATATCATTTCCCACATGCATAGATAATTAGAAAAACATTTATATAATATTTTCAAAAATTCTTGACATAACCTATCCCCTTACCTGATTCTTGGAGAAATGCTTGTAGGGATCTTAAAGCAGTGCCTACGGTGTTCGCACAAATCCATGTATTCACATACCCTAATTTAATTAGCTCAACCTCGAAATAATTACTATCCTAACATCCCTAAGCTCACACGCTCCCGTTAACTGATTAAATTCTAAAGAAAACGCGGGTATGATCCACTTTCCATATTTAAATTTAATTTCTAACATATTTAAAAACACCAATATGATCATATCTCCGCAATTTAATCTAATTCCAAAATATTTTCAGAAATCTAATTTAATCAAATCCGTACAATTTAACTTAATTCCAAAATATTTCCCAAAAATTCTATTTAATCAAATCCTTGCAGTTTAACTTAATTTCAAAATGTTTCCAAAAATCTAATATAATAAAATCCTGTAGTTTAATTTAATTGCAGGAATATTTCCAAAAATCTAATATAATAAGATACTACAATTTAATTGGTTAAATTTTTTAAAACAGCAGACATAATTTGTACTCCTCATCTTAGCCTTGGAGTGGTGCCTAAGATCCCCAAATCAAAAATTTGCTCCGATTAACTTGCTCAGAATCGAAGTCGGGACCTTGTGGTGGTGTCTGATCATTGATTCAGCTTAGTTTTGGAGTCTAAATTAAAGAGAGAGAGTGGGAGTTTGAGGAGAGAGAGTGACAGAGAGAATTGAGAGAGAGAGTTAGGCGCAGGGAGGGGGGCATTTGGAGAAAGCTTAAATGTTAAGCTTTCATAATTATATATATATATATATATATATATATCTTATTATATTATTTATTTATTTAATTTAGTTTAATGATATTTGATTAATTTAATAATTAATAATTAATATTTTTTTACACTTCTATGCATATAATTTTCTGGAGCATTACACTAACTTAGAAAACCGCTTTGGTTAAATTGCAGAGAAATGTGGCTAGGATCCCGATATGACGTTTCTCCTTCGATTCGGGATTAAACCGAGCAAAAAATCGAGGAGAGAGAGAGAGAGAGTGAGAGAGACTACCGCAGCTAGAGAGAGAGAGAGAGGGGGGAAGAGGAATAAGTTTTAACCTAAAAAAGTGAATTGAAACCTATTTATAGGTTTTGGATCCGAGGCAAAATCGTCAACGGTTTCTTGAAACCGTCAACGATTTGGTTTTTAATCAAACTGATTTTTACTGTTTTACCTTTACCAGGCTGCGGTAACTCAAAATTGTTTATGGTTTTTTGAGCTCACCAAAAACCATCGACGATTTGGCCTGTGCCAAACCAAATTCTCCTTTTTCTTACTTATTTTATTATTATTTTTTTATGAGTCTTTACTCGCTCGGTACAGCCTGTGCAAATTGTGAATTTTGAATTGTTTGGATGTTATTTTGGTTGGGTTTCAAGGGGAAACTTCCGAGGAGGCTTATATATACACAGAATACGTTGTATATAGTGTGCCTCTTGTGCCTTGGTGTGCTTTTGTGCCTTTTGTGTGCCAAGAGTGCCATTGGTTGATTGAGAGTGTTCTTGAGAGGATTCATGTATTGTTCATGTAACTTGGACAAGGAGATATTGAATTCTTGTTGTTTGCTCCCGTAGATGTAGACTTTGTCAAACCACGTAATTCCTAGTGTCATTACTTTTGTTATTGCCTTGTCAATATTGCTATGGTTGTGGAAGTATTCTATATTCACCATTTAGATTGTTGCATTATTTATGTTTGATCCTTCACACAAATTGTTACTCCGCTGTACATCGTTTGAGGGATTTTACACAACAATATGGATTTTCAAATCATTCATAGCATTCACAAGATTCACAAATCAAAACAAACCATTCACAGTATACACAACAAAATTATTTCAATATAAATATGCTTGAAAAGTAAATGAGATGAGGGAAATAGTGACACTAGAATTTTTTACAAGGTTCAGCAACCGTGCCTACGTCCTTGCCACAAGCAACTTGCTATGAGGATTTCATTAATCCCTTTGTTCAGTAGGTGGAGCACCTCTCTCCTTTAGTAGGTGGAGACACCTCTCTCCTTCAGTAGGCGGAGAAACCTCTCAAGCAAGAACACCCCTCTTGTTTGTCAACGATTCAAAACTAGAATCGTCAATTTACAAAGAAATTAAGAACTTATTTTTGTACAAGAAGAAACTCTCTTAACAGATCAAATTTTTTACATGGATAATCACTATGACACTCTCAAAATAATATTTACTATGAAGCTCAAGAGATTGGCTTGGTTTTTTGGATTGAAAGCTTTGAACTTTGAAGTATAAAACCAGAAAAATATTTTGAGTAAGGAGAAATGGTGCACAACAGATTTTCAATGTAAAATCAATGTGGTTGTTTGCCCTAACACGATTAGGGTTAGCCTTTTATAGCTAAATTTGAAATTTGACCCTTTGTACAAGTTTTGGTAACAATATATTTCAAAATCGGAAAGATATTAAGCTGTTTGCAAAACATATTGTGCGCTTTGGTCGACTAAACTTGTAGTTCGGTCGCTTGAACCAATTAAAATTATGAATTTCGAAATAGATAGTAGCCTTTCGATCTACTGAACCCTTAGTTCGGTCCCCCGAACCAACACTTTTTGAACTTTAATAATGACAGTAGCCATTCGGTCGACTGAACCATAGGTTCAGTCGTCGAAACTCTCTAATGCTAGATTAGTTTGTTTAGATTCCTGCATTTGGTTGATTAAGCATAAGCTTCAGGCACCCGAACACTTTGAAATTCATTTTTCTTTATCTTTTTGATTCAAAAACTCCTTTGTATCCTTTTAAAATAATATTAGGACTTTGTAAAAATATTTTCCAAGTCATTAAAATATGTATCTAAGTCCAATAATTAATCTTAAGAGCTTCATAAACAAACACTAATTTGAGAAGAACTTACATGAGACTTATTTTACAATGCACATGAAATGCTATCTAAGTCCTCATGTCTTTAAGCTTGATCTTCATCCAAGCTCTTCTTTAATATCCATTCTTCATTTGCTTGTGTTCTTCATGGCTTTCCATTTAAACATCATTCATTGTGCTTTTAAACTCTAATACATGTAAAGTACACTTGATAGCACAATCAGATGCCTTAGTTTGCCATTATCAAAACGAGATTAAGCCTTGTTAGGCCAACATGAGGTGTTGGTATGAGGTTTAGTGAAGTTTGTGGGATGACTCTGACAAATTGGCTTTATGGGAGAAAGGTAACATGTTCTAAGTATGTGTGAGGATGACATCTTTAGGATTAGGAATTTGGGGAATCAAAGGATGGTTTTGATTAGAGAAAGCCTCTTGAACTAGAGTAGTAGTAGGGTCATGGTTTGCAAATCCAGAAGGTGTGAGGGTAGCAATCTCGTTCCTGCTTGGGATTAAGTTTAGTGGAGTGTCAGTTATTGCCTTAGGGTAGGATGTGGGAGTTAATGTAGGAAGGATTGAACTAATGGTGGTCACAACTTCCTTAAGAAGCTTTGTGTTTCTTTTGATGATATCACATGACTTTTCTTGCAAGGATAGAAACATGTGTGCCATTTAAGCCATGTAATTGGAATTTTTTCACTCCAATGGAGGGTTATCTAAATCTACCATGTTTCCTCCTCCTTGAGCAAGGAATTGTGTGTGGGAAGTTTTTCCAGATCTGTTGGTTTCTTCCTTGGAGACTTTACCTCATGCAATCACTCCTCAATAGCGGAGTTGCCAAATGTAAATGCAGGTTCTTGGATGTGGATGGAAGGCAGTGTTGCATACAAGTAATAGGATGTAGTAAAGGTTCTCAAGAGAGGAGAATAGGGCAATCCTTAAAGAGCTCAAGTGTCAAGTAGTAGGAGGATAGCACAAAGATGCTAGCAGCTTTAGAGAAAGAAGCTCTGAGTTGAGGAGAGAAGTCCCTAGTGAGAAATGAGGGTCAAAAGATCCCTAAATGAGACGAGAAAGATGGTAGCCAAATCCCTCTATAGCATCCTAGCATCCAAGATTCATCAGGAAACTCATCATGTGTCTTGTGAGCAATTTTGAGCACATGTTGAGGGTCCAACTCCTGCAAAAATTATGAGATATATATATATATATATATATATATATATATATATGTTTATATACAAGTAATAGATTCTCAAGGATTAAATAAATACATATTACTTATGTCTAGGGCTTGAGATAAGAGTTTTTCTTTTCTTTTCTTTTCTTTTCTTGATCGAACCAAATTTATCAAGAGGGAAAATTATAGAAAGGGATAAAAGAAGAAAAAGAAAGGTAGCTGGAGAATAATTGCACGCTCCTTAAAGAAAAAACATAATAAAGGCCAGCAAAACCGATAATAAAGAAAAACCCCCTTAATCAAGTAAGATCCATCTCTTAACCAACTTAAACAAAAGGCACTATGGACTCCAGCACCTTTATTCCAAGTGATTGGCGTTATGAGTGCAAGAGAGAAATATTATAGTGAGTATACCAAAAATCGATATTTTCTATGTTAATTCACAAACTAGAATAGATGAACAGAATAACATTGGTAATGGGATGAGTGAACATTTCATAAAAAGTATTCATGCAAAAGTTGATTGCTATTACAATTTATAAGAAACTAGTATAGAAGAAATAAATAATCGTTTCTAAATTTTACTATGCAAATGTCTTTTTTTATCTTATTATGTGTCGGAATAATATCAACTTTTACGTATCATTTGTCTTAAAATGAGACTATTCCGAAAACTTTAGTATTCTTAAAAAAATGAATATTGTTATTAATACCATAAACCGAAAGTAATATTTAAAATATTTTTTTATTAACATCGTAAACTAAAGTTAAATTTAGTATTAGTACTTTGCAAAATGAGATTTTCCAATCCTTTTAAATTTATGGTGGGCTAATTTCCACATTATCTAATATTTTGACAAAAAAGGGGCCCTCAATTTATCGTCTCAAAAATCCCAACCCTATGTTTGGATAAATTTTGGATTTGGAGTTGTATTAGATTTAGGTAAGATGTAATATAAAATTATATTGAAATTTATTTAAATCCACATAAATCTAAATTTAAGGATCGAAGTTCATACTCCCAAACATAGCGTAAGTTAGACTATCCGGTTCGAAAAGAAAAAAAGAGTCAACTCTTGATTTTTATTTTTATTTTTTTGTATTTTTTAATAGGAGAGAATCATGAACAATAGTGCATTATAGTGGGAATATACTAGATTGCCACATTTTAACAGCCCAAATCTTAAATTTCCTACAATAAGATTTGGAATTTCAATATTAGAAATCTTAAATTTTAATGTTAGTAGTAATAAGTGGAATAGGGTATTGGGATGTCAATGGGTTAACTTTCTGATACGTAATGAAAACAAATTGTCTAAAAAGATCCACCTAATGGATCCACTTGATGGATTAAAAAACCAACATTTTAGTTTCTTTATGTTTATTTTATTTTTTTCAAAAAAATGTTACTTACCATTAGGAGAATTCAACGGCAAGTTGCTAAAGGCTATAGCAGAAGTTGAATTTTTCTTGGTGGTTTGGTCGAATGAGTTTGGTATTTTGACTTGGCAAACTCCATCTTTCTATGGCTTCTGATTTAAATGTCTTACCTACTAAATTAAGTGACAATTTATGCTAGGGCCAACTTCTTGCTCACAATATTATACCATATTGATAGGGACGACAAAACAGATCAGAATCTAACGGATGATTTGTGACTCATGATTTGTCCGTTTAAATTGAATTTGGGTTTAATACAAGTCGATTCATTTGTAAATAAGTCAACATGGACCCGACTCGTTTATTAAATGGGTTAGACGGGTTCGGGTCGGGTCACACAATGGGCGACCCATTTTAAAAAAATATGGAGTGTTTTTTTTTTTTTTTAATTCGTTTTATATGAAATGTTTACAATTTTTTAAAATAAATAAATAATATTTTTTAAACGGGTGATCCGTGTATTAAACGGACGGGTTTGAGTTTACATAGTTGTCACTCGTTAACAAATGAATCAACCTGAACCCGAATTTGGTTAACCTCGACCCATTTATGATATGCCAAAATCCAGCTTGTTAACCCGTTTTGCCACCCTTACATATTGGAATAATAGCAATTCAATATTAGGCAAAATTTTGGATAAATTTCATGGTTGGATGTTTCTTGACTCGTATATTGGGTTCCATTTGATTCTGAAATGTAACTTTATATTCATAATGCTTGTGATTTGTTTCAAAGTCATCTAAGTTCTAGCGTTTGTTGAAGGGATTTGATAGAATGTTAATGTAAAACATCAATCAACATTAATACTCCCATGGGCTGCTTACAATCGGTTTAATAGATATTCTTAGAAACAAATAAAATGTAATTTAATTTTAGAAATCAAGAAAATAATTATTTCTCATATATTTTTAATTATTTCATTCAATATGCAATAAAAAAAGAATAGACATCTGCATGATAAAATTTGGAAATAGTTATTTCTCATCTATTTTTTATCATAGGCTTATAAAATGTCTCATCCTCTATCAACTAGGCCACAATTAAACGAACAAATGGAACTGCTACAGGATCAGGAACCACATAAGGGAAAATATATATATTTTTAAAAAGTAATAAGTTAGATAAATACAAAAAATCACAAGTACTATTTGATCATATAAAAAAGAGTATCCCAATAATAAGTATTAATAAAATAAGTGGTGATTGTGAGTGAATATATATTATTATTGACATGTCAATAATATTATTATATTTCAAAATTAAATTAATATATTATAATAAATAATAAATAATAAATAATTATTAAATTTTGAAATAACATTTTAAGATTTGTACAATTAAAAATTAATTAAAATTTTAGTTAAAACTTTTGATAACAATTTAAATATCTTCTTGTAGACATATAATTTTATCCAGGTATTATGTAGTGAATGGATATTAATTTTTAATTTGAAAAATAATTTTGAGAGATTTTCGAAATTAGCCTTCTAACGTCTTTCCCTACATTGTGACACTCTGCCCTAATTTTCTAACACTCCGCTCTTCTTGGCTAAAAATAAATTGCATCTAATTACATTTTCCTTGCATTTCAAATTCATACAATAAAATACATAAAAAAAATTTTTGTAAAAAAAAAAAAAAGGAAAAGAAAAAAGAGACAAGTTGTAGCAGTTAGGGGTGAGCAAAATTCGGTGAAAACCGAATTAACCGAATTAACCGGCCGAAATTGGTCGGTTCGGTTCTGGTAAAAATCCCGGTTCGGTCGGTTCGGTTATAATTCCACAAAATTTCGGTTAATCGGTTTTGGTTCGGTTAAGGGTAAAAAAATTTCGGTTAACCGAATTAACCAAATTACTAATTAATTAGATTTTAAATATAATTTATGAATATAAATTTTGCTTATGCAAGTGCATGAAGGAGTTTAATTAACATATTTCGATTCTTTGTTTTACGGTAAAATATTATTTTCATTAATAAAATTAATAAATAAGGTATTTAATTAAGTTAGATTTGGTTTTAAAAAAAATTTATAATTGTATTATATTTCTAACAATTAATTTTAAATGATTTCGGTTAAAATCGGTTAACCGAATTACCCGAATGGGCAATTCGGTCGGGGTCAGTTCGGTTTCCATCGTCAATTCGGTCGGTTCGGTTAATGGTTTTATTTAACCGAATTTTTCGGTTAATTACCCGAATTTAACCGAACCGACCGTTTGCTCACCCCTAGTAGCAACTCCTAGCCTATTTTTAGCCTTGCCCTTCAGCTCTTGCACTTGCACACACAAGGCCCAAAATTTTAAGGTTAGCTCCAACCCATTAAAAAATGCAGGCACGCCCAAAATCAAGTTTAGCAGCCCTATTTGATTTTCTTGCAACCCACTTAATAAGACTCTAGTAGCTAGGGGTGTACAAAAATTATCGAAAATCTAAAAATTGAACTGAAATCACAAGTGGTTCAGTTTTTCAATCTTCGATTTTGATTTCAGTTTCCAAAAAATAATAATTTCAATTTTGGTTTCGATTTCTATTTCTACATATAATTGAACCGAAAAAACTAAAAACCAATTTAAATAAAAAATATATAAAATTAATATAATTACTTAATATATATATATATATGGGCTGGGGACTGGGGAGTCGGGGACTAGGGTTTCATTTATTGATTTCAGATTTGGAATCTGAGATTTCAATTCACTACTCCTCCTATGGATTTGCTATCTCGCCGATGCTGACTCTACCTCTCTCTTGGCGATGCCAATTGTGCCTCTCTCTCGCCGACATGGCGACGCCAACTCTGCCTCTCTCTCATCGACATAGCGACGCTGACTCTGCCTTATGAAAAATAAATGTTAAATATTTTGAAAATTGGTTAAAATAAAAAAAATCGTAACCAAACCGTAGAATATTCGGTTCCCCATAGAATAACACATTCGGTTCGGTTTCGATTCCAATTCAGGAAGTTCAAAATTGCAATTTTCGGTTCAATTTTTGGTTTTGCCCATACCAAGTACACTCGTACTGGTAGCTGTCCCAACCCAGATGCCTTACCCTACAACCTCATACTGCTTGCAGGCCAAAAAATGTAGGCAATCATTTGATTTGGAAAAAAGGAAAGTAGGGAGGGAAATCCCTAAAATCATGGGATTTCCCTCTCCTTTTTTGGACTATAAATAGAGGAGGGGAGATTAGAGAGAGGGGCAAAAAAAAAGTAAATAGAGGAGAGCCCACTAGAAAAACTGTTCAGGTAGAGTAAAAGAGAATAAAATATAAAGAGGGAAAGAGAGTGAGAGTTGGAAGTGAGGAGGTCTGTTCACAAACAAGGAAAGAGAAAAGAGGATAGGAGGCTTTTGAAGAAATTCAACCCAAGGTTGTGTGGTGCTCAGCTGGCAAAGGAGGAGTAAAAGAGTTCTAAGGTAACACATTCCCTCAATTAAATCATCTGTCCCAGCATGAGGTGATTCTCTTTGTTTGGGTATTCAGTTTGAGAAATTAGGTTGGTTTGGGTTACTGGAAAGTCGATGTTTTAATTAGAAAATTTAATAAAATTGTGATTGACTGCATGAATATAAACTGAAAATTATTGAACACGTTTTGATTGATTTAAGGGGAATATGGTTAAGGATGTTTGAATAATGTTGAGCTTGATTATGGTAATGATCTAGATTGTGAAATCTTGAGGGCAATTCCAATTTTTATAAAATATAGTTAGACGTGTGGCTGCTTGGTTCTAGGTGCCTTTGGTTGAAGTAAGAATTGTGGATTTGCTTGAATATAGGGTCTTAGGCTTATTGTCTGTTTGAGTGTCATTTTAAATGGACAAATTGATAGGGCAACGTATCACTAGTCCTTCGAGGTCACCTTGTGGATGCCCATTTTTGACCTAGAAGTTCTTTTTGCATTACTAGCAAGCTTATGAGAGGTTTAACACCCCTGTAGGGGCGTTAACTATGTTTTAGGGTCTCTCAGAGTGCTCGAGTGCTCCCAAGAACTCAAAGGCACAAGGAAGTAATTTTCCTTGCCCCTATGGATGCTCTGGGTATTTTTTATATTTTAAGAGGAACCCTAGCTTCCATTTGCCTATAAATAGGAAAGAGAAGCTAGGAGGAGGACACACGAGAAGAGGGAGGAGAGTGAGAGAAATAAGAAAGAATGTAAGAGAGAGGAGGGAGAATACAAGAGAGGGCTCAAGAGAGAGAGAGAGAGAGAGAGAGAGAGTGTAGGGGGTATCTTCAAAAAAAAAACCTAGGAGATCTTTAGGGAGATAAAGCCTAAGTGAAGAGAGTTTAGGATATTGAAAATCAAGAGAGAGAGAGAGAGAGTGTGTGTATTAGGGACTGGGGTCAAAGTACAAACAAAAAAAGGGGAATGCGAAGAGAGAGGATCGTAGAGCAGGAATGCTTCATGAAAGACAAGCATCTCCATATTGAGGAGTGAAAAAGGTGGTTTACAAGAGTTCGCAGCCAATAGTGGGATTTCTAGTCGGTGTTCGAGGCTAGGGAGCTTTGAAGTTGGTTCTTTAAGTGGTAGGAATGTTGTATTTATTCTTTTGATCTATTATCATTTTTCATAACATTTGACAGAATGAGGCTACCTTTGTTGATCTACATATGTTAGAGTCATGGTAGGTTGGGGCCTAAGGATTAATAGGATTCTTGAGTGATATGCTTTGGTTATGCTAACATGAAGAAGCCACGTTTGGTAGTTTAAGATTGTGACTTAAGTAATGGTTATTTGAGTAGAAGACATGACCGTATGGGAGGAAGTTATGCTCAAAGGTGGATAGGAGCATTTGCTATGGCTGTGAGCAGGGGTGGTTATTATATGATCCAAAACATAAAGGGGTCACAATGGTTTTGGTTGGTAGTAGTCATCTGAATATTATTGAAGGAGGGTGTAGTGGCTGCAATCAAGGTGGTGCGAGGAAGGCTATTTTAACCTTTATGCTACAGTTAGGGTGTAATGATCCCAAAAGTAGTCATACAAAATTAGTAGAATGATTCAAAAAAAATATATTATTAATTATTAATTAATTAATTATTACTAATTTGAAATAAATAAATAAATAATATTATAAGATATATATACATATATACGTATGTAAGGTTGAAGTAATTTGTATATATATATGTGTGTGTGTAATAATAACATAATAATATATATATATATATATATATATATAAAAGTTCCTGAACATTTAGGATTGCAATTGGAAAAAAAAAAGGGGAAACAGATGTGCGCCCAAGTCTCTCCAGCCCTCTATCTCTCTCTCTCTCTCTTCTCGATTTTCTCGGCTTAATGTGCGTCGATCAAAGAACGAAAAATACCTCGGGGTTCCATTCTACACCACCAACATTTTCATTGGAGTGAATTCGTGATTAGGGCGCCGTAGGCACCACTCCTGGGATAAGGTAATCTCTCTCTCCTCAATTTTTCCTTAAATCTCTAGCCAAGATGATCGGACACCACCACGGGGTCCTAACTCTGATCCTCGTCATTTTAATCAGAGTAGATTTTTAATTTGGGTTTCCTAGGCACCACTCCAAGGTTAGGGTAGGATAGTGGAATTATATCCGTTAATTAATTTCAAAGTTTAATTAGTATTAGAAGTGTGTGAGTTTAGTAAATGTTAAAATAATTGTAATTTTAGAATTGAGTTAATTAAACTGGAAAAAATGTGATTTCAGGATTTTGAGTTGAACGCTGCGGGCATGGATCTAAATTAACTGTGGCTTGGATGAGTCCCAACATTGTCATCATATAACTCCAGTCACACGCATATACATATGCTCATGCAGAAAGGTTCCTTTAATTTTGTAGGAGGCCATTCTTTTAACCTTGAAAAAGAGCCTTCAATGCACATACCATCATATCATTCACCCAACTCCACTATTGCAAAGGAATTCGAAAGTGTCAATGGGCCTATTTTCTTTCCATTTTTCTGTTTCAGGTTTAAGGTCCAACCACTTTCATTCTCAGGGCTGGTCTGCACACAGCCAAGTTTATTTGTTCAGGCCAAATTTTATTAAAGGGGTAAGGGACCATTGAATCGATATCATACTAGACTGCTCACTTTATTTTGCACTTACATCCATTTGGATCGAGAATTGTACTTGGATAGAGGAAAGTAAAATAAGAAGGAAATTTATTTTTTGTTGCTTTTTTTTTTTTATATTAAGTTTGATTAAAAATAAAAGTTTATTTTTATATGATTAAAAATTAAGAAAAAATAAATATTAATTATGTGTATAATCAAATTTTGTTCATGAATTAGGTATATTTTTTTATTTTATTTTTTACTTTCTTCAATAACCAAACATGAAAACATAGATTTCTTGATATATATTTTTTCTTAATATTTTTCAAGTTACAAACGGAACCTAACTCAAATAATTTGATATATGACTTAAAATATTATTGCAATTGGAGTACTAATGTCGTGTGCTATTGCAATCATAGCATGTGCTGGACATGCATTTAGTGACTAGAGAGATCGATGTATAATTGGCACTAATTAATTGTAAATATTAAAGCGAACAATATCTCATGTAGGGATGAACATAATTCAGTTTTAATCGAATTAACTGACTGAATTTAGTCGGTTCAATTTGGTTTCAGAATGGGGTAAATTCTGATATTCGATTTTCGATTTGGTTATGGGGAAAATGTAATTTGGTTAACCAAATTACTCATATTTTTAATTAATTTTAGGCTAGGGTTCCAAACTTCCAATGCTCGATTCGATCATTCCTAGATTCCTTTCCCATTCGATCATTCCCATTTTGGCATACAAATTATACATTCATATTTATTTTCTATAATTAATTTTAATTTTATTCGATTAAATTTGGTTAAAGAATTACCCTTCAATTCGGTTTGGTTGGGTATGGTTCAATTAAAGAGCTCAATTGGGTTAGTTTGATTTATTAAATGTTAAATAAATGATTATTTGAAGTTAATTTGAATTTAACTTTGTGTTCCTTTCTCTCCTCTATTTTTTTTTCTTTGTTCATTATTTTTTTGCTAAATTCCCTATCGATTCCAAAGGTTGGCATCTGAGTTTTCCATATACTCAATAAGGACATTAATTTAAAATTGTATAATTCTCATAATTTTCATTAGAAACATTATTTTTAGCATAATAACAATTATTTTACAATATATGTATATACATATTTAATTACGTGTACAGACCTATTAATGATTTGAAAGAAAAATATATGTTTATATGAACAGTAGCATTTTTGTGCCTAAATATTGATTTAAAGGAAACACATAAGGAAAATACACACACACACACACACACACACACACATGATTGAATATTATTATAGTTATAGTTATAGTTTTAAAGTTAAAAAGTTTAGTTTAACAGTTATAATATATGATTACAAAATTTTACTGCTATAAATGATAGTAAAAGATTTATACAAAAAAAATTTAAATTTAGATTTATTTTAAAAGCAGTTTTAAAGTTATAGTATTAAATATTATTTTATAAAATTATAATATTATGAAAGCTCATTTTGGCCACACACTAATAATAATTTTATTTACTTACTAAGCGTCATCTCACCCAAATCATTATTTTACATTTTAGATAATTTTGAAGAGTGTACCACAAATCTGGCGTAGCAAGTGCCTAGGTGAGAGTAGAAAGAGCAGAGTAGAATAAAAATTTAGCATAATACAATTTAGAATATGTTTGTATATTTTAGAATTTTAGAAATTTTAATTTTAATATTTGAGACATATATTTGTAATAAAACTAATTAGTGTTCTGGTAATAAAAATAATTGGAATTTATTGCGTCCGCTGAAAAATTTATATGTAGGAACCCAATCGGATTCGGGTCCTTACAAACTGTAACTAAAAACAGACTATTAGTGACAATTTTTCTAAATCGTCACACGGTTGTTCATAAACCGTCACTAATAACAGACTATTAGTGACGGTTTATAAAAACCAAACTGTCACTAATATTCTGCCATTTAAAAGTAGCAACGGTTTTTCTAAACCGTCACTAATAAAAAACTATTAGTGACGATTTTTTTAAACCGTCACTAATACCCTGCCATTTAAAATCGAACATAAAAATATTGTACCAATGTCCAATCTTGCAAAAATATACTACCACAATGCAACCTTGACGATAACTACATCACCCAAGCCCCACCGACTTAAGAGCCAAAATATTCTGTAAGCAAAATTCCAAACATAACAAATCAATGTCCAAGGAGCATGCAATAAATGGTAAAACACCATCAAACTTCTAAATAGATTTCAACAAACATGTCACAACTAAATTTACCTATACAATATTATTTTGTAAGGTTTGTGGCTAGTTGATCTCCTAAATCTTATGATCATATATTAATAATTCTGTGGGTAAAAAAAAAATTGAAGTACAATTTAGGCTAAGGGGGAATTTAAAGAACAATTAATACTAAACAATTGAATTGAGATAAACATTTTGAAGTTGATACCTTTGTAATGACTATGTGTTGACTTTTTGAGTCAAATCCTTGGTTTTGATAATGAACAATTACAAGTTATTTATGTGTGCACTCAGTACTTGAACATGTCTTTAATTCAAACACACACATAAGACAAGGAAATGGAAGTCAAAAAAGACGTAAAGCGCACATATTCCTGACATATTTTATGAAGTTTCAGAAGAGCAAAGAAGAAGAAGACTTATTGTTTATTTTGTATAATGCATTTTGTTTCATTATTTAGTCTGTAATATTGTGGTTTGTAATAACTGCATCTCATGCATGATAGATTTTTGTTCAAAGGCCATAGTCTGACCATAGGAACTCAATGACCATAGAAAAGACTTTGATCAACCGACGCCAGGTTTTTAGACTAAATTAAAAAGCTTAAGCCGTAGACTGACCATAAGTCCCCATGCATATAATGAAAAATCCCTAAAAGATTAAATATCACACATACAATGATAAGGACAAAACTTATGAGGCCAATCAAAACCTAGCTTGAGTTTTGAAAGGGCTTCAGGCGACCGAACTTAGAAGGTTAAAATGGTTTAGGCGACCGAATGTGTAAAGAGTCAAAAAGTTGACTGAAGCCCAGGCGACCAAACCTAATTTGAACTAATTGTCCGTGGTCGACCGAACGCTCAAAGTAACTTTCTCCACTGTCCTCGGGCGACCAAACTTATAGCTCACAATAGGCCCGGGTGACCGAATTGTGAAGTTCAGCAACCCGAATCATGGACTAAGCGATCGAAACCATGAATGATTGGAAAATCACCTGGCTTAGCCGACCGATTGTTGCTCATGGTCAACCCAACTCGAGAAATTTACTTTTCTCCTTGTGTCTGTTCGGGCAACCAACCCTAAGGATCGAGCAACTAAAACTCTTGAGTTGCCATAATTTAACTGCAGTAATTAGGGTAAAAATGTTAATTAAACTTTTCTAAAAATTCCATTTGAGTTCCAACTGTTATATTTTTTGGGAAACTTATAAATACTCCTTCATTTGCCCTGATTAGGAAGAGATTAGCAATTTGATTAGGAACATTCTCTCTGAAAATTGTTTTACTCTTATTGCTATATTTTCTTAATTTTCAAGTATAATATACATTCTCCCTTCATTCTTGCTTGCGAAATTATTCATAGAGGAGAGCATTAATCTCATCCTCTTCATTTGCAAACTCATTGCAAAGTGAAGAGTGATTGATATTTATTCTTGTGTGCTTATTTATTATACTTCTCTAAAGCATACCCACTCTTACTCATTTGATTTTAAAAATATATTTGAGTGTGCTTTGAGTATTTCCCATTTCACTTAATTGGTAAATTTTGTCGGGAAATCATTTCTTACTTGTGAATCTTTTTGCATTTTCATTGCAAGACTCAAAAGCCTATTTTGTGCTTATTGCTAAATATATTTTTGTCAAAGCAAATATCTAATATCTCCTGCACTTTACTTCAAAATATTTTTAGAGATATTATATGTGCACTAGATCTTTGAAGAGTTGTTAATATATATAAAATATTTTTTAAATCAAAGATATTTATCTCTCATATATCTTATATATCTTTTGAGAGATATACATGTATTCACATAAACTCTACTGATCATAAAGCCTTATCTTACTTGAGTGCATTGTTAGTATTGTGCTTATCATTTTCCATATCAACTTGTTTTAGAAGCATTTGTTTGTACAAAATAATTTAATTATTTGTTGTATTCCCGACGGGTTGTTGGAAGAGGGAGACTAGCCCTATGAATAGTCCCAAACTTGCTCAGACCCGGTTAGGAGAGCACCAAACTGGTTTAAACCTGGTTAAGAGAACTAGGTGCACTATTCTGGTAAAATGTTGTAAACGGTGCCGCTCTACCCTCAAGTGAGCAACATAGTGGAATCTTCTTACTTGTTAGCTTGAGGCGGGGACGTATGCAGTATTGGCCAAACCCCAATAACATTTCTTGTGTCTGCTTTTAATTTTTGTAATTTAAATTTCAACACTTGAATGTTTGTGTTTAATTGTTTGAATATTTGATTGGGTTTTTGATTATATAGAAAGACCCTAGGTTTTTGTAATACTATTTTTGGAATCTGAATTTACCTAAGAGAAAATTTTTAATACCCAATTCACCCCTATCTTGGTAATACACTAATTCCAACGCCGTGTACAGACCATGGAAGTTGTGGTGAAGTTCTGCAATGATTAGACTAATTTTTTATATGCAATAGAGTTTGAGAGATCTTTCGAAACTGTTCATTATCACAATACCAAAAAGGAATGGGATGCATGAAAGAAATAACTTGATTCAAATATCTATGCATGAGTGGGTTACTCATGAAGATGATTACAATTCAAATGGGTCAATAGAAGACTATCTTTGTAGCAGTGGACAGATAGGAATAGTTGCTAATATTGTTTAGGAAGCAAAACATGATAGAAATAATGTCGTGGCTAACCTAGCTAGTGTGCGTACACCACAAATGAGAATCTTAATGAGTTGAAGATAAAATACAATAAGAAGAACATATCTTTAAGTAGAATGCTTAAAGAGAAAGATTGTCACAAGTAGTCTTATATCAGTGACAGTTTTAGAGTACTCCTTGATGCGACTGGGTCATGACAACTACTTTCACTCTTTTTTGGTGGAACCATTGGTGCCACTTTTGATCTCACATTAGTTTTACTTGCATCATTGGGTTGAACCTCTGTATTCAGAGGGAAATTTTCTTCCTCATTGTTCCATTCACTTACCGACTTTACCTTGATCTTAGAAGGTCCTTTATTAGGATTGCTAAGATTCCTCGATGCAGAGGTATTGCAACCTTCCCTGTGCATTCTTGCTTAATCAGATAGTGAAATCTTAGGATTACTCATCTTCATAAACACATACTTCATTACATTTTCTTCAGTCAACATATGACTCTTCCACTAGTTGTAGTACCTAATGGAAACTCCAGCTTGGAATGATCTTGGTGGGACAAACAAGAATTCAACCTTCTCCCAACTAAATTCAAGCCAGAAAAATTGTCTGGAAGTTCTTGATCCATTTTGAATTGTTTTTCATTTTAGTTTTTCAATAACATACAAAAACATATAATTAAACTAGCTAATTTTGCATTTTTATAACATTTATATAAGATACATAAATAACAATAAACAATTTTCACACTGTATGCTTATGGAAATAAATCTTTTTTTTTTTCATTTTTTTGTTGTTGAAAATATTTTTTAATTATTTTATAAATCTCTAACTCTTACATTGTGAATGAGTCGATGAAGTTCAGAATTTGGATTTTAATTATATTGACCATATGTAAAGCTTTTTCTAATGCATAAATTCAAATCCAAACTCCAAAATAAATGGTTTCAAAATTTATTTTATATAATTTAAAAAAATTAAAAACAAGTTATCATTTTTGTAATTATATTGAAATCTATAAATAAATAAAAAAATTTTAAAAAATATTCTACACATTTAGCCAAACTTTTGATTTTCTAAATTTTTAATAAGAATCTTTAAAAAAAAATTAATAAAAAACACTATTAGTGACAGTTTTCATAAACCGTGCCTAATAATAGACTATTAGTGACGGTCTTTATAAACCATCACTAATAACAGAGTATTAGTGACGATTTTTCTAAACTGTCACTAATAGAGCTGTCGCGACGTCCTGGAGCGCGTGTGCCCCAGGCAACGAAATAAAAATCAATTTTTTAATGTTCGAGAAAAAAATGGGGAATGTCGGAGTCGCCACTAACCTTTTAGTGTGGTTAGAATACATGATTACTATCCCGTTAGGGGTAGAATGGGCCTACGTTACAAGAGCTGGGGTCGGGAGTTTGGTTATGCGAGGGGAAGGTACGAGCACCCGCTACGCGCCCGTTCTTACGAACGGTACCTAATTAATTTAAAATTATCCCTACGTTCATTTAAAAAGTCTTTAAGTTACTCCTTTTATGAGTTTATAAATACACATGAAAAATAAATAAATAAATAAATGTAATATATACATATATATTCCCTTAGAGCTTAAGGTACGTGAAGCCCGAAAGCTCATACCCTAGCATTAAAATCATAAGGATAAAAAATTAAGAAAATGCTTAAGAAAATACACTCCCAAATTTTGAAATTGTATTAAATTTTTTATAGGAAAATACTAGTATGAGAGATTTTAATATATAATAATAGGATAATAAGTAACAAATTATTATAAGATAATATATGTATCAAGATACTAAAGACATCATAAAAGGTAATACCATATATATTAGAAATAAAAAAAAAGAATATCTTAATAGATAATACCTAATATAAGTATAATAGTAATACCATAATATTTTAGATATTATAATAGCAACTTACCTAATGGGAACACACAATCAATACATATATAAACAAAATTACCAAAATTAAGGAAACAATCTACTCATCAAATTAAATCAAGTAACCCTAAGACTAGCAAATAATTATACAAAGGGTAAGCAAGCTGTGAAACTATGGAAACAATTTAAAGCTAATACTAATATGTAAATATCCAATATGACCATCAAATTGGAAATTATGGAAATAAATCAAATCAAAAATTAATGTACATATGATATAAACACTAAATATACAAAATAATAATAAGCCCACATGTGAACCTTAATTATGACAAAAACCCTAAATGCAAAATAATCAACACATATTGTAATAGTAATAAATACATGACAATACAGGAAAAACGAACAGACAAAATTTTAACAATAAATAATAAAACAAATAACGAGAATAACAATAAATCAATTAACATCTACAACAAATATATATAAATAAGAAAATTATTAAAATCCTACCACAATGAGAATAGGCTTGTTAATGTCTACGATAAATACCACAATAATAAAAACCCAAAACTCAAGATAGATATATAAGTGATACTATGACTAAAAAGCAATTAACTTACTAACATATACACCTTAAAAGATCTTATGAATAATACAATATAATAAAAATATAAGAACTTGACAATATTATAATAAATATAATAATATACAGCCTATATTTAGCGTGTGCAGTGTACGTGTAGGCAGTGTGCTGAGTGTGTGTTGTGGGTGTGTGAACAAACTACCCAAGAGATGAAGATAAAATTACGAAGCTCAAAGAAATTAATCCAATCAGTAAATATTAACAAGGGAGAGTCAGAAACAACCAAGTAAGGTTTCAGATCGATCAGTAAGAAATCGCCGCTCGATTGGCTTCATTTAGTTGAATGTGCAGACGCCGATGATTCCATTGCTGCGGCGGTGAGACGGATGTACAATAAATTAAAATGAAGTTGTAAAACTCAAAATAATAATCTGAATGGTGACAATTAAGACGAAAGGGTCAGAAACAACCTGGTAAATTTTCGCATTGATCGGATAAGAACGTTGCTCGATTGGCTTTGTCTAGTTGAATGCGCAGATGCCGACGACTCCACTGCTGTGGCAGTGATACGGCTATGCAGGGAATTAAAACGAAAGGGGAAAACTCAAAAAAAGAATCTGAACAGTGACAATTAAGATGAAAGGGTTAGAAAAGATTTCGTAAAGTTTCGCATTGATCGGATAAGAAATCGCTGCTCGATTGGTTTCATCTAGTTGACTACACAAACGCCAACGACTCCACTGCTGCAGCACGAGACTGCAACGTAAGGTTTTTTTTTCTTTGGTCTGTGCTTCCTCCCTTTGGCTTGACTGTGCCCCCCTTATATAAGAAAAAAAATTCTGTAAACCCTAAAAAAAACTTCCTTTTTGATTTTATTTTTATTTTTCTTTTCTTTTTCTACTTTTACTATTATGGTAATAATGAAAATAGTAATAATAATAATATAAGGATCAATAAGGTAATAATAATAATAATAATAATAATAATACTACTAATAATAAATAATTATAATAAAGATACTATCAGTAAAATAATAATAATAATACTAATAGTAATAATAAAAAATACTAAAAATAATGACAATAATAAAATACTAATAATAATAATAATAATAAAAGTGATAAAAATAATAATAATAATAATAATAATAATAATAATAATAAATATATCCAAAATAATAATAGTAAAGTAATACTAATAATACTACTGATAATAAATAATAATAAATAAAAATAATTATAAGAAAGTAATAATGAAAATACTAATAATAATAATAATAAAATAATAAAAATAAGGTAATAATAATAATAATGAAAAAAATAAGAGGAGACCCCTTGTTCTATTTGGTTAGGACAAAAATAGGGTGTCTACAAGAGTTAAATAAATTCTTTTAATATTTTTTTAAATAAAAAACACTATTAGTAACGACCTTCATAAACCGTCGCTAATAATAGACTAGTAATGACAGTTTTCATAAACCATCACTAATAATATACTATTAGTGGCGGTATTCCTAAACTGTCACTAATATAATTAAATAAATTTTTTATATTTTTTAAATAAAAAATACTATTAGTGACGGTTTTCATAAACTGTCACCAATAACAAAGTATTAGTGACAATTTTTCTAAACCGTCATAATATTGTTAAATAAATTATTTTTATATTTCTTAAATAAAAAACACTATTAGTGACTGTTTAGAAAATTCGTCGCTAATAATAGACCATTAGTGACAATTTTCCTAAACAGTCATTAATATATTTAAATAAATTTTTTTATATTTTTTAAATAAAAACACTATTAGTGATGTTTTCATAAACTGTCACTAATAACAGTGTATTAGTGACAATTTTTCCAAACTGTCACTAATATTTTTAAATAAATTATTTATATATTTTTTAAATAAAAAACACTATTAGTGACGATTTAGAAAATTAATCGCTAATAATTGACTATTAATGACGGTTTTCCTAAATCATCACTAATATATTTAAATAAAATTTTTTATATATTTTAAATTAAAAACATTATTAGTGACGATTTTCATAAACCGTCGCTAATAATATACTATTAGTGATGGTTTTCATAAACCGTCACTAATATTGTTAAATAATTTTTTTTAATATTTTTAAAATTACAAACACTATTAGTGACGATTTTCATAAACTGTCGCTAATAATATACTATTAGTCATAGTTTTCATAAACCGTCACTAATATTATTAAATAAATTATTTATATATATTTTAAATAAAAAAAAACTATTAGTGACAGTTTAAAAAAACCGTAACTAATATTGTTGATTTTGTCTACTAATACAATACTATTAGTGACGGTTAATTAACCGTCACTAATAAGTGTCTTGTAGTGACACATTGAAATTGTCACTAATATCCCAAGAAATATCGCTAATATTTTTCTGGGATAGTTTCCACGCGAAAAGTGGTTTTCCGCGATAGTTTGAGCTGAAAAACTAATTTTTAGTGATAAAAGTATCAGTGACAGTTTAAAAACCGTAACTAATAGTTCTGTATTAGTGACGGTTGTCAAAACCGTCACTAATACTTACACTAGTAGTAACGCTTTTTAAAAACCGTCACTAATACACACTTTTAGTGACGAAATGACAACCGTCACTAATACAGAACTATTAGTTACGGTTTTAAAATTGTCACTAATACACACTTTTAATGACGAAATTCAAACCGTTACTAATACTTTCTTTACTAAAACCTAGTTTTGTTGTAGTCTTTAGTAAAACCTTAAACTTTCAAAAATCAACTTCAGCTTGTGATGTTCAAAATCAGTATTCAATATTACTACTTAATATAAACCAACCAACACTCAACAAGATAATGTGCTGATTTTAAGTATGAACCACACTTAGTATTTCAGTAGCTTCCAATATGCAACAAGTATTTAATAATCATACACGCAGGTTATATACTTGCAGTAAATTAAAGAGAGTAAGTAGAAAGAGTTGTAGATCAAATTTTTACAAGGTTCGGCCAGCAGCTTACGTCCTTACCCCAAACAACAGCTGTGAGGATTTTCCTTTCCAAATTTTTTACTAGGAAAAGTTACAACCTCTCTCCTTATAAGGTGGAGATCCCTCTCTAACAAGAATACCCTTTCTTACTAGGCAACGATTTAACAACCCTAAATTGTTAAGAAAATAATAAACAAGAACAACTTTGGTTCGTACAAGAGAAACTTTCAGTTAAAGTAGATTTGTACAATTGAAATACAAGATACTTCAACAATAAACAATATAAATGAATGAAGCTCAAATAAATATCACCATGGTTCCAATTTGATTTGAAAATCTCAGTAGAAACGATAAAAAACCGTGAGTTGAATCAGCTCAAACACAACAAGAACTTTAGAAAATATTTCATCAGAGAATTTTGAATTCTCAAGATGTGTATGCTTGATAGTTGTGATTTTTGTATTTGATTTGTGAAAATAACATGTATTTATAGGGTAATAAAGCATTCATTCATGTTTTCCAAGTTGCTTGTAGTGTTTCCCAAGTTTTCTCCAAGATTGGAGTCCAAAAAATCAATTTTGGAAACTTTCCCTCACTGTTTAAATTTTAAAATACAAAGGTCAGTTAACTATGACCTAAGGGTCAGTCGCCAGAGCCTTTACAGCTCAGCGATTTTTTGAAACACAGTGCTAAGTTAGTCGCCTGAGCCTAAGTGATCAGTCGCCTATCTCGATCCTGTTTGCTTAACTTTGTCAGCATAAAAAGGTCAATTGCCTGATCAAACTACATCAGTCGCCTGAGCTTACAACTTTTATGAATTTTCAAAAACTTTGATTTCAACACTTTAACCTTTCATCTTGGAAAACTTAAATGAGACTTTTAAAAAATATTTTCCATGGTTTTAGGTCTCTAAGTCAAAATATAAGTCCTAAGAGCTTCAAACATTTTTATTGAAATTGTGAAGTACTTGCATGAGACTTCTTATAAGCTAACACTTTCTAAGCACTAAGTCTACATGCATTTTGCTTCCATTCTTTGTGTCTATCTTGACTTCTTTCTTCAATTGACTTTAGCTACATCAGATCTTCTATCTTTAAGTCCAAGCTTTTAATAAACTCTTCAAACACTTGAGATCTTGATCTTTTAACAAAACATTTTAGCCCTGAAACTTCACTTAACAAAAATATGTTAAGTACCATTGATTTGTTATCAAGAAAATAAGATTCTAAGCCTAGTTAGACAAACAAATCTAAGTCTTGATTGGTTGATTTGAAAGGTAATCTTAGACAAATTAGGTACCATCCATTGGACAGGTGTGAAGCAATGCTAGTATCTTCTCTTTGCATAACTACACTCTTGAATCTTTCTTGTTGATGCAGACCATTGACGTCTGGTTCCCTTAGACCTAGGTGTAGTTTAGAGACCAATAAACTAGTAGAAAATTAAATAGGTTTTCCAACCTCACCTAGAGTAAAAATTAGGTTAGTAGTGACTCCATTGGACCATATACTGACTCATTTCTCATCTATATTCACAACCCATTTTCATTTGATTTCCAATTCACCACCCAATTGAGGTGATTTAGAGATTTGACCCCCCTTTCTTGGGACTTGACTCTTTGGGATGTTGCGACACTTCTAATTAACAAATTAACAAAATATTTTACTTAAGATTTTTCCAATTAATATTTTTAACTAATAATTTTAATATTATTGAATTGAAATTAAATTAATTCATATTTACTTTAATTAAAATTTTAAATTGAATTTTCGAACCAATTTGTGATTCCTCTCATCAATTAGCTTAAACTCTAAGTCAATGTTTAATATGTAAAAATGAAATGTAATGAAAATAAGATATACGTTTATATATATTTTTTGTTTTCATATTTATCATATAATTTTTATTTAATTTCACACCCAACTCCTTCCGTTCCACATATATCATACTAAACAAGTCATAATATATATCAACTTCAAAACATGAAAACTAAGTAAACGATGGATGTTAGAGAACACATCCTCAAAACCTAGGTGTTAAGGAGAGAAAGCTAAGATGATCTTATACTAACCTTGGAACTGCTCACAGAGACGATGTGGGACTGAACGAACATTAATACTCCCCTTTGCGCCCATGGTGGAAATGAGACGATCAGAGCCTATGGGGGGAAATGAGGTGATGAGAAGTCCAGTCCATAGAGGAGCTAAGTAGCGAGGAGAAGTCCAACCCATGGAGGAGTCAAACAACCCAAGGCCCAACTCTGATACCATGTTAGAGAACACATCCTCAAAACCTAGGTGTTAAGGAGAGAGAGCTAAGAGGATCTTATACTGGCCTTGGAACTGCTCACAGAGATGATGTGGGACTGGACGAACATTAATAATGGAGAATAATTTAAAGTGTCTAGAAGTATACGTACATTTCTGGCTAATCTTAAATTCAAATTTGAAAGAAAAGCAATGTAATAACCCAAGGAATTTTCTCATGGTCTTGTCGACGAACACAGGAGATTCGTCGATGAGGGTACAAAAGGGCCTCGTCAACGAGGACATGTTTCGTCGACAAGAAGATACCGAGAGGATGTTTTGGGCGATTCTGAATTTCGTCGACGAAGGGGAGAGTTCGTTGACGAATTGCTTCTTAGCCTCGTCGACGAGATGATGTGGCTCGTCGATGAATCTCGCCGTATAAATAGGACTAAACTCAGTTTTTACGCAGGAAAATTCACAGAAACTCTCTCTCTCTTTTCTCTATGGTCTCTCCTTTCTCTCTCCTTGATTCCGGCCCTGTTGACCGCAGGATTGACGATTTGAGGCCACCACGACGCTCCTGGGGAAGTTCTCTCCAAGTCTGCTGGAGTGAATTGTTGGTGGGACGAAGTTGGATTTCATCCCAGATTCAGGGTAAGGCCTTTTTGTCAATATTTGGTTTCACAATAGTTGTAAGAAATGTAATACGCAAGGAAATAATGATATTTTTTTCTGAAATTTATGATTTTCAGGGTATTGAGTGGAGATCCCTGCCAGTGTAGGACCCGTCATAGTAGGGGATTCTAGCAGGAAACAGGTGAGAGAAATATGATATATTAGGCAATTCTAATATGTTTTCAGTATAAATTATACGTTTTTACCAGATTATCATTCACAGTAGAAATTTATACAGTTTATCAACTATGTTATTATGTTTTAAATTATTGTGTGACTTAAGAATATAGATATAGTACAGAAACGAGACTCACAGTAATTTCCAGGATTATATTTTACAGAATATATTTCCAGGATTATGTTTTATAGAATATATTTTCAGGATTACGTTTTACAGAATATACAGACAGGAAATATATTTTACAGCAATTTCAGAATACAACGATTATACAGTTTATAGTACCATGACATACAGATTTACAGTTAATTACAGAAATACAGTTGTTATAGAAATAGTTTATTTCAGCGTCATGGTTTATACAGTTATTACAGAATCATTGTAAACCATATAGTTATATGCAGAAACGTATTATATAGTATCAGACCCTATTGGACCATTACAGATACAGTTTATAGAGCACGGTATCGTATCTATATATAGTTTATAGTGCAACCACATATTTAGATAATACGTGGTAGATAAGTTGATCGTGCCTATGTTGTGGACAGGATCCCCATCAGATATAGGTTGAGGAGGGCCGATCTGACTGACGGAGTATAATAGTTTATCCTAGTAGGCCACCCAGTGATAGATCCCACCTACGGACCGCACAACCCTGTCATGAGGGGTTAAATCATGACATACAATTATCCACAGGGAAAGTTTTTTCAGTATTTATATGTAAATACAGTTTATAGAAACAGAGGATGTACTTATGTATATTAGAAGTATTATGAATAGAAAACCTATTAAGACAGTTATATTAAGTAACGTGAACAAGGTGGTATTATATATTATCTGTACCTGTATTCCCAGTTTCAGTTATTCATGATTTTATAGAATCATATTTTTATAAAAATATAATTTACTTGCCACACACTAGTAATAGCATATTTTGTCTTACTGAACGTCTCATTCCATTACTTTAACATTTTTCAGGTGATTCAGGTAGACGAACAGATTAGGCTCACAGGTAGAGGGGCTTCAGTCCTGCCCTGTCAATAGAGTGAGTATTTGTGGGAGATTGATTTTTGTATAGCTCTAGTATTAAGTGAGTGTGTTTATGAGGTACAGTTGTATATGTATATTTTGGAAGAACATCTTAGCATTCTGGTATCGTGTAATTACGTGCTTATGGTTATATGGATACAGCTTCCTGCTGCATAGGTTGATAATTTTATATATATATATCAGAAGGTATTCGAGATATGGAATTTCATAGTATTTATTATGGAAAGTCATAAAATATTCATAGAATTTAGTAGGTCGTTACAAGCAATACATGCAATTCGTGTTGCATTTCATTGAAATGCACAAATTCAAAATTTCAAGTTTCTAAACATGAATTAAGGGATAATTAAAAGTATTCCATTTGGTTTTTTTTTTTTTTTTCTTGAAAAGGTAATATCATTATCAGAAAAGAAATCAAGCAAGATGCTTGGAGTCTCCGAACAAGGCTACATAAAAAGGCGAGGATAGAACAACCTCCCACATCAAAGAAAATACAAGAGAGCTCTTCCCAATATAAAACCACCATCACCGTGCAAACAAACAAAACTTCCAAACAACTGAAATTAAGGCTAAATTGTGGATTTTTTGGGATTAAAATAAGCACAGAAAAAAGTCAGGAGAAGGCCGTGGAAGACAGAAAAGAAGTCGGGGATAGACAAGAAGACTGCATTGAACTTTTATCGACAATTTACAGAAATTGAGAACGGACCGAGTCCACAAATGCAAATGCAAAAATCCCATGATAACCAAAATAACTCAGGGAATGATAGGGGATTAAACAATTTAACCAACATAAGAACGAAAAAAACAAAAGATGGAAGATTGGAAGTTGAACAACGTCAGTTTAGAGAAAAAGTCATACAGATTGTGCAATTCTGAATGTGAGAGAGGCTTCCAGAGGAAATTCTCCATCATCATTGCCTTGCAAGATAGAAAAGGCTTCTCAAAGCGGTTAAAGGTCCACAAAACGCTCTAAAGAAGCAGCAGTGAACCAACAAGACAACCAACTAAAAAAAAGATACGTCGGATACCACGGAACACCCTACGCCACAAGAGAACCTCTTAGTTAACCTTCTAAATCTGCTAAAATGCAATGAAACACCCTACAAGCATTCTTTGATTTCGTGTGGCAATTGTTCTACATATTTTTGACCCTTTCAATACTCTAAACTCTTTTTCTTCCTTTCCCACCAAACTAATAGCGTTTGACTTTAAACAAAATGCACCTTCCCCTTCGTTAGGTCTGATATCTGCGCCTCATCAAACAAGTTTTCGCTTGCAACTTGCAAGTGGGGTTTTATTAATACTAATAATTAAACAGATTCCAAATCGCAGGCAAATTATTATAAGAAAATACCAATTTAATATACAGAAGGAATTGAAGGTGGGATGGATGGGGCAAGCAAAGGCAGCTGAGTCTTGCCAACCCCAAACTGCGTCACAGCCTGTTGATATGACTTTAGCAACGACCTTTGAGATGGAGCTATGCCCTAGCTTTTAGAAATTTGTCTGGACCAGGCTTTTAAATTATACTCTTAAGACCTTCCATGGGTTAAAATAAATTAATGTCTACCAATTTTGTCAAAATCTTATTGCCAATGGCAATATCTATATATATCGCAAATTCAAAGATCAAAATTAGAAAGAAAGTAATAGATATTAATTTATTACTACGCATTGGCAAAATAAAATAAAATTTCTTCTCTTGATTTCTTTGTATTTTCTTCCAATTTTTTATTTCATCTCATCTCATATTTAATTTCATTTGAGCTGTTTCCAAACCAATTCTAAAGTTCATTCCTGCCAGCTTCCCCAGAGAAAAAGGAAAATGATTGCAGGCCCCCATGCATGCATAGTAAGTAGCTTAACGCAGTAGAATGAAGTTCAATAACTAACCAAACAATTTCCCACCAATTTAAAATATTGAGCAATTGTCCCTTGACTTAATAATAATAATAATATTGTTCTTGGAGGACTGATCGCAGCCATTAATTTTTTCAATGCATGCAGCATAGGTCATATATATATATATATATAGTGGTGGTTAACCCGGCCCATTGACTATTAATTCAGAAGTTGTTGATTAATGTCTAAGATCAATGGTGGGGGCTTGAAGGCAGCCAACATATATTAATTATT
Organism: Malania oleifera; assembly: GCF_029873635.1. Lineage (NCBI taxonomy): Eukaryota > Viridiplantae > Streptophyta > Magnoliopsida > Santalales > Ximeniaceae > Malania > Malania oleifera. The sequence goes on from NC_080419.1 coordinate 10,098,396, forward strand.
CTACGAAAAGACTAGCTACCTCTTCCCTTAGCTTAATAAAGAAATTAAACGCAACCACACACAAATATATATATATATATATACACATTTAACACATATCAGTACAATAATTTTGATTCTTTAGGCGATCTTGAGTAAAAATGTTAGAGATTTTACACAATAAGAACTTTGGTTAATTTTATAAACTGTAATTAAGTAAGAATAAACAAAGTAAATTATGATATATCTCGCACTACTTTCACTAAAACAATCATTCTATGATGTAAATACCTCTTATTTCCTTCTATTTCTTCTGATTAAAACTTAAGTACGTGAAAACTATTTGATTTTCTCTCCCCTTATTTTATTTTTTTTTAAATGATAAGGTCTGAGGTCCTTTGGATACTCGATTGATCCACCGGGATAGTTGGTCATCCCTTTACCATTTTTCACTTAATTAATATTAAGGTATTATGTCAAATGGAAAGTTGTAGTCCTCAAAACTCAAACATTTGCACACTATTATATTTGGTTAGTAATGAAAATTTTATCAAACTTGGTTCAGTGGCGAGAGGGACTAAGAGTCATAGTCATTTGTATAGTATTATATGTGATTCAATCCATCAAAGAGTCATAAATGTATACGCATAGCCTTTCATTTCCTCTAAAGTGGATGTACCTTGATCAAGTGTGATACATTTCTTTAATAATACATTGGTTATCGGACTCATGAGTTTGGCCAATGTGTACATTATTCCATTTTATCTTAATTGGGAGACTCTTCATCAACCATCAAGGATACATGATCTTAGTTATCGTATTTTGCACATTAAGACATTTATGATACTTGACTTTAGTCAATATACCTATTACTCTATGTGATCATGAAGATCACACACACACACACACACACACACACACACACACACACACACATGTATATACAATTTCAACATTCTCCTACTTGATCGAATGATCACAAAAATAATCATATAGTACCTTTTATTTAAATTAACATTCACTATATAATTAGAAAATAACTAATATGAATCATAGTAGCTTTATATAAATTATTTAACATAATTCCTTCTATACATTGACATTTATTTAGATAAGTCATAAGAGGAAGGATATAAATTATTCGTTTATGTTTATCCCATAATTGGTTCAGCAATAATGTCAAGACACTATAATCATTTTCCATCATCTTGATTTCAATAATGTGCAGATACATGAATTGCAAAATATAAGTCAACCTGTAAGATATATGTGCATTTTAATTAGCCGCCAATATTTTAATCAATGGGTTTGCATCATTTTAGTTTTAATGTGTGCTCAATAAACACATTTTATCACGCACCCTTTCTCTAGTAATAAGATATCTCAACTTTATATATTTTGACTAATTTGAACAGCTGTTGTTTGTAGAGAAGAATGCATCACAGAACACTTTGATGGGGCTTTAAATAGAATCCATTATTTGAAATTCCAAAATTAAATTCCTTAACAAAAGTTCTTGAGAAGTCATGACAAAATTCTAGCTTCCAATTTAAAAAACTATTGGTACAAGTACATGCCTTAGAATAATTGATGCTTCCAACTAAAAATGCATATGAAATATTTTCCATTTGCTTTGACTCACTTTCATGGAAAAACTTTGATTTTCAATTAATTTGTCATCTTTCACGATGCGGATAGTAAATATTAAACCTTTTAAGAATTTTTTTAAAATAGGTCTTTAGAAAGAAATCAAGTGCTCTCTTAAACATATCATGACAAATTTCAATATCCAACATATATAATGACATATCTCTTATGTTTTCTTTCTAGTTGCTCTTGTTGATTGTTAGAGATATACAATCGTCATCATCATTTCATTTAAAGTCAAAGGAAGTAATTGTATATGAAACCTATTGGTGGGAAGCTTGTTTAAATTCATATATAAATTTCTTTAATCTATACATTAATTGCCATATTGTGCTCTTGCACATCATTAAACACCATTTTATTTCTTAATAGTTAAAGTTACAATTAATATTCCTCCTAATACCTTATCAAAAGCTTGAAATTGTTTCTCTCACATATGCCAAATGTTGCCACATCGTTATGGATGTTGAACTTAACTTGTCATTGTATATTGCACAATAATAAATGTGGTGCTTGACTTTGGTTAATGTACATACTATCCATTCATGAATTAAAATATAACTTATTAATTATAATAATATTATATATATATATATATATATACACACACACACACACACTCTATTTGATCATGAATATCACACACCTATAGAAAATTCCAAAATTCTAATAGAAACAATCAACAAGGAGTCAGGCATGACATCGGTAACAGGGAATTGGGAGTTTAGGAATGGTGCTCGAAAAGAATCATCTAATTTTGACATCTTAATTAATATCCTAATTCTCAATCATTAATCCTATATATATATCACTGTTCTTAATTGTGACACATATATCCTAGTTAGCAATTTGACCATGAGGTGAATCTTTGTACTGGCAGGATGTTGTTCCAATTTTGAAATTAAAGGGTGAAAAAGAGTTTGGAAATTCAGAATTAGGTACTTTCCCATCTAGTAGTTTGCAAGCAGATTCCAATTGAACTTCCAATACTACTGGATGAGAGAGAAAGATAGAGATACTACTGGATGAGAGAGAAAGAGAGAGTAGTCTCATCTTAACCGGCATTTGCATGTGGCACCAAGGTGGGCTGGGCAATGTGTTTGTTAGATTAGGTTAACTTTTTCGAATCTTTGGTTAGGGTGCCATTAGCTTAATTAATCACTATTCGAGTGTATACATATATAAAACTTAAGTACAACACAACTGCAATTATCAAAGACAAATAATGATGAGATATCCACGTTTTTGGAGAGATCAGAGTCCACTTTCTTGCCTACTTTCCATAAGAAATATTAAAACACATGATCTAAATTAACATGCATCTCTCTAAAATGCCAATGCCCGAATGCCAAAGCCCGTAGTAAATACATATAATATAAGAAGGCTTCTTTTAAAATGACTCATTCTAAAAAGTACAACATATATTATAATTATTATTATTTTAAAACGATGGTGTTCAAAATTCTTTAAACACTCAACTAATCCATTAAAATAATGGCTCCACCCCTCTACCTTTGACTTAAATATCAAGTTATCATTTCCGAACTTAAGAGAAGACTGATCTTAGCCATAAGAACTAGTCTCCAAGTAAGCCGGAAGGATTTAAAGAAGAATCGAAGTTAAGATCTCTTTCAAATTTTGTCTGCCTTTAATTACCATTTAGTCTTCCCCCGCCCCTCCCCTCCCCTCGCCCTCTGTTAAAATTACAACACATTAAAATGACAACAGAATGACCATTCTCCCCTAGCAAACACATATATTAAAGTCAAAACTAATTGAATATAAACCCTACCCAGGCATATTACTCTAATAATAATAATAATAATAATAATAATAAAGTGTGATGCGGTCAAGGCTCTAAATAATTTTTTTTTTTTTTACACACAAAATATTGAATCCTAAAAGTCAGTGACAGCACTATTCCAACCTTCATTGTTCTAGAGTACCAGTACTCCTACTGATCAATGCCCATATAAACCTCCATTAATCACCCAATAACGTAACACCAATACTACCATATCCATTTCTCCTCCAAAAATTTTCATGAAGAACTCTTACCCAATTTCAGCCCTTTGGGTCTTCTTCTTCTCCCTCTCCTTTTTCTCTAAACCCTCTTTCCAGCAACCTCCTCCGCCCCTACCAAACCCTAGACTCCTTAATGCTTACATAGCCCTCCAAGCATGGAAGCACGCCATCACCTCCGACCCAAAAAACTTCACTTCCAACTGGTATGGCCCTAACGTCTGCAACTACACCGGCGTCTTCTGCGCCCCCGCCCCCGACGACCCCAGCCTCACCACCGTCGCCGGAATCGATCTCAACCATGCCCGCATCGCCGGCTCCCTCCCCGATGACCTCGGCCTCCTCTCCGACCTCGCCCTCTTCCACATCAACTCCAACCGCTTCTCCGGCACCTTACCCCACACCTTCGCCGACCTTCGCCTCCTCTACGAACTCGACGTCAGCAACAACCGACTCTCCGGCGAGTTCCCGGCGGTCGTTCTCCGTCTCCCTTCTCTCAAATTCCTCGACCTCCGATTCAACAAGTTCAATGGCAGCATCCCGAACCAACTCTTCAGATTGAAACTCGACGCGCTGTTCATTAACAACAACAAGTTTAAGTCCTCGTTGCCGGAAAATATAGGGGACTCGCCGGTTTCCGTGGTGGTTTTTGCGAATAACAAGTTTGGCGGTTGTGTTCCGGCGAGTTTAGCGAGAATGGGAGGTACGCTTAAGGAGATTATACTCATGAATGCTGGTTTGAAGGGGTGTGTGCCGCCGCAGATTGGGACGTTGAAAGGGGTGACGGTTTTTGATGTGAGCTCCAACGAGTTGGTGGGGGAGTTGCCGGAATCGATGGGGGAGATGAAGAGGTTGGAGCAGCTGAATGTGGCCAACAATAGACTGTCGGGGGAGATTCCGGCGAGTGTGTGTTCGTTGCCCAGGTTGAAGAATTTCACGTATTCTTATAATTATTTCACCGGTGAGCCACCCGTGTGTCTCAAGTTGCCGGACAAAAACGATCGGAGGAATTGTCTGCCGGGTAGGCCGTTGCAGCGGTCGCTAGAGGAATGCGCATCCTTCCTCCAACATCCCGTGAATTGCTATGTCTTAGGCTGCCTGCCACCGCCGCCGCCGCCATCACCGCCACCACCCTCTCCTCCACCACCATCACCCCCGCCTCCACCTCCACCTCCACCACCTCCTCCTCCGCCACCCCCACCACCACCTCCTCCTCCGCCACCCCCACCACCTCCTCCTCCTCCTCCCCCACCGCCCCCACCTCCTTCTCCGCCACCTCATCATCCATATCAATAATACACAAATAAACAATGAAGCAAGGATGAGAAGTTCTAAAAAACATATTTTTTTATGAAGTTTCAAAATTTTACACATATACTCCTCTTTAAGGTTTGATATTAAGAATTTCTCATCTTGTCTAAAATATCATATTTGATAAATAACAAAAATAGGATGATTACAAATATTTCAAAAATTTTAAATCTCAAGCTCGTATTTTTTTATCAAATCTTAAAGAGATTAGTGTTATTTTTGAAATTTTCGTCAAAATCCGCATTCTTCTACCATTTTCGGAGGAGTTCTGTATCTTTTACCTCTTATATTAATCGGAAGATACATGTGTGTATGGGGATCAGCTTGAATGTAGAAAATTGAGTTCACTTACTTTTTAATTATGTATTATTTCTGCTTTTTTTTTTAATGTCATATATTAGAGCAAGGATGTGTAAATATTAAAATCATAATTTTTTTTTTTAGTGATGAAGAATAATGATTGCATTGACCTTGACTAGGCATGCATCCCAAAGTTATATGACTATTTCAAACTTTGAAAGTTTAGGCTAAGTAGTTTGATATTAATTAATCAATTCATTATTAATTGCAAAGACAACACACACATAGTGTGCATTCAATATCCATGATTAATTATAAACACAATACCCAAATAAGGTGTATATATATATATTTTTATTTCTTAAAATACTTTTGCACAAATATTGGCAAAATAATAATTAGGATCATCTAACAAAAATAGATGATCTGTGCATAACTAATTATAATAAGAAATAACACATAAATATGTTATAACTAGTTGATAACTAATCCATATTCATAACTCTTTCTTTATTGGTTGTTTTTCAATTCTAATATTTTAGACATTTCAATAAATTTTAAATTTTAATAAAAAATTATTAGATTAATGTATTTTGTCCAACACATCTCATGCAATAATTCATACGGTAATTGCGAGCCATTAATGCTAGCGATCAAAAATACATTTTGCCAAGTTATATAAATAGACAAAAATAAATAATAAAAATAATTAAATGAAAAAAAATGAAATATATTACACACACATTGCTTGTGTGTAATTACTGCTATAAGATGAAAAAGAAAATGATACTTAATTAGATACCGTTAGTCAAGGTATAAACACAATTGGCATGCGTGGTGAATACTCACCCTATATTTGGAGAGGTCTTGTGTTTGAATTTATATTAGATTTGCATAAAATGTAATACAAACTAGTATTAAAATTTGTTCAAATCCATCTAAATTCAAATCCAAAATCCAAAATCTATGCTCCCAAACATACTATTAGAGTAATGTAATAAAGTCAGTCAAAATATGATGCCTTTAGATTGTGTTTTAAAGAATTTGAATAATACTCTAATTATTTCTAATTATTAGTTATAGTCTTTTTAAGGTAGTGAAAATTTGAATAGCATTTTATTTTCCACAACTAGCTATTAACTATTGTATAGCAGCAAACAATCAATTACAAAGGTGGCATCAAAAGTATCCAATGCCATTGATTTCTCCTAGTATCAACAAACAATCACTGCGAAATTAAGATAGTTGGCTAAGATGTGATAGTAATTGACTCCTCCCATGTTGGAGGTCCGTAGCATATGTCATGTTTACCCTTAATTATACCTCTTAATTACGATGCATGAACTCTCACTCTTAGTTATACACATATACACACACAAACTCACACATATTTCTTCGTGCACATGATACTATATCATTATCTTATTCTAGTAAGTTACGTATCAAGACATCCTGCAAAAATATTGATACCATAGCTTTGCCAACTCTTCTAGATCATCAAATAAAGTTTATCATTTTTATTATTTATCAACAATTGCAACTAACATCTCAATCTCATTGTATATTAAAGTTGTTGAAAAAATCCTACTAATTACATATCAAGATTTTTCTAGATCAAAATTCATTTGATTAAAAATCAAGCACCTCTTGAAGTTATGATGTGATTGAGATTAGGAGATATTAGAGTGGTTATGAATGGACTTGTTATGAAAGGTGTAAGGATAGGAATAATAAGAAAGTCACAGAAGTCATAGGAATCATGAAAGGAGAAAGAAAATGAGGGAGGTGACCAGAAATAGATTAGAAGAGATAAAGAGAGGTAAAGAGCAAGGGATAGAGATAGGGGGGAAGTAAAAACAATAAGAGATAGAAATAGAGGGATAAAGAGGCATAGAGGTCAAAGTGATAGTTATTTGTCACATGACGTAAATTGAGTTGAATATGTTGAAGACCCATTCTAACTAAAAACAATCACATATTTATACCCTCTCCAAATCAAACTTAGAGTCACAACTTATCTCAAAATGTGCCAAAACATAATTATGGTTAAAAGTTATAAATTCAAATCATTTGAAGGTCTCGTTATAAATTATGTGTTGTAATATGGATTGTATAATGAAGATACGCAGCGGAATAAACAACAAGAAGTAAATGTAAATAACACACACACAACTAGAACAAGATCAACACAAATATTTACGTGATTCGGCAAAGCCAACATCCACGGAAGCAATGACACACAAATTTCACTTAGAAAATCAAAATGTATACAATACACTTCTCTAATGATTATCTCTCTTCTCAAAATATGCCCAGATGACATATATAGAAGTTCCTCGAAGGTTTCCCCTCGTTTGCCCAACCACTCAACGTTCAAAAATTCAAAATTTAGAAAAACTGCCGCAGCCTAGGCGCCTCTCGTCGACGAACACAGGGCCTCGTCAACGAGACCAAGAAGACCCTTAGTCGATGAATACAGGACTCTTGTCGACGATGCCATAAATATGAAAATTCCTACTTTCAGTAATTGTTCATCGATGAGCTTCAGAACCTTCGTCTACGAACCTCTGATGTTCCCTCATCGATGAGCATAAGCTCCTCATCAATGAGTCCTGTTGTACTGCCCTCTTCATGTTTTTCCTCCTTCCTTTTTTGCTTATCAAAATAGAAGTATAAGAGCCATAAATAACAATCTCCACCTTGGCGATTATACGCCCCTTAGGAGAATCTTAAAAAACATAAATTGTTTCTCTTTGAACTTAAAAACGCTTGGTTGGGTATGTCTCACTTCTATCACTTAGAGACATGGAATATGTAATGACTCGAAGAATAATGATATTTAAATAATAAAGAGGGAGGAAAATGGAAACAGTAACAAAAAAAGGTAGCCGATTTTGTCGACGAACGACAGAAGGAGGCAGTCGACGAAGCGTTCGTCTACGACATTGCATTTTGGAGGTGATAATTCTAAGAAATTTCCCAAGCCTTGTCGACGAACACAAGGGTTCTTCAGGATCTCGTCGACGAGAAGATACCGAGAGAGGATTTTTGGGATGTCTGAAATTCGTCGACAAGGGTGCAGATTCGTCGACGAACTCTCTACAGGACTCGTTGACGAACTTTCTACAGGACTTGTCGACAAGATGACGTGGCTCATCGACGAATCCCACAGTATAAATAGTGCTAAACTTAGTTTTCTTGCGCAGAAAACTCACTGAACCCTATCTTCTCTCTCCTTTACGGCCCTTCCCACCTTCTCTCTTCGATTTCAGCCACGTCAGTCGTTGGATCGACGATCTGAGGCCACCACGACGCTCCTGGAGGAGTTCTCTTCAAGTTTTTTAGGGCGGATCGTCGGTGGGATCAAGTCGAATTTCTTCCCAGAATCAAGGTAAGGTCTTTTAGTCAATTTTTGACCTTCTGGCAGTTGTAGGAAATGATGTAGGCAAAAAAATATTGATATTCTGTTCTGACGAATGTTGTTTTCAGGGTATTGTGTAGGAAGCCCTGCGGGGGTAGGATCGGTATACGATAAAGGCTTTTTGATAGTCAGGTAAGGGAAATATGTTATGCTAGGCAAATTTAGTATGACTTTTAGGATAGTATATATGTTTATTTATACTAGATTATTATTCAGAGCAGGAATTAATACAGTTTATTCATTATGTATAATATGTTTTAAATTACTGTGTGGTTTGAGAATATAGATATAGTATAGAGACATGCTTTACAGTATTTTTCAGAGCTATGTTTGACAGACTATACAAACAGTGATTATATTTTATAGTAATTACAGAAAACCATGATCATGCAGTTGATACAGATATAGATTACAGTACCATGACATATAGTTTTACAGTTTATTTCATAAAATACAATTAATACAGATACAGTTTATCACAGCGTCATGGTTTATACAGTTATTACAGAATAATGGTAAACAGATAGTTGTATATAGAAACGTATTATATAGTATCAGACCCTGTTGGACCATATAGTTTACAGAGCACGGTACCGTAGCTATATACAGTATAGAGTGCAACCACCTATTTAGATAATACGTGGTATAAAAGTCGATCGTATAGAGCCCACGAGTGGACAGACTCCCCATCAGATATGAGTTGAGAAGGGCTGATCAGACCGATGGAGTATAGTGGTTTATCCTGGTCGGCCAGTTAGGGTAGATCCTGCCTATAAGCCGCACAACCCTGTCATGAGGGGTTAAATCATAATACACAGTTATCCGCAGGGAAGGTTTCAGTTATTACTATGTTTATACAGATTTACAGAGACAAAAAATATATATATTCATTAGAAGTATTTTGAGTAGAAACCTAAAGTACAGAAATGTTAAGTAATAGGAAAAATGTGATAGTTTATATTACTGGTATTGTATTTACAGATTCAGTGATACATGATTATATAGTAATAGATTTTCATAGTATTGTAGCTCATCTACCACACACTAGCAATAGTATATTTCATCTTACTGAGCGTTGACTCATCTCATTACTTTAACATTTTTCAGGTAATCCAGGTAGGCGAGTAGATCAGGCTCGCAGATAGAAAGGCTTCAGTATTGTCCTGACAGTAAAGTGAGTATTTTTGGGAGTAATTTTGTATAGCCCTAGCCAGTTGAGGGTATTTTGGGAAACAGTCATATATGTATATTTTGGGAAATATTTTAACACTCTGGTATTATATATAATTATATATATGGTTATGTTTATTTAATTTCTGCTTCTCGCTGCTTAGGTTGATGGTTGGGTTTAATCCAATTTGGTATCAGAGCATTGTAAATTTTACAGTATATATATATATATATATAAACCCAAGTTAAATAGCAGATTGTTACAGAGTAAGTCCAAGGAATGCTTGAACTTCTCTGAAGTAACTGATTTGGTCAAAATATTAGCTGCATCATTAGATGTGTGAACTTTCTCCAACACAAGTTCACCTGAAGCAATCAATTCCTGAACTTTATGGAACCTCACATCAATGTGCTTGGTTCTAGCATGGTATACCTGATTCTTCGCCAAGTAAATGACACTCTGACTATCAAAAAGCAGTACCACACTATTTTCCTGTAATCCCAGCTCTCTAACTAAACCAGTAAGCCATAAGGCTTCCTTTGCAGTTTTGGCAATTGCCATATACTCCGCCTCAGTCGTGGACAATGCAACTAAAGACTGTACCATAGATCTCCAACATACTGGTCCGCCTACAAGGGTAACACATATCCTGTTGTATACCTTCTGTCATCTATATCTTCAGCATAATCTGCATCAACAAACCCCATAACTGAATGACAACCCTATTGCTTGCCGAACATAATGCCATATCCCGGTGTACCCTGCAAGTATCTAAGTATCCATTTGACAGCTTCCCAATGCTGTCTTCCTAGATTAGAGAGGAACTTGTTCACCATGTTTACCGCATGAGCCAAATCTGGCCTCGTACATACCATGACATACATTAAACTCTCCACAGCACTAGCATAGGGGACCTTTGACATGTCCCGAATTTTCTCATCCAAACTTGGGCAATCTGCAGTAGACAACTTGAAATGATTCGCTAGAGGTGTACACACCGATCTTGTATCAGCCACGCTAAACCTCTTCAACACCTTCTACACATAACCGCCCTGAGATAACCATAATCTCTATGCAAACCTGTCTCAGCAAATCTTCATCCCAAGTATTTTCTTGGCTGAACCAAGATCCTTCATGTCAAATTTCTTATGCAACAGGTTCTTTAACTGATTCACTTCAGTTAAATCACTTGCAGCTATCAACATGTCATCGACGTACAATAACAAGAAAACAAGAGAATCATCCTCAAGTTTATTCACATAAACGCAGTAATCATACTCACACCATTTGTAGCCAATCTTCATCCTGTACGAATCAAACCATTTATACCATTGCCTTGGAGACTGTTTCAGCCCATAAAGAGATTTCTTCAACCTGCAAACAAAATTTTCTTTTCTTGGTTTAATGAATTCCTCCGACTGTACCACGTAGATTTGTTCCTCCAAGTCACCGTGAAGAAATGCAATCTTCACATCCATTTGTTCCAAATGAAAATCGTAATAAGCTACCAATCCCAACACAACTCTAATAGAAGTATGTCAGACCACTGGAGAAAAGATCTCATCATAATCTATCGCCTTCTTTTGTGAGTATCCTTTTGCCACCAACCGTGTCCTGAAATTCTCGCATTCCTTTTCTGAAATTGCCTCCTTCTTCCTATACACTCATTTGCAAACTATCAGTATCTTCCCATCTGGAAGCTCCACCAAATCTCAAGTTAGGTTCTTATGTAATGATTCCATCTCCTCAATCATTGCTCCCATCCACCTATCTTTCTTCTGGCTGTGCACTGCTTCTTGAAAAGAAGTTGGATAGTTGCAACAAGTAAGGAAAGCATAAGATACTAACTCATCAAAACCATACCTTGATGGAGGCCTGATAGTGTGTCTGGATCTCCGTATAGGAATATCGTCGACTTGCTAGTTTCCCGAGCTAGAGCTCCTTGCAACCATGGGACCATGATCTTTTTTGTTGCCCTGAGCTTCTAACTCCACCTGCACAATATGTTCATCACTACCCCAGCTTTCTGGCTCCTATTTCTATTCATCAAACTCTTAAGTATGCTTCACCATAGCCTTCTCATCAAAGACTACATCTCTACCGATCACCACTTTGTTTGCCACTGGGTCCCACTGTAGTGACCCGAATAATAATGGTATTTAAATAATTAAGAGGGATAGAAATGAAAAAAAAACATAAGGAGATGGCAGCGTTCGTCGACGACATAGCATTTTGGATATAATAGCCCCAGAAATTTTCCAAGCACTCGTCGATGAGAAGATACCGAGAGAGGATTATTAGGAAGTCTGAAATTCGTCGACGAGGGGGTAGGTTCATTGACGAACTTTCTACATGACTCATCGAGGAGGTGACGTGGCTTGTTGATGAATTCCGCAGAAAAAATAGTGCAAAACCTTGGTTAAACGCAGAATTTCAGCGCCGCGTTTCCTCTTTCTCTCTCCTACGGTTCTCCTTCCAACTTTCTTCGATTTCGGTTCCATCAGTTGCCGGATCGACGATCCGAGGCCACCACGACGCTCCTACGAAGTTCTTTTCAAGTCTGCTGGTGCGGATTGTCGGTGGGATTGAATCAAATTTCTCCCCAGAATCAGGGTAAGGTCTTTTATTCAGTTTTTGACTTTCTAGTAGTTGTAGGAAATGATGTATGCCAGGAAATATTGATATTTGGTTCTGGAAAATGTGGTTTTCAGGGTATGGAATAGGAAGCCCTATGGGTGTAGGACCCGTATACGATAGGGGCTTTTCAACAGTTTGGTAAGGGAAACATGCTATGCTAGGAAAATCTAGTATGATTTCAGTATGAAGTTTATGTTTTTATCAAATTATTATTCAGAGCAAAAATTCATGCAATTTATTATTGAGATTAGAGTGTTTTAAATTATTGTGTGGCATGAGAGTATAAATACAATATAGAAACATGTTTATACAGTGTTTTCAGGAGTATGTTTTATAAAAAATACAGACGGTGAAATGCGTTTACAATATTTTTCAAAATAGCATGATTTTACAACTTTACAACACCATAACAGGTAGATTTACAGTTATCTCAGAAAAATACAGTTGATATAGTTACAGATTATTACAGTGTTATGGTTTATACAGTTATTACATAATCATGGTAAAACAGTTATTTGTATATAGAAACGTATTATATAGTATCAGACCCTGATGGATCAGACAGCAGAGTACGGTACCATAGCTACAGATATACAGATATTCAGTTCAGAGTGCAACCACTTAACTCAGATAGTAAGTGGTATGAGGTTGATCGTGCCTAGTTGTGGATAGGCTCCCCATCAGATATGGGTTGAGGAGGGCCGATCTAACCGAGGAGTAAAGTGGTTTACCCTGGTAGGCCAACTATGATAGATCCAGCCTTCGGGTTGCATAACCCTGTCATGAGGGGTTAAATTATGACATACAACCATCCAGGGAAATATTCTTAGATTCTATGGTATTTTCAGATTTTTAGAAATAGTAGTATTATTATGAAAAGTAACTTCATACTATTACTATTTGACATGTTAAATTATGTAGTTAAAGGTTTTATAATATGTTATGTGGTATCAGCATTATCAGATTTAATTATTTGTACTACTTTTAACTTAGATTAATTTTTACGGATCTATATCTCAGTAGCCACACACTAGTGATAGCATGTTTCGTCTTACTGAGCTTTGGCTTATCCCAATGTTGAATTATTTTTCAGGTGAGCCAGTTGGGCAAGCAGAGCAGGCTCGTAGATATAGGAGTTGTTAGTCTACCCTTTTTGAGGGTGAGTGTTTTGGGGTTCAATTTTGTTAGCCCTGGTATTAGTAAGAGTAGTTCTTAAGAGTACGGTGAAATATGTAATATTTGTGGAATATTTAGACACTCTGGTATTGTATATATATGAGGTTCTGTTTCATGTTATTTGCTTTTTGCCGTGTAGGAAATTGTTTTAATTTAAATTGCAGAGAATTTATCTTTATAAGGAGGTCGTTACACCCACGAGTTATACCTCTTCACACCCTCTGGATATCCTAAAAAGATGCAAAGACGAGACTTCAGGTCAAGCTTAGACCTCTCCTTACTTTCATATTTCATATCCATTACATTCACATTTCCATTTCATTTCATTCTCATTTCATTCATTCGTACTACAGTTTCTTTTAGCTGTACATCAGTTAGTCTACATAGATATGCACTAAAATTTGCTAACACAACTCCTTTTAGCTATCATCAATTAGTCTACAGCTCCTTTTAACTGTCATTGTATTCATGGTTATATTATCAAACACAAGCAACATGGTCCTTATAACATTTCATTAACAATGCATTTCTTACATAGTCTGCATCTCATACATATAACTTATGTTTACACAGCATTACTATCCACTCATGCCACACATTTTAGCAATAAATTGATACATTGCCTATAAAATAAGCCAACCAACATTTAAAGTTTATATGCTGAAAATATACCTTCATTTCTTACATAATTATCCTCAAAATATTTTCTACTTTCCTTAGTTAATTTTCACAGATACGTAGCTAAATAAGTAGCCTTAAACTCCGAAAAACATTTTTTACACGGTTGACATTTTATACCCACATGAAAACATATATACATATATATAACATAATCCATTTCCATTTAATACATGAAAACCTGATTTAATATATAAATTTCCCCTTACTTGAATCCTTAAACTACACCAACAGGTATCCCAAACTGATGCTTGTAATGCTTACCCGGTCCCTGGTTCAAAAACCTTAGTCTAATTAAATAAACCCCAAATAAACTACTATTTCTACATTTTCTCAACTTAATAACCTTAAATAACATTTAAAAACCCCAAAACTGAGAATCTAGACCCCTACCTCAACTTAGGAGTGTTTCCCAGAGAGCCCAGTTTAGAAAATTGTTTTACTAGATGTGTAGAGAATCTTCCCTAAAACAATCGATTATGGTTGAATCTGGGCCAGATTCTTAGAGAGAAGTGAGAGAGACGAGTTTAGAGAGAGAAACATAGAGAAGAATTGAATTTCTTCGCCAAGAAGCTTCCTCATTCCTTTATGTACCTGTCTTTGCCATGTGGACTTGTCGACGAGAAGATAAGACTCGTCGACGAGCCACTGAGGAATACTCGTCGACAAAGCCGTAAGCTCATAGATGAGTTTTAGAACAGCCCAAACCCTTTCGGTTAATCCTCGTCGATGAGACATGCATACTCGGCGACGAAGCTCATAAGATCTCTCATTGACGAGAAAATTTGGCTCGTCGAGGAGCACCTGTTTGTTACCCTTTTTAAATTTTTTTTCTCTTTCTTCTATTTCCCCTTTTTCCTTTTTATTATATTTCTTATTATATTAAATAATTAAAATTCCCTGGGTCATTACATTCTCCCCTCCTTAAAGAAATTTCATCCTCGAAATTTTTCCTACTAATTCATTTTTCCTCATTTCAAACATCCATAAACTCATTCTATTTCGTATATCCATACTATGCAGAACATAACATCATCATATAACTTTGCCAGCTATCCATAATTTAACTAAATCATTACTTTTTAAATCATAAATTCATACCTGCTTCTCAGATGGCATCCTCCTCAGCCTGAAGTGTATACAACCGAGTTGGAGCATGTTATACATCACAATGTACCAAAGTTACTATAATCACTGTACTTCCATATATAATCCCAAAAATGAAATCTAGGGACAAATCCCACAAAACCTAACTATCCCAATCAAAAACTTACCCTTCGCAGAGGGTAGATAAACAATACTAATTCTGCGGGGCTTTTCCCGCTCTCCTATCTAGGGCTCCTGAAAAGTTAATAAGATTTAGGGGCGAGACACCTCTCAGTAAGGGAAATAAACTAATACTAGTGTGTGGCAACATGAGTACACCGTGTTCTACATGTACCATACATATCATATTCGGTACTGTTTATTAAATTTAGGAAAACATATGAATATCAAAACATAGCAGAACATACTCAATCATAAGCATATCTCATCTCATATCATAATAATAATAACATAAAAACAATCCTGGTAGGTTAGTTGGCTGTTGTCATGTATTACCCCCACATGACTGGGTTGTGTGGCCCGAAAGCAGGACCTGACAATGGTTGGCTGACCACTGCCAAGTCAATAGTCTAGACTATAGGTCCGATGGGTCTGCCAGACCTGGTCCGTACACCAGGGGCGATAACAACACACTTCTTGAAAAATAACCACATTGACCATCCAATCTCACACCATTTCGTACAACGGCGTTAACACAAATATCATGATCACGAAGACCATGGACACATAGCAACGGTACCGTGCAAGTGCTAGCCTAGATCAAACCAACCAGGTTCTGATATCATATACATATACTAAAATCGTGATACATGAATATCTCATATCATTAATTATTAAATCAATCATATCATTTACACATATACGTATATCATGAAAATCATCGGCCCGTATGGCGGTATTACACATTTTATCATAGCTCGGCCCGTACACCGACAAATCACATAGCACAGCCCGTATACTGGCAAATCACATAG
Organism: Malania oleifera; assembly: GCF_029873635.1. Lineage (NCBI taxonomy): Eukaryota > Viridiplantae > Streptophyta > Magnoliopsida > Santalales > Ximeniaceae > Malania > Malania oleifera. The sequence goes on from NC_080419.1 coordinate 10,114,819, forward strand.
CACAACTCGTACGTTGGCAAATCACATAGCTCGGCCCGTACGCCGGAAAATCACATAGCACAGCCCGTACGCTGGCAAATCTCATCCACATAGCACGGCCCGTACGCCGGCAAACATATCCACATAGCACGCTCCGCACGCCCACAAATCATATATATATAAAAATATCTCAGCCCGCACGCCAGTTTTCCATCATAAAAACCCGTGTCATAATCACATCCCCAGAAAACAGTTTCTCATACATTTTATACTCATGCCACACTAGCGGGTTTTCACATATTCAATCATGCGATCATTTTCACAATATTTTGCAAATATAAAACATATATATAAATATATATACATTTTGCAAATTAGATGCTAAATATATACATACATGCATTTTCTTAAAACAAAACTAACTTAGTTTATCCCTCTACCTGATTCCTGAAAAGCCCCTAAGAAAACCTTCCCCGCACCCGCAGGGTTCCTAACTCAACACCTTGAAAATGAAAAACCCCCAGTAATAAACTTTAGTATTTCTACGTGCGTAACATTTCTTATAACTACCATTAAGTCAAATTCGGCTAAAAAAGCCTTACCTCAACTTAAGGATGATTCCCAACATCCTCAATTAATACCCCTGAAAATGAAAACTCCCAATATTAAACTTTAATATTTCAACGTGTATAACACTTCTCTCAACTGTCACAACTCCAAATATTAAGTAGAAGGTTTTACCCTAAATTTGGAATGGAATCCAACTTCGTTTCCCTGACGATCCACCCTGGTAGACTTGTAGAGAACTTGCCAGGATCGTCGTGGTAGCTTCGAATCGTCGATCTGGCGACTGGTGGGGCCGAAAATGAAGAGAGAAGGGAGAGAGAGTTGTAGAGAGAGAGAGATAGAGGAGAGAGAGAGAAAGAGAGAGAGAGAGATTTCTCAAAAATGAAGAAATTCTTGACTTTTCCCTATTTATAAACAGCGGAATTCGTCGACGAGCCCGTCCTTCGTCGACGAGTCCTTCATAAATTTCGTCGACGAAATCCACCCCTCATCGACGAAATTCAGTCGGCTCAAAAACCCCTCTCGGTATTTTCTCATCGATGAGCCCCTGTATTCGTTGACGAATTCTCTTAAGCCTTCATCGACGAATCCCCTGTATTCGTCAAGGAAGTCCTGGTGATCCCCTTTTTTCATTTTTCCTCCCAAAGTTCAATGTCGTCGACGAACTCCTTCTGTTTTCGGTCTCCATTTCCCTCTCTTTATTATTTAAATACCATTCTAAATTTGGGTCGTTACATCCTCTCCTAAGTGGTACCTGTTGTTTTCCCTAAACCTGGTTCTAAACAGATACCATAGGCAATGGTTCTCGGCAATTTTTCTTGATATGCCCTGACTTACCGCACCTGAAACAATTCGGACTGCCAAACCAACAGTCACCCCTATGCCTTTTATTACATTTCTAGCATACGGAGTCCATTGCCTCTTTTCCTTTATTCCCTGATTCCTGAATGGCCTCAGACTGAAAACTAGATGGTGCAGGCCTCTTCTTTTGCTCTGAAGGCTTTGTGCTGCCATGAATACTCTTTTCCAGTACCGAAGCTTTATCAACTAAATCTGAAAAATTCTTAACTTGAAACCTCATCACCAGCTCGTATATTTTCTGTGTCTCAAACCTTTTTCAAATTTCCTGGTCTTCCTTGCCTCGTTTGGGATCAGAAATGGTGCGAGCGAGAAAGCTCCACAAATTTTTTTGCATATTCTGCAATGGTCATCTCCCCCTAGGTCAGATTAGTGAACTCTTCAATCTTTTCCTCTCTGACAGACAAAGGAAAATACTTATCAAAGAACAGTTCCTTGAATCTCTCCTAGGTAAGAGCTATCCTTACGAGGCTCTGTTGCTCTAGTAGCTTTACAGAAAGCCACCAGCGTTTTGCCTCTCCAGTCATATTGAATGCAGCATAACGGACCTTCTGCTTGTCCGTGCAATCGAGTATAGCCATAATCTTCTCTATTTCTTGTACCCAATTTTCTGCAGCCACTGGTTTAGGTCCTCCTAAAAAGACCGGAGGGTTCATCTTCATAAACTCTTTAATGTTGCAGCCCTGACCTACAGGTGGATAGTTTTGTTCTTTAGGATCATTCTTCATCTCTGCCTTAACCTAACGGACTATACCCTGCAACACCTTGGAGATATCAACGTCCTCTTTACTGGAAGTATCTGAACCTTCCCTTCCTTCAGCCTCTACGTCCTCATCTCTAGGATCCATCTTGAAAAATGACAGAAAAAAGATAAGAATTCTATATCATAACTTCAACACAATTATATAATTTAAATCCAATATACATCTAAGTTCTCCATATAAGGACCTGTAACGACCTGCTTAATTAACATGATTTCTTTTTTCCCACTGTAATAATTATCATACTCTGATACCATAATATTATCCTAAGCAGCGAGAAGCATAATACAAATAAACATTTCCATACATAATGATATATCATACTGTACAATACCAGAGTGCTATCATGTTTCCCAAAAGAATATATACATGAGATACTAAATCCCCAAAATTGCCCTCAGCTAGCTAGGGCAAATACAAAAACCCTCCACTGTATTCACTTTGTTGTCAGGGCACCACAGACGCCCCTCTACCTGCGAGCCTGATCTGCTCGCCTACCTGGATCACCTGAAAAAGGTTTCAACACTGGGATGAGCCAACGCTCAGTAAGACGATATATGCTATTACTAGTATGTGGCAAATGAGTCATCATATCATAAAAATCCGTTTCCATATAATCATGTATATCTGGATCTACAAATACAGTACAAATCATAATATTCATTACCATTTTCCTGTCATTTAACACATCTACATTTAAGTTACTATTCAAAATACTTCTAAAATACATAAGTAACTCCCTGGTCTCTGTAAATCATAATATACATAATAATAATTGTAAAATTTCCCTTGTGGATATCTGTATGTCATGATTTAACCCCTCGTGACAGGGTTGTGCGGCCCGTAGGCGGGATCTACACTGGTTGGCCGACCAGATAAATCACTATACTCCCTCGGTCGATCTGCCCACCTCTACCCATATCTGATGGGGAGCCTGTCCACGTCAAGGGCACTATACGATCGACCTACAGCCTATTATCTGAATAGGCGGTTGCACTTTGTAAACTGAATACTGCATGTAGCTACGGTACCATGCTCTATAAACTATATGGTCCAACAGGGTCTGATACTATATACGTATTCATATATATACTTTTTCACTGTTTTTATCATATTTTCAAAATTACCATAACGCTATCTTTCTGTTTTGTACATACTATAATTGTAGCATCTCGATGCTATCTCTATATAACTGGCTATATATTCTGTAAATGCTCTGTTTGTATTCTTTGAATGTTACGGTAATAGAAAACATGGCATCCATTAAAACTCTGTAAATCATAATACTGAAACTACGTAATCATAATACTGTATCCGTAATTCGTATAATCATAGTGTAAAAATCCGTAAAATCACGGTACTGTAATTCACATAATCATAGTACTGAAATACATAAAATCATAAAACTACAATTCATAAAACATACTCCCATACTACATACATAATCTCAAGCCACACCATACTTGAGTACATAATTTTCATAAATAAATACACTGCATAATATTTAGAAATTTCCTAGCATAACATATATCCCTTACCTGAACTCTGAAAAGCCCCTATTGTACTCTAGCCCAATACCCGCAGGGCCTCCTACAAAACACCCTGAAACCAATATATGCCAGAACTAAATATCAGTATTTTCCTACTTACATTATTTCCTATAACTGCCATGAGGCCAAAAAGTGGCTAAAAGGGCTTATCCTGAATTTGAGATGATTTCCAACGCTGATTTCCCGACGATCCGCTCTGGTAGAAGTGTAGAGAACTCCACCAGGAGCATCGTGGTAGCTTCGGATCGTTGATCTAGCGACTGGTGGGGTCGAAAATGATGAGAGAAGGGAGAGAGAGTCATAGGAGAGAGAGAGAGAGAGAGAGAGAGAGAGAGAGAGAGAGAGAGAGAGAAAGAGAGAGAGCGGTGAGAGAAGATGAGAAATATCTCAGTTTCCCGCCATTTATAGGGCCAGGTTCGTCGACGAGCCCTTCACAAAATTCGTCGATGAGACCCTGTGTTCGTCGACGAAATTTAGAGCACCCCAAACCGTCTCTCGGTATTTTCTCATCGACGAAGCCCTGTGTTCGTCAACGAAGCTTGGCAAAATTCTGAAATTATGATTATTTAATATTTTCTCCAAATTACAATGTCATCGACGAAGTCTATGGCCTCCTTTTGTTTCTGTTTATATTTTCTCTCCCTCTTATTATTATAAACGCTATTATTCTTCGGGTCACTACAAGACCAGTCTCACAATTTAGAAACGAAATCATCTAAGGTTTACCGTGGCTTTTCTGAGGTCGTCAACTGCTTTAGAAAAATCACAGGAAATCGTCAACATACTTCCACCTCTAAACTACAAAACAAAATCTTATACTTCCCTACACCAAACCTACTTCTCAATACATAACCTATTCATTTAGTATCATTATCCTAACTGTTTCCTATACTCTAGTATAAATCATCCCTAAGTTTACATAATCCCAAAATCTATTGCTCTGATACCAAATTGTAACGCCCCGAACCCATAAACCTGGTCCGGTGCGTTATTCCTAAAAATCCTGATATTCCATAAATAAATACATACGCAGCGAAAAACATAACTATGATCCTCATTCATACAAATATACCGGAGTTTACTATTTCTATCCATAATAACCAATCATAACCTGTATTTTCATATGTACACATATCTCCAAAACATAACCAACTCTTCCAGTATTCACAACCATCCATTTTCCATAAGACTTAAAACATAAATATAAAACATAAAACATAACTTATATACATCCCAAAACATCATCAAAATGTTTATACCCTTTTCCTCTTTCTATAAATCAAAAAGGCTACCAACCTTGAGCTCTCTAAGCTCAATCTCATGAAGGTCTTGAAAAAGATAAGTTTGTATTTAGGTGAGACACATCTCAGTAAGGGAAGAAACACTATATATTAGAACAGCGTGTGGTCAACAATAGATTATAATCAACATTTTAATATCATTTTGTCGAAACCATTAAGTTCCTGAAAACATTTCTTGATCCAACTCAAACACATGCAAAGTATTTACCTACGAGATTACCCAAGGATAGGGGTGATTACCCGCCCATACAAGTAGCACCCCTCTGTCCTAATACATTAGGCAACCCCAAGGTCACAACTGAAGCATACCAGGGCACTCACCTTATTCAATAAGTTTTCAAATGATAGATTAATCTCGTACTCGCACAGTTCATACAAAGTTTACCACTGAAAGCCCCTGAGAATAGAGAAATCTACCCATCTATACAAATAGTTTCCCTCTGCCCTAGTGCGTTATGCAGCCTACTGCTACATCTTATACTACTAGTGCACTCGCTTTACTTTGCAAGCCCTCAGGCGAAGAGTTTGCCCTGCCCTAACGTAACATGTTTCGCTAACATAAATACTTGATAATACCATAATACATTATTCTGTCTATCGTTATTCAACCATCCATAATTGTTCATGTTCATAACTTTAGCATTTCATAACATTTCACTTTACGTAACCTTTCACATTTTACATCGTTCACATTTCATATTTTGTATCCATTTCATTCATTCGTACTACAGCTCCTTTTAGCTGTACATCAATTAGTCCACATAGATATGCACTAAAATCTGCTAACACAACTTCTTTTAGCTGTCATCAATTAGTCTATAGCTCCCTTTAGCTGTCATTGTATTCATGGTTGCATTATCAAACACAAGCAACATGGTCCTTATAAAATTTCATTAATAATGCATTTCTTACATAACCTGCATCTCATACATATAACTTATGTTTACACAACATTACTATCCACTCATGCCGCACAATTTAGCAGTAAATTCATACAATGTCTGTAAAATAAGCCAACCAATATTTAACGTTTATATGCTGAAAATATACTTTCAATTCTTACATAATTATCTTGAAAATATTTTCCACTTTCCTTAGTTAATTTTCACAGATATGTAGCTAAATAAGCAGCCCTAAACTCCGAAAAACATTATTTACACGGTTGACATTTTATATCCACATGAAAACATATATACATATATATAACATAATCCTTTTCCATTTAATACATGAAAACCTTATTTAGTATATAAATTTTCCCCTTACTTGAATCCTTAAACTACAACAACAGGTATCCCAAACTAATGCCTGTGATGCTCACCCGGTCCCTCGTTCAAAAAGCCCTAGTCTAATTAAATGAACCCCAAATAAACTACTATTTTCATATTTTCTCAACTTAATAACCTTAAATAACATTTTAAGACCCCAAAACTGAGAATCCAGACCCTCACCTCAACTTAGGAGCTTTTCCTGGAAAGCCTAGTTTAGAAAGCTGATATGCTAGATGTGTATAGAATCTTCCCTATAACATCGTAGCGACCTCCGATTGTCGATTTGCGCTGAATCCAGGCCGAATTCTTAGAGAGAAGTGGAAGAGATGAGTTTAAAGAGAGAAACACGGAGAAGAATTGAATTTCTTCACCAAGAAGCTTCCTCATTCCTTTTATACCCATCTTTTCCATGTGGACTTGTCGAATAGAAGATAGGACTCGTCGACGAGCACTGAGGAACACTCGTCGACAAGCTAGTGAGGAACACTCATCGACAAGGCCGTAAGCTCTTCGGCGAGTTTTAGAACAGCCCAAACCCTCTCGATTAATCCTCGTCAATTAGACATGCATACTCGGCGATGAGACTCATAAGATCTCTCGTCGATGAGATAATCCAGCTCGTCGACGAGCACCTGTTTGTTACCCTTTTTAAATTTCTTTTCTCTTTATTTTATTTCCCTTTTTTCCTTTTTATTATCTTTCTTATTATTTTAAATAATTAAAATTCTCTGGGTCGTTACATATAGGCCGACCAGTCGTACTACAGACATAAGATATATGAGATGATATTTTGATCTAACTGGGTCGACTAACCGCGGTTAGATCCAGCCTTTGGGCCACACAACCCTATTCATGGGAGGAAGCACGACATGGAGAGATATCATCAAGGCAGCCATGAGTTACAGACACAGATGTATCGGTTATCAAGGATACTTATGAGCTAGATGTGAAATGAAATGAAATGAAATTGAAATGGTAATAAAATGAAATGAAATGAAAATGAAAATGGACATGTGAACGAAATAGTGTGAGTAAATAATATAAATAATTAAAGCGAAGTAAAACACTCCGCCTAAGGGTTTACTGAGTAAAGTCAGTTCCCTGATAAGTATCAGTTGTTGCCGAACCCGAGTTATTTGGATAAGAATACAAACGATGTCAGGGCAGAGGGAAGTTGTTTGTATGGGCGGGTACACTTCTCTATGCTCAGGAACTTCGTTGGTAAACATGGGTTGTGTATGAATGGATTTGAAAATGGAAGTAAAAGCTTATGAAAGCTTGTGTTGTGTATCTATATGATTGTAAATGTGGAAATGGTATATTGCTAGCGTGTTTTGCATCCGCTGGAGTAAGTGAGTACACTCTCGCCTGAGTCGTGTTTCCCAAAGACACCTGGTTCTCTCCCCGATTCTGACTTGGTGCAGCCGTACCAGTCATTGGTGTAGGACAGTTGTGGGATACATGGTTCGATTCGCCATAGTAGTAACAGTAACCCATGAATGGCTAGCATTCCTTATCATGCCACTTATGGCACTTTGCACAATGTACGCGAGGTGAATCCCCCTGCGGACCCTACCATTCCATATTCTGGCGATTTACTACACCATAGTTCCTCTTCTTCCATTATCCTTGTCTAGAACCAGTCTGAGAACCAGAAGGTAGTGATCTCTTCTTCTGATCCCGTGCCACCTCATCTTCCCGGAGACCAGCCTCTACTACGACGACTTTCTTCACCAAAACAGAAAACTCTCAAATTTGTAGCATTCCTACTAGCCTATGGATGTCCTTCCTCAGACCCTTCTCAAACCTCTAAGTCTTTTCATACTCGTTCGAGATCATATACGGTGCAAAGCGAGATAGCTTGGTGTATCTAGTTGCATAGCTCTGCACTGTCAGGGTCCCCTGAGTTAGACTCGAAAACTCGTCTGCCTTTGCGTCACAAACGGAGGTCAAATCTCTTGAAGAATACCTCCTTAAAGTGGCCCCATGTTATTCCAAGTGAATCGGCTCTCTACTCCTCAAGCAGACTCACAACCACCCACCACCTCTCAGCTTCTCCTACCAATTGAAACATAGCATAAAGGACTTTCTGCTCGTCGGTGCAATGCAAAACTTTTGGGACTTTTCTGTATTTTGCACCAAGTTCTCCACTATAATCGGGTCGGATCCCCCAGTAAATGTCAGAGGATGTATGCGGGTGAACTTCTCAATGGTGCAACCCGCAGCCGTAGGTGGACGCTCCCGTCCCCTAACACTTTGCCCGATCTCTCACATGATATGCCTAGTCAAACCCTGAGGCACGGAAGGTGACCCTTCACTCATAGTCCCCTCCAAACTACTATCCTAGTTGCTATCTTTAGGCTCCATACTAAAAATAGTATAGGAATAGATTAGTATTCCTATATCATTGCATAGTTATCACAATCATTTGCTGAATAATCATGTTAAACTATAGACTCTCAGACCTAGGTCTGCCCTATTGCACAAACATGAAACCATCAATGGTTTGCCGTGATTTTATTGAAATCATCATTTCAAGAAAAACACAGAACACGACCAATGAATCCCTATCTGGCTACAAGACAACCCTCGACCTACTCTATCCATTCTCTACATCCTATACTCTGGCATGTTCACAAAATCACGCCTAACCAAGTCTTTAAGACCTAACAACCTGGTTAGCTCTGATACCAAGTTATCCCTCCTGAACCCGAAAATGGGCCCTAGGGTGTGAATTAGTAACCTAACCTGTCCCTATATCATACAATTGTCCATGATACCATACAATGCAAGGGTTCGACCCCATAGGGTTCACATATACCCTATCCACAATAACATATATCATATATGCAGCAAAAAATTCAACCTAATATATTCATAAAACCATACCAGAGTCTATACAAAATAGGATCAAACTCCCAAAATACATAACATACCATAAGTGTCTACATGACCCAAAATGACAACCTGACCAAAGAACAGTACTTACACAAGTACTCCTACAAGGCTAGCCAACAACCACGAGTTTTTTCCTATTTTATTATTAAAATAAAATAAAATATTAAATAATACTCTATTTGGGAAAAAATTTCCCAAACTAATGCTCACGTAATCTCGCAGCTTGGTGCTGCGAGATTTAAAGTTGATGGACGAATGGGAAGGTGACACGTGGCACGGGTAAGAGATCGAGATTTAAACAAATCTCGCATGTTAGTCCTGCGAGATTTGCATGGGGTACCCTGCTTCTCTTCGAGCCTTCCTCCTCTGTCGGCCGTTGCACCCTCATTTACCCAACAAAGAAAGAATCCATGGCCATAACTCATCATAATTATAATATTAAAATAGTATGCCAGCTGATACTTGGATGACATTTCAATGAAAGAAATTTAAGAATTTTAGTTTGATAGTTGAAAGTTAATACTTTGTTTCAACGTCTTGTCTTCATGGACAGCTCTGTAACTCCAGTCATGAACATCAACGAAAATGAAGAACTGAACATGAGCGTACTTAACGGAGTCGCCTCTCCTCCTCGCCAAAACCCCAACAAGGGCGACTGGAAATCCGCCATTTTCATAATCTATAAACCCCCAATTCCTTACTTCTCCGACCCATTTCGTTTAATTTCTCAATTTCAATTTTCAGTTCTCCGACACATTTAATTTCAAATTTTCTCAATTTTTAAATTTTTCAGTGTTTGCATACGCAGCCATGGAAACGGCGGAGCGATTCTCATACTACGGAGTGGTGGGGAACCTCATCACGTACCTCACGACGGGTCTCCACGAGCCACTCGCTACTGCCGCCAAGAACGTCAACACCTGGGTTGGCGTCTCCTCGCTGTTCATATTGCTTGGAGCCTTTATGTTTGAGAAATTAAAATTCTTAAATTTCTTTCATTGAAATGTCAGTATCAGTTGGCATACTATTTTAATATTATAATTATGAGTTATGGCCATGGGTCATGCAGTGCAGAGGTACTATTCTTTCTTTGTTGGGTAGATGAGGGTGCAACGGCCGGTAGAGGAGGAAGGCTCGGAGAGAAGCAGGGTGTCCCATGCAAATCTCGCAGGACTAACCTGCGAGATTTGTTTAAATCTTAAACTTCTGCCCGTGCCACGCGTCACCTTCCCATTCGTCCATCAGCTTCAAATCTCACAGCACCAAGCTGCGAGATTTCGTGAGCATTAGTTTGAGAAAATTTTCCCAAATAGAGTATTATTTAATATTTTATTTTATTTTAATAATAAAACAGGAAAAAACTCCCAAATAACCATGTTCCTGAAATGCTAGGACGCTAATGTCGGTTACTCGAGGGACTTGAAAAATATTTGTATGATAGGGGTGAGACACCTTTCAATAAGGAAGAAACATGTTATATCAGTGTGTGGATACATTAGTGTTATTTCAATAGCAAACATACATTTCACAATGCTAATATTTTCAAAAATACAATTCTAGAACAAAAATTTAATTTAAAGAAAGAAAAGAAAAATATGAACCACATTTTCACATTTGATTGTCATGTAAAATAAGAAAAAAATAAAAATTATACCAGAACAAAAATTTAATTTTATATATTAATTGTATTTTATTTTTCTTAATGTTAGTGTATTTTAATATTACTAATTTATACAAAAAAGTGAGTTTTTTTTTTTTTGTGTGGACCAAATCTTAAATTCGGACGACCCTGAAGGCCGCACTAGAAACAACGTCGTTTTGGGTGTAAACACTGGTGCCCTTCCTGCTCTGGGCTCTCTGCTACAATCGATTCTCTCCATCTCACCACCAGTACTCGCGGTAAACCCAAGCCCTAGATTCTGCAACCGGATACTTCATTGCTGCTTTGGCGTTCACGCAGAGAGAGAGAGAGAGAGAGAGAGAGAGAGAGAGAGAGAATGTGGAGATCAATTGTAGCTCGAAAATTGTTTCTATCACGGTTGGCACTTCGAAACCCTTCTCAGGTACCTCATAAGACGCTAAACTCCGTTTCATATTCGAATCCTCCTCGTTCGTCATCTCATCTCTGTCATGATTCCGTATCGCTCTCGAAGCCTAGATATTTTTCTCAAGTTTCAACGGAACTTACTGATCTTGGTTCTGATGCCCTTAATGAATCTCACAATGAATCGCCAATGCCGGATACTAGTGTTGGTTCTTCCAGTGACACAGTTAACGGGTTTGACGTGAACCCTAGTTTTGCTTCATCTGACTTAGAGCGTTCTTCAGTGATTTTTGATGAAAACTTGGATAATGGCGACGCCCAAATGGGCAGTGTTGCTTTGGATGATGAAAAGAATGAGGTTGAGATTGACATGGAGAAATTGGAGAATGCGTTATCTTTGCTACAGAGTAGTGTAGAAGGGTCTTTAGGCTCAAGCCTTGAGGAAATGGGTTTGACTTTACATGAAGAATTTGTGCTGAGAATACTTGAAACCCCACTCATCCCGGGCGAGAACTTGCTTGGTTTTTTCAAATGGGCTTTGAGAAACCCAGAGTTCTTGATGACTACCAAGGCTTTGGAGGCACTTGTTGGGGCCATAACCAGTGGTCTTAGGAAGAAAGATGCTTATGCCATGTGGGATTTGGTGAAGGAAATTGGTGAGAGAGAAAAAGGTGTCCTCAGTGCAGAAATTCTCAACAAGTTGATTGCTTTGTTTTCAAAGTTGGGTAAAGGAAAGGCTGGATTTGAAGTTTTTAATAAGTTTGAGGAATTTGGATGTGTCCCGAATGTGGAGACTTACTTTTTTACAATTGAGGCTCTTTGTAGACGCTCTTTCTTTGATTGGGCATGGTCTGTCTGCGAGAAGATGCTTAATATGGAATGCTTGCCTGACAGTGAGGAAGTTGGAAAGATCATCTCTTGGTTTTGCAAAGGGAGTAGGTCTAAAGAGGCCTATTCTGTTTACTTGTTCGCAAAGGAGAAGAAAAAGTTCCCACCTCAGCGTTCTGTTAATTTTTTGATTGGCACTCTCTGCCGAGAGGATGATTCAGTGCATCTAGCTGTGGGGATGTTGGAGGACTTCTCTGGCGAAGTGCGCAAGTATGCCATTAAGCCATTTTCTTCTGTGATTCGTGGTTTGTGTAGGATCAAAGATGTTGAGGGGGCCAAAAAATTGTTGCTTAAGATGATTGATGCAGGCCCACCTCCTGGAAATGCAGTCTTTAGTTCAGTCATTAACACTCTTTCAAAGAGTGGAGATATGGAAGAGGCTAGGATGATGATGAAGTTGATGGAGAGTAGGGGTTTGAAGCCTGACGTGTACACTTATACTGTTATAATGAGTGGTTATGCAAGCGGGGGTCAGATGGATGAGGCTTGTAGAGTCCTGTCAGAAGTCAAAAAGAAGCATTCCAAGCTGAGCCCTGTGACTTACCACACACTCATTCGTGGGTTTTGCAGACTTGAAGAATTTGATAAGGCCTTGGTGTTGTTGGATGAGATGAAAGATTATGGAGTACATCCAAATGCTGATGAGTATGGTAAATTGATCCAGTCTCTTTGTCTGAAATCTTTAGATTGGAAAACAGCAGAGAGATTGCTAGAGGAAATGAAAGGGAAAGGGTTGTATCTCAATGGGATTACGCGGGGTCTTATAAGAGCAGTTAAGGAGTTGGAAGAAGAGGAACTAAAGGCGGGAGAATCAAGCATTCAAATATAGTAACAGGTTAATGGAGGTGGATGCATTATGATGTTGAAGTTTTTTGTTTGTTGTAGAATTTTCTTTTTTCTTGCCCCCAACTTAAAAATTGTTTTTTCCATGAGAGTAAGAATTAAGCTTCGCTGTTTAGTTCTTTTAAATCCTAGTCGAACTTTGCTATTTATTTTTAAAATCTTGTGTCCTATATATATGCATGCAGTGATATCCTTTTTGGATTAAAATGAAAGCATAAATTCTTTTTTCATAAGCAAATGTGTGATATCATAATGAATGTGTTTAGTGGAAGGTCACAAGCTAGTCACCTATGCTAGATGTATTTGCATTACAAGTGGTGATACAATCTGAGGTTCTGCTACCCATGGGGCAGTTTTGAAGGAAAAATATGATTAAATGTTGTTATTTGTGTTGTTGTTAGGAAAAAAGATTTATTTTATAACTTCTTTTCTATTATCAAAAAAATAAAAACTATAATTTCTTGGTTGCTGTGATAGTGAATTCCTTTAACTTGATTAGATCTTCTTTTACATGCTGTCTTTGTTCCAGCAAGTTTTATATTATAATATATTACTTATTATTAAAGATCAAAGAACTCCTGCAAGCCACTCTTCAGCTCAATGATTAAAAAAATTATGTAAAATTGAGGATGTGTCTGAGTTAGAGGTTTGGAAAACATTTTTGGAGGTTTTGGTTGGAATTCAAGCACTCTACTTGTTTTGGAACTCAAAAGTGTTCGTTGATTCGATGTTGGCACTTGGTAGAAGCAACTCCAAAAATTAGATGTTGGCAAAAGCTCCAAATTGTAGCCTTTTTTGACTGCAACCACCAACAGCAACTGTAAACACGACAACAGCAGATACCAACCTTAAGGATAATCAGGCCCTGAGTCTAGGGCAGTCTACATATAATCAAAATTTAACAGTGTTTTAAAAGGCTCAATCAAGGCTCGCCTCAAGGCAAGGCATGCCTATAGTGCCTTGAGGGTCAATCTAAAATACCAAATTTTAAAAAGGCTAACACATTACTTACTGAGGCTTACACATTTTCACAATAGACACGCCTTTTGCGTCTTTTTAGTTGAGGCTTACGCATTTTGGGTGTGTGATTCTCATGTTAGAATTGGTTAGCAAATTTTAACTACATGTTTATGTAAATGGAATGTCATAATATGAGTTGATTTCTGAAACTCTTGAACCACAACCTTTCCAAAATAAATGAGACTCTTAAGGGTTGTATCTTAGATCATGAAAATACTTGGAACTTTATAATAGTATAGTTATCTCGTCATGATTTAAGTCATGTACTCAAGTTATCAATTTTTGAATTGCCACAAGTAGTTTGCAAAGTATATCTAATTTTTCTTTTTTATATTATATTTGTGATTTTATTAATTTTTTCTTTATTTTTATAATACATATAATTTATCTACATATTTTTATTTTGAAAACAAATTCCCAAAAGGCTTACATCCCAATGCCTTAAGGCTTAAGCCTCCCCTCTTAAGGGTTAAAATGCCTTGCCTTATGCCTTCGCCTTTTAAAACATTGGGATTTAAAAATATCCATCCTGAAGAATCTGTGGTCATAACCATTGCTTCATGTATCAGTAGACCTGAACCAGCCATTAAGTCAGCAAAGTGACTAGTATTGGTAGACTGGTCCTTAACCAGTTGTGGTCAACCAAACTTCCTGTTTGCAGAAACTAGAGCTCTTGGTCTAAATCAGTCACTGGGTTCAGAAGAGATTGGTCAACTGATCTCGACCAAGCAGAGAGTTATGGTCTCTGTTTAGATCAGTTGTCTGATTGTTTGTCCTGAAGCCAATTCTTAGTAGGTTTGTGCTTGAATGTGCACAGCTCATGCTAAAGTTAATTTACATGAAAAATTACAAATAAAAACCTAATTTACTAGTCTAGCATTGGGTTTTTGAGTGTCCTTTGAAGCTTGAAATGACGTCCCTTTAAATCAAACTGTGAGCTTCTTTCGCTTGTTGAATTAAGCTCTAATACCCTTCAATTTTGTAGATGTATTCCTTTTCAATAAAAATAGGATACTACAAATACAACACTCAAGCAAGGCATTAGTACATGTGAATCATTAAAGCTAGGAATTAGGGTTATAAAACCTTGGGGCCAACAGCATTTGTGTAAAAACTTTTTTTGGAAGTCAAATTGTGAGTAATTATGTTAACAGAAAATTTGATTTTAGGGAGGTTCTTTATTCAGTGTTTAGAATTAAAATAGTAATGGCAATTGGGGTTTAACGTGCTGTGTACTCTGATCAATGCCATTTGGTGTAGGGGGTATGTTATTTTGAATCTCCAATATGATTATATTGTTTGATAAATCTCTCTATTTTACCATGATTGTGCAACAAAAACTTTTTTTGTTTCATTTTGCTTTCGTAGATTTGCAGTTTGCTATACACAATCTTCAGGCAATAAACTAGGTGCATAGTTGGTGTCAGATTGTCAGCCCATCAATATTTGATTAGGCTATATATAGCCCAAGGTTGCCTGAAGCATTGGGTTTTTATGGTTTGTAATGGGAATGGGAATGTGGGACATGGTTAGCATGGAACATAATACCATAAGGGTAGCTTTTTTAGTTTGTTTGATTGAAATTACAAAGTAAATTTACTATAAATATCAACTAAGTATGACGGGTCATTGAGAATTAGAAAATCACTAACAAGGTACCTTTTTGGGGAGTGGGTAATGCCCCAATGATATAGTGGTATCAGAGCCAATCCGACTTGATTTGACTCATGCCAAGCGCCAAGGGGTAGGCAGGGTGGCCATCGGCGACGAGGACGTCGCCGGATTGGGTGGGGGAGAATCTCATGCCAAGCACCCATGAGGGTAGGCAGGGTGACACGCCAAGCACCTAGGAGGGGTAGGTAGGGTGTCTCACCAAGCGCCAAAGGGTAGGCAAGGTGCTTCTGTCCCACATCGGAAACGGTTGGGTGATCTTGAGGGCTTATAAGCGTGGGCACTGCACACCCTAACAAGGTACCCTTCTTTCCTCTTCTAATAAAATTCTTTGTTTATCAAAAAAAAGAAAAAAGAAATAGAGAAT
Organism: Malania oleifera; assembly: GCF_029873635.1. NCBI lineage: Eukaryota > Viridiplantae > Streptophyta > Magnoliopsida > Santalales > Ximeniaceae > Malania > Malania oleifera. The sequence continues at coordinate 10,130,837 of NC_080419.1, forward strand.
CACTAAACCAAAGACTTTAGTATTTATACTTTTCTATCTATTTGATTGTCTTATTCATCCACAATATTTTAATGTTATATATTAGGTGTTCTAATGCTATATATTAGGCATTCATGTAAATTACAATGACATCTCCAAATCTTTCTCATACATTTTATTGTAATGTTAAATATGGTGTTCTAAATTGCTAGTTGCATAATCACTATTCCCTGATGGGGATAATGATATTCCCTGATGGGGATAATGAATTATGGTAGTGGGAGACAACATATCTTTGATAATACCATCCCTTTTTGGCTTACTTTTTTGGCATTCTCTCTCTCAACCGTGTCTAAGTGTGTGGTCTAGGTTCCTAGCAATTGTTTTGAGGCCGTCTCAACTTAGTAGATGTGGTACATGGGAGCATTCTTATTTATTTTTAGTGGGATGGGGGTTGGGGGGGGCAGGGGTGCTGTTAGATGTAGATCTCCAATATGATACCAGTAAAGGTTGCACAGATACAGTTTATAAATTGTGAATTGTAAAATATTCTTTTTAGAGTGTAAGATCTTTCCTATGTTTTTGTTGACAATTACAAATCCTTGTTTGCTGATCTATGATTGATCCCTTCTCATGCTGATCTACTGAAAAGGTTGCTACTTTGCTATCTTGTGTTGTGTCTTTAATGTTTGAAGTGTTTTTAGGGGGAGGTTATGAAAAGGCAAAAGTAATTTTTTTTCCCTTCCCCTTCCCCTTCCCTTTTTCTTTTTATTTATTTATTTATGGTTTTTAAATTTTTTTTTTGAATTAGGCACCTTGGGGGGTGTGTTTCTATTTAAGATATTCAAAGAAATGCAATCTAATCATTCCAGTGACAAATGGCATTTTTTGTTCTTAAGGTTAGTTTTTCCTTTCCTATTTTGTGCTTTAAATTGTGATGGATGGAATGACAAGACGAGGGAGGGGTTGTAATTAGAATGAATGCTTGACCTGAAGTTCTAGGTAGTACTGTTTAAGGAAAAGATCAAAATGGGTGGCGAAGGTGGTGAAGCACCTAGATGTGTGGAAGGGGACTCTTTTATCTTTATGTGGCTGTCTTACTCTTACTCAGGCTTTTTGGTCTACTGTCCTTTCTTATTTTATCTTTATTTATTTATCTATTTTGGGAGGAAGGGGGAGTGGGAGAGCTTAGCTAAGAAGATTGAAAAATTCATGTGAGATTTCGTTTCGTCATGGGTAGCACAGCTATTTGGGGCAGATGGTTATGGCAGTTTCCCTTAGAGGTAAACTTGTGGAACAGAGTCATTAAAAGTAAATCTGGCTTGCAGGTGAATGGTTGAGATATTTTTATACTAATATGGATCTTGGATGTTCATCTGATAGTCCATGGAGATTCATGTTGCGTGCAAGTTTATCCTCTTTTTATTCCATTGACTAGGTATAAATTGGGATTGGTTCTCGTATACATTTTTGGGAGGATGCTTTGCTAGGGCTTTCAGTGCTGATAAATAATCCTCCTCGTGTCTATAGTATTTCTTCAGCCCAAAATGCCAGTATTTCTTCGTCTTTCTTTCTTTTTAGTTTTTGATGCATGATGGAACTAGATTATCTTGAGATTTCTATTTAGAAGAGATCTAAATGATAGTGAATTGGAGGAGCTTGCTTCTTTGTTTTGTGTGTTAGAGGAATGTCAGGTGTCTAATAGTGGGGATGCTAGGGTGTGGGTTTTGAACTCTTCAGGTTGTTTTTGCTTAAGTCCCTTTTTTGCCATCTTATTAGGTCTAATATGTCTTTCATTCTTTGTCCTAGTAATTGGGAGACAGTGGCCTTCCAAGATTAAGTCTCTTTTAGTTGGTGGCCTTTAAGAGATGTTAGATTACCACTTCACCTAGAAGTTTAAGCTGTCATGTTGTGGGCCAAAAATGTATATCAAGCTTTAACACTTCCCCGCATGTGCAGCCCAGTAGCACGTGGAGAGATAAACACACAATTGAAAACACCCATTACAGGGAATACAATAATTTTTTAAGCACCACACGATAAATGCGGGCAACAAGACTAAAACCCAAGACCTCTTGGCAACCAGCCCTGATACCATATTAGATTACCACTTTACTTAAAAGCTTAAGTTGTTAGGTTGTGGACCAATTATGTATCAAGCTTTAACAAGAGTTAACACAAACAATCTGTTGCAGAATAGGAGGCCTTCTAAGGCTTTGGCCTCGTATGTTTGTTTCTTGTGTTTTAACAGCTTAGAGACCATAATATATCTTTCTACATTTTCCATTTTCTTGGGGCATGCGGAATTATGGAATAGATTGTTTGGATTTTAATTTTTGGAGAGAATTGGGTTCACTTGAAGATGGTGGAAGAGTCTTTAGGTACTTCTTTGATTGGGTTCGGGAAGTGGAAGTATGCTGTGGCTTTGTAGGGTTGCCTGTTCTTTGCTGTTCTATGGGGGAATCTGGTCAGAGGGAAGAAGTTGCCCTCTGCTCTGCTTTGGGATAGGATTCAGTACTTGGCATCTCCTTGGGGCCTTTAGTGCAGGCTGTTTTAAGGGCACATGTTTTGAGGGTTTTCAGAGGGATTGGAAGGCTTTATCTTGTAGTTTATTTCTTCTCATGTTGAGTATTGGTTATCCTATTCTTTGTATATTGCTTCTCTCTCTTTAATAAATTCTTTTTCTTTTAAAAAAGGGGACACGATCCTGATGTAAATTGAAAGAACAAATAATGAGTTAGTGGTGAAGGCACTATGGGGACATTGCTGGGCCAAAATGAATGTGGGTCGGTGGCGTATGACTTATCTGGTGCCAAGTGCTGCAAAATATTAATGCACATACCACACCCTGTGATTGGGATAGGTTTTGCCAACTTGAGAATGTGCTATGCCTTATAAATATGTTATTCCATTTATACGTTCTGTCTGTCATTTGGAATGATTGCAGCCATGATGGTGCCAGGGCTTCCCTAGCAACTTCAATGACACTATATTTTCCAGTGGATTCGAGGCATTTAACTTCAAAGGGTCACCTGTCAATGGACGGTACTCATTTGCTCATTCTTTCAATGGCATAAACTGGAAACACTCTGCTCAATTTTGAGGATTGGTTTTGACTTTGATTTTTTTGGGGCTGTGCAAGAACTAGGGTTTGCTGAAAGCAATTGACTGTTAATCGTTTTACAGGAAATTGTGGAGGGCGAGTTCTGAGGATGGACTTAGGCACCTCTTTTTTGTGCCTCTTCTTTGTGTAAGATTCTTTTAGTTTGTGGTTTTCTCTACCTTATCTCTTTAGTTTGAGCAGATTCTTTTCGGGTATATTAATTATTACTCAAAAATTGTGGCGTTCAATGGTTATAATTGCTTAAATGTTTTTGATGCTGGTTTGAATTTTAACTGATGATGTGTAGAATGTATCTCTTGGAATGACGTTTTTTCTTCGTGGTGGAACTCTTGATAATGGCGGTGGTAATTGTTGATTGTTATCCTAGTCATTTAGCATTGTTTGTGTGTTATGTTAACAAGTGAGAGTTAGTAAGAGTATTATGGTCATTGGTATGTGCTTCGACTTATATTATAAATAAGGGGAGAGGCCTATCATTGTCATTAAGTCTTCCATTTAACCCAATTATTCAACATGGTATTAGAGCATGATTATGAGACCTAAACCCTAATTGTCACAGCCACCATCAAAACTGAACCGAAAACCTTAGATTTACTGCATGTCTACCATTGTAGAAGAATTTCCAGCAACACTATAGCCCTAAAAAACAGCCAGCAGCTGCTGGAAGCCAGGGCAGTCGCCAGAAAATTCCTGGGCTACACTTTCAGTTCAGGAACACAAAATCCACTATAGATTTTGCAAAAACAACACATAGTCACCCACAGACACTGCCAATCTGCCCCCTCTGAAATCTCTTCTCTAGAAGCTTCCCTACGCGCCCTCATGCGCTGGTCGAAGGCTGCCAGGGCCGATCCCATGTGCCGGCACATGAAGCTAATTTCAGGCATGTTTCTGGATTGAATTCTTTTAGCAGTGCTCGAATCCCTCTATAAACATTTTTTGTGATTTTTTTTGTCGAAAGATCTCACCTTTTTAAGTTGCTCATTTACGATGTCCGAGTAATTGTTGGTTGATGCTCCTTGAAGCTGTTTATAATTTTTTATTGAGTTTATTGAGCCTGAAACAGTGGTATTTTCTGTGTTTTTGATTTGTGCATAGTGGGCTTGTGGTTTGCATTGGTTGTCAAAGGTTGTATATGTTGGGATCGAGTTGGTGAATTTGAAAAACATGGTGCCCGGTGTCACGGTCTGCCTTTTTCACACCGTTGTGAAGGGCCGTGCGGCGCTAGCTAAAGCACTCTTGCTTAACTAGCCAGCCTATCGTTTACCAACATCCATCCACGAAGCACTTTCATTAACATTCAATCAGATAGCAGCGGAAATAATAATCAATTCATGAAAGCCGTGGCAACCAAGCAGTAAATATTGAAGCAAACGTAATTCATTAACAAATCCTCCGTTGGCATGTTGTACTTAGTGAGGGAGGCAAGTAGGCTAAGCACGTTGACAATTGCTAGTGAGTTTTACAATGACTGATGAACACTCACCCTCCCCTAAAGAGCTTTCTGGGCCATTCTCACTCTGGCACTAGGAAACATCAAAGTGACCGAGGAATCATACTGCCTTATTTGGCTTACAATGAAATAAATACTGGAAAATAACCCTACACTAGTATTTACATGATGGAAACCCATCCCAAACACACGAGGCAAGCAGTCACAGGCAAGCATAATGCCCTGAACAAGCTTAGCTCGTGACATTCTCCCCCACTTATGCGGTCGACGTCCCCGTAGACTTTTACGCTAGGTACACTTCAACTTCGTCTACGAACGGTTGCATGTCTTCCGCCGAAACCCAGCTAATTTCTTCGTCACCAAGGCCTTTCCACTTTACTAAGAATTCCTGCCGCTTCTTCCTTGAGGATTTGAACTCTCTGTCTGCAAGGATTTCTTCAACTTCACGTCTGTCAGGTTGCATTGTACTCACTTCTGCTCTGGCTGACTGATTTCTGCTTAGATCGTCGGTGTCGGCGTTGTACGGCTTGAGGCAGCTGACGTGAAACACAGGATGCATTTTCATCCAAGTCGGAGGGTCGATTTTGTAGGAGACCTTCCCGACTTTGGCCAAGATGGGGACTGGTCCTTCATATTTGCGAAGTAGTCTCCTATCTCGTCCTTGTAGTGACCTGACTTGTTCAGGATTGAGCTTAACAAGCACCAAGTCACCTACGTTGAAGTGCTGTGGTCTTCTCCCCTGATCTGCCCACTTCTTCATCCGCTTAGTAGCTTTCTCGAGGTAGGCTCGGGCAATCTCAGCATTTCGTTTCCATTCTTTGGTAAAGACGTACGCCCTGGGACTCTTTCCTCTGTACGGCTCATCCACTGTGTGAGGTAACAACGGCTGCTGGCCTGTAACAAGCTCAAAAGGACTCTTGTTGGTTGTGGAGCACTTTTGGGCATTGAAATAGAACTGAGCCACATCGAGTAGCTGCACCCAATTCTTCTGGTTGGCGTTGACAAAGTGGCGCAAGTACTCTTTAAGTAGCCCATTGAATCTCTCCGTCTGTCCATCTATCTGTGGGTGATAACTCGAAGAGATTTCTAGTTGTGAACCGAGGATTCTGAAAAGTTATGTTCAGAAGTTGCCAGTGAATCTTGAGTCTCGGTCACTAACAATGTCGTGGGGAACACCCCAATATTTCACAACGTTCTTAAAAAATAACTGTGCTGTCTCCTCTGCCGAACAGTACTTCGGTGCGGCTATGAATGTACCATACTTCAAAAACCTGTCTATGATAACAAGTATAGACCCTGCGTCTCTCACTCTGGGCAGGTTGGTGATGAAGTCCAATGAGACACTTTCCCATGGTTTGGACGGTACTGGTAAGGGCTCCAACAGCCCAGCCGTTTTACTCCGCTCAACCTTGTCTTGTTGGCAAGTGAGACAAGTTTGGGTATAATCAACCACATCATCAAGCATGTGCGGCCAATAGTACCCCCGCTTTAGTAAGGCCAAAGTGCGCTGCCATCCTGGATGTCCGGCCCACATGGTATCATGACATTCCTTCAGCAATGTCTTCCTCAGATCACCTGCTCGTGGCACAAAGAGCCTGTTACCATGGGTTATCAGCAATCCATCTTCCATCCAAAACTGTCGTGCCTTCCCTTCTTCGGTAAGTTTCATTAAGTTCTGCGCAACTGGATCTTTGGCTAAGTTCTCTTTGATGCGCTCCCGCATCGTTGTGGTAACAGTACTTGAAGTCAGATGTGTTACCATTTGTAAGGCCGCCAGTTCGGCCTTTCTACTCAGTGCATCCGCGACTTGGTTCAATCGCCCCGCCTTGTGCTCAAATGAGAAATCAAACTCTGCCAAGAATTCTTGCCATCGGCCTTGCTTGGGTGTCAACTTTGGCTGTGTGAAGAAATGGCTAACACCTGAATTATCTGTTTTCACCACAAACCTTGCCCCAAGTAAGTAATGCCTCCACACATGGAGACAATGTATCACCGCTAACATCTCCTTCTCTTGAGCTGTGTACTTCCGCTCTGCTTCACTAAGCTTACGGCTTTCGTACGCAACAGGGTGTCCCTCCTGTATCAAGACTCCTCCAAGGGCGAAGTCTGATGCATCTGTCTGTACCTCGAAGGGTTTCATGACATCCGGAAGAGCCAGAATCGGATCTCTCATCATGGCATCCTTCAAGTCATCAAAGGCTCCCTGGCACTCCTCTGTCCAGTTCCACCCATGACCCTTCTTTAGTAGTTCTGTCATAGGGGCCGTTCTCCGTGAATACCCCTCTACGAACTTCCTGTAGTAGTTGGCAAGGCCAAGAAAGGAACGCAACTCTTTCACTGTTGTTGGGATCTTCCATTCTTGAATTGCCCTTACCTTCTCCATATCCATTCTGATATGACCTTGGTCAATCACATAACCAAGGAATTTGATGCTTTTCTGAGCGAAAGAGCACTTCTCCTTTTTTACATATAGACTGTTCCCCTTCAGCCTATCGAACACCTTTCGCAGATGCTCTTTATGTTCCTCCAGAGTGGAACTGTAGACAACGATATCATCCAGGTACACCACGACAAACTTGTCAAGGTATTCACGGAAAACCTGGTTCATCAAGGTGCAGAATGTTGCAGGTGCATTCGTTAACCCGAACGGCATCACCAAGAATTCATATGCCCTATACCGTGTCACACAAGTAGTCTTCGGCTCATCCCCATCAGCAATTCTCACCTGATAGTAACCTGACCTCAAGTCAAGTTTAGTGAAGTACTTGGCGTGACTCAACTGATCCAATAAATCAACAATCAACGGAATAGGATACTTGTTGCGCACTGTCACCTTGTTGAGCGCGCGGTTGTCTACACACATCCGTAGGCTCCCATCGTGTTTCTTCTGAAATAGCACCGGTGCTCCAAATGGTGCTTTGGAAGGGCGAACATATCCTGCTTCCAATAATTCATCAAGTTGCTTCCTCAATTCTGCCAACTCTAGAGGCGCCATCCGATATGGCCCTTTTGCAGGTGGTTTCACCCCTGGAAACAACTCGATCTCATGCTCCACACCCCGTAGTGGAGGTAATTCGTGAGGTAACTTATTTGGCATCACCTCCTTGTACTCATCCAACACCGCTTGGATAGTTGTAGGCAGCAGCTCTTTACCTACTTCTTTATCTACCACCACCGTGGCTAGATATGTCTGCTCTCCCTTCCTCAGACCTTTCTTGAGTTGCATGGCTGAAAGGAACTTCCCATCGTCTCCTTTCGTTGCAATAGCTTGCACCATGCACGGGTGATCTCCCATTAGGCATAGGGAACCAGCCGAAGGCATCATCACTGCCTTCGTTCCCCTTAGGAACTCCATTCCCAGAATGACTGGAAAGTCATCCAATGGCAATACTGTAAAATTCACATGACCTTCCCACTGCCCAAGCTTCACAGTAACTTGCTTGGCTACTCCCAGAGTAGGCTAGGCTACAGAATTAACTGCTTTCATGCATCCTGTATCCTTCTCTAAGGATAAGTTGAGTCTCCAAGCTTCTGGTTGCGAAACAAAGTTATGGGTAGCCCAGGTATCCACCATAGCGCAGGTGCTCTTCCCATTGATTCTCAAGTCTACAAACATTAGCCCTCTGGCTCGTGTAACCTTTGGTACTTTCGCCTGCTTTTCCAATGCGCTCACCTGCCGCATTGCACCCATCCTCGGGGTCTCATCTTCTTCCCCATCATCTTCCCCTGCCTGTTCAGCAATGGAAGCCTGTAAAGCATTAAGTGATGCCTTGTGAGGGCACTCAAAGACTCTATGAGGACCTCGACACAAGAAACACTCAAGTTTACCCTTTCCCTTGGGTGTGTTGAACCCTCGAGACGACGAAGCTTCCTTTGAGGTTGATGCTTTATAGTCGGCTCCCCCATTCTTGGGTTTGCCTTTCTTGAAAGACTTTCCATTGTTTCCCTCTCCGCCAGATCCTTTGGACGAAGTGGTTTTCTCCCCAGCATAGTCAGTCAAGCGTTCTGTAGCAGCTTGTGCGGTAGGCAAGTCTTGAACTCTTTGTCTATGAAGTTCAGTCCTTGCCCACGGTTTCATCCCCTCAAGAAAATAGAACAACTTGTCCTTCTCCGACATATCCCGAATATCCAACATTAAAGCAGAGAATTGTTTCACATATTCGCTGATCGACCCCGTATGCTTGAGATCTCTTAGTTTTCTCCTTGCATTATACTAACATTTTTAGGAAAAAATTGGGCCTTGAGCTCTCTCTTCAAGTCTGCCCAACTATCAATTACACAGTTTCCATTCTCAATGTCATAGTACTTAGCACGCCACCACAGTTTGGCGTCACCCACCAAGTACATGGTTGCAGTATGCATTTTCACCTGTTCGGAGGGCATCCTCACAGCGCGGAATACTGTTCCATATCAAACAAGAAGTTCTCTAACTCCTTAGCATCACGGGCACCCCCATACGTCCTGGGTTCTGGCACCTTGGTCTTGTTGACTCCCGGAGTGTTGGAGTTCCCCATAGCAAGAACCATCAGATTCACCTTTGCATCCAGATCAGCCATCCGGGCCTGCAAAGTTTCCACAGTGTGGTGAAAGTCCTCTGACATTTCGCTTGTCAAACTTGCTTGATGTTGCTGTGATCCCATCACCTCATCAACAAGTCCCCTCAGTTGGGCCATCTCGTTGGCCATATTGTTGGTTGTCTCTTCAACCTGTGCTTCCAGTGTACCAAGTCTCTCAGCATTGTTTGGTGCAATGGTCAATTACCAAAGCTTCCAAAATCCCACAACGAAGGTAACTGAATTCTCGTAGTAACTGAGCCTTGGCTCTGATACCAAATGTCACGGTCCGCCTTTTTCACACCGTTGTGAAGGGCCGTGCGGTGCTAGCTAAAGCACTCTTGCTTAACTAGCCAGCCTATCGTTTATCAACATCCATCCACGAAGCACTTTCATTAACATTCAATTAGATAGCAGCGGAAATAATAATCAATTCATGAAAGCCGTGGCAACCAAGCAGTAAATATTGAAGCAAACGTAATTCATTAACAAATCCTCCGTTGACATGTTGTACTTAGCGAGGGAGGCAAGTAGGCTAAACACGTTGACAATTACTAGTGAGTTTTACAATGACTGATGAACACTCACCCTCCCCTAAAGAGCTTTCTGGGCCATTCTCACTCTGGCACTAGGAAACATCAAAGTGACTGAGGAGTCATACTGCCTTATTTGGCTTACAATGAAATAAATACTGGAAAATAACCCTACACTAGTATTTACATGATGGAAACCCATCCCAAACACACGAGACAAGCGGTCACAGGCAAGCATAATGCCCTGAACAAGTTTAGCTTGTGACACCCGGGTACGTTGTCAAATATGTGAGGGTTCCCTCATCATTTTGGACGTGGGCCGGTGGGTAAAGAAGTTAGTTCAAGAGACTAGGATTAGATTAGCAACTTGGAATATAGGGGACACTTACGGTTAAAAACATAAAAATTGTGGACACAATGATGAGAAGAAAAATTAATATAATTTGCCTTCAAGAAACTAAGTGGGTGGGGGAGAAAGCTAGAGAAATTGATAAATCTGGATTTAAATTTTGGTACATCGGAAAGGAAAAACATAAGAATGGGGTAGGAATTATTGTAGACAAAAACTTGAAAGATTGTATTGTAGATGCAAATAGAGTAGGGGATAGAATTATAAAAATCAAGATGGTGTTAGGCTAAGAGATAATAAATATCATTAATGCTTATGCTCCTCAAGTAGGCTTATAAGAAAGTCTTAAGAGACAATTTTTGGGAAGATATGGATGGTATTATACAAGGCATATCAGGGATTGAGAAAATATTCATAGGAGCAGATATAAATGGACACATTGGAAGGGATAATAAAGGTTATGAGAGGATGCATGGAGGATATGGATATGAAGACAAAAATGAGTCTGGAGAGATGATCTTGGACTTCGCTATGTCATACGATTTTATTACAATGAACACTTGCTCTAAGAAGAGAGAAGAACACTTAATAACATTTAAAAGTGGACAAAATAAAAGTCAAATAAATTTTTTCTTAACTGGGAGGGTAGATCGTTTATCATGTAAGAATTGTAAAGTTATCCCAATTGAAAGCTTAACCACGCACCATAGAGTTTTAGTGTTAGATATATGTATTAAAAAATGGAAGAGAAAGGATAAAATAAATCTTAAGAGAACTTGATGGTGGAGCCTAAAGGGAGAAAATATAATAAAATTTAAAGACAAAATGATCAAAGATGGTGATAGGACTATAAAGGATGGTGTATACACAAATACTCTTTGGAGTAGGATAACTAGCTCTATTAAAAAAACAGCAAAAGAGATTTTAGGTGAGTCGAGAGAAAGATTCTCGAATAGCAAAGAAAGTTGGTGGTGAAATCAAGATGTTCAAAAAGCTGTAAAGACAAAGAATTTGGTAAAACATGGAAAAAATGCAGAAACATGGATTACTTTGAACAATATAAAGAGGCGAGAAAAGATGCAAAAAAGCTTGTTAGTGAAGCTAAACATAGATCATTTAATAATTTTTATGATAGAGTAGATACAAAAGATGGGAAAAGAGATATATTTAAATTTGCTAGAGCTAAAGAAAGAAAATTTAAGGATTTAGGTAATGTAAAATGTATAAAAAGTGAAGATGATATTGTCTTGGTTAAGGAAGAAGGCAAGAAAGATGATGAAGTTACTTTAGTAAGCTATTTAATGAAAATAATAAGAAGTCTTAAACTTAGAATTGATAAATGATGAAAAGACTAAAATGTAAAAATGAAGTTAAGTTTGCATTAAAAAAATGAAAAATGGAAAAAACTATAGGACCGGATAACATTTCAATTGAAGTTTGGAAATGCTTAGATGATAATGGAATTATATGGTTAACTAATTTATTTAACACATTTATAAAAGCTAAGAAAATGTAAGATGAATGGAGGGAAAACACTTTAATACCTATATGCAAAAATAAAGGAAATATTCAAAATTGTAATAATTATCGTGGAATTAAACTTATGAGTTGTATCATAAAATTGTGGGAAAGGGTAGTTGAACAAAGGTTCAGGCTAGAAATGAAGGTCTCAAAAAATCAATTGGGTTTGATGTTTGGGGGATCTACTACAAAAGCTATATATCTTTTAAGAAGATTAATGAAAAAGTTTAGGGAAAAAAAGAGGGATTTGCATATGGTATTTATTGATTTAGAGAAAGCCTATGATAGGGTACCTTTGAAATTTCTATGTGGGTTTTAGATAAAAAGATTGTATGTAGTAGGTATACTGATATCATTAAGGATATGTACAATCAAGTAATGATTAGTGAAGGGCTATAGGTGGAGATACTAGAGAATTTCCAATCACAATAGGTGTACATTAAGGTTTTGCTTTGAGCTCTTATCTTTTTGCTTTAATGATGGATCAATTGATTGGGAGTATTCAAAATGAGGTTCCATGGTGTATGTTTTTTGCAGATGATAATGTGTTGATTGATGAAACTAGGGGTGGAGTAGAGGCTAAGTTTGGATTATGGAGAGAAACTTTAGAATCTAGAAGTTTTAGGATAAGTGAAAATAAGATAGAATATATGAAATGTAATTTCAATAATAGTAGGAGGAATATTGGAGGCAAAAAAATAAACTTGATGATGTAGAAATAAATTACACTTTAGATTTCGATACCTTGGATCTATTATGCAAGCTAAAGAAGAAATTGAAGAGGATGTAATGCATAGAGTTAAAGTAGGTTGGGTAAAATGGGGTGCTTCAAGTGTGCTTTGTGATCGTAGAATACTTTTAAAATTATAAAGAAAATTTTATAGAACAACTATAAGACCAGCTATGCTATATGAATCAGCATGTTGGGCGACTAAGTAACAACATATCCAAGAAGTGAAAGTTGTCGAGATGAGAATGCTTAGATGGATGAATGGTATAACATTGAAAGATAAATTAAAAAATGAACATATTCATAGTAAGTTAGGCATAGCTCCTATAGAAGATAAGATAAGGGAGGGGCAACTCAGATGGTTTAGGCACTTGTAACATAGGCCACATAGTGCGCTAATAAGGAACAATGAATTAGTTATTGTGAGGGGTAGTAGAAGTTCCTGCAGTATTAGGCATCTCAACAAGCATCTCATCACATTGCATCTTAACCGTACCATTTATATGTCACCCGGTATCTCTCCCACTAGTCCTTGGATTATCAGCTCTGCTGCTACTAACCATATGACAGGTGTCACCAATTTTTTTCTACTCTAATATTTTGCAAATTTACCTCGAGTTACCCTTGCTGATGGGTCCAGTACTGCTGCTAAGGGAATAAGAACAGTGAATCACACTATCTCCATCTCCCTTTCTTCTATTCTCTACATTCCTAAATCCTCTTTTAATCTCATGTCTGTTGGTAAAAAAATTACGCAATCATTGAATTGCTTGGTAACTTTTCCTAATTCTATTCTTATTTAGGATCTAAAGACGAGGAAGATGATTGGATAATTGACACAGGATGTGAGGTTGGTGGACTTTACTACTTTGAGTCACTCTCTTCTCCTATTGCCTATAGTGTCATTGCCACACCACATCAAATCCATTGTTGTGTTGGTCATCCATCATTGGACAAGTTTAAACAGCTAGTTCCTACTTTGAGTTCCATGTCTAATCTCAACTGTGAGTTTTGTCAATTAAGAAAGAATCATTGCATTTCCTTTACCTCCCGAGTCAATAAAAGAGCTGTTAGCCCTTTTATTTTAGTCCATTCTGATGTTTGGGGTCTTAGTCATGTCCAAAGTTGGGGTTTCAATACTTTGTCACTTTTGTCGAGGACTACTCCAAAATGACTTGGTTGTATTTAATAAAAGATCGTTTTTTTAGTTGTTTAATATCTTTTGTGCTTTCTGTTCTCAAATAAGAGCTCAGTTTGATATGATAGTCCGGATAATTCGTAGTGATAATGCTAAAGAACACCACTCTATCCTATAAGAAACCAAGGCAAGTTGTGTGGCCCTTAAAGATTCTTGCATTCTTCTTGATCCAAAGAGTCCATAAGAATAGTGAATATTGCAACCACTCCATAATAGGTAGTCACTTGAGCCAAAGCCCCCAATGCCTCACGAGCAAGAGATCTCCCATGTTCTGAAGTGTCATCCAAGCTTCTCTAAAGTAAGAGCATTCTAAAGATGTGATGCCACCTTACACTGAAAAGAAAGATGAGAATTTGTTTCGCTGGACTCATGGCACATTGAGCACACGTAATGATTGAGAGACATATATGGCCTTCTTCTTGGCAACAAATCATGCATATTAATCCTATTCAGAGTCATTGTCCTGGTAAAGGTCTGAATCTTACAAGGAAGCTTAGGACCTTCCAATGATGTGGCCCCAAGGAAAAATGTTGGGAAATAGGGTTTCTACAAGATGTGAGAAAAAGAGTTTTAGGAGAGAATAAATTCAAAGAATCACCGTCCTCAACCCTTTTATTGTCCCTATTGGAAGGAACAAATTGGTCTAACACAGAGAGCAAGGTGGTGTGCTTGTCGATCTCTCTTTCATTAATATTCCTAAAAAAATGGAAGTCCCTTGAGCACCCCTCAGAAGAGATGAATGAGCTGACAAGTGCATTGTGGAGAGAAGAAAGCTTAAACAAGCTGGGCAACTTCAGCTCCAAAGAAACATTAACAACCCAAACATCCTCCCAAAAGTGAACTCTTATGTTTCGTTTCCTGCTTTGAAGTTGGTGAAAGGAAAAAAATTGATGCGGGACATGAACTTCTAGGGGTGTGCATGAGAAATAATACTGGTTTCTCTTGTCTCCCGCCTACTTTGATGGAGCCCATATCTACTTTTAATCACCTTGTACCATAGTGAGTTTACGTTGTGGTGACTTCAAACTATTTACCAATTAGGAGATGTTTTTGGATACCACATTGCCAAGCCCCAATCCTCCTTCAGATTTGGGTCTACTATCAACCTCCCAACCAAGGGAAGTCTTGCATCAACCTATCTAGAATCTTGGCTTCTTTTGGGGGCATTCTAAATAGAAAAAGGAAATAAATAGAGATGTTGGACAGTGAGACACTAATGAGTATGATATGATCCCCAAGAGATAAATACGGCCTTTTCCAACCTTCCAATCTCCTTTCCGCCTTCACAATCATAGGGTCCCAAAAGGCTACAAAGTCTGGATAAGAAAGTGGCCACACAAGGGAAACACATCCCATAAAGGTTTTTAGAACTCTCAAAGTCTCAAACATGCAAATTGATACCTGCCACCCAACTCTTGGACAAGTTTGCCTTTAAACCCGAGATCATCTTGAAGGTTTTAAGCAAGATAATGGCCTTATGGAATATCACAACATTGCCCTCAAGAAACAACATGGTATCATCAGCAAACTGAAGATGAGGCACCTCTACTTCCTATACAAAGGCCTTTGATCACTCCCAAGCCCTAAGCATGCATAAGTGACCAACTCAAGGTATCCACCGTCGTAATGAACAAGAAGGGAGACAATGGATCCCATGCCTCAGCCTTGAGTCGCTCTGAACCACTCTCAAGGTCGACTATTGACAATAATTGACAAATTGGTCAAGCTTAAGCAAATCTTTGATCCATTTCCTCCAAAACACCCTAAAACCTTTTCCACTCATCACCTTATCCAAGGAGTCTCAATTAAATAAAATTCAAGCCCCCCCCCCCCCTCCCCCCAACAACATCCTCAACTACCTCGTTGGCCAGAAGCACAACATCTAAAATTTCATACTTGAATAATCACAGACCATGCCATGGCAACCGTTTCTCCAAAAATCAAAGTCTCTTAGACATGACCTTGGAGAGGTTTCGTAAAGACTAGTGACAAGACTTATAGTTTTGAAACCCCTCACACCGTAGGATCTCCCCTTCTTAGGGATTAGGGTAAGAACGATAGAATTGACACTTTCATCCACCACTTCATTACAATCAAACTCCTCAAAAAACCTCAAGAAGTCTTCTTGCAAGAGCTCCCAATTCTCCTGAATGAGAACCATTGTGAAACCATCAGGGCTGGGAGCCTTATCCCTGTGTAGCTTGAAAACTTTAAAAAAAAAAAAAATTTATTTGGCTTGGGAAGATTCCTCTTGCCACTGGGCTGAATTTGCCTCATTGGGGCTTCAGTTGAGACCCTCCACCATCAATTTATTTGAGGACTCCTCAGTAAGTAGTTGTTTGGAAAAGTTAGTAATCTCTGCCCCGAGATTGCCCCCTTACCACTTGCGTTAAATCTAACTACAACTTTTTGATATAGCCTTTCCTCCTCCAAAAATCTGGAGTCGCAATCACCCACCTTGACCCATTTCACCCTTGCTTTTTGATGATATCTCATATCCTCCATCAATAAGAGCATCTTGAATACATTACAGGGAGTGGACCTCCTTGCCCTGGCCTCTCATCAAACAAGCCACACTCCTCTAGCACATTTTACCCAGCAATTTCTGAGTATGTTTTTTATTTCTTTATTATTCTTGAAGATCTCTTCATTCATTCACCTTCTCATACTTCAGCTTTTTAATCAATTAAAAACCCTCCTACTCTGGACATGACACTTGCCCCACCAATCTTTCATTCTCTCAAAGGAGGGATGCATCAGCCACATGTTCTTGAAACGAGAAAGGGATGGGTCCCCACTGCAGCGGGTTGGACTCGTGGAGCAGAGGGCAGTGGTGAGAAGTAGGCCTAGTAAGGATTGCCTGCACTAGATGTGGAAAAATGTCTTCCCATGTATTAGTAAATAGGAATCCATTGATACAGGAGGAAGCCTATCTATCTCCAGATGCGAACTAAGTAAAGCTTCCATTTCTTATAGGAATAACCATGAGTCTGCAGTCCTGAATGATACAAGAACTGAGTTGATCCTTCCACGAACATTTGTTTTGGGAGGTGGGGAGTGGGGTTGAGGAATTGGGGCAGATGCTGGGTGTTTCACCAATCAGAGCGAGATTCCTATAGTCCAAACCTAATAGAAGAGATGCGAGTTCCGTCTAGTTCACAGCCTGCTTCTGATGAGCTTTTTTTTAAAAGTGGATATTGGGTTCTTGACATTCAAAGAAGGCCAGATCAAAGAAGGCTTTTAACAATCCATTTCCTCTTCTATTGACTGAAGGCCTAGTGGTGTAGGACAAGAAGTCAAAATCATGGGTTGACCCTTGTCGGAGATTAATGGAGAAGAATTGAACAAGGGTTGTTGTGTTTAATTAATTAGTTTATTGTGTGTGTTTAGTTTAATTAGTATAGGAATATGTGTATTTGGGGGCTTGTTTGTAATATTTTTGCATTTTAAGGGTGTGTTTGTAATTTAATCTAGTGTTAAGGGTACATTGTAATTTCATTTGTTACAAGCTTTCTTATAAATAATATGCGAAAGCTATGTAAAAGTTATTGAATTTGAATTGAACGTGTGATTCCCCTTGCATCTCCTCTCTCCTCTCTTTCCTCTTTCTTCTTCTTCTTCCCTTCTCTCTAACATTCTCTCATGGCTGCAGATCCTTGATGCTGTCCCCCTCACCTAGGAGAGAAATTCTTCAGTCCAGCCTGACTGAATTCCTTTGGGACTTTTGGCCCACTAGTCTTGAGCCCATCACGTTATGCCTCACCTATAGACGGCTCAGTTTTATTCTTTTTTTGATGTACAAAGAAAATTTTTTAGAAAGAGCAGAATGTAAAAGAAAAGAAAAAGAAAAAAAGTAGGGTGAATAAAAAAATCTTCCCTTAACACCGAAAGAAAATAATTATGAAGCTCACTGTCTAAACCCAAAACCAAACTCAATGCAATAGATCCAACCAGTTCTCCTGCAGGTCTTCCAAATAGATTGTGTGAAACAAATCCATTATCAACACCTCAATGCCGCAAGATAAACTCATAAACCACTCTACTCCAAAGCAAGTTATTAGTGATAGCCACACCTTTGAATACTCTAGCATTCCTCTCCAGCGAAATACACCAAATAATAGCCATAACAGAGCACCAGCATAAAGCTTTGCTATCCTTTCTCTTACCAAAGCCTCAAAACGTGATGGGTATAAAATAACTTCAATGTGGAGGGGCAATCCCAGTTCACCAAATATACCAAATAATCTATTCCAAATAGCCAAGATGAAAGAACATTGAAGAAACAAATGTGCACAAGTCTCTCCACTAAGCAAAGGACACAAATGTTTGGTGACAGGGCTTTGTTAGGTATTCTCTTCTGAAGTAAATCATTGGTGTTGTTTCTTTCAAGTATCATAGTCCAAATGAAAGTTTTTATTCTCGAGGGATATTTGGCTTTCAAAATTAATGGATACAAAGTAAAATTATCAGCAGTAGGGTCATGAGTCAATTAAGAGAAAAAATATTTACAAGAGAATTCACCAGAAGTGTCTAAGCTCCAAACCCTTTTATCACGCCCCAAATGAACATGAAAAGAATTGAGCACCGTAGTTAAAAGGGCCAGCTCATTAATCTCTATCTCGTCAAGATTTCTCCCAAAATGGAAATCCCAAGAATGCCTATCTTCTTGCAAAAGAAGAGAGTAGAAATAGGGGTATCATGAAAATTAGATAACCAAATAAGACTTGGGAATATAATAGACAAAAGGCATTTCCCCCATCCAATGGTCTTCCCAAGAGCAAATTCGCTCCCCATTTGCCACTGAATAATGGACTTTAGGAAGGAAATAATCATAAATTTGAGATACAAACTTCCAAGGACTCGAATAAGTAATGTTTATTCCCACTTCAGCATCCCACCCATTTTGTAGTATTCCAAATTTACGGCGAATTACCTTATGCCAGAGAGAATTAGGTTATAAAGGAAAATGTCATAATCATTTCCCCACCAAAGAGATGTTTTTGAGCACCAAATTACCAAGACCCAGGCCTCCCTTTTAGCCCTATACACAGTCTCCCATCCCACAAGATGATCTCTACTACCCTCTCCCCCACTTGACCATAAGAAATCCCTCATTAATTTCTCAAGCCTCCGCACCAATCTCACAGGGATTCTAAAAAGAGAAAGGTAATGCAAAGGTACAGAAGAATGCCTGCCTGGTGTTTTTTATTTTTAAATGATTCTCAAATCTTCTAAATGTTCCAAAACCAGAACTGTATCTACTTTGTTTCCTTGCAAATATTGGATCAGTTGTAAAACTTCCTCTTTTATCATTGAAAGGAACCCAATGATTGCAGTATTTCACTTCAGCGTATGAGCCAAGCAGATAAATTTTTTGATTTCCACTGTTTGATCCTTCGGATGTATGTCAACTGACAATTCTGCACTGCATCATCATGTCATAATCCCTTTTTTGACATCTGACTGTTCCTTTACTGTAAGAAGTTTCCACCATCCATAAGCCTCTGCACCTTCTGAGATTCGAATGGATTGGTTTCAACCATGTTCTCTGAATTTTTCCAAGTATAGAAAGAGACTATAATTGTCTGCTAGAAGCTTCATATGCATGAAGCCTCCCACCATTTGCAAGAGCAGAACCCCTGAACCTTTATCAAGCCCACAGGGTCCTGCACAAAACGAAACCAGTATATCCCAAAACCAACAAAATTCTACAGTTGTCAAAGTAAGCACATACATCCTGTTTCCAACAGATTCCGAGATCCGAAAGGCCCCGTTGTCCTGAACATCAAGGTTGAAAAACTTGCTTTCTTCTTGAAAAGAATAGTGGAAGCCCATCTGGGGGCGATTGCATATTGTGGATGGCTGATCATGGAAGGAATGAAGTTTGATTGGATGGAGCTAAAAGTAAATCCAATGAAGGTTGGTGAGACTTTGCAAGCTTTCGAAGCTCTATCAATTATAAGGGGAAGGGTTTAAAAGAGTGTTTTCTAAATTAAGGTTTGCTGGTTTTTTATTTTATTTTATTTATATATTTTTTTAAATTTTCTAGGTTTTTATTTTTTGTTTTTTTGTCCTTAAGTGTCCTAGAGAGAGAAAGAGAGAAGAATATACATTAAGATGGAGGCAAAAGGGGCCCTCCAAAAGAAATAAAAAAGCCCAAAGGATTACAATAATGCTCCTCTTCAGTTCCTTTGTAGATCTGACAAGTAAACCTCGAAATAACCCAAACGAATGAGCCCAAAAAGATGCAAAGAAACCACTCCATCCGGAAGGATGCAAGGAGGGTTTGATTTGCCTTTAAAAATCCTCGCATTCCTTACTCTTCGAAGAGTCCAAAGGAGAGCATTAGAGCAAGATAGCACATCTCCAAAGGATCCTCCCTTCGTTACTTCTCCTATAACCTCTGTAATGCACTTTTAGAAAAGCTTAACTGTCCTTGGGAAAACCACAGCCTGCCAAAGACTGAAAACGACAAAAATCAAAGCCGCATAGGCATCCTGCAATGTAGAAACAGATGTTTGATAGTTTCATTTGAGTTCTAGCTTTGTGAGGCTTCCTTTTTTGCAACAAAGCATTGGTATTTAGCCGATAAAGTACCGAAGTCCAAAGAAAAGCTTTAGTTTTGAAAGGAACCTTTGCTTTCGAAGTAAAATTATTCCAAGGAAAAGTACATGGACTTGAGGATTTCAAAAGTTGAGAGAAAAAAGGTTCAGTGGAAAAAAGGCTTACGAAATGATTTGTTGGAGTTTGCAAGTAGTGTCCCAGAAATGCTCTGTTATGGCTATTATTTGGTGTGTTTGGTTGGAGAGGAACGCTAGAATATTCAAAGGTGTGGTTATGTTGAATAACTTGCTTTGGGTAGAGTGGTTTATCTTGCATCATTGTGGATGTTGGAAATTGTCTTCATTCACCTTATCTCTTTGGAAGACCTGCAGCTGGACTGGTTGGCTCTATTCCACTAAAGAATCAGTGTTCTGGTCTAAGAAGTGTCCCGAGGGTGTCCTCGCCTTGTCGGGAAGTGTCTCAACAGTGTCCAAAAATAAAAACAAAATGATTAGTTTTTGACATGTGCCAGGTACGTGTCAGGGATTGTCGAGCAGGTGTCACACACTGACACTCTTCCAAAAGTGTCAACGTTTCCTAAGTTGTAGAGGTCCTGCCACTTAATTTATTTAATTTAGGTGATAGTGGTTTATTTCAGCCTTAAAAAGCTTGGAAAGGAAGTCATAGTATATGTTTATATATATTTTGCCCACAAATCATGTTTTCTAAAAAGTCTCAAATTTTATAAATATCAAAGAGTTTTCCAAAACCAACAGTCAAATTTGTTTATTTATTTTTGGTGGGTCCAAGGGGGGTTCACAATGAGGCATTGTTGGTCAACTATTGGGAATGATTGGATGCAAGATGAGCTCTCTTTTTTTCTTATTTTTCCATTTTTCCTGATATAATTTTAATATCTTCCATGGATTCTTTACAATGCGGCATTGTTAGTCAACTATTGGGAAGGAGTAGATGCAAGATTAGCTCTCTTCTTTTTTTAGTTTTCCATTTTTCCTGATATAGTTTTAATGCCTTCCATGGATTCTTTACAAAGCTTCTACTGTTCTCCCTGTCCCTTTTTTTCCTGATAATTTTAATGACACCCATAGATTCAATGCAAGGTTGGTGCTACAGGGTTCGTTAGAGGAGATGCAGAGATTTAAAAGGGGAGGTTCGGGAGATGTTTAGTTTAGGGTATTTTTTGTTCTGTTTCTTCTATAAGCAAGACATAGCATGTAGAATTTTCATGGGAAGTGTTATTTGATCCTTGGAAGCAGGTATTTGTCTGAATATTTTGAAGAAAATGTGCTCTTTTGAACAATGACTGACTAACTGTAGTGTTCTATTGATTATATTAATGAGATGGAGTGTTGCTGTGGATTTTTGGGTTAGTTTTTGTGTGTGCTTTCTAATGTGTGTTTTGTGGAACATTAGCAAAGGCAAGGGAATCTGACTCTGATTTGATTAATTTCTCAGACTGTTGGTGTGCATTTGGGACATGGAATGCTGGAGTTTTTGGCAAGGGAATCTAATCTCTTCGAAAACCTTAAAAATTGGAAAGCGAGTTATCATGACAAAACTGGGGTTGAAAGGTTTGGGGTTTGTTTGTTCACACCCCAACCACCACCCCCCCCCCAAAAAAAAAAAGTTTCAAAGTTTCTTGTCTGTTTTTTCCCCCCTCTTCCATTGCCATAATGGGGAATTCTGCATGGCTAAGTTATCTGCATTTTAATTCTGAAAATTAAAGGGTAGTCAGGAAAACAGCTTAAAATTTCTGAGGTGATACTTTGTATGGGATCATTGATGGTTTTCATGAATGCTTCCAACTATCGAGAAGTAGATGAATGATAAATTTGCTCATGCATGCCTGATGCAATCTTATGTAAGTCGTGACTTTGTTCCCCAAGAAATAGACTGAATTCCATCACAAATATAACCATTGCAGATTGCCCCAACCATGGCTCTAAGTGCAGAGGATTATGCTGAATAATTACGTGGTACAACTATATGCTGTGCTTTTCTTTGAAATCAAAGAATGCTTCATGTGCAAGTGCATCTGTTGTACATGCAAGTGAATGTCGTTCTGCACGTGTGTGTGTGTGCAATTCAAGCATATGCACTGTCGTATCAGGCCAGTTGTTTTTTATGGGAAATTTGTTTAATGATGTGCCTACTAAGGAAGTGGTTTCTTGGAAGATATTAAGACAATGCTTATTATTATTATTATATTTTGGGTTGTGAAATTGTATGATTTGGTTCAAATTCACATCTTGTTTGCTGATACGTCTTGTAGAGTGTTTTACCGTTTTGTTGCCTGAAACATTTTTTGAGCACAAATTCTCTCTTTTATGCACATTTCATTCTAGTGTACTCCAATTGTTCCCCCACCCCACCTTTGTGTTTATTTGTTTGGATTTTAAAGGGTACTTCCTGTTCTGCTTCTGGTTTTGAGTTCCGCAACACATCTTGATAGTGTTCCTTGGATCATTATCTGGTATACATAGTGGACATCTTAGGTTTCCGTGGACTGTTATCTTTGATATTTAATCTTTTCATTTGGTGGCACTTCTTCAATATTAACTCTAAAGCTCAAAAATACTTAGCTCTTTCCCTTTACCAAAATAAAAAAACCCAAAAAAAATTCATTAAAAGATTGCTACTACTTAATATCATGAGCATTCTCTTCGGCTTTTTCTTGTTCTTGCATATTTTTAGCTTAAAAATAGTAAGGAATCTATTTTCTTGTGTATACCTTCAAGACAGTGGCTGCCTTTCTTTTCAGCTAGGCGTCTCACTGTTACTTTCATCAGGATTACAATAGCACTTGCAAATGTTGGCTGTTACACCTCAGGTCACTCAACAATAACCATTTTAATGAAGTAATTGTTGCAGCTAACTCGTGTTTGATAAATTTATAGGCGCTCCCTGTTAGTTTTGCTCTTTGTTTTTAATGTTTAGTTTTATATGCTTCTTCTAGTAAATATCTTGTGGTGAGGGATCTGTCAGGTAACAATATAATGGCCAGCACCATCCTCTTTTGGGTGGGAAGTTATCATCCCTTATTGCGCTGAATACTTTTTTTAACGAAGTTTATTTATATATTTGTTTTAAATGTTTTCTACTAAACATATTTGTTCTACATGAAATATAATTATCTTGATAAACTTCTCGGTTTGCAGGCACATGCAGAACAAAATTACCTAACTGAAATGCTTGACGGTTTGCAGGATTTCCCCTGATTGGCTTGTATATGTTTGTGTGTTCTGTTTCTTCAACTCCAGTTAATTTATTTTCTTGAAAAAGAAATGGTGTTTTAGTTATTAATTTTTGATTCAGAATTTGATAGAAACTATATTCTGCCTCAACAACTTGTTTGGGGTTGTACGAGAAAAGCAGTTTAATGTTCCAAATTTCAGGTGAAGATGTCATATTTTTTAAAGGTATTACTTTCTATCTGAAAATCCTCAACCTACTTGAATGGATAAAAAGAATTATCCTACAACCCCATATAGCTTGAATAAAAGATTTTTTGTAGTTATTGAAGCCCTAGAACACTCTTAATTTCTAAATTAAACTTTTCTTGTTCTACGGCCAAGTGACAATTGTGGCAAGAGTATGTTTATGATAGTTTAATTGTAATTGAAGTTTCATACATTAATAAATTTCTGCTTCAAGACTTTATACTTCTATAGTAGCTTTGATAAATACCTTTCCAATTCCTAAAATGATACTTTTTGTTGTTTGTGCGAAACTGTTTCCATGGATTTTCTGTTCCTGATACTCACCACTCCCAACAACATCTTACATTGTCTGAGTGAGTTCCTGAGTAATTTTGTCCTACTGCCAACGAAAACAGCAGCATTGATAATGTACTAGTATTGGAACATTATTGCCCCATATTGGATGACTTGTATTTGAATATCTTTGTCTGTGAATGGGGGGCGGCGGCGGCGGTGCTTCATTTGTTGGAAGGTTAAAGTGAGCATTTAGCTTTCTCAAGGCTCAACTATATTTTGATCAATTCCCAAGCAACTAGCGGAGTCCATCTTCACTAATTTTATTTGGCATTTCCTGCAAGGTGGTACTGCTGACAAATATTTTGATTAATTTCCTTGTCCTATGTAATTAAGCACCCAATATTCCTTTGCCCTTCCCAAATCCCTTCTGTAATATGCTTTGAACGTGAGATCGCCCTTTTGTGTTGTTTCCAGAGATTTTTTCAGAGGTTTATGAGAATGTTTATGTGAAGGTTAGAGAAGGAAAAAAATTTTTTTTTTGGTTTGATAAGTGGTTGAGCAGTGGTCTCTTTGTTGAGTGTTCTTACACGGTTCATCATCCTGAGTTAAAGATTCAAGACTATTGAGAGTCTTAGAATTAAGATACTGATATGCTGAAAGAATTGATAGGGGTCTCCAAAAAGGATGAAATTTTGTTATCATCTATAAAGCACAGAGTGGGGCCTAATGTGTTTATTTGGAAGCCTTCCATAAATGGAAAATTTTCAACCGCCTTGACTTGAGAGGTGATAAGAATTGAAGGGGAGTTGTGTCTGTGGATGGAGTAAGTCTAACATAAATTACTTTCTAAGAAAGTATTGCTGTATACGTGAAAAGTCATTGTAGAGACCCGCCAAAATAAAATAATAAAAGAAAATGAGTAAATGAGGTTTTTGGCTGGAAGGAGAGAAAATCGGCGACGATTTTCTGGAGGAAAAAGAAAATCGGCGACGGTTTTGAAAAGGAAGCCGGTTAATAGGAAATCGGCGACGGTTTTCTAAAGGGAACAGAAAATCGGTGATAGTTTGGTATTACCGTGGAGCAGTAATGGGTAAATGGTAAAACATGGCCAATTAAATAGAAAAACGACCACGGTTTTTTGAGGGTCAGAGAAAATTAGTGATGGTTTTCTCTGTAGTGGGCGCTATAAGGGAAACTGAGAGCATAATTTTATTTAATCAAACAAAACTCTCTCTCTCTCTCTCTCTCTCTCTCTCTCTCTCTCTCTCTCTCTCTCATGCAAACCCACAAATCCCTTCCATTCTTCCTTCGATTCTGGCTCCATTAAAGACCGGATTGACGATTAGAAACCACCACGAGGTTTTTGGGAAGATTCTCTACAACCTACGTGCAGCAGATTTTTAGTTTGAGATTCCAAGACACCATCCCAAAATCAGGGTAAGTGGTGTATTTTAGAGTTTTTAAGCTAATTTGGAGTATACGAAACTTAGGAAATGTTAAATGGAAATTATTTTGGGAGTTGTGTTGAATAATTTGGGGAAAATATGAATTGCAGTGTAGAAGTTGAGTGTTTTAGTAAAATTTCAGTAAGTCAGGTAAGAGAAATAAATTATAACAGTCAATTTTGAGAAATACTGATTAAGTTATTATGTGAAAATGGAATTATGATATTTTCCCTAAAATTTATTATGATATAAATATCAGATGAAATTTTTGTGGCATATGATTTATATTGAGAAATGTTTAAATTGGGTTAAATAATTTACCTTGAGAATATGAGATTATGAAATGTGAATTGAGATATGAGATTTGAAATGGGGAAAAATGATGAAAGTGAAATGTACTGAAAAATGTATATCTTCTGAGAAATGATGATTATGAGATATGAAAATGTTTTATTGAGAAATGTGAATTATGTGAAATGAGATGTGTATATGTATTTATGAGATGAAATGAGTATTGAACTGATGAAATACCATTGAAATGATGAAATGAGTTGTGAATAATGAAAATGTGAACATTGCAATGATAATACTACAATGAGAATATTGATATGAGAATACTAATATGAGAATATAAAATTGAGAATATAAGAATGTGACTATTGTAATGTGGATGCTACAGTACAAATATTGAAATGTGAATATGAGAATTATGAATATGAGAAATATGAATATGGGAAATATGGTTATGAGAAATGTGAATGTTGCAATGTTAATTCTGCAATATGAAAATTGAAATGTGATCGATGAAATGCTAATACCGCATAATGATTGCTAGTATGTGATAGTGATAATCTTGATGGATGGATATAAAAATCCTAATGATGGGTTGTGATATTGAACACGGTACCGTTGCTAGTCGTGTTAGTGCAACCACACGGACTCATGGAGCGTGTGGCGTGACAGTAGACTGAGCTGTATAGTAGAGTTGTTGTGCCCCCTGAGTTCGGATCAGGGCTATTGGCCGGCCAGTCGTAGTACAAACACGAGATATATGAGATGGTATTTTGATCTAACCGGATCGGTCAACCGCGGTTAGATCCAGCATTCGGGCCGCACAACCTTATTCATGAGTGAAAGTATGACGTGGAGAAAAATCCTCAGGGCAGCCATGAGTTACAGACACGGATGTATCAGTTACCGATGATACTCATGAGCTAGTTGTGAAATGGAAAAGAAATAAAAATGAAATGGAAATGGAAATGAAAATGAAAATGAGGAATGAAATAGTGTGAGTTAATAATATAAATAAAGAAAGCTAAGTAAAACACACTGTCTGAGGGTTTATTGAGTAAGGTGAGTGATATGATAAGTATCAGTTGTAGTCGAACCTGAATTAATCGGGATAGGATGCAAATAATATCAGGACAGAGGGAAGCTACTTGTATGGACGGGTAAACTTCCCTATTCTCGGAAACTTCGTTGGTAATTATGGGTTGCGTGTGTACGGTTTTGGAAATGAAAGTAAAAGCTTATGAAAGCTTGTGTTGTATATCTATATGATTATGATTGTAGAAATGACATATTTTCTCAGAAGATATTATTACTGAAACAAATATATGTTATGATATAATGAATCTTATACCGCCACACACTATAGATAATTTATTCCGTTTTACTGATATGTGTCTCATCCAATTATTTAAATATTTCAGGAAACTGAGATAGACCCTGTGATAGAGCTCCGAGATAAAAGGGAGCAGATACCCTAAGTAGTCAGGGTGAGTATTTTGAGTTAAGGAGGTTTGATTCCCCTAGAGTTTTTGCGGTAGACTTGTATATATTGATGGTTGTACTTTGGTATGTGTATTCGTTGTGGTATGTATATATATATATATGAAATGACTTCCGCTGTTAGGGTTGTGTTTATGAGTTTAATTGTATATTCGGTACCCACTTTTGGGTTGGGTTGGGTTATGTATTGTGGCATCAAAGGTCGACGTGGACGACATGTGATATATGTGTTAATTATACAGAAAAAAATGGTATGAAAAATTGGGGCTTCACAGTCATGTTACAATGTCTTCTTGTAGATGAGAGAGTGCGGAAACAGGGAATTGATATGATCTCATGTTGCAACTACTGCGTGGATAAAAAATAGGAGTCTCTTAATCATGTTCTGAGTACGAGATCCATTGCAAGTATGGTTTGGAAGAGAGTATCGTCTATCTTGGGAATTCTAAATTTTGAGGCTGAATCATGGAAGGTAAAAATTAGTAGATGGTTTAGATGTTCCAAAAAATCAATCCAAAATGGTACGATCATTGGTTTATTACCTACTATAATTTCTTAGAAACTACGACTCAGATGTTGTAAAGCCCGCAAGATAAGTATGAGTCAGGGAATGCAGTTTGGTTATCTGTGAGGTTTTGGCTCGCAAGAATTGCAGATGGCGTGAAGGGTTGTCTGCCCTCTATAAATAAGAATTTATTGGAAGAGTTTAAGGTGAAAACGAAAACGTCGAAGTTTAGAACTCCTAAAAAAGTAGTTTGGGAAAAGCCTCTAGTACGTTGGTTGAAGCTAAATATAGATGACTCGTGTAGAGGGAATCCGGGTTCTTGTGGTGGTGGTGGTATCATTCGTGACTCATCGAGTAATATTAAGGCTGCTTTATCTGAAAAATTTGAGCCAGATACTAACAATGGAGCGAAATTGCAGGCTTTTACTAGTGGTGTTCGGCTCTGTAAAGAGTTGGGATATCATAATTTTTGTATTGATAGTGACTCGGAAATGGTGGTGGGATGGCTCACACTTGAAATTTGTTCCTCCTGGTACTTATAAGACTTTTGGGAATTGTTAAAGGAGTTATAAGGTCTTCAGTTTTATATAAAACTCCAATTTAGAGAAGGTAATCAGGTGGCGGATTTCTTGGCTAATCAAGGCGAGGGAGGAAACACGAGGAGATATTTTGTAGGTGATGTGTTGTCGAGTAAAATGAGAGGTCTCATTCGTATGGATAAGATGAGTATTCCAAGCCTTCATTTTAATTGTTATAATTTGGTTTTTCCTATTTTCCTCTAATTTATGTTTGCAGGTAATTGACATTAATTTGCACGTAATTTGTTTATGTTTTTTTTGTTTGGCTTTGATTACATTTAGACATGTTTAGATTGTTTTAGTTGGATAATGGTTCTAGTTTGTTAGTATTGGTTATGATGCCTGGGATGGTTTTGATAGTTTAATTGTAAATCCCATGTGTTCTGCTTGTAACCACGGTATTCCTCCGTCAAAAGTGAGGGTTATCAATAAAATTGGGGTTTTTGTAAAAAAAAGAAAAAAAGAAAAAAAAGTGTTGTTGTCTCTCCATGAAGTCGAATAGCCCCCATTATTTGATTTCAAAGTGGTGAAGTGATCCTTTCTTCCTTCTTTGTATGTTTTGAGATTCTAATTAAATGAATGACTTAACTTGAAGATAGGTCTCTCTCTATTTATAATACAAATTAAATATATTCAAATGACCATAATACCCTTACTAACTCATTAATTAATATACTAACACACTTAATAATACTAAAAGATTAAAATAACCTTTAAACACTCCCCCCCCCCCCTCCTCAAGTTGGAGCATAAATATTGTATGCACCTAGCTTGTTATAAATAAATTTAACACGAGCAGCCTCCAAAGCTTTGGTAAACAAATTAGCAAGTTGCATATCAAACTTCGCATAAAGTGGGAGTAATGAGCTTCTACATAAGTTTCTCCCAAACAAAATGACAATCAATTTTAATGTGTTTCGATTGCTTAGGAAAGACTAGGTTGGAGGCAATATGAAGAACAATTTGATTATAGTACATCAACTTCATAGATTGAGAATATGGAAAACCGAATTCTTCCAACATGTTTTTCAATCAAATAAGTCCATAGGTAGTGTGAGCCATTACTCTATACTTTGATTCAACACTTGACTTGGTCATCACACTTTGTTTCGTACTATTCCAAGAAATAAAATTACCACCAATTAAGATGCAATACTAGGTTGTTGATTTTCGTTTCCAAGGTGACCTGACCTAATATGCATTTGCATATCCTTGAATATAAGTGTGATCCTAATCTTGATATTAAAGATCTCTCCTAGGTGTACTTTTGAGATATTTCAAGATGCGATTGTGTCCTAGTGACTTATCCTCAACCAGACATTGACTCACAAGTCTCTAGTATCGTCTAGTGACTTATCCAACTCTCCAACAAGTCTCTGGTAGTGTCTAAGATTAGGCAACAAATCGCCCATATTCGACACTAACTTGCTATTAGGATTCATATCAAATGATTTGGATCTCAACAGTGTAGTTTCATCCAACAAATCAATAACATAATTCATTTGTGACAACAATTCCCATCAGAGATATAGAGACTTCTAGTTCTATACCCAAGAAGTGCTTCAGTAGTTCCAAATCGTTGGTTTGAAACTTTGTAAAAAATGTTTAAGATTTTGAATACCTTTATCATCATCACCTGTAATAATAATATCATCCACATACACAATAAGAAGGATCCTACCCGATGAAGTATGATGATAAAACACAATGTGATCCACTGGACACTGTCGAAGACCAAGGTCAAGTACTATAACACTAAATCAACCAAACCATGCTTTGGGAGACTATTTTAAACCATCTAGTGTCTTCTTGAGCCAACACACTAAGCCTAACTCCCCCCGAGCAACAAACGTAGGTGGTTGCTCCATATAGACCTCCTCCTTAAGATCACCATGCAAGAATACATTCTTCACATCTAACTAACGAGAGGCTGTGACGAGTGGTAGCCAAGGACATGAACAAACCTATTAATGTAAGTTTGGCAACCAGATAAAATGTGTCAAAATAATTCAAACTATATACCTAAGCATACCCCTTAGCAACAAAATGTGCCTTTAGACGAGTCACGAAACCATCTGGATTGACTTTCAAAGTGTATACCTAGCGACAACCAACCATAGGCTAGTCAAGAGGAAGAGATACCAAGTCCAAAGTACCATTATCTTGTAAAGCATTCATCTCTTCAACCATGGCATTCCTCCACCAAAAGTGGGTTAATGCTTCCAAAACTTATTTAGCAAGGGTAGCAAATGATAGAGCAGTAATAAAACAATAATAGGAGGGTGATAAGAAGTCATAGCAAACATAATTGAAAATAGGATGGTGTGTATATGTGCGTTTACCTTTTCGGACAATAATAGGAGGATCAACATCGTGGGAAAATGATCATCAAATGAGGAAACCCAAAGGCGTGGTAGTAGAAACTAGAGGGCACTCTTTTCGTTGGAGCCATTGTCATGAATACACCTGAAAATTAGGATTATCGAGAAGTATTGGATGATAGACATATGGGATTACATGTTTAGGTAAGAGATGTAGTGGGAAGTGAAACTCGTGATGCTTGATATTGCTGGAAGTTGGAATACTCTTCCTCTAACATAGATACAATATGTTGCCCCTACTTAGCCCTAAAGGTGTGAAGTTGGTGGTGGCTACATTAAAAACAATGAAGGTCTACCATGGAGATCCCAACACTGTTGTATGATTACCTCGTTCATAATGAGTGCATTTGTGACTTGTGAGGACTGCCTTTACCTTGTCCATCTCTACCACCACGACCACTCAAATCACCTCATTAATTTCTGCTATTGCTTGGTTAAGAATTAGAATCACCATGTGTGGCAAAGGCTGTCTTCTCAGAGTTAGATGCAAGAGCATGAGAATGTATGCTAATGGAAGCATGAAGGACATGAGAATAAACATCGACAAATGATTTGCAACTTTGCACTACTAAGTATTTGGGATTAGATTGCCTTAACTCGGTCTCAAGCCTGCTAGAACCCGAAGAACTATCATTTGCTGCTTCTGCATCTCACGAACTTTGGCGGTTATAGGTTGCATGACATTAAGATCCTCATGAATACATTTCATCTCTCCAAAATAATCTACAATGCTCTTATCTCTCTTTTCAAACTAAAAGTACTCATCGGATAAATCATATATACATGTAATGTTACTAGAGTATAGAAGTTTAGCGTAATCTTAAATCTTCTTGCATGTATCTAGATGCATGCACATTTGTGCAATCTAGGGCTCCATAAAATTTTGTAAGAGGGAAACAATCAAGGCATCTTCCTAAATCCACACTTCTTTTCTCTTATCATAAGAAGAATAAGATTGGAGCAAGTGGTCAGAATTTCCTAATCTTGCTAAATAAACCCAAACAACCTTAGACATTGAACATAATTCTTTTCATCCAACTTTTGAGTTGTTATCTGTGCCAACAATGAAAGATTCATGTTTGTGGGATTCATAGACTCCATCCCAACACTCCCTGTAGTAACCGAAAAAAAAATAAATAATAAATAAATAATAAAAATAATAAATAAATAAATAATAAAATAAAATAAATTAATTAAAATAAATAAGTAAAATGAATAGTATGATAAGGACAAAAAAAAAATGTATATATATATATATATATAAGTAAGTAACTATGATATTATATATATATAATACCACAAGCTTCTTCAAGAAGCTTTGAAAAGTCAAAAAAAAAAAAAAATCCAATTTGAATTGGATTCTTTTTGTGTTGCGGCCAGTGCACTCTCTCACACACACACACACACACACACACACTCTCTCTCTCTCTCTCCTACGACTCTCTCTCTCTTCGATTCCGGGCTAGTTTTACACCGGATCGACAAATCGAAGCCACCATGACGCTCCTGGCGAAGTTCTCTACAAGTCTGCTGGAGCGGATCGTTAGGGAAACGAAGTTGGATTTCATCCCAAATCCAAGGTAAGGCTTTATATTTAATATTTGGATTTTTGACAGATGAAGAAAGTGATATACGCGTAAAAATACTAAACTTTAATATTGAAAATTTTCAATTCCAGGGTGTTGATTGGGAACGTTGGGAATCATCCCTAAGTTAAGGTAAGACTTTTTAAGTCGAATTTGACTTAGTGGTAGTTATAGAAAATGTTGTACGTACGAAAATACTAAACTTTAATTCTGCAAGTTTTCATTTTTAGGGTGTTGAGTTGAGAACCTTGTGGGTACGGGGA
This sequence comes from Malania oleifera, assembly GCF_029873635.1. Lineage (NCBI taxonomy): Eukaryota > Viridiplantae > Streptophyta > Magnoliopsida > Santalales > Ximeniaceae > Malania > Malania oleifera. The sequence goes on from NC_080419.1 coordinate 10,163,106, forward strand.
AGATTTTCTTGGGACTTTTCAGGAATCAGGTAAGGGGATAAACTAAGCTAGTTTTGTTTTGAGACAATGCATGTATATATATGTAGCATCTGGTTTCAGGAAAAATAAATATATTTATATATATGATTTATATTTGGAAAATACTGTTTAAATGATGATATGTTGAATATGTAGAAAATTTGTTTAGTGTGGCATGAGTATAAAAATGTTGTGAAATACTATTTTCTACAAATGGGGACGATATAGATTTCTATGATGGAAAACCGGCGTACGGGCTGAGATATTTATATATATATATATATATGATTTGTCGGCGTATGGGCCGTGCTATGTGGATATGTTTGCCGGCGTACGGGCCGTGCTATGTGGATGAGATTTGCCAGCGTATGGGCTGTGCTACGTGATTTGCCGGCATACGGGCCGAGCTATGTGATTTGCCAGCGTACGGGCTATGCTATGTGATTTGCCGGCGTACGGGCCGAGCTATGATAAAATGTGTAATTCCGGCGTACGGGCCGATGATTTTCATGAAATATGTATATGTGAAAAATGATATGGTTGATTTGATAATTATTAATATGAGATATCCATGTATCACGATTTTAGTATATGTATATGATATCAGAACCTGGTTGGCTTGGTCTAGGCTAACACTTGCACGGTACCGTTGCTATGTGTCCATGGTCCTCATGATCATGATATCTGTGTTAACGCCGCTGTACGGAGTGGTGTGAGATTGGATGGTCGATGTGGTTATTTTCAAGAAGTGTGCTGTTATCGCTCCTGGTGTACGGACTAGTCTGGGTAGACCCATCGGATCTACAGACTACTGTTTGACTTGGCAGTGGTTGGCCAACCATTTTCAGGTCCCGCCTTCGGGCCACACAATCCAGTCATGTGGGGGTAATACATGACAACAGCCAGCTAACCTACCAGGATTGTTTTTATGTTATTATTATTATTATATAAGATGAGAAATGTTTATGAAAATGCAGTATGTTCTGCCATGTTTTGATATGCATATGTTTTCCCAGATTTGATAAACAGTATTGAATATGTTATGTATGGTATATGTAGAACACATAATACTTATGTTGCCACACACTGGTATTAGTTTATTTCCCTTACTGAGAGGTGTCTCACCCCTAAATCTTATTAACTTTTCAGGAGTCCAGGATAGAAGAGCGGGAAAAGCCCCGCTGATATAGTACGATCTATCTGCCCTTTTTGAAGGGTAAGTTTTATAGGGACAGTTAGATTTTGTGGGAAATATCCCTAGGTTTTATTTTTGGGATGTATATATGAAAATACAGTGATTGTAGTAATTCTGGTATATTGTGCTATATGGTATTGAGATGTACATGTTTGTATATTTTCTGCTGTTAGGGCTTATGTTTTATGCTCTGATATATCCCTGGTGCCCATGGGCCCAGGTGGATTGTGACTAGTTGAGCTGGAATGTATGATATGATGATAATTTATTTATTAAAGAAAAAATATATGTGAAAAAGGAGCAGATCGTTACACTCCCAAACCAACAGCCACACCCATGTCAAATAAAAAGAACAATCAAAACTAATTGGGACAACCACAAACCATGTGAAGCACTGAAACAACCACGAACAACTTGCAAATTGATATAGCACTGCCATAACCTCACAAATCAACTTATGAACACCAGCATTATTCAAAGAAACTCACAAAAAAGCCTTTAAGAGCATCGAACAACAAGTAATGTTTACCACAAGTGCATGATCAAAGCAAGTTGGATCTTTGAGCAAAAAACATGCCCAACAACTTGATAATATGGTCTACGAAAGGAATCATAACATGGTGGAGAAAAAAAAAATCAAAAAAAGGTGGTCAGGATCTCTCTCACTTGCCAGCATGTGGGGTCAGGACTGTTGTAACGACCCAAAATTTCTATCCATTATATTATTATTATTTTTTATTTATTCATTATCTATCATGCTATAAAACATAATCTCTAATACCCTGTAAATAAACATTTGCCGTCATCATCACGGCCTAGAGTAGGCGCCGTGGTAACCTGTGCAATCTTTGTGTTCTACCTATGTAGCGAAAAACATAACATCCAATACATAACCCAAAATATACAATACCAGAGTTCTACGAACCCATCTGTATATACATACACACATATACATCATCTCCAAAAATCCCAAAATACTATGGGCTTTACTATCCAGCCCAAGACTCACCCCAAAACTATGTGGACTCAGCCGCTTTCTCTACTTCTGAGTTGGCCCTACCCGCCTCTCTGAGTTACCTGAAATATGTATATTGCTGGGGTGAGACACCTCTCAGTAAGGAGAAACATGTTATTACTAGTATGTGACATATGAGTTAAAGCTCATAATAATATCTTTAACTAAACTGTACATTGAATATTATTTTAAAATGACTATATAGTAAATCACATTTATGACATTTTAAAAAGTACATAAGCCTGAGTTTTCTATTCAAAATACTGCTATCTATAATATGTAATCCCTGTTTACTCTGTGTACTATACATATACATAACTCTAAAACTTCCCTGGATGACTGTATGTCATGATTTAACCCCTTATGATAGGGTTGTGCAACCCATACGCAGGGCTAAACACTAGTTGGCCCTCCAGTGCTAGCCTAACTGTATCCATTTCTAGATGCCTATAACACGAAAGGCCCGCTCCACCTGGCCCGGACGCCAGGGAGCTCTCAACTCTACTTGTGGGCACAATCAGCAATACCATACTCTATCAGAGACGTATGGGTGCACTCTGTATAGCAACGGTACCGTGCTCTATATACTGTTCTATATACTGCTTTGTTCTATCAGGGTCTGATACTATATAATAATATCTCTATATAACATCTATCTGTTTAACCATGATTCTATATCAACTGTATTAACCATGATTCTGTAACTTTCTATATAGCGATGATACTATAATAACTATATATCTGTATATTCTGTAATTCTGTATGTCATTACTCTATGCTCTGTATATCATAGTTCTATAAAATTCTGTATAATTATGGTTCTGCATAATTCTATATAATCATGATTCAACATAATTATGTATAATCATAATTATAAAAACACTGTATAATCATGTTCTGTAATACACTGTGTAATCATGATTATGTAACATACAGTATAAACATGATTCTGTAAAATACTATATATCATAATTGTGTATAACCATATAAACTGTAATTCTGTAAAGCACTGTATAGCCGTAGCTTTGTAAATAAAAACTGTATAAGCTATATATCATAATTCTGTAAAAACTATATAACCATATTTCTGTAAATCCGTATAACGTATTTATGTAGAAACTATATAAACATGATTTTGAAGCTCTGTATGAATTTTCTATAATAATTCAGTATTTCTTATGCCACACAACTAAATAAACACTCTATAAACATACTCTGTAAAACTGTATAATTTTCAAGCTCTAATATGTTCAAAAATCATATTTTAATCTCATGATCAAATACTATACTTTATTGGTAAAGTTTCTAATAAAGCTGGCATAACATGTATTCCCCTTACCTAGCTATCTGGATTCTATTTTATTGTTTTCTTATCTCACGCCTGCTGCATTTGTAATTCCAAATCCTGAAATTACACACATATGAATATATTCTTGTCAATCAATTGAATATCCAGAACCATTATCGTATTCACGTTTTTCCAAATATGCATATTCACAATTTCCAAAACTATAAATTATTCATTATTCTACCTGGGTTCCTGAGAAAATACGAGCTAAAATCCTTAGCCTGTCTGCGATATTCCCACCAAACTCTGCATTTCACAAATTCCTAATTCCTCAGTTCAACTCCAAAATTATATTTATATTCACCTTTCTAAATCTATTCATTTCATAATTAAGATAACCAACCCATAAATACATAGATAACACCCTTACCTCAGTTTTAGGATGGTGCCCCAAAACCCCAAATCAAAATTATGCTCTGCCTATGATCTAGAGAATCTTCCTAGGAACCTTGTGGTGGTTCATGATCGTCGAAATGAGGCTTAATGGAGGCAAAATAGAAGGTGGAATCTTGGAGGGCCGTAAGGTTTGGGAGAGAAGAGAGAGAGTTTTCATCTTTTTATGTTTACAATTGTCTCTCGGCTTCCCTTTATACTCCTAGCTCTGCAACCAAAAATCATTGACGGTTTCCCACGCCTCTCAGAAAACCGTCACCGATTTTCTATTAATTGGCTCAAAAATTACCGCTTTACTTTTATCGTTCGATGAAAACCAAAATCGTCGTCGATTTTCTAACTCCTTTAGAAAACCGTCACCGGTTTTCTCCCCACTTTGCCAAAAATCTATTTTTTTCATTTTCTTTTTATTATTTCATTTCCTAGGTCTCCACATTCTCCCCTCCTTATAAAATTTAGTCCTCGAAATTTATTGTCTGTATTTTTCACCATCCTATAAGGAAAATTTACTACTTATTTTATTAATTACTCTCACTTGTGGCGGAGGAATACCATGGTTACATATACGGTTCTGGGAGATTACAAATATATACATAAAAGAAAATTCTCCCAAAACCAAAAACACGACCTATCCTATAACCTAAAATACCATTTATACATACATCATTCTGTTTTGTATAAAATAAAACCAAACTCTATCTACTTTACCTGAATTATCACTCCTAACTACTACTGATCCCCACCAAACCGCTGTGGGTACTTCTGTTGTATCTCCTCTTCTAACTTCCATGAGGCCTCCTCCACTGCATGAATCCTGCACAGGACTTTTACTAATAGAATTTTCTTGGTGTGCAACTCATGTTCTTTTCTATCTAAGATTTGCACTAGCATCTCCTCATATGCTAGTGTATCTCTAAGCTCTATCTCCTTGTAACTGATTATGTGGGAGGGATCTAAGACGTATTCCTCAACATGGAAACATGAAATACATCGCGTATTCTGGATAGAGCTAATGGTAAAGATAGCCTGTAGGCGATTGGACTCACTCTCTTAAATATTTCAAATGAGCCAATAAACCTAGGGCTCAGCTTCCCCTTCTTTTCAAACCTCATCACTCCTCTCAGTGGTGCTATTTTCAAAAATACCTGATCTCCCACATCAAACTCCAACTTTTGGTATCTGCGTAGCTTTTCTGCCGACTCTGAGCTACACTGATTCTATCTTTAATAAGTCGAACTTTATCATATGCCTGCTGAAATAATTCAGGTCCCAAAACTCGCCTATCACCCATTTCATCCCAGCATAACGGAGAACGAAACTTCCTACCATACAATGCCTCGTAAGGTGTTATCCTAATGCTGGCCTAATAGCTGTTATTATACGAAAACTCAACCAGTAGCATATACTGTGTCCAACTACCCCCGAAATCTAGCACACAAACTCGAAGCAAATCCTCAGATATCTAGATCATCCTCTCTGTCTGCCCATCGGTCTGAGGATGGAACGCCGTGCTGAATGATAATTGAGACCCCAGAGCCTCTTGTAAGCTCCTCCAAAACCGTGATGTGAAACATGGGTCACGGTTTGAAACTATGGATACTGGCACTCCATGGGGTCGAACTATTTCCTGAGTGTATATCTCCACCAGTCTGTTGATAGAGTAGCTGACTTTAATAGGTAAGAAGTGGATAGTCTTCGTTAGCCGATCTATAATCACCCAAATGACATTCTGTCCATGTAGCGCCGGCGGTAACCCTGTAACGAAGTCCATAGATATATGGTCCCACTTCCACTCGGGAATGTGGAGTGACTGTAACTATCCTGCCGATCTCTGGTGCTCAGAATTTACCTGTTGGCATTTCAAATATTGCTCCACAAACTTGCTATTTCCTTCTTCATTCCACTCCACCAAAAAGATTCTCGAAGATCTCGTTACATTTTAGTACTGCTAGGATGAACTATGTATAGGGATTTGTGTCTCCTCTAGGATAGCTCTCCTAATCTCAGCATTTGCAGGTACGCACAGCCTAGTATGAAACCTTAGTGCTCCATCATCTGAAATAGTAAACTCCTCTCCCTGTCCTTCTTGCACTTTATCCATCAACTTTATCATTTATGGGTCATTTCTCTGAGTAGTTTTAATCTTTTCTTACAAAGTAGGCTGTAGTACTAAACTGACAATAAATGTCTGGTGATCATCCTCTACTAACTCTACATTGAGCCTCTCTAAGTCCATTAGAATCGGATGCTGAATTTCCTCTGCTAACAATGCTGCACCCCCTGATTCCTGACTCAAAGCATCAACAATGACGTTTGCTTTCCCTGGGTGGTAGCTGATGGTGCAATAATTATCCTTAATAAGCTCTAGTCACCTTATCTGTCTCATATTCAATTCTTTATGGGTGAAGAAATATTTTAAACTTTTATGATCAGTGAAGATCTCACATCTTCCCTCTTAAAGATAGTGCCTCCATATCTTTAGAGCATACACCACTGTAGCTAACTCTAGATCGTGCACAGGGTAGTTCTTTTCATACTCTTTAAGTTGTCGAGATGCGTAGGCAATGACCCTTCTGTGCTGCATCAACACGCACCCGAGTCCCTTCTAGGATGCGTCACTGTATATCACATAACCATCTCTCCTGATGGAATAGATAACACAAGTGCAGTGACTAGCCATCGCTTCAACTCCTTAAAGCTCTGCTCACAATCATTTGTCCATTCAAACCTCAGATTCTTCCTCGTGAGTCATGTCAGTGGACCTGATAATCTAGAGAATCCGTCTATAAAACGCCGGTATTACCCTGCCAAACCTAGGAAGCTTTTAACCTCCTGAACATTCCCCGGTCTCGCCCAACTCACCACTGCTTCTATCTTGCTCGGATCAACTGATATACCATCCCTAGAGATCACATGCCCGAGGAAAGTGACTTGCCTTAACCAGAATTCACATTTCTTGAATTTAGCGAAAAATTTCTTTTTCCCTCAAGACTTACATTACTAGCCTCAGATGAACCTCTTGCTCCTCAAAACTCCTTGAGTAGACCAGTATATCATCAATAAATACCAAAACAAATTGGTCTAAGTACTGATGCAACACCCAATTCATTAAATCCATGAACACTGCTGGTGCATTAGTTAATCCGAACGGCATTACCAAGAATTCATAGTGCCTATATTTGGTTTGGAAAACTCTCTTCAAAATATCCTCTACTTTAACTTTCATTTGATGATATCCTGACTGAAGGTCAATCTTGGAATAGACTTGGGTCACTTGAAGCTAATAAAAAAATCGTCAATTCTAGGAAGATGATATTTATTATTGACTGTCAGTTTGTTTATCTATCTATAATCAATACACATTCTCATGGTCCCATCTTTCTTTTTCATGAACAAGGTTGGTGCTCCCCAATGCGACACATTAGGTCTGATAAACCCTTTATCCAACAACTCTTGCAACTGGTCTTTCAATTCTTTTTGTTCAACTGGGGCCATTTTATAGGGCGCTTTAGATATTGGTGTTGACCTTGGTAGTAAATTTACTGCAAATTCTATCTCTCGATCTGGTGGTAACCCGAGTAGTTCCTCTGGAAAAACATCTGGAAACTCTAACTACCGGAATATCAGCAAGCTTTAATTCTCCCTGTTAGCTTTGGTGTATTCCCAAGAGGGGGGGTGAATTGGGTATTTAAATATTACTTCTTAGGTTAAACTAGATCAGTAGTATTACATAACCAAGGGTCTGTCTATGCAATAATAAATCCTATCATTCACAAGAAAACATACATGTGCAGTAAATATAAATTGCAAAAATATAAACAGTGCACACACGATATATTATCCAAACCTATCGGGGTTCGGCCAATTCTACCTACGTCCCCGCCTCTAGCTCACAAGACCGAGGATTCCACTAATGCTCACTTAATGGGTGGAGCGGTACCGGTTATAACCAGGTCAATTAATGGGGCTAACCTCAACCAACACGCCTTACTAGGATGGCGCACCTAGCTTTCCTAACCGAGTCTAAGTCAGTCCGGGACTGTTCCGCGTGGTTAGTCTCCCTCTTCAGGCCCACGCATGGAACACAACAAATGTGAAATACGTACACGAAAATGTGCTTCTCAACTAAGCAGGTATGTACTACTATACGCACAAGTAACAATCAATCCACACCAAACATGTAAGAACTGTAAGCTTAGTGGTGTATATGTGCAATCTACATTCAATATAATGATTATACCCAGTCAAGCACAAGAGTGTTCAAACAAGCTAATCTTTGAAAGCAAAGTATATTAAATCTCAATATCAGATTAGTGTTTCAAAGATGCTAGCAATATTATCCAAATGAACTCAAAAATATTTTCTCAAATTGTATCAAACACAAGAGTTGTTTTAAAATATTTTGGCTTGTATATAAATATTTTGCACAACAAAATTAAAGCTATAGGAATCTTGCAATGACAATGCAAAGATCCTTAAGCTTGTTAGTTTATCCCAACACAAGATTTATGATGTTCAAATCTGTGGGATCCTAGCTAAACACTCCAAAATAATATCAAACAATCAATCAAACAAGTGAGAGTATTAGCACTATCTAATAAACACAAGAACAATCAATAAACTCTCACAATATCAAGATGTATCAAGGGAATGAATATTTGAGAGTATTTTGAGCAAAATGAGATTTTGAGATAGAGAAGATTTTTGCTAATGATTTTGGCTAATCTCATATTAATCTTCACAAATGGACCCATATTTATAGACAAAGTAAAAAATATAACTGTTTGGGACCTATTGGGTATTCTTAGAGAAGTCCAAAAACACTTGAGAGTTATTTATCCATTTTAACCCATATTAACCTCGGGTAAAATAAATTTAACCCGAGAAGGTTCAGGTAGCTAAGCCGAGGTTCGGTCGCCTGAACAGACTCATTTTAAAAATTAATTTAAAAAAATTCGGCAGCCCAAAAATTAGCTCGATAGCTCGAACCAAAGTCAGTAGCATTTGTTCGTAGGTTCGGGTGCTCGGTTCCAAGTTCGATTAACCGAACCAGCTAATTCGGTTGCCCGAGCCCATTTTGAATGTGATCGTTTGGGCGCCCGGGTAGTTGAAAAGGAACTTGACACAGGTTCGGGTGCCCGAGGGAGATACACTCAATATAGGTTCGGTCAACTGAGAGTTTGGTCAACTGTTGACTTTTCATTAGATAGGGCACCCAAGGAGTTTTGAACTTCTAGGGTTCGGTCGCCCGACCTTTCTCAATTTTTGTAATTAAGTTCAATATTTAATTCAATTATTTCTCCTAATAATATATGTGATATGGGGACAATTTTGTGCATTTGTGTAAGGACCTAAGGTCTTTTCAAGTATGCCCAAAAATCTGGCGTCGGTTGACCGAAGGGTGCCCTAAGGTCATTTGGTCCCTATGGTCAATCTACGACATGTCTGAGCTTATAAGTTCCTACATGCATGTAATGCAGATTATTACAAACCTTTTTCTCCTAATTACTATTACAGACCCGACTTGAATAATAATGTAATACAATAAAAATGATCTTCAGGGTCTTCATGCTTTACTTCATGTGCAATAAGTGTATTTGCTAATATAAACCTGCACATGAACTAAATAGCCATTAAATACATGAGTATTTGTGTAACGACCTGCTTACTTTACCATTTTTTTTCCATGATAATAAAACCCAATATAATAAATCTAGCAAATCATAATCAACCTGAACCCGTGGGTACTAAGAATACATCAAAATACAACACGGAAACCTAAGCAGCAGGAAGCATAAAATCATGTACATCTCATATTACCATTCAAAACAATACTAGAGTTACTACATCCATTGTAAAGTATATACAACCCAAAAGAGTTCTAAGGTCATCTTCCACAAAATCCATCTGACCCTATCAAAATACATACCCTTCAGAAAGGGTAGATCAACTGTAACTGCCTCTGCAAAGTTTTATCAGCTCTCCTATTTGGGGCTCTTGAAATGTTCATATAATTTGGGGTGAGACACCTCTCAGTGAGGGAAAATAAACTAATACCAGTGTGTGGTAACATGAATATTTCCGTGTTATACATAAACCATACATAAACATATTTAGTGAAACTGTCTGTATCATATTTGGGAAAAACATATATAATCATGATAAAGCATACTAGATTTCCATAAACATAATTCATCTCATATAATAGTAATACCAAAACAACCCTAGAAGTTTAGCTGGTCGGTGTCATGTCTTACACCCACATGACTGGGTTGTGTGGCCTAAAGACGGGACCTAACATTAGCTAGCCGACCACTGCAAAGTTAAAGTAAATGTCTGTAAGTACGATGGGTCTGCCAGACCTGGTCCATACATCAGGGGCGCCAACACTTCAATAAACCACATCGACTATCCATCCTCACACTGCCCTGTACGACAACGATAACACAATATCATGATGATCATGAACATATAACTACGGTACCGTGCACGTGTAGGCCTAAACAAAGCCAACCAGGTTCTAATAACATATAACATATTTCAAACAGTGTTACATGACTATTTCATAATAATAATTGCCAAGTTAATATCATCATATCATTTTGCATATATAACATGAAAATCATCGGCCAGTACGTTGACATTTCATATTTTATCATTCACGGCCCGTTCGCCATATTACATATCAAATAAGAGGCTTGGACCGTACACCGGCATATCATATAAATGTCTCAGCCCATACGTCGGCATATCATGTAAATGGCTCGGCCCGTACGCTGGCCTATCATGTGAGAACATCCTCAGCCCGTACGCCAGTATATCATATAAAACTCTTGGCCTGTATGCCAGTATTTCATATAAAACTTTGTATCATATAACATTTTCCCAGAAAACAGTATTCATGATAAATTCTACTCATGCCACACAAAATAGGTATTACACACATTTAGAACATATCTCATTTACAACAGTTTTTTTCCAAACATAATGCTAATATATATACTTATTTTCCTAAAATTAAATGTTGTAAAATTATACATATATTTTCATAAAACAACTAACTTAGTTTATCTCTTTACCTGATTCTTGAAAAGCCTCTAAAATAATCAGTCTTGCACCCGCAGGGTTCCCTGTTCAACACCTTGAAATCAATATCCCCCAGAACAGAAATTCAGTATTTCTTCGACTACTACATTTTCTACAACTGTAGGGAAGACCAAATACTGAATAAAAGTCTTACCCTGAATTTGGGATGGATTCCAACTTAGCCCTACCAACGATCGACTCCAGCAGAGTTGAAGAGAACTTTCCCAGGAGTGTCATGGTGACCTTGGATCATCGAACCGGCAAAAAATTGGCCCGAAATCCTAGAGAGAAGGAGGGAAAACCAGAGAGAGAGAGAGAGAGAGAGAGAGAGAGAGAGAAGGGTTTCTGTGTGAAAAATCAATTGAAAAATTGCGTTTAGGGCTATTTATACATCGGCCTTCGTCGACGAGCCACGTCACCTCGTCGACAAGGTCAAGAAGGTCGTTCATCAACAAACGTTTGTTCTCATCGACGAAATTCAGAGATGGGAAATTAGCTTATCGATATCTTCTCGTCGACTAGACATGTCCTCGTCGACGAGCCCCTCATATATGATCGTCGACGAATCCCCTGTCTTCGTCGATGTGGCCCTATTTAATTTTCCAATTTTAATTTTTTTCTCTCCTTCTCCCATTATTTAAATACCATAATTCCCCAGGTCACTATAATTTGTCATTATCAAAACAGGGATATGACCCATAGGGTCAACAATCTCCCCTTTTTTTATGATGACAAATACTTGCCTACTTCTCCCCCTTTTGGCAACAACAAAAATGGCCTAAATAAACATTTAAGTTTATAGACAAATAATCATCTAAATACGAGGTATGTTTGGGAAAAAGTTTTTAGAAAATTCGGCAGCATGCCGTTTGAAAACAAAACATTTTTCCCAAAAATACCTATATACAAGTGACCTAACTGAGTAATATATTGATAGTACATCCATAACTACTTACTCAAACAGTCCAGTATTCTCAACACATAAAATAGAGGTATAACTTTCACTCATTCAAGAAATATAATAGTCATACAATACAAAATGAATGACAAAGATAACCTTAGCAATTAAGCACACAAACAATATAACTAGTCATTTAAATGATTTAAATGACCTGAAAACAATGTTAGTCCATAAGCATACACAAACCATTTGCAATTGAAACATATTATAAGACCCGTGCAAGATTTGAGTTAAAGGCACACGACATATGATACCAAAAAGAAGGTTTGAGCATAAAAACAGTCTAACTAGTTCACATGCATTTTCATGTTTAGTTACTGAACCAGTTATGCGACTTTAAAACATATATGTATATATATAAATATATATCCCCCTTATGATGTTTGCTTAAAATACTGGGGGCATATGCTTGCTAAAAAAGAAACTTTAATTCAGAACAAGCAAACATAAATTTTCTGGTTTGTCAATGAAGCACATACTACAATATAATCAGAAAACCACAACTATAATGATCTAAAAAAAAAAAAAAAATTAACAATCACACGCAAGATCATATGGCAAATCAAGTGACTGTGGCAACAACAACATATTTCAAATTTATGATTTTTAATAAAGCATTTCATTCAAACATATGCCACACTTGATTCAATAACAGATCTAAGTTAAACATATATGTGAGCAAAACAAAATAGGAATTTGTGTTTAGATGCTCCCCTTATCAGTTTGAGTACGTGCTTAGATTCTTTAACTACTTATACTAACCAAAAATTAATTTCATTATGCTTAGTAGTATAAGTCATCAATCCAAATCATTAAAATCAACCATACTGAGTATTTGTCAATTGCATTTGTCGCTTGATTAGTATAGTTGTCCCTATAGATCATAGATGCAGCAGAGAGTATATATTGAGGCGTGCAATAATGCTCATGACCCAAGAACATTCCATATCAAATCATAAGCCTTTAAGCACTGGATATAATGCTTAGGATATTCTCAAGACCCTTGATATTCAGAAGACGAAAGTGATGCATATGGATCATTTATGCGCTTCCTATAGAGATGGATCTGAGCTTTTCTAAATGATTGATGATTATGTTAGGATGAAGTTTAATTATCTATTTGGTTTCACTCATCCTTTCAAAAATGTTTTAATATTAATTTTTTCAAAATCATCTTTAGCACAAGATTTTATTTTGAGAAAATTCCAGTCGAAATTTTGGCAGCATGTCGTCTGTAAATCAGACATTTCCCAAATTTTCATGCACCAAAACCTAATAGGTTCAAGCAATGAATTCAAAATAATTCAGTTTGAGCATACGAGAACCTATAATCCACTACCAGCATGCAATTCTCATCAACTGCATCCGCCATGCAGGAGGCTTTCAACACAAGAATGCTATCCAATGCATAGCTGCCGAATTATCACCCGAGGGTCTGAAAATCACTTCTTTATGATGACAATCAATGCTTGCGTAATTAGCTGCCAGCCAGTCCATACCCAAAATCACGTTGAACCCCTGTAGATCTAATACCATAAGATCAGCTGGTAACACTTTCTCCTAAATGCCCACTGGAAAGTTTTTAAGTACCTTCCTACACCTTACTGTAAATCTAGTCGGCGTGGCTACAGATAACTCAACATCTAGCAGCTATTCCTCAACCCCAAACAATTTAGCATATCCATATGACACAAAAGAATGGGTGGCACCTGTATAAAAAAAAACAACAACTTTATATGATAAAACAGTAAGGATACCTGTCATGACATTTGCGGCGGTCTCAGTGTCTCTTGGTGTCAAAGCATAAACCCTTGCCGAGGCTGCATTCCTCTGCTGACCGCCACCCCGGGGTGCTTGATTATGTCTCTGGATTTGCCTAGGGGCTCGTGCTCTGTTTAGTGGCCAATGAAACTCCCGTGCTATGTGTCCGAGTCTACCACAACTGTAACAAACATTACTCCCCAACCGACATGTTTTCGTATGTCTCCTCCTGCAAATAGGAAAAATAGGGTATGCCTGCTCACCCCGGTACCCATGACCTCCTCTCTCTTGTCTCTGAGCCCTGCCATATCTATCTCCTATCTAAGAGCCTCAGCTGGACCCTGTCTGGAAACCCAGAGACGTATGCCTCTTTTTATGACTCGAGGTTCCCGCATCCCTCAGGCTACTCTCCTCTGCAACTGTGGCCCTGTCCACTAACTCAGAAAACTCCCGCACTTTTAAGATTTTCACATGCCTGTAAATATCCTGCCTCAAACCCCTCTTGAACATTCTTGGCTTTTTCACCTCATTTGGGATGATGTAGGGGGTAAAGCGTGACAGCTCAACAAAGTTCGTCGTGTACTGTTGGACCGTGAGATTACCCTGGTTCAAATTCAAAAATTCTGTTACCTTAGCTTCTCTGACGGTGGTGGGAAAGTAATGATCAAAGAAAATTTCTTTAAATCTACACTAGGTCACAACTACTGGTACCCGTCTATGCTCCTCTAATAATCTAGTAGTCGTCCACCATCTTTTGGCTTCACCTATCAATTTATAGGTAGCATAGAGAATCCTCTGCTCGTCCGTATAGTGGAGCACTGTCAGAATTTTCTCGATCTCTTGTGTCCAGTTTTCAGCCACTGCAGGGTCAGCCCCTCTTGAGAACGCCGGAGGATTTATTTTAGTAAACTTCTCAATAGTACAACCTTGGTTTGTCGATGGGCCTCCTTGCTCCCTAGAAGTTCGTGCAATCTCAGTCATAACCTACTGAGCCACACTACGCAAGACTGCGTCTAAATCCCCACCACCTGCACCAGAAGGGCCTACCTCATCATCCCCACTGGCATGAGCGCTACTCCCTCCAGGGTTCATCCTGAAAAGGAAAATAAACATAATTTGAGGACCTAGTCTGTATAACATAACTAAAATATTTATCTTATTTAAATGTCATACTATTAATTAATCTATCGTTCTTATTCTCATTTTAAGATCCAGTTCAGTAATTGAGAAACACAACCCGACTATAATTTACTATGACTTTCCTGAAATCGTCACCACAGGAAAGACACGGAAACCACTACGAAAATCCTGCTTCCCAATCACGGAACAAAATCCTAAATACTCATCTTCATTCCACAACATTGACTCACCAAATTCTTGATCTATTCTTATACTTTGATATTGTTTTCCGCTGCACACTATAGTCTACAGAACCTAGCAACCTAGACTCTAATACCAAATTGTAACGACCCAAAATTTCTATCTATTATATTATTATTATTTTTTATTTATTAATTATCTATCATGCTATAAAACATAATCTCTAATACCCTGTAAATAAACATTTGTCATCATCATTACAGCCCAGAGTAGGCGCCGTGGTAACTTGTGCAATCTCTGTGTTCTACCTATGTAGCAAAAAACATAGCATCCATTGCATAACCCAAAATATACAATACCAGAGTTCTACGGACCCATCTATATATACATACACACATATACATCATCTCCAAAAATCCCAAAATAATGTGGGCTCTACTATCCACTCCAAGACTCACCCCAAAACTATGTCGACTCAGCCGCCTCCTCTACCTTTGAGTTGGCCTTGCCCACTTATGTGAGTTACCTGAAATATTTATAATGTTGGGGTGAGACACCTCTTAGTAATGAGAAATATATCATTACCAGTGTGTGGCATAAGAGTTAAAGCTCATTATAATATCTTTAACTAAACTGTACATGGAATATTATTTAAAAATTACTATATAGTAAATCACATTTATGACATTTTTAAAAGTACATGAGCCTGAGTTTTCTATTCAAAATATTGCTATCTATAATATGTAATCCTTGTTTACTGTGTGTACTATATATATACATAACTCTGAAACTTCCCTGGATGGTTATATGTCATGATTTAACCTCTCATGACAGGATTGTGCGACCCGTAGGCGGGACTAAATACTGGTTGGACCTCAAGTGCTAGCCCAATTGTATACATATCTGGATGCCTATAGCATGAAAGCCCCACTCCACTTGGTCCAGACGCCAGGGAGCTCTCAACTCTATCTGCGGGCACAATCGGCAATACCATATTCTACTAGAGACGTATGGGTGCACTCTGTATAGCAACGGTACCGTGCTCTATATACTGTTCTGTATACTACTCTGTCCTATCAGGGTCTGATACTATATAATAATATCTCTATATAACATCTATCTGTTTAACCATGATTCTATATCAACTGTATTAACCATGATTCTGTAACTTTCTATATAGTCATGACGCTGTAATAACTATATATCTATATATTCTGTAATTCTGTATGTCATGGCTCTATGCTCTGTATATCATGGTTCTATAAAATTCTGTATAATCATGGTTCTGTATAATTCTATATAATCATGATTCTACATAATTATGCATAATCATGATTATAAAAACACTATATAATCATGTTCTGTAACACACTGTGTAATCATGATTATGTAACATACTGTATAAACATGATTCTATAAAATACTATATATCATAATTCTATATAACCGTATAAACTGTAATTCTGTAAAGCACTGTATAGCCGTGGCTCTGTAAATAAAAGTTGTATAAGCTATATATCATAATTATGTAAAAACTATATAACCATTTTTCTGTAAATCCGCATAACGAATTTCTATAAAAACTATATAAACATGATTCTGAAACTCTGTATGAATTTTTTATAATAATTCAGTATTTCTCATGCCACACAACTAAATAAACACTCTATAAACATACTCTGTAAAACTGTATAATTTTCAAGTTCTAATATGTTCAGAAATCATATTCTAATACTCATGATCAAATACTATACTTTACTGTTAAAGTTTCTAATAAAGTTGACATAACATGTATTCCCCTTACTTGGCTATCCGGGTTCTATTTTATTATTTCCCTATCTCATGCCTATGGCATTCGTAATTCCAAACCCTGAAATTACACACATATGAATATATTCCTATCAATCAACTGAATATCCAAAACCACTATCGTATTCACGTTTTTCCAAATATGCATATTCATAATTTTTTAAACTATAAATTATTCATTATTCTACCTAGATTCTTGAGAAAATACCCGCTAAAATCCTTAGCCTGTTTGCGGTATTCCCACCAAACCCTGCATTTCACAAATTCCCAATTCCTCAGTTTAACTCCAAAACTATATTTATATTCACCTTTCTAAGTCTATTCATTACATAATTAAGATAACCAACCCATAAATACTTAGATAACACCCTTACCTCAGTTTTAGGATGGTGCCCCAAAATCTCAAATCGAAATTCCACTCTACTTATGATGTAGAGAATCTTCCCAAGAACCCTATGGTGGTTCATGATCGTCGAAATGAGGCTTAACGGAGCCGAAATCGAAGGTGGAAGCTTGGAGGGTCGTAGGGTATGATAGAGAAGAGAGAGAGTTTAAATTTATTTTATGTTTACAATTGTCTCTCAGCTTCCCTTTATATGCCCAGCTCTGCAACCAAAAACCGTCGATGATTTCCGATGCCTCTCAGAAAATCGTCGCTGACTTTCTATTAATTGGCCCAGAAATTACTGCTTTACCTTTACCGTTTCGCAGTCAAAATCAAAACCGTCGCCAGTTTTCTGACTCCTTTAGAAAACTATCACTGGTTTTCTCCCCACTTTGCCAAAAATTTATTTTTCTCATTTTCTTTTTATTATTTTATTTCTCGGGTACAACTGTCAACAATTTGCTAGTGCATGGCGGCGAGCTTTCTGGCAATAGGATTTTGTAGAGTTTAGTTTCAGAGGGTTCTGTTTTTGGCTATATGGTTGGTTTTATGAAATAATGAAGGGTTGAGGTGGTTCTAAGAAGGACAAAGACAGGAGGGTATTTTTTGATGACGGCTAAGTGTGATAGGGTTCAGGTTGGATCATGCTCTGATACCATGTTGAGATTTAGATTAAATGAATGACCTAACTTGAAGATATGTCTCTCGATCAATTTATAAAGCAAATTAAATATACTCTAATGGCCATAGTACCCTTACTAGCTCTTAATACTAACACACTTGATACTTACACACTTAATACTACTAAAAGACTAAAATAACCTTTAACAGTACAAATAAAATTTTCTTCCTTGAACTTTCTTTTCTTTCTTGGGTTGAACTAATTATGGCATGGGCACGACCATATCTCAACTAATAAAGAGGCTCATTGCAAAGCATAAAAAAAAAAAAAATTTGATGGTGGTTTTTATGGTTGTAGAAGACAACCGTACCCTACAAGGTGAAGGTGTACTATAGTACTCTTTTCTTTCCTTGGACATATGTGGCTTCTGGTCTTTTCTTTGTAACAATTAATCTCCCTTATGACTCTTTCTGGCTTCAAGTACTTCCATATACTTACCCCTTGGAAACTTGGACTGGGAAGTATGGCATTGGGTGATCATAGGGCACATGTTGAACTTAACCAGCACAACACACAGAAAATGGTTGTCTGAAGGAGTTGCAAGTAGCAGAGGAGGCCCAAAAAGCATAGGGATGAAGGTATCAGAATTGGATCGGTAGGGATGGGAGATTCATCTTGAGCCAATAACCAGTATAATGGTTTACTTGCACCAATCTCTCCAATTCTTCTCAGTGAAGGCTGAACCAGTTTGTTCTTTTGATTGAAACATACTTCATGTGCCGCCTGTTCTTAATAACAGTGCAATGGTGCTTGTAGATCACACGCCCGAGGAATGCACCAAATCAGTAATGTGGGAATAAGATAAGGAAAATGCTACAGAACATAAATTTGCTTCAAAGCACGTTATAATGTCGTTTTCCTTAAAACGTTATTTGCACCCAGATTGGTGTGAATTGAGTCAGCAAATACATTCCAAGATACAATGAAACCTAGATTATGATCTGATATAAGTTTGCGTTATACACAAACGAAAATTAATCACAAACACCCTTAGAGTAATTTGAACAAATTTTCTGGAATTCTTTCTCTGCAGATTATAGAATCAAGAATTGAAAAAATATAATTTGAGGAAGGTTTATGTAAGAAAGAGAAGGAGAGAATGATGAATTTTCTTGAATATTTCGTGGAGCTAACTTTGTCTTTATATAAGAAAAATCATGCCTTTTCCGATAGGTTGGGTTGCATCCGTTCAATGTTGTTTAACGCATCAATTCCTTGACCTTGAGGGGTCAGTCGCCGATGGTCTTTTAAAATCAACGTATTCTGAAAGTCAAAATAGGGTCAGTCGAATGTGCTCGATAGGGTCAGTCGCCTGTGTCTATTCTGTTTGAATATTTTCAAACATAGAAACGGGTTAGTCACTTGTTCCTATGTTTCGCACCGTCCTAGGGTGCACTAGAGTACACACTAGCACCTTCTCTTAACCAATTTTAAGAGATTATTCCACCTTTTCATTTATTAATGACCTTTCCTTATACGCTTTTTCCCATGTGGGACAAACCCACATAACTTTAAATGCTTTAGAAAATTCATCAAAGGAAGACTTTGATAACCCACCCATAAAATCGTATGTTTTAGAAAATATTTCAACATTCTCCCACCATTTTCAAAATATAGATGAAAAATAATTTATTCAGATAAGAGATAATTCATGCATAAATAAAGGTGTTTTTAGAACTTGAACCTTCACTTAGTGAATGCACATCAAAATTAATCAGGATTACATAGTAGACGAACTTTGAACTAGCAATCCTCTTTTGATTAACCAGATATATATCACACACAAATTATCATATCTTTGGGTGTTTCCAAAAGCCGACACGTGGATTGGCCTTGCGTCTATATCCTAGTTTGATGAGCGCTCTAAAGATAAATCCATTTCTTATAGGAAGCGGCACCATTTCTAACGCTCATATAGGTAGGTTTATCAAATGTACCCTTGTAATTAAAGTACTTCACATAACCTATTATAAACATATTAAGAGCTTAAGCTCAACCTTCACCTTTTCACATTACAGGTACAAAGCACTATTTTTCTTGGAATGGATTATGTGAAACATATACATTTTAGTGCTTTCAGTCACTACATATGATGTACTTTACTCATTGAACTCAAGAGCTTGAAATTTTCAAGTATTGAGTCGAGTTTCCATCATTGGTGACTATGGGTTATGGATTTAAGTCTCATCCCCTTTGATGTCTTCCAGACCATGTCTCTTGCAAGTCCTTTTGTTAATGGATCAGCCAAATTTTGGTTTGATCTCACAAAATCTATGGTAATTACACCATCAGTATTTAATTGCCTCACATAGCTATGTCTTAGGCCAATATGTTTGGATCTACCATTATATATATTACTACATGCCTGTGACAAAGTTGCATTGCTGTCACAATGCAAAGATATAGGTGGCATAGGCTTTGGCCACAATGGAATTTCTAATAGAAAATTCCAAAGTCATTCTGCCTCTTTGCTACAAGAAGCTAAAACCACAAACTCTGATGCCATAGTAGAAGTTGTTATAAGGCTTTGCTTCTTTGAACCCTAGAAGATAGCTCCTCCACCAAGGGTGAATATCCACCCACTAGTTGATATATGATCATTACGATCAGTGATCCATATGCATCTGTGAATCCTTCTAAAACAATAGGATATCCTTCATAATGTATGCCATAATCCATAGTATTTTTTAAATATTTTAATACTCTATATATAGCATGCCAATGAATAATCTAATATCATGCAATTTTGTAGTATTAATATGTCTTAAACGATTATGCCATAAAGAAAATGAATCAACCATATAAAAGAAACATTCACTTTATTGATATTAAGTTTAAACATACCCTCATACAAATAGCCTTGTCCCACAAAGACTCCACCCTTGGAGAGTACAAATTTGTCATATTCAAACACTAGCTTAAAGCCAAACTTATTAAATAGGCTTCCAGAAACTAGATTCTTCCTAATTTCTGGTACATGGTATACATCACTGAGAGTCAAACTTTTTCCAGAAGTAAATTCTAAAGTGACATCTCCTTTTCCGTTGACTACAACAGTGAACACATTTCCTATGTAGAGAACATTGTCATTTTCCACCTGTTCATACTTTGAGAATGAACTCTTGTCTTTGCAAACATGTCTTGTTGCACCTGAGTCAATCCACCATGCACAATTATCTTCAACAACATTGATTTCACATTCCTTGTCACAAACTTGTTAGAGTTTGTTTCATCTTGCTTTTTCTTGATGACATTCACTTTTGTAGTGTCCAGGTTTTCCACAATGGAAGCATGAACCTTTCTTTTTCCTATTTTGATTCTTGATAGAATTGTACTTCCTTTTCTGATCCCCTTTCTTAGGATGTTGAGACTGTTTAGAACTGCCTCCTTCTTTCATCATATGCACTTTGGAAGTATGCTATTCTGCACCTTTCAGGTTCTGCCTAAACACTTT
Source organism: Malania oleifera (assembly GCF_029873635.1). Classification (NCBI taxonomy): domain Eukaryota; kingdom Viridiplantae; phylum Streptophyta; class Magnoliopsida; order Santalales; family Ximeniaceae; genus Malania; species Malania oleifera. The sequence continues at coordinate 10,184,533 of NC_080419.1, forward strand.
CTCAACTTGGAAATGTTGGCACAATTGTTCAAGAGACATATCATCCTTCTTGTGCTTCAAAGATTTTATAACATCTTTCCAGGATGGAGGTAACTTATCAATAATAGATGAAACATAAACGCATTTATCCATTTTTATATTATGTTGATTAACTGTTTAAGGATATGCATAATTTCATGAAATTGCTCTACAATAGACCTATTATCAACCATGGTATAATTGAAAATTTTTCTAGCCAGAAATTTCTTACTAGTTGCATCATTTGTGAGATACTTAGCTTCAAGCGCATCCCACAACTCTTTTGTAGTAGCCATATTCTGATAGAGATCGAACAGATTGTCTAACATTGAATTACAAATATAGCCTTTGCAAATATAATCATCTTATTCCCATTTAAGCCTTGCACATCCTTCAGCCAAAGTTTCATTCTCGTTTACAGTAGGTTTGGGAGTGGTAAGAACATACACCACTTTGAGATCCGCAAGTAGAAAGTGCATTTTTTCTGTTAGTTCCAGCAAATTTTCGTAAGGTTGAAGAACCAGCCATAGCAAAATAACGTTTTAAGATTGTAGGAATAAGATAAGGAAAATGCCGCAGAACAGAAATTTGCTTCAAGGCATGTTATAATGTTATTTTCCTTAAAACGTTATTTGCCCCCACCAAATTGGTGTGTATTGAGTCAGCAAATATGTTTCCATGATACAATGAAACCCAGATTATGATTTGATATCAGTTTGTGTTATACACAAACGAAAACTTATCACAAACACCCTTAGAGTAATCTGAACAAATTTTCTGAAATTCTATCTTTGTAGATAATAGAATCCAGAATTGAAAAAGATATAATTTGAGGAAGGTTTATGTAAGAATGAGAATGAGAGAATGATGAATTTTCTTGTATATTTGGTGGAGCTAACTTTGTCTTTATATATACAAAATCATGCCTTTTCTAATAGGTCGCATCAGTTCTGAAAGGTTGCATCCGTTCAGCGTTGTTTAACGCATCAGTAGCCTAACCTCGAGGGGTCAGTTGCCCGTGCTCTTTTAAAATCAGCGTATTCTGAACGTCAGAATGGGGTTAGTCAACTGTGCCTAATAGGGTCAGTCACCTGTGCCTATTCTGTTTGAATATTTTCAAACACAGAAATGGGTAAGTCGACTGTACTCGATAGGGTTAGTCACTTGTTCCTATTCTATTTGAATATTTTCAAACACAAAAGTACCACAATCATTTTCTACAAGAAGTTAAAGTCACAAACTCTGATGCTACAGTAGAATCTATTATAAGGTTTTGCTTCTTTGAATCCTAGGAGATAGCTCCTCAACTAAGTGCTTGTGCGCTAACTAAATGCGCCACTAGCACCCTACAGCCCATGCCACATGCGCATGTGCGGGGTAGGGTACACTAGAGTACACACTAGCATGTGTGCATGTGTGTGCGGACGGTGCGAAAGGGTGCACTAGAGTACACACTAACACTTTCTCTAAACCAATTTTAAGAGATTATTCCACCTTGTCATTTATTAATGACCTTTCCTTTTCCACTTTTCCCAATGTGGGACAAACCCACATAACTTTAAATGCTTTAGAAAATTCATCAAAGGAAGACTTTGAAAACCCACCAATAAAATCGTATATTTTAGAAAATATTTCAACATTAAAGACAAAGTTAGCTCCACGAAATATATAGAAAATTCATCATTCTCTCATTCTTTTGCTTACATAAAACTTCCACAAATTTTATCTTCCTAAAATCTGGATTCTATTATATGCAGAGATAGAATTCCATAAAATTTGTTCAGATTACCTTAAGGGTGTTTGTGATCAGTTTTTGTTTGTATATAACGTAAACTGATATCAGCTCATATTCTGGATTTCATTGTATCCTGAAAACGTATTTGTTGACCCAATACACACCAATTTGGTGGGAACAAATAACGTTTTAAGGAAAATGACTGCCTTGAAGCAAATTTTCAGTATTACAGCATTTTTCTATCCTATTCTTACAAGTAAAAGCATGGTTTTCGTCAGGTTAGACCATAAGGGGTGGGGGGAAGAAGGGAATTTCAAAATTAATGCCCAGTTGGGTCATATTATAAAAAATAAATGCATCGACTCCTGAAATTTGGCAGGATCACACTTAACTCCTCTTATCTTTTGTAAATCACATTTATAAACCCTGGGGTTTAGTAATATTGAAGTAATAGCATGCACATTTATAATAACATCTGTATTACTTTTAGGAATGTATTTCATTTTTACCATTTTCTGTGAGAAATTTGGAAGTCAAGTCAAATTATGGAATCAGCTGAGGACTTCATGTTATCTTACATAGTTATTAGACATTAGTGATATTTTTCACATTTACGATAAGAACTCACTTGAAAACCGACCGTTGGGAAGCATAAACCTCCAAACAAAATTTCACTAAATTATCACCAACTAGTTTATCCAGTCATTTATATTTTTCATACCCTGACATCTCAGTGTTGCCTTCATTTGCAGCCTCTCAATCCTCCTTTAAAATCATACAATAATATGGTTCTGAAAATGACTAAAAGAGGAGTAAGATTGATGCTGTATATTAAACCAGCAATGCATTGCTTTTTCTTTTGTGGTTGCTCTCCATTTCAAGGCCTTCATCTTATGAAAAATTACACGATAAATATATAATTCCATTCTACTCAATTCTTATTTACCAAATAAATTATTAGATAATGTACATAGTTAGCTTTCCAAATGAACTCCTTTAACCTCCTACGTGACAACTAAAATAATTAGCACAAGTTTAATAACGATTAAGCTCCATTTGAAATTTAGAAAATATAGGGAACAAATAGAAAATATGAAAAAAATTCACATTTTTATATTTGGCTAGTGAGAAAGAAAATGAAATAATAACAAATGAAAGAACAAAAAATTGATTTTACATATCATTAACCTTAATTTTTAACCATATTGGAACAAACGTTTAGTTTTGATGGTACTTAATATAGAAAGAAGTGCAAAGAAAATGAATTTCTTTTTAATCTTTTATTTTTTTTCCAAACAAAATTTCTTTTTATTTTTTCAAACAAAACTCCTATCAAAATTAACCTAAGTGTGTATAAATTTGAAATTATTTGGTAGTCTTTTTAGAATGACTTTGGTATTTTTGGTAATAAGATTTTTTATTGTAGTTTTAGAATATTAAATTTATCCAATATTTGGTACACTAGAATGGAATGAAATGTGAATAGAATATAATGAAAAAATGTATGATGAATATGCAAAATTAGAAAAACCAACTCCATTCTATTCCGTTCCATTCTTAAGTACTGAAAAATAGCAACCAAATCAACGTTTATATAAACAACAAATCTACAGCAAACCTACATAAACCAAGATGCTGTAGAATCTACCTTGTTTTTTTCTTGGGGTGAGTAAAAGATGCATTGCTCTAATGACGTTTAGAGGAAAGTGCTTTCATTCCCAAATAAAAATTAATAACAATGGAGAGTTGAAAATGAAGTGTAAGCAGCAGCAGGAAAAACATTGACAGAAGCAATTTTATTGAATAGGAGGCAAGAAAGGTGTTAGCATGTGCCAATATCTTGATCCCTGAAACTTCTGCTGGATGGCCAGCAGTGCAGCATATACACAAGTAGAGATGCAGGCCAAAAATGTAAAAAAAAACTTTGTGCTGCATTGAGTTCCCTAAAGAATATTGACACAGCTGACACAACTAAAAGCTAAAAATGCCAATTCAAGGGCTTATTAGACTAGATTCAGGCCTACCTACAGTTCTGTCTGAAGTAGTAGGGAGACTTGTTTCTTCAAAATAATCCAAGAAACAGTCTCTATAACACAACACAAACAACATTCCAAGAAAATAGACCTAGATAGACAATTAAACTATACCCTTCAGTGACACTGTTCACCGGATGATGGTCTCAAACACCCACAAAAGCAGGCCTTCTTTCGCCTTCCATTGCTTCCTCTGCCATGAACAAATTCCCTGAGGAGAATGCTTGTTCTGCCTTCAGAAAATCTATTTATCACTTTGCTTTTCTTTTCATCCTCTAGTTTAAGCAAAACATACTGGATTTTCTGAACCTCCAACTGCAATCGTCCAATCTTCTCAGACCCTTTCCGTGCCTGTTCAGATATTCTCTTCATGTGGGTGTTCTCAACCTCTTCCAGATCTGCTGATTCCATTTCATTCGTGGGTGAAGGACTCTCTTCCATATTCTTTGTTAATTGACAATTGATATCCCCAAGCTGCACAACAGCCTCCTCGGCTTCTTCCAACTGCTCCTTTATCGTTTCATATTCAACATCCTTAGTCTTTTTTTTGCTCTTCTTGTTTACCTCTATTTTCCTTTTCAAATCTTGCACCATCATTTGAAGACTCTGCAATTTCTGAGCATCAGAAGCAAGTCTATCCAAGATAGTTTGCTTGTTTCCATCTCGATTTGACGATGCAATGCTACTGGATACCTCTATCTTGTCAATGCTAAGCTCCTTCTCAATCTGTAATTCTGAAGAGGCATTCTTGTTCTCCTGTTCCATATGTTCAGACTGATGGCAAACAATATCATTATCCACCATTGTAGACACTGGCTTTTGTGTCTTGTGCACTAATGGATCAAGGATGTAGTCCTGCTCAGCAGTTTCCCATAACTCCAGCATCGGATCATCAGCCCCACCTGTACCTTTCCTGCTTATCCCATGGAAAGAACAATCTGAGACCTGATCAAGCGGAATATCTTTCATCAGAATTCCATTTCTTCCAGGTTCTTTCTTCTGTGAGTCACCACTGAGCTCAACCCCAGGCATGATCCTCTTGTTTTGGCTGCCTTTTTGTTGATGTAGTGTGTTCTTAGAATTCAACTCTCCGGTCTCTTTAAGTGCAGTTTCCAGTTCGATGTCTGTGTTTAAAGTTTCCTGCATTACAAGCCTTCCCATTTCTTCCACAATTGCCTTCTCAATTGCTTTAATCCTAATCTGCATTTTCTGCAAATGTGAAATTCCATCTGATAACGTATGAGTTTGATCTTTGTGAGCTTCACAGCTTCGTTGATGAGAATCAACCACCAGTTCCACATCCTGCATATAAATGGAAGAAGTTCAGTAAAAGACGTTTCAATCATACATAAACTAGCACTATCAAACCACAAACCAGAAAATAAAAGACACACACCAGCATGGTTGAAAACTTGAAAGCTCCACAACAACTTAAACTGTGAAAAAAGTCTTAAGAAAGCTTGGGGCCTGTAAATATTTTCCATTTTCCATTTTTTAGCTTTCCAAGGAACTATAAAAACTATAGCTTATTTTTTTAGCTTGTCAAGATTCGTATTAAAAAGATGCAAATAAAGAGTTTGTTTAAATGTGCAAAACAGTTCTTTTTCATTTTTTATTCCTAGATTTCAAAATAATTATAAAAAAGATAACTTGTTTTTCAACTTTTCAAAAATTATATAAGGTAGTATTTAGGATCATGGATTTTGGGACTTAAATTTGGATTTGTGTGGATTTGGAAGCAATTGAATACATAATCCACACAAATTGAAGTCCAAGATCCGAATTAGATGCTCTCATACACAGAGTTAAAAATTTAGAAAATAATAAATAGATGATTTTCCTACTTTTCTATATAAATTTAGAAAATTGGAAAACAAGGTGGCATTTTTGTAATTATTTGAATAATTAGAAATGGAACATAGAACTATTTCCACTAGCAAATAGTGCCAAAGCTTTTGATTGTTGTTAATTTATTATTTTTATTTCATAAGTGTTCTAAAAATGAAAAATTAGAAAACTAAACTGGAAATGAGAACTGTTTTGCACAACTAAACGGGCCCTAGAGTTTTATATGACATTCTCAAAGGCACTTTAGTAGTGCATTCATAAACCAGGTGGCAATGGAATGATTCTTTTCAGTTTTTCATAGCATTGAGATGCGCAAGCTCATCATGTAAAATGGATGCTTCAAAATGACAATTAGACATTTCAAGCAAGATCATGTATTGAATTGAAAAATGATCTTACCTTCAGCCAGTGAAAGAAAGAGTGGTAATTTAAATGCTACAACTATAGACTCACTCATAGAGCTAGGAAAAAAAATATACAACACTTCCTGATGCAATATGCACTTCAAGGCCTGCAGTGGTAATGCTTGGCAGTTTTAGGATTTTTGGGCAATTTTGTAGTTTATTATTTTAAAGATTTTTTCTATTTTATAATAGGATTTTATAAACTAAAGATTAACTAGGGCTTTACAATTATCTAGGTTTTTTTTTATGATTTTAAAGATATTATATTGATGCTTTGTTTTAATTATTAGGGATTTGGTATTATGTTTCATAAATTAGGATTTGACATTAATTCCTAGAGATTGTTTACTTATCTAGAATTGGTAGAAAGCTTATCCGAAGGCTCAATGTGTAACCACAAGGGACAGATTTGAATATTAAGCATTTCAGCCCTAATCGAGTTTTGTCTTCATTTTTCTCATCTCTTTTTACCTTCTTGTTTATTTTCCTATTATTTAATTCTATTTTCCTGGATTCCTCTTGCCAATCAGTCCTACATCAATTTGGTATCAGACCCTCATCTTGATCCTCCATCGCTACCATCAACAAACCACTAGTCCAATCATCAAACAACCATTCATCACTGCCAGCCAAACCATCGAACAACCATTAGTCAAGTCTGAGCAGCCATAGCTGAATCTCTAGCCATCGTAATCACAGCTGCAGCCATCACCCTAGCAGATTTTTAACAACTCCAAAATCAATCACCAGAATCTCCTTTCACTTCAGTTGTGAGCCACAAGCAGAGCAGCATCATCGTCAAAGCCTCACCACCAATGGCTGCAGCTCTGCTAGTTGTCTGCTGCACATCTCCAACATCACATACTTGTGGCTATTCCATCTTCCATATCTGAGTGCCATTGAATGTGAGAACCTCCCATATCCCTAACTCACAGCCTCAAATTCGTCCTCAATGCTGTTGTCATCACTCCACCACCACTCTTGCATCCCTACTGTCATCATCCATACCCAGTCCTTGCCAACAACCATGGTGACCAAGGACCAATTTTAGTCGACTCAGCGAGTTGTGTTTGAATTGAAGATCTGGAGAGATATCCACGTACTCTTGTTGAATGGAGAACTCTGGATGTACAATATTTCAAGAAAGAAATCATTAACATTAGCATTCAACTGACTGAACTAGAGTCTTGTTTAGATATGAAAATGAAAGAGGCCATAGTTATGACCAAGTGACCCGACCCTAAGCAATAACCCGATATTGTTAAAACTCACAATGTGGTTATACCGAAAAGTGTTTATTGTAAGAAGAAAAGGAGAGGTTGGTGGAGATTGGAGATGCTTATTGATCCTGTACAACCAGTTGTATGAACAACAAAATCTAAGGGCATAAAGCACATGCCAAAATTGACTTATAAACCCAAAGAAATAGAAATAGAGGAACATTTGGAGGTAAAAATTGCAGAAATTAAGCCATCCAAGGGGCATAAGTTCATTGAGCACAAGACCAGAAACATAAATTGTTATTTATGGCTCTTATACTTCTGTTTTTATAAGCAAATAAGGAAGTAGGAAAAACATGAAGGGGGCAGCATAGCAGGACTCGTCGACGAGGGGCCTATACTTGTCGACGAGGGAACAACATAGGTTCATCGACGAAGGTTCTGAAGCTCGTCGACGAACAATTACCAAGAGCAAGAAATTTCAGATTTCTGGCATCGTCGACGAGAGTCTAGTATTCGTCGACGAAGGGTCTTCTTGGTCTTGTCGACGAGGCCCTGTGTTCGTCGACGAGAGGCACCTAGGCTGCGGCAGTTTTTTTGAATTTTGAATTTTTGAACGTTGAGTGGTTAGGCAAATAGGGGGAAACCTCCGAGGAACTTCTATATATGTTATCTGAGCATATTTTGAGGAGAGAGATGATCATTAAAGAAGTGTATTGTGTACATTTTGATTTCCTTAGTGAAATTTGTGTGTCATTGTTTCCATGGATGTAGGCTTTGCCGAACCACATAAATCTTTGTGTTGATCTTATTCTGGTTGTATGTGTGTTATTTACATTTACTTCTTGTTGTTTACTCTGCTATGCATCTTCATTATACGATCCATATCACAACAAATTGGTATCAGAGCTTAGTTGTTATGACATCGGGATTGTCTTCTGCAAGATTTTACGTTGTCAAATTTGATGGAACTGGAAACTTCAGTTTATGGCAGAGGAGAGTGAAAGATATTCTAGTGCAACAAGGAATGGCTAAAGCATTGCTTGATACTCAACCGGAAGGAATAATTGAGACAACATTGGTAGATTTGAAAGCAAAGGTAGCGTCAACAATACACTTGTGTTTGGCCGACGAAGTTCTCTATTGGGTGATGGAGGAAGATTCTCCAACGGCTATCTGGCGAAAGTTAGAAAGTCGGTATATGTCTAAATCCCTCAATAACAAACTTTTTCTTAAGCAGCATTTATATTGACTTAAGATGGTAGAAGGATCTGGTCTAGATCAACACATCAATGTGTTTAATCAGATCATAAGTGATCTTGAGTTGATGTGAAGTTCGATGAGGATGATAAGGCTTTGATGCTGTTAAATTCTTTGCCCTCAACTCATACCTACGAAAATCTTGTGACCACTCTTACGTAGGGAAAAGAAACACTTGATTTGGAAGAAGTAACAAGTGCCTTGTTAAATTTTCATCAAAGATTGAAAATATGTAATGAAGGATAAGGACTTATGATAAAGAGTTGTAATGAGCGAGGCAAAGGAATGCTTAAAAATAGGTATAATCAAAAATCCCGGAATCAATCCAAGAAGAAGAAGGAAATCCGAAGTTATAAATGCGGTAAAAAGGGGCATGTGAAACCGGAGTGTCTAGATTGGAAGAAGGAAAATGCTAATAAGAATGAGAGGATTTCTAAATCTGTGAATATTATTCAAGAAGAGGATTCAACGGATGATGATGTTCTATCAATTTCAGCAGAGTCGGATAATCTAACGGACTCTTGAATACTTAACTAGGCATGTTCTTATCATGACTCCAAACAAGAAGTGGTTTAGCACTTATAGGTTAGTAAATTCTAGATCAGTTCTTATGGGTAATGATGCTTCTTACAAGATCGTTGGCATAGGAAATGTAAAGATAAAGATGTTTGATGGTGCTGTAAGAACATTGTGTAATGTAAGACATATACCTGAGTTAAGAAAAAGTCTGATATCTCTTGGTACTTTGGATTGTAATGACTTTAATTACAAGTCCAGAGGTGGAGTCTTGACGGTATGGAAAGGTAATCTGACTGTGATGAAAGGGCAGAAACTGGATGAAAATATTTACACGTTGCTGGGAACTACCGTTGTAGTAACCCCACCCCGAAAAAAATAATAATAATAATAATAAATAAATAAATAAAAAGATATTTTGGAGAAGATATTTTGAAAAGAGATATTTTGAGAAATTTATATATAAATATCTTGGAGGAGATAATCTAAAGATATTTATATAGATTACTTAAGGGCTAAGTTAGGATTTATTCTATAAATTCTCTTATTCTCTCTCATTCTCTCATTCTCTCTCTCTCTCTCTCTCATTTTCTCTCTCTCTCTCTCGCTAAGATCCTTCGCCGTTCGTCGTCCATTTCCAAAAACGGAGGGTACTGCGTGGATCAGAAGAGGAAACTCTACACTTTTAGTGGATAGGATCGTCGTTTCAGAGAGTTTCGGGTTTTCCCAAGAATCGAGGTAGGAATCTGATCCTAATTTTGATTGGATATTTGGATAGCAGTAGAAAACCAGCAGAAAACATAGTAAGGTTATGTTATGTGGTTTTAGGTTTTCGGGATCTCGGGTTGTCGATTTGGACCGTTTTCATACGAACTTTCATTTCGAGTATAAGGTAAGGGGAACTTGATTACAACAGTTATTTTGGAAAACTAAGCCGCTAAAAAGCTAGTTTACGTTATTATGTATGATTTAACTGCTTATTTGTGAAATTCTACCGAGTAGAAATGCCGGTTTGACGATTTTACGATTTTTGGTAAAAACAAGGATTTCGACGTATGATCTCCAAATTTTACAAACATCGTTATTTGTGTTTATACTATAGTAGGAGAGGCTCGATTCCTTTATTTATTTAGTTAAACTATGTATATTGAATTTCTATCATTTAGCGGGTTTTTGTATTAAACTTGTGTGATATATGTTGAAATGGAAATGAATGTATTTTCTATACTACTGATATAGAATATGGGAATAAAATTCCAATTTGTTATACTGACAATATGATAAACAAAGGCCGGTGATACACCGAGCCACATCAGTAAACTAAGAGGGGTAAACTGAGTGGAAAGATGCCGGTTTGAACCCGCTGGGATTATTTCTATACTATTGATATAGGGTTGAAAAATACTTTCTTTGCAGAGTTGAAATAAACTACTGTTATATGATATGGCGCGATATCGTAGCTAGATGTACACGTGCAACCACACGTATTAAACGATGTGGGTACCAAGATGGTCGGCTAGCAGGGTGAAACCATTAGCTGATATTGGGCCAATGGAGGCAGTCGGATCGTAAGTAGGTACTCGACAGTGCCTGCACGAACAGGGCATTGGACGAGTATTAGTGCACAACCCGGGCCACGGGGTAAAACTGGTTATAGGGATATTTTACTGTTGGTCATCTGATAAATCATAAAATAGTCGAAAGACAGATGTGGGAATTTTATAATATGAATAATGATATAACTGATGCATTACTGTATTGAAAATATTTGATTTATATTCCAGATGTTGAATGAAAATATGCATGTATGCAGTCACACACTGTTGTAACTCCTTCCTTACTGAGAGGTGTCTCACCCTATCTTACAACCTTTGTTTTCAGGTCCGTCCGTGCGTCGGTCCTAGTAGATAAAGGGACTGGGGAAGTTATTTTGGTTTCTAAATTTTGTGCTAAACTTGAAGAAAGTCCTTTTTGGAGGGTTGTAATATGACGATTACTCTAAGTCCGAATGTATGTAAATTATGGATGTATTAGTGAACTCTGGTATAAGGCTAGTAGTAATCCCAATGGATGTTTATGTTTTTCCGCAACATTTACATCATAATTATGTATGATTTACACCCGTATGTCCCTGTTTAGGGCGGGTTGTTTCCATATCTTGAACAGGTATAGGTATTTGATGTATGTGAGTGACACCTGAGTCCATGTAAAGGGTCAAGTCGTTACAACCGTTGTAGGTGGAGTTGCAACCATGGATGCTGAATTAGATGAGACTATCTTGTGGCATATGCGTCTTGGGCATATGGGAGAACATGGCATGAAAGAACTACATAAGAGAAAGTTGTTGAAAAGTTTATAATCATGTCAATTGGAATTCTGCAGATTTTGTGTTCTTGGAAAACAGAACAGGGCAAAATTCATATCAGCTACTCACAAGACGAAAATAATTATTGACTATGTACATTCAGATGTTTGGGACCCAGTTAGAGTTGCATCAAAGGGTGGACATGTATACTATGTGAGTTTTATTGATGATTACTCACGAAAGGTTTGGGTTTACTTCATGCGTCACAAATCTAGTACGTTTGCCAAGTTTAAGATTTGGAAGGCTGAAGTGGAAAACTTGACAGGGAGGAGAATCAAATATTTAAGGTCGGATAACGAGACAGAGTACGCTGATTCTCGGTTTATGGAGTTTTGTGCGGAGCAGGGCATTAAGAGACATTTTACAGTTTGCCGGACACCTCAGCAAAATGGTATGACAGAACGGATGAACCGGACTCTTGCTGATAGGGCTCGGTGTCTCAAATTGAATGCAGGGCTACCAAAGAACTTCTAGGCCAAGGCAATTAGTATGGCTTGTTTTCTGGTTAACCAATCACCAAGGGCATCACTAGCGGGTAAAGTGGTGGAAGAGGTTTGGACCGAAAATGCAGTAGACTACTCCGAGTTGAAGGTATTCGGGTGTCCAGCCTATGTCCACGTGTCTAGTGAGGAGAGGCCTAAACTTGACCTGAAGTCTCGTCGTTACATCTTCTTGGGATATCCAGAGGGTGTGAAGGGGTATAACTATGGGACCCAGTGGCAAACAAGGTGGTGATCAGTAGAGATGTAGTCTTTGATGAGAAGGCTATGGTGAAGCGTACTCAAGAGTTTGATGAACAGAAACAGGAGCCAGAAGGCTGGAGCAGTGATGAACATGCTGTGCAGGTGGAGTTGGAAGCTCAGGGCAACAAAAATAATCATGGTCCTGTGATTGCAGGGAGTTCTAGCTCGGGAAACCAGCAAGTCGACGATGTTCCTATATGAAGATCAGGACGCACTATCAGGCCTCCATCAAGGTATGATTTTGATGAGTTAGTATCTTATGCTGTCCTTACTTATTGCAACGATCCAACTTCTTTTCAAGAGGCAGTGCACGGCCAGGAGAAAGATAGGTGGATGAGAGCAATTATTAAGGAGATGGAATCATTACATAAAGAACCTAACTTGGGATTTGGTGGAGCTTCCATATGGGGAAGAGACCGATAGGCTGCAAATGAGTGTATAGGAAGAAGGGAGCAATTTCAGAAAAAGAAGGAGAGAAATTCAAGGTACAGTTGGTGGCAAAAGGATACTCACAAAAGAAGGGGATAGATTCTGATGAGATCTTTTCTCCAGTGGTCCGACATACTTCTATCGGAGTCGTGTTGGGGTTGGTAGCTTATTACGATCTTCATTTGGAACAAATGGATGTGAAGACAGCGTTTCTTCACGGTGACTTGGAGGAACAAATCTACAAGGTACAGCCAGAGGGATTCATTGAACCAGGAAAAGAAAATTTTATTTGCAGGTTGAAGAAGTCTCTTTATGGGCTGAAATAGTCTCCAAGGCAATGGTATAAACGGTTTGATTCGTACATGATGAAGATTGGCTACAAACGGTGTGAGTATGATTGCTGCTTTTATGTGAATAAACTTCACATAAACTTAAGGATGGTTCTCTTATTTTCTTGTTATTGCACGTCAATGACATGTTGATAGCTGCAAGAGATTTAACTGAGGTTGAATCAGTTAAAGAACTTGTTGCATAAGGAATTTGACATGAAAGATCTTGGTTCAGTCAAGAAAATAATTGGGATGGAGATTCGCCGAGACAGGACTGCAGGGAGATTATGGTTATCTCATGGCGGTTATGTGCAGAAGGTGTTGGAGAGGTTTAGCATGGCTGATGCAAGATCGGTGTGTACACCTCTAGAGAATCATTTCAAGTTGTCTACTGCACATTGCCCAAGTTCGGATGAGGATATTCAGGACATGTCAAAGGTCCCCTATGCTAGTGCTGTGGGGAGTTTAATGTATGTCATGGTATGTATGAGGCCAGATTTGGCACATGCGGTAAGCAAGGTGAGCAAGTTTCTCTCTAATCTAGGAAGGCAGCATTGGGAAGATGTCAAATGGATACTTAGATACTTGCGTGATACATTGGGATATGACATCATGTTTGGCAAGAAACAAGATTGTCCTTCAGTTATGGAGTTTGTTGATGCAGATTATGTTGGAGATATGGATGACAGAAGGTCTACAATAGGATATGTGTTTACCCTTGTAGGAGGACTAGTAGGTTTCCATGGTATAGTCTCTGGTTGCATTGTCCAAGACTGAGGTGGAGTATATGCCAGTTGCCGAAACTGCAAAGGAAGTCTTATGGCTTACTGGTTTAGTCAGAGAGCTGGGGTTACAGCAAGATGGTGTGGCAGCATTGTGATAGTCAGAGTGTCATTTACTTGGCGAAGAATCAAGTATACCATGCTAGGACCAAGCACATTGATCTGAGGTTCCACAGAGTTCGGGAATTGATTGCTTCAGGTGAACTTGTGTTGGAGAAAGTTCACACATCTGATAATGCAACAGATATTTTGACCAAATCAGTAATTTTAGAGAAGTTCAAGCATTGCTTGGACTTACTCCATGTCTCCAAGTGATAGAAGGGAGACATACCCAAGCAAGCGTTTTTAAGTTCAAAGAGAAATAGTTCATGTTTTTGAGATTCTCCTAAGGGGCGTATAATCACAAAGGTGGAAATTGTTATTTATGACTCTTATACTTCTGTTTTTATAAGCAAAAGAAGGAGGGAAAACATGAAGGGGGCATCACAGCAGGACTTGTCGACGAGGGGCCTATGCTCGTTTGCGAGGGATCAGCATAGGTTCGTCGACGAAGGTTCTGAAGCTCGTCGGCAAACAATTACCGAGAGCAGGAAATTTCAAATTTCTGGCATCGTCGACGAGAGTCCTATATTCGTCGACGAAGGGTCTTCTTGGCCTCGTCAATGAGGCCCTGTGTTCGTCGACGAGAGACACCTAGGCTGCAGCAATTTTTCTGAATTTTGAATTTTTGAACGTTGAGTGGTTGGGCAAACAGGGGAAAACCTCCGAGGAACTTCTATATATGTTATCTGAGCATATTTTGAGGAGAGAGATGATCATTAGAGAAGTGTATTGTGTACATTTTGATTTCCTTAGTGAAATTTGTGCGTCACTACTTCCGTGGATGTAGGCTTTGCCAAACCACATAAATTTTTGTGTAAACATGGACTTTTATCGTTCCTGATAAGTTAGTTTTCAATGCCTCCACCCCCTTGCATTCATATTTGTACGTGAAGCATGCGGATTACATAGTTCCAATGCAAGTTTGTTTGGCAATTAAGGTCTTCATTCTTCCTAGTATTCCATATTTGAGGCCAAATTTATATCAACCGGGGGAGAATGATGCAACATGAGCTTCAAGGCCTGAAATGGAAATTTTTGGGCAATTTTGTAGTCTATTATTTTTTAGATTTTCCCTATTTGATAGTAGGTGTTAAAGCTTGACATACATTGTTGGTCCACAACCTAAAAGTTTAAGTTTTTAGGTAAAGTGGTAATTTAACATGGTATCAATGCTGGTTACCAGGAGGTCCTGGGTTCAAGGCTCCTTGCCCACATTTATTTTATGATATTTGAAAATTATTTATTCCCTATAATGGGTGTTATTTATTGTGTGTTCATCTCTCCACGTGTCGTCAAATTGCACATGAGGCGAAGTGTTAAAGTTTGATATACATTGTTGGCCCACAACCTAAAAGCTTACGCTTTTATGTAAAGTGGAAATCTAACAAGTTTTATAAGCGAATAGATTATCTAGGGTTTTATGATTTAAAGATTTTACACTATATGTTGCTTTAATTTTTAGGGATTTAATATGATATTAATTTCTAGAGATTGTTTACTTAGTAGAGAGAAAACCTATGTGAAGGCTTGATCTGTCTAGAGATTATTTACTTCATATTGGAAGAAAGCCTATGTAAAGCTTGATGTACGACCATGAAGGACAGATTGAAAATTGAACATTTCAGCCCTAGTCGAGTCATGTCTTCATTTTTGTTTTCTCTTCTACTTTGTTTATTTTTCCTATCAGTTGCGCTATATTTCCTCCATCCCTCTCTTGTGCCAATTGGTCCTGCATGACTTTCACATTTCAATATAATTCCAAGTGCTCAGTGGCGCAATTCTAATTCTGAGTCAAATTATTAGGTTAACTGAGTTCTCAGAACTTAAAAATATAGAAAAGTTTCTGGAGTCTCAAAGAGCTCATACTAAGTAATATGTTTGAAACTGGACTCGGTTGGCTGGTCCAACTGGTTGTAGTGGGAGCTTCTCATGTTCATTCTGGTTTCATAGGATTTCTTGAGGGATCTAAAAACCAGTAGGAAAAACTGGCGAACCAAAGAGAGAACAATCCTTTTCAGTGGTCAAGGACTCGAGAGAAATGAGAGAACTGAAGAGCACTGTGTTTTTCATGCAAATCCTATGGAAATACCATGATTTCCAAGCAACTTTGCCCGATTTCCTCAGATGCATTGTTTTGTAAGGCCTAAATCTCTTCTCCTCTTTTTAAACCTTCTGTACACGAATCACTATTTTACTTTCCAATCTCCTGTGTGCCTGACATGGTGAAGAATACATTAAAATCTCCAGCCATTATTTCTCCCCAACCCCGCCTTACCCAGAAGTCTGAATTTTCCATTGTCAGCTAATACCATAAAGCATTCAAAGAAAAAAAATAAAAATTTGCTGCTTGGAGGTGATCAGTCAGAAGAGCAAGGAATCTGTAATCACCCATATGCCCTCCTGTGAGAAAGTTAAAAATTGTACATATGATTACCTTGACCAGTTGACCCTATGTGTTTATGCGCATATTCTGAGGATTTGATCCTCAGACATTCAAACCATAAACAAATAAAAAAGTAGACCACATTTTCACTGGGCTGCATGAGTATATATATTTGTGTGTGCGCGCAAACTCACATATAAACTAATTTTTGAATACTAAATATTAAACATAAAATCTGGTTGGAAGGGTAAAGTCAGAAACCAGACAGTCTTCCAGTCTGATTTTAAAAACACTGGCAGTAAGCTCAGGTCAAGAACAGAATATATCAAGCTAAACTCAAAATGCTAATTTATCAATAGCCAAGTTAAAATATTTTGAATGAAAAAAGATTACCTCTGATTCCTGAAGGACAGCTGTATTGGGCTTTGTCTTGGTAAGGACATTGTGTTCGAGGGATGCTATATCATCTCTCAGAGAATAAATGACAGGAACATATGCAGATAACTGGGTTTTCAATCCTCCAATTTCACCTTCCAAGAGGCTAACTCTTTCTTTCATCTGCTCGATCTCCACACTTTTTGAAGCACTTTCATCTTCTAGAGTCTCACAGACACCAGCAAGCTCATGAACCTTATTTTCAAACAGAACTTCACGCACGGTAGAGATTTGAAGATCAAAATAAAATGTTGCAGCCTCAGCCTCCCACAGTTCAAATTCATTGCTTCTTCCTAGCAGCTCTGAACTCAAGTTCTGTTCCCTGATTCTACATTCTTCAATTTCCTTATGTAATATACCTATTTCAGACTCCAAGTTTCTATTCACTTTATGAAGGCTTTCAATTTCATTGTTCTGATTTGAGCTATGTTCAGAGAGTTCAAGAATCTGCTTCTCTAAATTTTCTCTCACCAATTTCAACTCTCCACATTCCCACTTCAGTCCGTCAACAGTTCTAGATAATTCTGCATTCAAGTTGCATGTATCTTGGAGCTTTTTTTCTACCTCTGAAAGCTTTCTTTCCTTATGGCACATGAAGTCCTTTCCAACTGAAATTTGATGATTCAGCTCATTATTTAAATCTCGGAATTCATAGAGTTCCTTATCCAACTTATCAACGGACTCCTTAAGATGTAAATTTTCCATTTCTTTCATCTCCAACTTCTTCCCTAAAATTGCAACCTCATTCCTTAGATCACTGCTAATTCCATGGAGATTGTTGAGATCTTCAGCAAGAGCTTCTAGCTCTACCACTTTCTCAGTCCCATAGCATTTGCAAATCAAAGAAAGGTTACCAAAAGAGAGAGCTTCCTGGAGAAGATTACTGTTTTCCTCTTCGAGCGAGCATTTGTCCTCCTTCAGATCTAAAATGTCCTTCGACAAAGACATCTTGTCTACATTTGCCTTGGAATTCTCATTCTGTAATCTAATGTAATCCCCTTGCAAATCCATCAGCTTCTGACGTAGACCTTCTATTTCACCCTTCAGCCCTTCTTCTCGTTGATCTCGCTGGCTACTTTCCAATCTCCACCGCACAGTCATCTCTTGCAGTGTGTGTTTCTCATTTTGCAGCATTTCAAACTGCTCTTTCATACTCCTGAATTCTTCATCGATGACTTTCATCTCTGACTCAAGTTCTGTGCTCTCAAATCTCAGGTCTCCAATTAGAGTAAATAGAACAGACTTCTCCACCAGCAGCTGCTGTTTCTCATCCTCAATTCTCAAAAGAGAGCTTTTCATGTGCTCAATATTTCTCATAATATGTGGCATAGGTGTTTGTTCTTGTTCAATCTCGCCTTCATGCCCATCTTTTGAATTAGTGTGAAGAGCCCTAAATATTTTATGCATCCCTACCTTCAGCTTTTCAATTTCATCCAACAAGAATTCCAATTCCACCTGTTGTTCAAGATTTTCACGCTCCAACTCTGAAATCAGCTTTTCTGAAAATTTTGATGCCTCAAAGTGTTTCCGACACTCGTTCAACAGAGAGAAGTTCTTTTCTTCCATATCCTGAATAAAGTTCTGCAAGATAAAGATTTCAACCTGAGCATTCACAGCTTTATCTAGTTCTTCTTCAAATTCTTTTCTCCTCCACCTACCTTCTTCTTGCAAAAGATGGATATGGTTTTCCAGTGCTACCAATCGGGCCTCACTTGACAGCATAAAACTGGCACGCTCTTGTTTTTCTACACAAAGGGAAACCTGTAGTTTTTCAACCTCATGAACTGTGAGTTCTTTCTCCTTTTCTAGACCAGCATATCTTTCTTCCAATTCTGTAAACCTTTTTTCGAGGTTTCCTAATCTTTGTTCTACATTTTCCAACTGAGAGATCAGTGTGTCTCTTTCAGTTAGAAGATTGGATTTCTCATTGTAGAGTAACTGGTAGGATTCTTCTAAGCCTTTTGATTTTGTCCTCAAACCTTGAAGTTCAACATTTGCAGCAGAAAGAGAATTTTCCAGCCAAGAATTTTTCTCCAGGAGATTCTGCATATTCTCAGTAATAATATGTAACTGAGAAAAAAGGGCAGCTTTTTCAGCAACAAGAATGGATTTTTCTCCAAGTAGAATCTGGTAAGACTCCTGCAATGAATTGACCTTCCCTCTTGCTTCTTCCAGCTCACCTTTGATATCTGACAGGGAGCCCTCCAGAGCAGCATTCTCCTCCATCAGTTTCCCCATGTTTTCCAATTTCTTGGAAAGAGCTTCTTTCTCATCCTTGTCTTTGTTGCAGATATCTTTTAGCTTTAAGTTCTCATCCTGCAAGGCCTTCACAGATGAAACAAGGTGTTCAGGACTCAAACCAACTGATTCTACTTGATCCAATAAGGCCTGGTATCTCCTGTCAAAGCCCTCAATTTCTTCTTTCAGATGGTGGACGTCTTTATTGAGTGCCCTAATTTGGTCCACTTGTAACACAATCTCTTCTTCAAGTTTCTCTTTCATCTTCCTCAAGTTAGTGGTTTCATCTTGCAGATTCTTTATTAACATGGTGGAAGATAAGTTCATTTCATTCAGGCTCTGGTTTTCTTTGTTAATTTGCTGGATATCTTCCTCCAAGTCCTGTGTGCACGTCTCCAAGTCCTTCAATATTTGAAGCCCATTTTTCACTTCTAGTGCCAATGTTCTGTGCTCTTCTTGAGATTGAGAGTGCAAATTCTGCAAACTTTGGAGTGTAGCTTCAACTTGCAGAAAACATGAGTGCTCATTTTGTACAGAAATATGAAGTTTCTCCAACTCCTCATGCGTCTTTAAAAGTTCTTGATCTTTCACCGCCATCTTCTGCGCTAGATTGTTTGCCTCTAACTGCAGAGAATGATTTGATTTCTCCAATTTAACACGGTGTTCTTCAGCATTCTTTAATTTTGTCATCCCTATTAGAAGCTCAACATTAAGTCGTTTGGCATCCTCCTGCGCATTAGAAATTTCACTCTCCAGCTTAGATATTGTTTCCAAGCACTGCTTGTACTGGACAGCCATGGCTTCTTTCTCTTCTTTTGATGCAACAAGAGCTTGCTTCAATAATTCAACTTCAGTTTCAGCCCTGTTAGTTCGTTCATTAAGCAATCGGGCGGCCTCCTCAGCAAGCAATATCTTATCCTCCAAAGCAGATATCTTCTCCTTACACTGATTGTATTGAAGAAGACTCGCGTCCCTTTCAGCTTCTAACCTAGAAAGTTGAAGCTTCAGATTCTGAACTTCAGCTTCTGCTTTAATAGCTTGCTCATTAAGTCCACTTGCATCCTTCTGAGCAAGAGAGAGTGTGGTCACCAGACTAGAAATTCTTTCCAAGCACTGCCTGTATTGGAGAAGCCCAGCATCTCTCCCATCTTCTAATTTTATTTGGGTTTCCTTCAATGTTTTAACTTCAGTTTCAGCTTTATTTGCTCGTTCATCTAGTCCTCTGGCATCACTTTGTGCACGATTTAGTTCTTTCTCCAGACTAGATAACCTCTCCAAATTCTGCTGGTATTGAAGGAGGACAATTTTCTTTTCAGCTTTTATCTCTGCAAGGGCTTCCTTTAAGGTTTGAACAACAGCTTCAGCTTTAGCTGCACGCTCAGACTCAGAAAGGACTTGAGTCTTGAGATTCTGGTTCTCATTTGATAACTGGGAGAATCCATCTTGCAAGCTCTGCTCTTTCTCTTCCACTTCATGAACACTCAGAACTTCCTTTATCCTTTCTTCTGCGGACTTCAAATTTGGTGGCACCACTTCTCCTGACCCAAACATCTCATTGAGCTGCTTCAAACCCTTTTTGCTTATTCCATGATCAGATTCTTCTGCAAAAGTCTCATTCCCTTTGACAGCAAGTAAATTTGATGATGAAAGCCCCAATGCATCCTTATGCAAGTCCTCCGGGTCAAACAATGCCCGCATAGGATGTGGCATTTCAGGAGTGTGAGGTTCAACTCCAGGGGCTGAAGAACCAGATGGTGAATATTCAGCCATTACATAAGGTACTTGGTTGGGAAATGCTTCTGCCATGGTTTTATGGGCATGGCGAAGCTCCACAGTTGCATGATCATACCTCTCAGCTAA
Source organism: Malania oleifera (assembly GCF_029873635.1). NCBI lineage: Eukaryota > Viridiplantae > Streptophyta > Magnoliopsida > Santalales > Ximeniaceae > Malania > Malania oleifera. The sequence goes on from NC_080419.1 coordinate 10,205,233, forward strand.
TGCACGATAAGCTCGATAGAACTCCTCAACCAGTTTCATGAGCTCTGGTCGTTTTTTGTAGTACATTTCTGCTCTTCTTGCAAAAGAATCAGCATCTTCTTCAATTAGCTTGATCATTGCTTTGACTTTGATATCCATATCTGTTCAAACAGATAATGCAACTATAGTTAACAACATGAGGCAAATGAAGCAGTTTCTGTTTATCTTTAAAAAAAAAAAAGGAAGAGAGAGGGAAAAAAAAAAAAGAAAAAGGAAATTGATCAGTTGACTTGACAAATTATTTCATGGACAAGCATTATGACCTTGCTTTCTTTCACAAACAAACACTAGTGGATGAGAAAGATCTGTGCACTAGACAAGCAATAATTGCATGAACAAAAAGCAATGGTTCTCTTGGGATTCGAGATATCTGTGGTGGTAAAAAAATAAGAACAGCAGAGATAGCGGTCTCTCTCAAACATCAATCTTGGACTACTATGACCAACGTACAAGAGAGATACATGAAAACAAAAGTGTAGTCATTCAATCGTGATCTCAACAAGAAAAGACTAACCAGGAAGCAAAAAGGAAAGGAAAATCTTTGAAGGCAGCACTTTTGAGAGGAATTATTCGATAAAGATTTCTTATTAATTTATATTTTTTTATTCCAAGCAATTTTCTCTTGATGCAAGTAAATGCAATGAAACAATGGAAATAATCAATTACTAAACAATGCAATAAAAGATCGAGAGATTCAATTAGAGTCCTTTCACTCTAGAGTAGCTGTCAATCAGCTTTACTCAAAGTAGATAGAAAAACAACTTCCATTCATTTATGCACCCTGACAACATTATCTCTCTCATTATGTCAACTATTCAGACAAATCTAACAATCCTTTGTACATATAGAAGAGTAGAATGATTTCAACTTCCTCAAAAGGATTGAATTTAATATGCATTGCCCAGAGAGAAGATAGACAAAAGGAGAAACAACATTAACAAGCATTAAAACATAAGTTAAAAATAATTCATACTTCATTGTGACATCTAACATGTAGAGGCAGAATGATCAAGTGGAAATTAGACAAATACAACAGATAAAATCCTACAGCAGTAAATTGAACATAATTTCAGGACCATTTGCAAACAACTTTGAATGTGAATACAGGAGAATATTGGAGCCGACAATAGTAGCTTGACCAGGCCCACGACAGGGCATGCTTATGCTTGGATATTATATAGAGTCACGTGAGTTTTTCATTATCATTATTAATCAGATATTATTGATAATAAATATTGCTTCTCAAAAAAATGGGGAGCAATGCTGCTTATGTTATTTTCAGTGCCGGCCTGACCATAAGGCCATTTGAGTAGTTTGCTAATTTTGAGGCCCTCAATTTTTTTTTTAATATTAACATTATTTATGATGTCATCTCTTCCTATACATTGATTTTCCCACTATCTCAAAAGTTGGGGTCCCCAATTTTTTTTTTTAATGTTAACATTATTTATGATGTCATCTCTTCCCATACATTGACTTTCCACTATCTCAAAAGTAAATGAAATTGTATTTTGAAAAGTAAAGTAAATGTAATTTAATTCTTTCTTTTTCAAGTCTCAATGTAATCTTGAATATAAAACTTTAATTAGTGATTTTGCATCTCAAAAAGCTAAAAAAATTAATTTTAAATAAAAATAAAAATTAAACAAAATATTAAGGGTCCCTAATTAAATCATTCGCCTAGAATCCCATATTGTGAAGAGCCGGCCCTGGTTATTTTGATAAATTAGTGCATTTTAGGAACCTCGGTCCGTTGTTAGTCATCAATATGGTTTTCTAATATAATTCCAATCCATTGGTGAACACACAAGAAAAAATTGCTTCAAAATTGAAATAGATAAATTAATAAATAACAACAACACCCTCTGCACAAAACAAGTATTGGGGCTCTGGAGATTACATGATCCTACCTCCACATTTGAAGAAAAACTAGAAACAAGAAAAGCACAAAAGAACAGTTCCCAAAAGGGACTAATGCCGAGCAACATATAAGCAAGATCATTTAGTGTTAAAAAAATTAGAATGATATTATGATGAATATCAAAATATATGATCACACCATATAGAATTATTTCTCACTAAGAACACTTACCATTGCTGCATCTAGGGAAATTATTATTTTCTAGTCAAATAGCACATAAGATTGCATGCAACAGCACATGCCCCTAGGATATAGCATCAAAACATACAACGGCTTTCAGATATTTATTATTTATTAATCTTTTAGGGACTATCTTTTATCTAATACAGCTCTTAACATCTTTTTATCTCATCCAATTCTCTCCACAATTTATTTTTTTTTGTTTTTTGTTTTGTGTGCGTGTGTTTTTTTTTTTTTCCCATTAAGACAGAAATCTCTTTTCAATGTGCTCAAAAAAATTCAATGTGCCATACTAAACAGCTCAGATTGTGCATTGCTTCAAGTCACTCTCCCAACGAAGCTTGCTATGAATCTCTTATAACTGATTTGTATATCACACTCTTCTTAAAATTCGAGAAAGGACTAAAATTTCTTCAACATATTTCTTATTTACTTCATTTTTACATTCATCACAAAATTTGAATCCTAAATTTTTCATTTGTAGTAATATTTATATGTGCAAATAATTCAGATTAAGGCTTTGTTGAGTTGAGTTATGTATTAAAAAAATTTTCTTTTCCTCAAGACACCTTTTTCTATTCTTTCCCTTTGCTCTCTGGCAATGGGCAGCAATGGAAATTCTCAAGGTGTTGTGTGATCCAACAAGTAATGGAATTCTTGAAGGAGCAACTTGCTACCATAATGGCCCCCTAAAAGGCAATATGAATGTCTTTTTTTCTTTTTTCTTTTTTCACGACCATGAGTCTTACATGAGCAAGGAAAAAGACTCATGACCAGCCACAGAGCACCCATTGCAACAAATGAAGAAACCACCATAAATGCGTACTACACTGTAAGGAAGACACCACCCATAAGAATCCAAATTCATAATTAGAAAACTACATTTGAGGTGCTTCAGCAAAAGGAAATTATGGGAAATAAACCAGCAAAGGGACAATTTGAAAAACAAGAGGGGAATGGGTCAGTTTACTGTCTTTTGAGTTTTTTCAAAACCAGTATATTATCTGTTGAATTTTTTGAGTTTACCTTCAGCCTTAAGCATAGTTAACTTTCCAAACATTCCTATGAACTAATTTCACTGCAAGTTAGTCAAAGGTCCACCCAATGTTGCTTAAAACATTGTCCATTTGTGCACAACTTTTCCATTCTGAACTTATTTTAAACTCTCATGAATGTTCATGCATTGATTTCTACCTCCATAAATGGATCATGTTCAACCAAAGCTGATTAATTAATTACCTAGAATCAAAGGGTGACAGATCAAAACACTCACAGTTACAAATCACTGTTAAGAAACTTCTGGTTGATATGATGTCCTCATACTACCTTACTCTTTCTTTTACAGTAAGTTTGCACAAACCCTTTTAACAAAAGAGAGAAAATAAAGACACATATAAGAGAGTTAAGCAATAAATGTAAACTCATTAAACATTATGGAACACAACCAAAATTGGGGAACAAAATCAGCACCTGTAAGATTTTCCTGAAGCCATTTTGAATTCTTTGGGCTAATGTGGCTGTCCCACCACCAAGAGTACAAACGCCTTGACTCTGGCTGTAATAAGGCTGCCATGACTCCAGCAATGAACAAAAATAGAGCTGGTTTAGACCTTGCAAAAGCCTGGTCCTTGTACCAGTGATAAAAACTCAGGTAATGGATCCAGGCCAGAATAAAATTTTGATGGATTCCCACGCCAATCAAATTCTGTAAAAGGCTTTGCAACACCTACACACCAAGATCATAAAAGAAACAAATTAATAGATAGATGAACAATTAAATAAATAAAGTAAAAATATGATTGATCTTCTTCAGAACTGCAGATACCTTGAATCAGCTATTTCAAAAGTGCCACCAATGACCAAACCACTCGAAACACCTCCACTAAAATGCAGGCTACCTGCTCTCAGTTTAACAACAGTCCACTAACTGCGGGGCATTTGCAAATCCTTGCTTGAAAAGTTTCCAAATCACTAATCAGGGACGCTGATTCGGGAACAAATAAAAAAAAAACAAGGAAACAAAATAAAAACCAGATCTTCAAGTTTTAAAGAAGAAGACATCAAAAAGGCTAACTAAAACGCGGAAGGAATTTTGTCTTCTCTGTATAGAACAGATCATAATAGGTAAAAGCACTGCGATGCAAAGCACAAACACCCCACTTACGTTACCTCGATCTCCCAAAGCCCACAAAAGATTATGCATCAAAACCACCTGATCAACAAGACCCATATCAATAATCAACACAAATGGCATAACAAGAAGGAACCTGAAATGAAAAGCAAAAATCAACCACACCCAGAAGCTGAAATACCAAAAGAAAATCCATGAACACGTCCAGCAACCGTTCAAATGAACACAAAGCATAATCCATACGCAGATGGGTCTCAGCAAAAACTGACAAAAATGGTTCTGCAAATCCGAATGTTCAATGGTATCAACAACTTACAGATTAAAAGAAGACAAACAGAGAACTGGTGACGGGGTTGTGACCAGCAGCTACAACTGTAATCCCCAGCTGCCTACTCTTCTTCGTCTTCACCCCATTTTATCCGCAGTGCTCGCACGCCCTCACGAACACTCGGCCCTTTCTCTCTCTCCCTCTCCCTCTCTCCCTCTATGTTTTTCTGTCACTTCTTTTGTCTCGTGTTCTCTGCATTATAGCCTCGGATTGGCTACCGTCATAGTGGGACTATGGAACGAACTGTAAAGTAAAAGGTGGGCGGGGAACGATCAACCAAGGAAATTTTCATTATAATTTTCAAGGAATTTACGGTATTACTGTGTGATTGCACAGAAGTAGGTAGATACATGGATGAATCGAAATGTACTAAAATCAAGAATTAGCATCTCATTTTGATAGCATGTGTTATATAATAATATATATAATCCTCAGCTTTCGCTGTCTTAACCTTCTCTATCACGTGGTGGGTGACCCTGTAGATGGAAAGTTCCTATAAGAGCATTTAAATGACTTACTCACCCTTAGCTTAGCTTAGCTTAGGATTTCAAAAATGTTTCCTTCTTGTGATTCTGGTCGGCTACCTCATAAATTTTTTATAATCAGGCAAAACCTTTCTCTTCTTTGTTTTTGGCAGCCATTTGGGCATGGTGATAGGGCCAGACACGCCTTGTGATCGATGGATTATAAATTCAACTTGAAAAAAATAGTCCCTTTCAAATATTTTTATTATTCTTTATTGAAAATTAATACAAAAAGGTCCAACATGCATTTATTTTTATTTACCATGCAATTAATTTCTCTTTTATAGGAAAGTTTTTTATTTTGTAAAGTAAAATTTGAGCTTAAGGTATTCAAATTTGTTCTTGCGCTTTAATTTTTTTGAAAACTTTTTAAAAGTTGAGGTTTTTAAAACAAAAGGTCTGAAAAAGATTTAAGACGGAAGTTTATAGAATTCATAAAAATGATTTAAATGATGAACGTATGGCAAACGGGTCCTACTCTTCATATGTTTAATAATAATGAATGTAGGACTCATTGTGACAAAATAGTGGGACCTGTCTTTATATAATTTTTTGTTTGTATAGATTCAAATCTTAATATATGACATTTTATAATTAATAATTTTCAAATTTCACATTTCAGAAGAGTTCTTTAATATTTTTGAATTTTCGTATCTCGCATGTAGACTTAGTTTTTGCTTATTTAAATAATTTGACAAAATATTGGGACTACTTATTTAAACAATTAAAAACATTTTAACAAGGTTTAATTTTTTTTTTTTGTAACAAAAATTCAGAAATAATTTTTCCTATTTCATTTTTAATAGCTTCTCTCTCCATTACTTCTCCTATTTCTTTTTTTAAAAAAACTTGGATAAATTTTAAAAAATCTTGAATTAAACTTATATATGCACGCGCACGCGCGCTCACACAATGAAGGTCCTATGTAATTGTAGTCATGTTAGGGCTTGATCTATCCCACTATGGGCCAAGATATTAATCTCATGCATATATAAAATCACTACGAATTAAAAATTGTATCATGCTATTGTCCCTATAATTCAAGTTGATGACTATCTGTCTACTTATGTAATTACTATTTTATGCACTCTACAATTAAAGAAAAATATATTCTTTATTAATTAAACTCAAAAAAAAAAAAACATTCTGTAACCAACTTTATCCATCATGTGAGAAAAAAAAACTTTCCATTAATTTTAATAAAAAAATAAAACAAAATCATGGCATGATATTATCATCACTATCATTTCAATATCAATGTACAACTTAAAATTTTAGTCTTAATCTTTTATTTATGCGACCGCTAAATTTTCATTCAAAGAAAAATAATTTAATTTTTTCACATCTTATTTGAATTTTCCTACTACTTTATAAATTAAAAAGAAAGCACCTTTACCTTTTTAATTAAATAAAAGATTAGTTAAATCATTACTGAAAGCCCAAAATTACTAATTTTGGATTTGAAATACGTATTTTTGTAACCATTTGATCCATCCAACAATATTTATTTGATTTTATCATTGTAATTTTGTTTTCTCTTTCAATTTTCAGATCCAAAAGCAATGAACCACAAAGTGGAAATCCTCCTCCATAGACCCAAAACCCCATAATTTTTTTTTAGTGAAAGCAGGACTATCATATGAAATATTTACTTTGTACAGGCTTTACCAACTCCTACTGTCCAACACTTTTCAAAGTGCAAGGATGACTAACGAATGGGTGGGAAAAAATGTTATGTATGTAGTCTTGTTGACATTCTTGTTGAGGTTATCATCAATATTCTCATGAAAAATAAAAAATAAATAAATAAATGATTAGGGTTGAGTTTTTTGGGGGGGTTACGACTGTTCATTTGAGATAATGCATTGCTATTTAAGTGGAGAAGGGTAAAGGAGCGACCTCATTATCCCGATGTCTCAAACAGCATCACTTCACAAAATAAAATAAAACACATTTTAATAAAATGGTATAAAATAATCTCAGCGAGGCCTATGTTATTTGCATACTTAGTCCATATTTAGTAAACATCTCAACAACAACAACAACAGTAAAACCAAACCTTCAGTCCTAGTAGGTGGGATCAGTTATACGAATTATTTTCCGTCAATTTACGTGATCATGGACCATTTCTTTTGATAAATGTAGGATTATTAAATCTTTATTCACTATCTTATTTCAAGTTATTTTAAGTCTATCCGTATCCTTTCTACTGAATATCTCAAATTAATGTTAAAAAAATAAAAAAATAAAAACATGGGCATGCCCTACACACATTTTATATGATTAATGTTGTGTTGTTATATTGTGGAGTTAATTAATAGTTAATTAATGAGGACAGGTATAACAACTCGTATTGAATTACATTTGTTTTTCATTATGCACTATGATTGGTCAACTCACACATGAATGGTGATAGGTGGGGTTACAACTTAACACATTCAAATGATCAAAAAATTTAAGTATTTTCTGAATTTAGGGCTCCAGCCAGGCCTTATATTCATACATTACAAAAAGTTTGACCCCATTGGACCACATGTTCAAACCTACCTAAAGGGATAACTTAATTTAGTAGGTGCCCATCACAAATATGTATAGTAACAATTTATTAGTAATCACATTTTATTAAGGAGGATGGAGAGATGGTTAGTGGTGTCGCCTTTTTCATCACACGATAACAAATTTCGAAGCAAAAATTATCCTGCATTGATGTAAAATATTTTCTTTTACATAGCTTGGGCTGTGTGATGGATTTTACAATAAATTTAAAAAGTACCGAGAAATAAAAATGAAATTTAGACAAACTTTTCCCTTAGCTTCTGCCTTTATTTAGCAAGATCAAAGTAAAAGAAAAAAAATGAACAAGAAAAATTGAGGCTTAGAGGACATGCAAGAAAATAGAGGTGCATGTGGGAGTAGACTACAAAAATGTATGGATAATGATAAGGCCTCTAGACTAACTTTCATATAGATAGAAAATATATGTATAAAAAGGACATAAGAGTAAGCAAGAAATTGAAAAATCATCTAAAATAATGTAGGCGAAGAGAGTATTGTAAAAAAGAATTACTGAGAATCATCTAATTACTAATTAATATGTATTAATTATGCTAAAAGAATATAGAGTTTGACAAGAATTAAGTACTTTTTTATTATGGTAAAAAGTAAGTACTAAATAGCGATCAATGTCCTACAAATACAAATACTAAAATTTTAAACGAATTTACACCCATTTCATCAACCAAATTAATTTGTAAACTTAAAGTTAATATTATTTTTCATCATCCTATCAATTCTCCTACAACTTCATTATATAGTTTATATCTTACACAATTTTTCTTGGACCTATTTTAAAAAGGAAAAAAAACTTTGAATTTTAATTGTACCAACATAGCTTACGGGGACACTATAAGGTAAAGAAATAAATAAAAAAATTATGGTTCGTCGTGGTATACCTAGATTACATTGTTGTCTACGGTTCCACTTTATAGAAACATGAAAAACATTTGTCAAGGGTTTTCAACCAACTGAAGGAGAGTAGAATCCATGTGAAGAAAGAGAACTGTCCTTTCACCCAGAGTAGCATCAAATTCCTTGGTTGTGGGGTTGCAGAAGTTTAGTGTTGTTCAAAATTGGAAGATCCCAACAACAATCAAACAGTTGCATTCTTTTCTCAGACTTACCGATTACTATTGCAAGTTTGTGGAGGCTACTCTAGTTAGGAGGAAGAATTGTTGAAGAAAGCAACTGGAGAGAGGAGTGTCAAGGAACCTTTGATAACTTGAAGGAAGTCGTGATATGAGATCATTAGTTTCTCTTTCGGACATAACAAAACCCTTTGAGGAACACACGAATGCATTAGACTATGTTATTTTTGCATACAAGAATCGCAAGCTTAGTAAAATTGAGCAAGAATACAGAATTCAAGTGAAAGATTTTATAACAATGCTTCATTTTCATTGCGTATGGCGACATTACCTCCTTGAGTCTAAGTTCCTAGTGAAAATAGATAACTAGATGTCAATCATTTCTTCCACACAATCTAAGTTATCATCCAACTAGGCCGGTTGACAAGAACTACTAGCAAATTTTGATTTCTCTTTCGAGCACAACGTAGTGCCAATGAATTAAGTTGTACATGCATTGAGTAGGAAGGTCAAGCTTGCGGCCTTAAAACTAGTAATGCACTTGATGGTAAATAAGATTACCATGACAATAGGTGAGTGCATTAAAAAAGATCTTGTCAAATATCTAGTGATCCAAAACCTTATGAAGATGATGGAAGAGGGAAGACATGCAAGTTTTAGTAAAAAGACAGATTGCTATTGACACATGGTAACTAGCTCTTTTGTCTCAAGATATTGACTTGACGAAGACACTATTATAAGTGTCATGACACCTTGTAGGCAAATCACCTAGGATAGTGTTGAAATTTAACATTGGTGAAGGAGAGGTATTACTAGTCATACATACGTGATAAGGTGGTTGAGTATACCTATACTTGTCTCACTGTCGAGAGTACAAGGTCAAGTGAAAGACTATTACAATATTGTTGGAGCTTCTTCAAATACTAACGAGATCGTAGAGGCGTGTCTCATTTGACTTCATCACCAACTTGTCTAAAGTTAAAGATGCAGAGTCTATACTTGTGATTATAGATATGTTTCCAAAATAGATACTTTCATACCCATACAAAGTATTGTTCCATAGAGAAGACAATGCTCTTGTTTTCCATACATGTTTTTGAAGTATTTAGATGTTCTCCATGATATTGTTAGCGACCAAGACACAAAATTCATTGGAAACTTCTAAATAGAACTTTTTAGAATCATCAGTTCACAGCTTGACATCTTTTCAAACTACCACCTGTAGACAAATGAAGAGATTCAATTAGGTGCAATTACTAGAGAAGTGCTTGCGCCATTTCATCTTAGCCAACTCAAAGAATTAGGTGCAAATACTTGAGTTGGCTCAGTTCTATTTCAACATCCAAAAGAGGTTAACAACCAACATAAATCCTTTTAGCCTTGTAACAAGCTAGTAGCCAATGTCATCTTACATAGTGGATGAGTTGTACAAAGGAAAGAATCTGATAACATACAACTTCACCAAATTAAGGATGGAGACAAAATGCGAAGATCGCCTAAGCCTACTTGGAGAAAGTTTTGAAGCAAATGAAGTAGGAAGATCAAGGGAGATTAATGTTGTAGTTCAATATAGGTGACTTGGTGAATTTCAAGCTCCATCCATAAAAAATTAAGTCACTATAAGGTCAAGGTAGAAGACTACTTCACATAGAACACTAGTTCCCAATCTTGGCCAAAGTCAGTAAGGTCTCTCCCAAGGTTGACCCTCTAGCTTGGATGAAGATGCATGTAGTGTTTCACGTTAGCTACCTCAAGTCATTCATCGCCAACACTAAAAATCCAACCCAAAGTTAGTCAATTAGAGCACTATTGAAGATATCGAGAAGTTGAAGATATCCTTAATCACAGATAGAGAGTTCACATTATCAAGGAAGAAGAGATATGAATTTTTAGTAAAGTGGAAAGGCCTCAAAACAAAAGAAATTGGTTGGGTATAAATTATTGGAAGGCATAGAGCTATTCATAGAATAATTTACAAAGCATTTAGCATCAAAGTCTTGGAGGGGGGGGGGGGGGGAAGATTATTACGAGCCAAACTAGTTTAAGGCATTATGCTTGTTTGTAACTCCTGTCTTGTGCATAAACAATGGGTAACCATCATGTGATATTAGTATTGTAGGTTCTATTCATTGAGTAAGATAGTGCCTTAGGTTTAAGTAGCTAGCTCTTAGGCCCCTTGTGGCCTAATTGAGCCTCTTAAGACTATAAGGAGTCCTTTTTAGATTTAAAAGAGGCCCTTGAGGCCCCAAAGAAGCCTTGTGAGCCCCAAATTAGACTCGTTAAAACTGCAAAAGGCCCTTAAGACGCTCCCAATAATTGAAAATAGAGCCTCTTAGGCTTTCTCTAAGCTCAATGATCCTAAGTAATAACCCATGGGTCAAAATGGCACCAACAAAAGGAGAGGTTAAGAAAGTAAGGTTTTGAAAAAAAAATCAAATGAAAAATTAAATGGCTTATGTGGCATGGGAATACGTTATCAATATTACATTAGATTGGCCTATTTTTGACGTAGTAGACTCAGTATACCTAATATTTTCACTTGCAGGAGGCTAGAATGTAGAGACCTGGAAAATTTATTTATGAAAAACAAAATAGTAATAATAATAATAATAATAATAATAATAATAATAATAATAATAATAATAATAATAAAGGAAAGATAAAGCAAAAGAATAAGAAAGGGGGAAAGAAATTTAAAAGGGGCATCAGCAGGGGTTCGTCGACGAACCTAGAGACATTGTTGACGAATGTCCTTCTAGGTCTCGTCGACGAGAAGATACCGAGAGTCAAGGTGTAACAACCTGTCTATTTTCCCATATTTTTTCCCACATAATAACATTTATAATAATTCTAATAATCTACTAAACCACCGTAGGTATGATCAACCTAGACCCATGGGTACCAAGGATATACCTGTCATAAAACTCTAATACCTAAACCGTGGAAAACATAAAATCACATACATGCCACAAAACACCAGAAACCATACCAGAGTTTTACTAAATCTATCATATACATATACATACATCCCAAAAATACCAAAAAGTATCCTAGGGTCATAACCCAAAAATCCATCTGACCCTAGCTCACCCACTTACACTACAGACAGGGTAGCTCAGTCCACTTCTACTGATGCGGGGCTCTATTCGCCCTCCTACCTGGATTTCCTAAAATGTTTGTAATGCTGGGATAAGACACCTCTCAGTAAAGGAGACAAATTAATATCAATGTGTGACAACATGAGTATTTTTCAGGATATACATATAAACAGTACATAATTCATATGAGGTATAAACTGTTGTATCATATTTGAATAAAATATGATTTGACATAACATAGTTTAACATACTAAATTCCTATACTGAAAAATTATCTTATATAAACATATCATACTTGAATTATTGCCCAGGATAGATAGATAGTTAGCTATCATCATGTCTTACCCCCCACATGATAGGGTTGTGCAGCCCAAAGGCGGGACCTAGCAATGGTTGGCCGACCATGCTAAGTCAAATATCGGTTACAGTGTAAGTACGATGAGTTTGCTCCACCTGTGCCGGACTACCAGGGGAACTACGACACTCCCATGAAGTCACATCGACTGCCATCTCCCACATTCTACATAATAGGTGTGGTAGCACTAACATAAACGTAAGCGTAAGCGTAAGCGTAAACATAAACGTGAACATACAACTACGGTACCGTGCTTCGTGAAACTAAACTAAACTATTCGGGTTGTGATAACATATAACACATTTCATGATATTAAACATAGTAGTTTCATATTTTAAAGTAAAACATGACATGATAATATTTTCTTGAAACTTGACATAACATGCATAATTATGACATTTAATGTCATCATATCATAACGTAAAAATCATGACACCGGCGTCGGCATAACATGACATACTTGTACATGAAAATCTTGCACTTGTTAATATAATATTCTAGGTACTGAAAGAGTGTCCGGCTCTATATTTGTAGGCATATGAAATCGCTAGACCATGTTTGGCAAAAGTGTCAGGCTCTATATCCGAGAGTGTGAGCCTATACCGGCTGATCGTCAAAAGGTGTAACCGGCTACGGGCCGAGGGGTGTGACGACATCGTGTAGATCATAGGCGTGCATATGTGTGTGTGTGTGTGCGTGTATGCACTGTACTAGAACTATATTGTGAAAATATTGGAATTGCATTTAACTGTGTATATTTTCTGTCATGATAACACTTGAATGCCACACACCAATATAACCTGTGTTTGCCTTACTAAGATGTGTCTCACCCCTACTATACGTACATTTTTACAAGTCCTTCGAGTAACTGGAATTAGCATCTTAGTGTAGGGAGCGTAGTGGTCGGTGTATTGCGGGTAGCGCTTGGGTAAGTGCTAGGACTTTTGCTTCGCGGGTCGCCGTTTTGGGATATGTTTTGCACCCAGTTGTACGTTTTGTATGTATGGAGTCTGGACTCCATTTTTGTATAGACTCTAGTATGGTACTATATGTGAATAGAAAGACCTTTTCTACTATGTATGTGATTGTATATGGATGTGTATAGGGTGCCTGGAAACCCCACGGGGTCGGACCCTCATCCATTATGCTGTATCATTTGTTATTTGTATGATACAGGAACAAGTTAGGTTACTAAAATCACCCCTGGGTCCCTTTTCCGGGTTTGGGGCGTGACAGAACTTCCACTGTTAGGTATGTTTTTATATGATGGATTGATTACCCGGTATCCCACTTCAGGTCGAGTTGTGTTGATATGGCATCAGAGTTATGACGTGGTAGGTGTTGGAGTATGCGTTTTTGCAAAGTGATCTTAGAGTCGTATTCTTAAGAAGTGATTTTGCTTATTCACAAAAAGGATAACAAGCACCATTCTTATTCAATGTTAACAATCAATATTCATTCTCTCACATAGTGGAATTGGATTTGTCTTATTTGTCATGTGTATCAAGTAGGTAGCAATAACTCTGATTTCTTAGCCAAATTAAGGGACAAGCAAGAAGCTTCCTTAATCACGTAAAACTTTTTTCCTAGACTCCAAACTATTGGAATTAGTGCATTCCCAAGAAGGGGGCAGGGGGTGCACTAAGTTTTAAAAACTTTTCGGCTAATTAAGCATTTCTCCAATTCACCACAAATCATATCTCATTCATAATGCAAACGTGTATGTAAAATAATTGAACTGTGAGTGCAGACATACATAAGTGCAACATATCTCATTTAAGATATAGGTGTGCATGCAAAAAATATAACAGTAAATAAATAGACATACACACACTGAATTTAAAGTGCAGTAAGTTAAATGAGATAGGGAGAGAGCGACATAAGATATTTGTTAATGAGGTTCGGTCAAATCAGCCTACGTCCCCACCTTGGGCATACCCCCCAAGGATTACACTAACACTACTCACTTAAATGGGCGGAGTAGAAGTTATTTACATCCTCTTCCTACGAGGCCAGAAAAACCCTAGTTCAATTTTCAGACTGAACCGAACTGGTCTCACTTATGGGGCTGAGACTCCCCATTTCAATTTCGGGTTGAACCCAACCGATACATAAAAAAGATTTTTGTACATATAAACATGCTTCTTAAAACAAGCAGAGATGTACATGATAAAACTCAAAAAATATGTACTCTTTAAAGATATGAAATAATGCTCAGGAAGTAAGGGTGCTTTCAAAATAATTTTTGTAATCTTTGAATATGATATGTATGATGAGGATCTCAAAGATTTAAACCTTAAATCAATTTTTTCTCTGAAAATATTTGCAATAAGAAATAGAAGAGTCTAGGGTTTTACTTTCAAAAGCTTTGCACACACAAAACAAAATACAAGCCTTTAAAACTATATGTGCAAATCAAAATGAATGTCCAAATGAAAATATACTCTTTTGTAAAGATGGTTTTCAAAGAATAATGAAAATAGTTGGAAAATGCAAAAGATTTGCCTCTATGAAAGAGATTTTGCATTAAAAACGGTTTGGGGGAACTTTGATTAACAAAATAATTTGTGAGGATTTGAGAGTTAATCAAAGTTGCTAATTAAACAAATGAAAGGGGAATTTATAGAGTTTCTAAAAAAATATGACCGTTGGGACACAGAGGGTAGTATTAAAAAAGTTTAATTAATTTTTTACACTAATTACTATAGTTAAATCTCGGCAACCCAAGAGTTTCGGTCGCCCAAACAGACACAAATGAAAAAAGGCATTTTTGAAGTTGGGGTGCCCATGGACAGGTTCGAGTGGCTAAATTAGGCGATTTTCTATCCTGCTTGAGGTTCGGTCGCCTGATCAGAAGTTCGGTTTGCCGAACTTCAATATTCGGTCGCCCGAACTCAAAATGAACTTGAACTTCGGGCACCCGAGGGCGCTGGGAAAAGTCAAGACTCGGGTTCGGTCGACTGTGGACGTCTAATTCAAATAAGTTTGGTCACCCGAAGTCAGGTCAGCACTTTGACTTTCCCTATGTTCGATCGACCGAGGCGTTTTCAACACACACGTTCGATCACCCAAAGACCTTACAATTTTCAATTTTGGTCCTGATTTTGAGGCAAATTTATGTGTAGGGACCTAGGGTCAATCTAAGGTTTAGGGTTTTTAATTTACCTAAAAATTTGGCGTCGATCGACCAAAATAGCCCTAAGGTCTGATTACGATTCTATCTGAGCACTAATGTAACACCCCGACCCCGAGGGGCCTGGGATATTAACTTTTTACTACTGATTTACAGCGGAAGCAAAAGAAACTCAATTTTTATTAAACCAGAGCGCTAATATTTCATATTACAATCACTTATTTCAAAAGAAGAAAATTACACAAACGTAAATATCTGAAATCATACTATATTTCTAATTAAATCTTTATTTTTCTAATCCCCACCCGCATGCTTGCTAAGCCTGATTTCCGACATGTCCTTCAGAGTTATCTGAAATAAAATATAATTGGGGTGAGACGACGCTCAGTAAGTAAATAAGATTATTATTAGTGTGTGGCCAAAATGAGCTTTTAAAGAATTTCGTAAAACAATATTTAATACTATAA
The DNA here is from genome assembly GCF_029873635.1 of Malania oleifera. Lineage (NCBI taxonomy): Eukaryota > Viridiplantae > Streptophyta > Magnoliopsida > Santalales > Ximeniaceae > Malania > Malania oleifera. Next base: position 10,221,053 of record NC_080419.1, read on the forward strand.
CTTCAAGACTGCTTTTAGAATAAATATAAATTTAAAAATTCTTGCATAAAACTTTTGTCATCAATTTCAACAGTAAATTTTTATAATCATATACTATAACTGTTAAATTAAACTTTTAACTTTAAAACTGTAAAAATATTTAATGATAAACATACATATACTTTTCCTTATACGTTTTCCTTAGATCGTCATTTAAGCACCAAAATGATCATTTTCACGTAAACTTACACTTTTCTTTCAAATCATCAGTAACTTTGTACACGTAATTAAATATGTATAAACATATATTATAAAAACCACCCTTAGGCCTGTTTGCCGTAAGTCATGTTTACCCCCATTACTGGGTTGTGCGGTCCGAAGACTGGACTTAGCTGGCTGGCCGACCAAACTAAATCAACGTACGTAAACTTTAAGTGAGATTTTCCTTATTAAGTCCTGGTCCGGAACCAGGTGTGCACTTAGGAGAAATCCACTAACATAAATAACCACTCTGTAAACAGTGTGGGTGCACTCTGATCCGTATAAACTTTAAGCTGCGGTACCGAGCATCTGTAACTTTGAACTTTCGTTGCCATAAGGGGTTTGAAAATCATCTTATTATCATTTATGCAATTTAAAATAATATTGTGAAAATCTCATCTTTACTCATATTTACATAAAAAATGTAACGTAGAAATAAACTCATGCCACACAATTTTTGTGTTAAAAATATATATAATTTTATTTTTAAATAGAAAGAAATGCTGAAAATTTACCCGAGGAGATTGGAACATTTCTTAACCCAAAAATAGATGCAAGTATATTAAAGATAGAACTGGTATAATTAAATATGCGTGAAAATAAACTCATGAAAATTTTTTGGAACTAATTGACATAATTAAAATTTACGTACAAAATAAACTCGGGTATGAATTTAAAATAAAAAGAAACTAACATAATCAAAATTTACTTACCTTCTTCTTTTACCATGTGCTACGAACACAATAACTATCTTTAAGATATGAGATCGGAAAGAGTGGGTGAGTGAGAACTTACTCAAAATTCTCACTCCACCACAAATTCTTTCACTCACTAATCCTTCTCTTCCTTAGAAAATTGTTGTGAAAAATGAAGGTTGAGAGCTCACTATTTATAGGAAAATTTTGGGGAAGAAATGGAATTTATAAAAGTGTGGGGAGATGGGTGAAATTATAATTTTTAAAAATTAAAGAATGGGTAAGGGATGGGCAAGGTATGGGTTGAGTATGGGATGGGGATGGAGGCCATGTGGGAGTGCTTGCCACCATTCCCATTAAACTAATTTTTAATTAATCACTTACCTAATTAATTAATCAATTAGTTAATTAATTATTATTATTTTTTTTTTCTAATCATTATTATCATTGTTATTAATTTTAAACTACTTTTAGTATTTATTTATTTTATTATTTATTTTTGAATAAGAATTAAATTTGAATTTTGAAAACTCATGTGGGCCCCACATGGTCTTGTGGGCCCCACACAACTTCGAGACCCGAATGGATCCTACGTAACTTGAATAACTCTTATATGATTTTATGCATCCTACATAGCTTTGAGACTTGTGTAAACCTCCATACGGCTTCGGGACTCATGTGGGCCCCACACAGTCTTGTGGGCCCCGCATAGGATACCTATATTATTATTATTTTATCATATATTTCTTCAAATTATATCAGTTAAAACATTATTTTATGTACTTATTTACGTATATAAACAGTGTCTTGTGGCTCCGGGACTCATGTGGACCCCACATAGTCTTGTGGGCCCCACATATGATACCTATATTATTATCATCTTATTATGTATTTCTACAAATTATGTCTGTCAAAACACTATTTTATGTATATATACTTATTTACGTGTACAAACAGTGTTTATCCTGTTTATCCTATGAAATTCCATTTTGACCAGGCCGACCTCCAGGGAGCGACTGAGCCGCAATGGTCTCTGAGCACTCGCTAAGACAAGGTCTTTCTTAGGCATCAAACATGGAATCAAGGATCCTACAGAAAAACACTTCTGTATTGATATTAACTTAATGACTATTTTTATTATTTTATTATTATTGTACTTTAATCATATATATATATTTTTGGGTCATCACAACTAAGACATATCATGCAGGACGTATGCAGTTATTACAGACCAAAATAGAAAAATTAAATGCATATACAACTAAAAACATGTCTTTTTCTTCTTCTTCTTTTACTCTTTCGTCTTCATGGAATATCCCAAATAATGTGTTCTTTGAGCTCCAGCTGGTTTCCATCTCAGACCTCTTATGTGTGTGTTAAATTATAACATGTTCAACCACTAGAAACACATATAAGTAACTTGCGGCTTGTCATTATCAAAACCAGGGATCGGACTCAAAAAGCCAACACATACTTTCCATGTAAGGATGCATATGGTGTTATTTTCATGAGAACTTTGTTTTCCCTTCTTTCTTGTTCCTATACTCCCTATACCAAAAACCCCCCAAAAAAAAAATCATAAATGTTAGTGTGGGTGAAAGGCCATATGACCAAATGTATTAGACATAGTAAACAATTCGCCAATTCCTTCTAACTGACCTCAAGGATTTAAAATTAATTGAAGTCCTTACCAAAAATCCACATCTACTATATATATAAAATTTGAATTGTCGACGTGGTTAGTGTTTGACACCCATCTTTGATAATTTTGGAGGAAAATGAGGGCACTCTAGAAAAGGGAGGATTTTTTGTTCCATTTCTCGTTTTTTTCCCACTGGGTCTCATGCATTTGTGCATTACCGGCTCCACTTCAGTAGGATCCACTAGTAACCCCTCTGCATATGTTCTTCTCTCTTTCTATGTGTCAGTGTGTCGGCACGCTCGTGAGTGGGCCCATTGACAGTCCCTCTTTTAGTCTCGTTTTCTTCTAGTTGTCACCCCCTCTCTCCCCCTCCTTGTAAGCATATTATTATTATTATTATTATTATTATTATTATTATTATTATTATTATTATTGATAAAGTATGTTAACTATTATGTGATAGCTATATATTAGAATTTTGAAACAAAATTTATGAATATTAAATATTAAATTGTCCATATTATATAAGTTTATTCATATATATATATATATATATATATATATATATTGCAAAAAACATCAAATAAAAATAGAAGTAGTATTTACTGGCATGGAAATTTATCACATTTAAATTAATTTCACATTTAAGCTATCCCGCATTGAAGTGTAGGCTTATTTACTCATATAAGTTAAACATCTTCACAACTTTCACACTATTAATTCTTCTTGATTGCAAATTTATCAAAAATTTCTTATGATCAATTACCATGGATGTCAAATAGGATGAAGATAGTGACAATATTGAACATTAATCCATAAATAAACAAGAATTAATTATATTATAAAAGTAATATTATATATGTTTGGAACATGAACTTGCTAATGTAAATTTTAAATTGTACAAATTGGAACAAATTTTCATATAACTTATATTAAAATTTTACCAAATTCACATGATCTTTAATTCTCACTCCGAATTTATAATTCTAAACATCACATGCAAGTCCTTCTATCGCCACTAACTAATGATTAGGCAAAATTAGTAATCAAATCTATTGTAATCGTCTTCGCACATAACCAAAACGAAAGTCATGCTAAATAAAAAGGAGAAAACATGATTGCATGAGAAAGTAATTTAATAGTAGATAGTTAACCTGAAGAATCATTAGTTCTAGTTTAATACTTTCTATTTGTCCAAAATGATTAATATATAATGAATGAAGATTTGGGCAGAGCACGAAGATTAGGGTTTCTCTCGATTAATTCTCTCTAGAAGATGGTGTTAAATATTCTAAGCGTGATACTGATGTAAGTCTCTTAACCACATCAGCACTGTTGACTTAATAATCTGCACATGGGGGTGAGATGAAATGAAACATGAACTGTGCATTCACATGGTTATGGCTTTTGTGTACACACTGACAGTACCACCAACTTGGGTGGCAGACTGCCAAGTCGCCCATTAGGGTCCACAAAGAATTAAGTCTTGTAGGACTCTAAACATGAGTTTTGTGTGGATTTTATTTTTATTTATTTATTGTTTTTTATGACGTCGGAGCTTTAGCCACTGATAAGTCCTTTGGACCCCTCCCGGTGCAGCAACAAACCCTCGGAACAGCATCCGTTTCCCCCAAGTCTTGCTGTTCGGATAAAGTTCCGAATACGGTCACGATTTCCGTTCGCCGATTGGATGTTCGTCAAATCCGAGACTCAGGACCCATCTTAGTTTACCATCCACAGGGCACGATAGGCTCCATACAATCTAATAATTTATGGTAGTTTTATTATATGATAAGACTTGATCGAAAGACCACGCCAATTCTTTGAAAGTATTTAATTTTTTCTTCTTAAGATGTGATTTATTAGTAAAAGTAATAAGAAGACTACAAAAGATTTTAAATTTTATTTTATTTTTTATGAAAACCCCAACTTTTATTGATACCCCTCACTTTTAACGGAGGAATATTACGGTTACAAGCAAAATACATGAGATTTATAATTAAACTATCGAAATCATTCTAGACATTAAAATCAATACTAAAAAACCAGTATCATTATCCAACTAAAGCAATCTAAACATGTTTACATGTAATCAAAACAAAACAAAACAAACATAAACAAAATACCTATAAAATGATGTCAATTACCTGCAAACATAAATCAAGGAAAAACAAGGAAAATCAAAAGATGACAATTAAAGACGAAAACTTGAAATACTCATCTTATCCATACGAATGAGAGCTTTCATTTTACTCGACAACACTTTACCTACAAAATATCTCCATGTTACCTCCCTCGCCTTGACGAGCCAAGAAATTCGCCACCTAATTACTTTCTCTAAATTAAAGTTTTGTTGTTTATGAGATACTCTTACCCTATATTCAGAGACTTCAAATTCGAATTTGCATTGAGTTAGAATAAGATATACATAAAATTGTATTAAAATTTGTTCAAATCTATCCAATCCATATTTCAAAATGTAATAAGTTATATTCTCATGTTCGGAGAGACATTACATAGGAACTTATATTGGATTTAGATTAAATATAATATATTAAGTTATATTGAAATTTATTGGAACCCAACCAAACCCAAATCTAAAATTTGAAATTCATACTTTCAAATGCAATGTACATTTTACAAGGAGATAAGGGTCCAAGATATCCCTATGTAGATGTATGGGTGACAGGATAATGTGAGTGAACACTTGTACAAACATAGAGCAGCTAGCTAGGCATGGACCACCATGCTCCAGCCTTCCAATATAAGACAAGGCTGTGTTTGTTGTATGGGCTGAATTTGACAGGGCATTCCTCACATTTGCTAGAATTACTCCTTAAATAAGTATTTATTTTTAAGTATTTTTATAATAAATATTTATTTATTTTTGATAATTTTATACTGGCCTCAATCCTTTTTTACTACCCCACTTATATTAAGGAAATTAAAAACACAAATATCAGAAAGTAAAAAAGAGGAAAATTTTCACTTTGTTTCTATTTTTTTCGGGTCCCTTCGCGCCATCATAAGATAGTTAAAAGGTATTAAAAATTAAATTTTACGACTTCCCTTGTAGATGTCGAAGCAAATATGAAAAAAGATAGTTATTCTAGTTAATTTAATCCAACATGATTCAATATGGTTTTACTGTGTCTTTAAACTAATTTAGGCAGTAATAATTATATTTTATACATATGCTGAAATCATATTGGATCTAATGGATACACTCAGTGTACCTAATAATTTTTCACCAAGTATTAACTGCCAAATTGATCATCTTAATTAGGTAGAATTCTGACTATTCATCTTAGTATGCCCCCACTCCTGTGAGTGGTTGAGATACTGTCAGAGAAAACCAAATTCAAAAAAAATTCAACCTAAAAATTATGAATCGCAGCTCAACACCTACTGTACTTTTAAGTAACCATGTCTTCATGTATTTATCAGGCATGATTTGTTAAAGGTGCTTTTCAATCTCTTGCAAACAAAATTTGGTTTTTATATTTTTTAGGAAAATCAAAAGCTCATCACTCATGACCTCCCCCCCTTTGTATATTGTAAACACTTAAATTTCAACAGCTGTAACTTGAGATTTATAGAGTATGCTAACATCGAAAGTCTAAAATTCATACTTCGAATGGAATCGAAGATCAGGTGATAACAAAAAATATCGAATAGAAGATGAGTTATTTTCGATTATATAAGTCAAGCCTAATACAAATCATAAGTTGAGTCCGAATTTAACTGTAATCATAATTGTTCTAGTCCTTTCCTTTTCATGGTTGGATGCCTATCATGATGTATGGGCCAATGCAACAGTTCATGTTAGGTAAAACTTAAATTAAACATAACACCCTTTAATCAATTTTGAAGTAGGAATTTGATTAATAGAAGGAGACACCACACATGCCAATACATGCATCAACATATATGACCTAATCTTTTCTTTTTTTTTTAAAAGGACGACACCTCTATTTATTTATTGATATACCCTCACTTTTAACGGAGAAATACTGTAGTTACAAGACAAGCAATGGGAGCTTACATATAGAAAAAAAAAAAAAAATTTAAAGGCCTCTCAAAAATAACATCAACATCCAACTAAAACAGGATTATAAGTCCAAACAAATCTAAACAAGCACCTACTAACCAATAAAATACCTCACACATCAAATCAAATAAAAGAAAAATAAATAAATATATATCAATAGCAAAAGGAAATCAGTTAAACATATCTCATATAAGTCGTATCCATCTTATTTCTTGCATACATGTTGCTATGTGTGTTTTCCCAAATGAAAGCAGAACGAAAACAAGGTTAAGCTCTAATGCATGATGTATTAAGGTAAGATGTCGGAGTCATAGTATGTGCAGGATGGCATTAAGCTGAAAGTCTTCTGTCATTTTGTTGTGGAGAGCAAGCAAAAAGGGATGAGAGGGTGAGGATGGGGAGGTGTTGATTTGACGTCAGTTTGGGCGTGGTGTTGGTGGGTCAGCTTATGCTTGCAAAAGTAGCATATGACAAAAATGGAATTACAACACTATGCTGCAAGTAATTTTTTTCTCACACAGTAATTTTACTATATATGATTTGATTAAAGTAGTATAATCTGCATTGATAATCCCGGTGTTTTTACCTTTTATGTAATTAAGGTTGCCATCATTTGTCGCCCTTTTAAGTTGTTTTCTTTCTTTCCCATTTCTTTTTTCTTTCTTCTTTTCATTAGATAAGATTGATGCACTCCGTTGGATTTAGTTGTTGGCTACAAATAACAAATGGAAGATGCGATGATGCGCTGTTTATCATGTGCATCCCCATTGTATATCGTTAAATTTTGAAATCAATAAAATTTAAGTATCATTTTGAGATGATTTGATATAGAAAAATTGATTTGATTTATAGGCGATTCACAACTTTATGTTGATTTTGATTCATCAACTTAAAATCATCTTTTATATATATATCATTAAAGATGCAGTAATTTTTTAAAATGGTAATTGATGTCATCTTTGTTTCCCAATTATACAATGATAATGAAGGAAATATTTGTGTAACTTTTGAGTAGAATATGTTGTCAAATATTTTGAATAAATTTTGAATTACCTCAAGCATCCAAAATTTTTTTAGGGCAGATAAGATCGAAGTAATTGAGTATTATTTTGATCATAGATGGATGCTATAAACTCTTGTTTTCGTCTTGAGCCTTTATAAGTCACTAGCTTTATTAAAGAAGATTGGAAAGAAATTAAAATGAAAACCTTTCTACCTACGTACATCTTATGAATATGAGATTGAGATCTTGGATTTGGCATAGTTTGCCAAAAGTGAGCACAAGTTGATCCATGCATGGTGTTAGTTTTATGTTTCTAAATGAAACAATAGAGGTAATAAAATTCATTCATTTCATGTCCACTAATTAAAATTTGCATTAATAGTTTGGCACTTTATGAAAAATGATCCACTTCCTAAAAGTATAATGGCATTTGCCTTGCTACAAGCCTGAATTGCATAAATTCCAAAAAGATGCGAGCTCAAAATTGAGGAAAAAAGCTCAAAAATTCCTCAATTGCATAAAATTTAGGATGAAAAATCTCAAAGTATACTGTATGTACCAAATGAAAGTAGGGCACAAAGCTGTGAAAAAGTCCCAATTGTATAAAATCAAGGATGAAAATTCCTAAGGGCTACAAGCTTGGAATGTGGAAAAAGGGCGTGGAGCATATAAAAGGATTTAATTGCATAAAAATTTGGTCAAAAATTCTCAAGGGCTATGAGGCATAGAATGAAAGAAATAGGTGTAGAACCTATAGAAAAGAATCATTTGCATAAAAGTTTGGAAAAAAATCCCAAGAATTATGAGCTTGAAATGACAAAAGGGCATAAAGCCTAGGAAAAGCCCCAATTTCATAAAATCTTGGCAAAAACTCCCAAGGGCTACCAATCTAGAATGAAGGAAAAGGATATAAAGCCTAAGAAAGCCTTAATTGTATAAAAACCTAGATTAAAATATCGAAAGGCTATGAGTTCAGAATGGGAAAAGGGACATGGAGCTCAAAAAAAGGCCCAATTGCACAAAAGATTAGGCAAATTTTCTTAAGAGCATAGAGTTTGAAAGATGGGAATAGGGCTATATGTAACGACCTGCTTAATTTTCTATATAATTAGTCACTCTAATACCACTAATGAGTTATATAATGAAATCAACCTGAACTCGTGGGTAATAGGAATACACCTGTCATACACAGCGAAAACTTAAGCAACAGCAAAAATAAAATTACATTACAATCTCCAAACCATAAAGTGCATAATACCAGAGTTATCTACAACCCACCATAAAACTGTACGTATACACATATACAATCCCCAAAATCATTAATATATATATATATATATATATATATATATATATATATATATATATATATATAGGATCTAATATAAAAAACCTACTGATCCTAACTCAAAAACTTACCCTCCTAGTAGGGTAGTACAATTGTCTCAACGACGACCTCGGTTCGCCGGTCTTTCTGGGTTCCCTGAAATAATTTCAGGTAGGGTGAAACACCTCTTAGTAAGGAAAATAAACTAAATATAGTTGTGTAGCAACATATATGTTTAGTGCTATAATAGATATATAGTACATGTCATATACTTAAAAACACTGTAAAAAGCATAATTAAGTAAACATATAGTTTCATAATTTTACTAGATCATACTGTTCATAAATCATCTGATATAACTAGTAGTTCTGAAATTTTACCCATGATGAATAGCTAACTGATGTCATGTATTACCCCCCATGATGGGTTGTGCAGCCCGAAGGTGAGACCTGACAATGGTTGGCCGACGACTGCCGAATAAAAAATGTCTGTAAGTACGATGGGCCTGCCATACCCTGGTTCGGATTTCCAGGTGGACGTCTACAACTCTACAATGAAAGTTGCATCGACCATCCATCTCCCAGCCCCTCTACTAGCAGGAGCAGTTAGCACAAGTCTGAACTAAACTGAACTGTATAGTTATGGTACCGTGCTCCTGTAACTGATCTAAACTATTATCTGGGTTCTGATAACATATAATACATGATAATATATTGGTTAACGTAAATAAATTGATAGCATGTTCTGATTTCTGTAATAACGTAGATAAATGCGGCTTTACGCCGATTACATTCATAACTGCGACCTTGCACCGAAAACATTCATAATTACGGCCTTGCGCCAAAAACATACATAATCCATGGCCTTGCGCCGGCTATCAATCATAGCCTTGCGCCGAACATATCATACATATTAATCTGAATAAATATATTATTTATCATGTATTCTTGAAATCATAAGGTATTGTATTACACTGTTATTCCTAAAATAACTGCAAATATGCTTTTCTTGTAAACTTGACTTAACATAATACAATTTGAGTAAAATAATATTCATGCCACACAATGCTGATTAAAATCATAATTTCCATTCTAAAATCATATTTCCTGTATAACAGTAGTATTTTCCCAAATATGCATTTTTACCAACATACTCATATATATATATATATATATATATATATATATATATATATAATACAGGCTTCCTGAAAATTATTTTGCTAATAAGTAACAATGATTTTCATGGAAAATAACTACTTTAGTTTACTCCCTAACGTGACAACTGAAAACCCCCTATTAAAATTTATTCTTACACCCATAAGCTTCCCCGTTCAACACCCTGAAAACAACATTTCTCAGAACAAAAGTTCAGTATATCTCTGTGTACTACATTTCGTATAACTATGGGAAAGCCGAATATTAAATAAAGAGTCTTACCTTGAATTTGGGATGAAATCCAAAGCAGCCCCACCAACGATCCACTCCAGCAGACTTGAAGAGAACTTTCCCAGGAGTGTCGTGGTGGCCTCGGATCATCGAAGCGGTAAGAATCTGGCCCGAAAATTTAGAGAGAATGAGGAAGGGACGAACAGGATAGAGTGAGAGAGAGAAGGGTTTGTGCATGAGAATTTGGCTTAAAAATCAAGTCTAGGCTATTTATACACTAGCTTTCGTCGACGAGACATGTCACTTCGTCGACGAGGTCAAGAAAGAAATTCGTTGGTGAATGCTCACTCCTCGTCGACGAAATTTAGAACTGAAATATAGTATTTCGGTATCTTCTAGTTGACGAGACACGTGTCCCCGTCGATTAGACCCTCATGTGTGCTCGTCGACAAACTCCCTGTGTTCGTCGACAAGACCCTGTTTAAAATCCTTCTTTTCTCTCCTCCTCCTATTATTAAATTACAAAAATTATTCGGGTCTCTACACTATAGGCTTGACTTAATTTATTTTAGAAGCCAAAAAATTCCAAGAATACAAAGCTCGGAAAAAGGGATCGTGCTATGTGCTTGGTTTGCTTTATTTTGGAGCCTAGAAAATGGAGAAACGTCATTAATGTGCTTTTAGGGCTGCAGACAACAAGATCAGACACCTATGTTCTCAAGTGGGATAATGTCCTTTTATTCCAGGGTTTCCATAGGATCATCCTCCAATTCAGTGAATAAAAAGTCCAAACAACTGAGAAGCCTATAGTTAGTTGATCCTTGACAAGATCCTTGAACTTCTTCTTACACAACTCAAACTCATCAACCTAAGGAACTACAATTGTTGATCTTATTTTAAACTCTTCTAATTCCACAATTCAAAAATATAAGAATATTTCCCCATTTAGAATGCCTTGCCATGCTTGAGCTTGGGCGCAATGAAATGACTAAAGCCTCAATAATTAAAGCTCAAGCAATGACTTCAAGGCACTTCTTATTGATCTCTACCTTTGACTATACTGCAAGTTCAATAATTTTTTAAACCTCAAGTAATTTCAATCCTCATTTCCTTAACTAGATGATCGATGTCAACAACCTTATTTTCAAAAAAAATTATACAATCTAAAGCAACTCAAAAGTTGTGGCATCGTCCAAGTATTCGCACAAACAAATCCTTCTCTTAAGAATAAATACACACTTATGTGATTGTATGATAAAATTGTAAGTACAATCATGATAAAGTAAAAAAAAAGGGGGGTGCAAGTAGAGTTGAGAAAAAATTTGGTAAACATTCAAATATTTGAATGAATTAGCTAATTTCAATTAATCGATTTAGTCAATTTTTTTTAATTCAATCAATAAGATATGAATTTTCAATTATTCACTTTTCAGTTCAATTGAAGCTAGGGTGGATTCACTTAACTAAGTAAACCAAACTAAGCCATTTCCCAATTTTGACTTCCAAAATCCATCATCCTCAAAGCCCAAGATGGAAACACTTTCAAATCCTCTAGCAACCTATTCACTAGAGTTCACTTTCAAATCAAAGGTGCTTGTACTACAAATTCATGATTTCTTCTACTAATTGAACTAATATATAGATGGAGTGAACTTCATGGTGATCCATCAATATAGGGAAGGGAATAGTGTGGCTAATTTTCTCCCTAGATAAGGAGAAATGGGAAACAATGTCATCTACGAAGAACAACATCTTTTGTCACGTTATCTGAAAGGTATCATTTGGATGGATAGATTGGGTCTCATTTCCTTTCATCATTAGTTCATTCTTTCGATTTTTGTTTGGTTGGTTCAAATTTTTTTATGTTAGTTTATTTTATTATTTTTGTTTTTGATAGGCTTGTTTAGATTTGTAGTCCGATTTTGGTTGGTTGTTGGTGTTGTTTTTTGGGAGGCCTTTAATCTTTTTTTATATGTAATCTCCCCATGCTTATCTTGTAACCACGGTATTCCTCCACCAAAAGTGAGGGTATATCAATAAATAATTAGAGATGCCGCCCTCCTTTAGTTAAACACACACACACACACACACACACAACATTCATGATTCAATGTCAAACTCTTATAAAGAATTAAACCACGACAAATTGTAAATTCCCACCTTCTTGTGCTGCTAACTTCTATCCTCCTCCCACTATAGTCTTTGATGTCCATAAGCCTCCTTATAGTTGCATGCGTGCTAGTTCTCCAGTTGAATTGGCTTAGGTGACTTAGCGCTTAAGGTTATCCTTGTTATTCAACTTCACACCAACTGCCTAGAAGCTTCTCCAACACATACTACATACTATGGGTCTGCAATATAAATTTTAGATTTAGTTCAATTAACTTTCATTAGTTAGTTTAACTAAATTACACCTCATCTGATTCATTATTCAATTTTAAACTCAATTTGGTTATGTTTAGTAGAGTAATTACCATAATAAAATTTTTTTGGTTTATTCAATTATTAATTGAATTAATTGTACCAACTGCATGTTCAATCTTAGGCGTGAGAAAGAGTAGGCAATGGAAACATCTTAAGATAAACAAGATAAAAGTAGAGGCAAAGGCTACTAAGGCAACAACCATCAAAAGCTTTCTTCTCTAAAAGGAGGACCAGCCCTCCAAGAAGGGTAGTCTCGAGCTTTAAAGAAAAGGAAGACACCAGAACTTGAACTCAAAGATCTTAAGGACCTTTGAAATCCTATCTTTGGAATTGTCATCCACAACGTTCCTGCAATATTTGAAATTCATTCTTCTTGAATTTCAAATCTAGCCATTTAGGAAGGTTCTTGTTGACTCTATGAGTCCAATCTGGTTTTGATAATGAAAAATCACTTGGTATTTGATACGTGCATTAAGATTGTGAACAGGAACAATACATAGCATGCACAGAAGGATGACAAGTCATAAAAGCCATAAAGATTAAAGCATACATATCTTGGCACAATCCATGGATCTAAAAGAGTAAGAGAATGAAAATGCAAGCAACAAGTTAAAGAACATCATGGGAATGGGTACTTACAACTAATGTATTTACATTTTCATATGATTTAATTTGAGGCTCAAATCAAAATCTTAGAATGACCTTAGGACCCATGCATTTCATGAACATCATTAGGGGAAATTCATGGACTTAGAAATATTTTTAAAACCCCAAAAAATATTTTTATAAAAGAGTCAAGAAAGAAAGCAAAGCAAAATTTTAAACTAGAAAGAAAAATTCAAGAAATGGGAACTTTAGAAGATCGAACTCAACGATCAGTCACCTAAAGTTACAACTTCAGAAGACTGAAGTTGACCTCAGTCGTCTGAAGAATTTCTTTAGAAGATCGAAGATTAAGTTTAGTCACCTGAAGAATTTATGGTGAAACACAGAACCTGGTAGAAGGACCTCAGAAGACTGAACTCAAACTTCAGTCGTTTGAACCCGACACTTCAGTCGTCTGGGCCTTTAACCTCAATCGTCTGACCCTGTGTCCAGGTTATTTTTTTGAAGCTCTAAGGAACTTTAGTCGTCTGGGACTTTGACCTCAATTGTCTGAACTTGCGGGAAAGTTTAAAAATCTGATTTTTAATGAGAGAACACGCGAGCTATTTCTAGATCCAACGGTCGAGATCTATTCTAAGGGCAAGATACCTATATATTGAACTTCTAAATCCTAGTGCCCAAGCTAAGATCAAAGAGAATAGAAGAGAACATTGCTTTTGAAATAAATTTGAGAGACTTGAACATATTGCTATACGATTGCCTGCACACCAACTTATACTCATCAAGCTTGGGCAAATCAACTTAGAAAATCAAAGGGAATTCATTCACACATCTTGATTTCAACTGTGTATTGAGGTTTGGTAAATCGAATAATTATTTTCAAGAGTTTCTCATCTCATCACTTGTTATTGAATATCATTAAAGAGATTGATCTTGAGTGTTCATATGCATATAGAGATTGTTTTTGACAAGTTCATTACTTGAGAAAGTTCTTCTTTGGCCATTGATTAAATAGTTATCATTCAAGTGTGTCCTTAGTTAAAGACTTGATATTTTGGATACTTTAAAATCATTTGATTAAATATCTTTAGAAGTTTTATATATATATATATATATATATATATATATATATATATATATATTAAGTTGCATATTACAAAGATCATATTGTGGTTGAAAACTTGAGAGAAAGATTGTTGTGACAAAGTGTGTTTCAAATCTTTGCAATCTTCAAAGATTTTTTTGTTTTTTTTTTTTTTGTATTCAAAGATTTAACCTAAGTTCTCCAAAGTATTGATTTATATAAATATTTTTGGGAGATTTTGTCACGACCTGCTCATTTTCCACATTTTTTTATTTATAATAATATCAATAGCACATTTCCCATATTCCAGTTCAGCAGGTCACAATCCACCTAGACTCGTGGGTATCAGGGATATATCAGAACACACAGCAGAAGCCCTAGCAGCAGAAAACATACAATAATGTACATCTCAATATCATCTATTACAATATATCAGAGTTGCTATAGTCCACAGTATTTCCATATATACATCCCAAAATAAATCTAGGGATATTTTCCACAAAATCTAACTATCCCTACAAAAAGAAACTTATCCTTTAAAAAGGCAGATACCCTGCACTAGGTCAGCGGGCTTTTCTCGCTCTCCTATTAGGGGCTCCTAAAAATTTTATAAGATTAAGGGGTGAGACACCTCTCAATAAAGGAAATTAACTAATACCAGTGTGTGGCAACATGAGTATTCTGTGTTCTACATATATAGTATATATTACATATTTAGTACTGTTTATCAAATCTGGGAAAACATATGTATATTAAAACATGGCAGAACATACTACATTTCATAAGCATATCTCATCTCATATAATAATAATAATAATAACATAAAAACATTCCTGGTAGGTTATCTGGCTGTTGTCATGTATTACCCCCACATGACTAGGTTGTGTGGCCTGAAGGCGGGACCTAACAATGGTTGGCCGACCACTGTCAAGTCAAACAGTAATCTGTAGGTCCGATGGGTCTGCCAGACCTGGTCTTTACACTAGGGGCGATCACAGCACACTTCTTTAATAACCACATCGACCTTCCAATCTCACACAACTCCTACAGCGGCATTAACACAAAAATCATGATCACGAAGACCATGGATACATAGCAACGGTACCGTGCAAGTGCTAGCCTAGACCAAGCCAACCAGGTTCTGATATCATATAACATATTCTAAAAAGGTGATACATGGATATCTCATATCATTAATTTTCATATCATTCATATCATTTTGTATATATATATATATATATATATATATATATATATATATGTGTCATAAAAATCATTGGCCCATACGCCAGTATTACACATTTTATCAAAGCTCGGCCCGTACGCCGGCAACACATAGTACAGCCTGTACGTTGGCAAATCACATCATAGTACGGCCCATACGCCGGCAAACATATCAGAGCATAGCCCGTACGCTGGCAAATCACATCCACATAGCACGGCCCATACGCCGGCAAATCACAGTCACATAGCACGGCCTATACGCCAGCAAATCATATAAAATCTCGGCCCGTACGCCAATTTTCCATCATAAAAATCCTTATCATCCACATTCCCAGAAAACAGTATTTCACAACATTTTTACTCATGCCACAAAAATGGATTTTCACATATTCAATATACCATCATTTAGCAGTATTTTTCCAAATATAAATTTTATATATATATATATATATATACATGCATTTTCTCAAAACGAAACGAGCTTAGTTTATCCCCTTACCTGACTACAAAGAAAGCCCCCAAAACAATCAAATCTAACTCCCATAGGATTTCCTAACCAATACCCTGAAAATGAAAACTCCCATTATTAAACCTCAGTATTTTCATACATACATCATTTTCTATAACTATCGCAAAACCAAATACGGCTTAAAAAGTCTTACCTCAACTCAGGGATGATTTCCAACTTCGTTTTCCCAACGATCTGCTCCGGAAAATTCATAGAAAACTTCGCTAGGAGCATCGTGGTAGCTTCAAATTTTCGATCCAACAAGAAACGAGCCCAAAATCGAAGAGAGAGAGAGAGAGAGAGAGAGAGAGAGAGAGAAAACCGAAGAGGAGAGAGAGAGAGAGGGAAAACTTAGCTTCTTTAGGAAGTCAAAATCCGGATTTTCATATTTATAGAACAGGGGATTTCGTCGACAAGACACGTCACCTCATCGACGAGTCCTTCATTAAATTCATCGACGAGACCCTGTATTCATTGACGAAATTCAGGCTGTCCCAGAACCTCTCTTGGTATTTTCTTGTCGACGAAGCCCTGTGTTCATCGATGAATTTTCTTATGCACTCGTCGACGAGGCCCTGTATTCATCGACGAGTCCTGGAAATTTCCTTGAAATTATGGTTATCCCCCAAAATGCAATGTCGTCGACGAACGCGAAGCATTCATCGACGAAGTCGACTGTCTCCTTCTATTTTTGTTCCTATTTTCTCTCCCTCTTAATTATTCAAATTTCATTTTTATTCGGGTTGTCACATTCTCCCCTCCTTATAAAATTTCGTCCTCGAAATTTACTATTCATATATTTCATCATCCCTTATTAGACAAAATGGTCTACTTATTTTATTACTTACCCTCACTTGTGGCGGAGGAACACCGTGGCTACATTCCGAGTCCTGGGAGATTACATATATAAAAGAAAACTTCTCCCAAAACTAAAGTGCTACCCTAATCAACCATTACATGTACCTGCAAAAAAAACTACCTAACTACTTACATTTCATCCAATCAACCTTCTTGGAATAGATGCGGGTACCTCTACTTCATTTGCTCCTCGGATTCCCAAGAAGCCTCCTCTATCGCATGATTCCTCCACAAAACTTTTACCTGAGGAATCTTCTTGTTACGTAGCTCCTATACTTTCCTATCCAGAATCTGTATTGGTACCTCCTCGTACCCCAGTGAATCACTAAGCTCCAACTCATCATAACTGATGATATAAGAAGGATTGGGGACATATTTCCTCAACACAGCCACATGGAATACATCGTGGATCCTGGACAACACCGGAGGTAAAGCTAGCCTATAAGCTACCAGTCCCACTTTATCTAGAATTTCAAATGGACTGACAAACATAGGACTAAGTTTACCCTTCTTCCCAAATCGCATAAGCCCTTTCATCGGAGCTATCTTCAAAAACACATGATTGCCCACATCAAATTCCAAATTCGTGCGGCGATTATCAACGTAACTTTTCTATTGGCTTTGAGCTACACTAATCCTGTCCCTGATAAGCCAAACTTTATCACTCACTTGATGCACAAGCTTTGGGCTCACTACTCGCCGCTCACCCACTTTATCCCAAAACAAAGGAGAACGACATCTCCTACCGTATAGAGCCTCAAATGGTGTCATGCCAATGCTGGACTGATAACTGTTATTATACGCAAACTCTACCAGTGGCATGAACTGAGTTCAACTACCCCCAAAGTCTAATACACACACTCGGAGCATATCCTCTAGTATCTTTATCGTCCACTCAGTCTGCCCGTCTGACTGAGGATGGAATGTCGTACTAAACGATAACTGAGACCCCATAGCCTCCTGCAAACTTCTTTAAAATCGTGATGTGAATCGTGGGTCTCGATCTGAAACAATCGATACTGGCACTCCATGAGAACGAACTATCTCCTAAATGTAGATCTCCGCTAAACGGCTAAGGGAGTAGTTGATCTTGATAGGAACATAAGTGGGCGATTTTCGTCAAATGATCAACAATCACCCAGATGGCATTCTGGCCATGTAATGCCGTCGGCAGTCCTGACATGAACTCCATCGATATATGATCCCACTTCCACTTTGGGATAAACAATGGCTGCAACTGCCCTGCCGGCCTTTGGTGCTCAGCCTTTATCTGCTGACACGTCAAATACTGGGCTATATATTCGGTGATCTCTCTCTTCATACCACTCCACCAGTACGACTCTCACATATCTCTGCACATCTTCATACTACCGGGATGAACCGTATACAAAGATTTGTGGGCCTCCTCTAGAATGGTCTTCCTGATCTCAGTATCAGCAGGAATGCATAATCTGGAATGAAACCGCAAAGCTCCATCATCTGCAATACTGAAATCCTCCCCCTGACCCATATGTACTCTGTTTATCACCTCTGCTAACTCTAGATCTTCCCTCTGGGCGACTTTAATTCTCTCCTGTAGAGTAGGCTGCACTACTAGGCTGGCAATACACATTGGAAGATCACTCTCTACCAACTCTATGCCAAGTCTCTCTAGATCCATCATGATCGGACGCTAGATCTCCATAGCTGCCAATACTAGCTCCCTGAATTTCCTGCTCAATGCATCAGCTACCACGTTAGCTTTCCCCGAGTGATAACTGATGGTACAATTAAAATCCTTAATCAGCTCCAACCACCTTCTCTACCTCATATTCAGTTCCTTTTACGTGAAAAAAATACTTTAAACTCTTGTCATCATAGAAAATCTCACACTGCTCGTCGTACAGGTAATGCCTCCAAATTTTCAACGCGTGTACCACTGCAGCTAATTCAAGATTGTGGGTAGGGTAGTTCTTTTCATATTCTTTCAACTGCCTGGATGCATACGCCACTACCCTGCCATGCTGCATCAATACACAGCCAAGTCCTTTCAAGGACGCATCACTGCAAATGACATACCCCTCACCTCCTGATGGGATAACCAATACTGGTGTTGTGACTAATCTGTGCTTCAGTTCTTGAAAACTCTACTCACAGCTGTCGTCCCACTCAAATCTGACGCTTTTCCTCATCAGTCGTGTCAAAGGTCCTGACAAAGCTTAGAATCCCTCAACGAAACGACGGTAATAGCTAGCTAGCCCCAAGAAACTTCTGATCTCCTGAACATTTCTCGGTCTAACCCAATTCACTACCGCCTCAATCTTGCTAGGATCTATAGAAATGTCGTCTCCAGATACAACATGCCCCAAGAACATGACCTTCTCCCGCCAAAATTCACATTTATTGAGCTTGGCGTACAACTTCTTTTCCCGAAGTGTCTACAAAACCTGCCTCAGGTGCGTCTCATGCTCCTCATAGCTCCTTGAATAGATCAGTACATCATCAATAAACACAACAACAAATTGGTCTAGGTATTGGTGAAAGACTCTGTTCATCAAGTCCATAAATACTGCAAGAGCATTCGTTAGACCAAACGACATAACAAGAAAGTCGTAATGCCCGAACCTGGTCCTAAAGGCCGTCTTCAAGATGTCTTCTACTTTTACCTTTACCTTATGGTAGCCGGATCTGAGGTCGATCTTCGAATACACCCGTGTACCCTGGAGCTGATCAAAAAAATCGTCAATACGAGGTAGAGGATACTTGTTCTTGATTGTTACTTTATTAATTTCCTTGTAGTCTATACACATCCTCATAGTCCCGTCTTTCTTCTTCACAAATAAAACTGGAGCTCCTCCCCACGGAGACACACTGGGTCGTATGAAGCACTTATCAAGCAGATCTTGCAACTGATTCTTCAACTCTGCTAACTCCACTGGCGCCATGCGGTACGGTACTTTAGAAATCAGCGTCATACCAGAAGGTAGATCAATAGAGAAATCTACCTCACGGTCGGGTGGCAAGCCTGGTAACTCATATGAAAAAACATCTGCAAATGCCTTTACTACAGGCGTGCTAACAAGCTTCAGTTCATTCTCTGACATCACTTTCACAACAGCCACAAACCCTGGACAACCACTTAGCAGTAATCTTCTGGCCTGAACAGCTGAAACTAGCTGGGGCAGGGATTGCACTCGCGACCCTACGAACTTGAATTCTGCTTTCCTTGGAGGTCTGAAGATCACTTCTCATGCTTGGCAATCTATGCTGGCAAAATTGGCCGCTAGCCAATCCATGCTAAATATAACATCAAACCCGTGCATGTCTAACATTATCAGATCAGCAAACAAAATCTTTCCTTGGATATCAACTGGACAACCCCGGAGCACCCTACTACACCTCACTGCTGACCTAGTCGGTGTAGATACCAACAATTCAACATCCAATGATTGTGTTTCCGCCCCATATAATCTAACACACCCCGAAGACACGAACGAGTGTGTAGCTCCTGAATCAAATAATGCAATAACTTTAAAAGAAAACATAGCAACCATACCTGTCACCACCTCACCTGCCGTCTCAGCGTCACCCGACGTCAGAGTAAACACCCTGACTGGAGTCGTATTCCTCTTCCGGCCCCCACATGGCGCTTGATAACCTCCCTGATATAGTCTAAGAGCTGGAACTGCATCTGGTGGGGTAGGACAGTCTCGCACCATATGCCTTGATCTACCGCAGCGATAGCACACTAGAACTGCATCTGGTGGGGTAGGGCAGTCTTGTACCATGTGCCCTAATCTACTGCTGCGATAGTACAACACACCACCAACTCGACACTCTCCCCAGTGCCTCCTACCACAATTCTGATAGACTGGAGGACCCTGCCCTGTCTGCACCTCACGTCCTTTCGTCTCCTATCTCCGCCCTCTGCCATGATTACCTCTCCTCCATTGGCCCGATCTATGACCCTACTAGTAGCCGGTAGGTGCAGATCTCTTCTTCTGTCCCTGATCCTCTACATCAAGACACTCACCAATCTTTGCCAAGGCCGCCCTGTCGACTAACTCAGCAAAGTCCTGGATCCGCAACACCACCACCTGCTTGAATATGCTTCGTCTCAAGCCTCTCTCAAACTGCCTCGCCTTCTTCACTTCATCAGGAACAATATATGGGGCGAAACGAGAGAGCTCGATAAAACATGTTGCATACTTCTGGACGAATAGTTGTCCCTGCTTCAGACTTAGGAACTCTTCTACCTTAGCTTCCCTTACAGTAGCTGGAAAATATCTATCAAAGAACAAATCTTTAAATCGATCACATGTCATGGCTATAGGGGTCGCCCTCTACTGCTCCAACAGTCTCACTGTAGTCCACCACCTCTCGGCCTCTCCTATCAATCTATAGGTGGCAAAAAGGACTTTCTGTTCCTCGGTACACTGCAACACAGTCAAGATTTTCTCGGTCTCTTGCATCCAATTCTCGGCGGCTACAGGATCAACTCCACCTGAGAATGCTGAAGGATTCATCTTCGTAAACTTCTCTATGGTGCACCCATGGCCTGCAGAAGGACACCACTCTGCTCCCTCGAGCTCCTAGCGATCTCAACCATAACTTTCTAAGCCACGCTACGCAATACCGCGTCAGAGTCGGTCCCAGCTGCACCTGATGGTCCTGCTCCATCACTGCAACTCGCATGGGCACTATTTCCTTCCGGATCCATCTTGAAAACAACAACAAAACTCAGAAATCCTATCTTAATAATTTACCCACCTACCCTTGTCACTTAACTCAACATTTACAACTCATTTCTAATCCCCAGTCCTACATTTTAGGAACACAACCTGATAATAGCTTAATATGGTTTTCCTGAAATTGTCACCCCAGGAAAAACACAGAAATTACCACAGAAGTCCTGCTTCCAGATTGTAGAACAAAACCTCAAATCATTTCCTAAACTCTGGTATTGTTTCCGCTGCATTCTAAAGTCTACAAAACCTAGCAACCTAAGCTCTGATACCAAACTGTCACGACCTGCTCATTTTTCCATATTTTTTATTTATTTATAATAATATCAATAGCACATTTCCCATATTCCAATTCAGTAGGTCATAATCCACTTGGACCTGTGGGTACCAGGGATATATCAGAACATACAGCAGAAGCCCTAGCAGCAGAAAACATACAATAATGTACATCTCAATATCATATATTACAATATACCAAAGTTGCTATAGTCCACAGTATTTCCATATATACATCCCAAAATAAATCTAGGGATATTTCCCACAAAATCTAACTATCCCTACAAAAAGAAACTTTCCCTTCAAAAGGGCAGATACCCAGCACTAGGTCTCCTATCAAGGGCTCCTGAAAAGCTTATAAGATTAAGGGGTGAGACACCTCTTAGTAAGGGAAATAAACTAATATAAGTGTGTGGCAATATGAGTATTCTGTGTTCTACATATATCGTATATATAACATATTCAGTACTGTTTATCAAATCTGGGAAAACATATGTATATCAAAACATGGCAGAACATACTACATTTCATAAGCATATCTCATCTCATATCATAATAATAATAACATAAAAACATTCCTGGTAGGTTAGCTAGCTGTTGTCATGTATTACCCCCACATGACTGAGATGTGTGGCCCGAAAGCGAGACCTAACAATGATTGGCCGACCACTGTCAAGTCAAACAGTAGTCTGTAGGTCCGATGGGTCTACCAAACCTGGTCCGTACACCAGGGGCGATCACAGCACACTTTTTTAATAACCACATCGACCTTTCAATCTCACACCACCCCATACAGCGGCGTTAACACAAATATCATGATCACGAAGACCATGGACACATAACAACGATACCATGCAAGTGCTAGCCTAGACCAAGCCAACCAGGTTCTGATATCATATAACATATTCTAAAACAGTGATACATGGATATCTCATATCATTAATTTTCACATCAATCATATCATTTTGCATATATATATGTGTCATAAAAATCATCGGCCCATACGCCGGTATTACACATTTTATCAAAGCTTGGCCCATACGCCGGCAACACATAGTACAACACGTACGCTGGAAAATCACATCATAGCACGGCCCGTACGCCGACAAACATATCATAGCACAACCTGTATGCTGGCAAATCACATCCACATAGCACAGCCCATACGCTGGCAAATCACAGTCACATAGCACTGCCTGTACGCCGGCAATTCATATAAAATCTCTACCCGTACGCCAATTTTCCATCATAAAAATCCATATCATCCACATTCCCAGAAAACAGTATTTCACAACATTTTTACTCATGCCACACAAATGGATTTTCACATATTCAATATACCATCATTTAGCAGTATTTTTCCAAATATAAATCATATATATATATATATAAATCATATATTACATATATATATATATATATATATATATATATATATATACATGCATTTTCTCAAAACGAAACTAGCTTAGTTTATCCCCTTACCTAACTACAGAGAAAGCCCCCAAAACAATCAAATCTAACTCCCGTAGGATTCTTGACCAATACCCTGAAAATGAAAACTCCCATTATTAAACCTCAGTATTTTCATACGTACATCATTTTCTATAACTATTGCAAAACCAAATACGGCTTAAAAAGTCTTACCTCAACTCAGGGATGATTTCCAACTTCATTTTCCCAACGATCTGCTCCGAAAAACTCGTAGAAAACTTCGCCAAGAGCATCATGGTAGCTTCAAATTTTTGATCCAACAAGAAACGAGCCCAAAATCGAAGAGAGAGAGAGAGAGAGAGAGAGAGAGAGAGAGAGAGAGAGAAAACCGAAGAGGAGAGACAGAGGGAAAACTTAGCTTCTTTAGGAAGTCAAAATCCAGATTTTCATATTTATAGAACAGAGGATTTCGTCGACAAGACACGTCACCTCATCGACGAGTCCTTCATTAAATTCGTCGACGAGGCCCTGTATTCGTCGACGAAATTCAAGCTGCTCCAGAACCTCTCTCAATATTTTCTCGTCGACAAAGCCCTGTGTTCATCAATGAATTTTATTATGCACTCGTCGAAAAGGCCCTGTATTCATCGACGAGTCCTGGCAATTTCCTTGAAATTATGGTTATCCCCCAAACGTCGACGAAGTCAACTGTCTCCTTCTGTTTTTGTTCCTATTTTCTCTCCCTCTTATTTATTCAAATTCCATTTTTATTTGGGTTGTCCCAAATTTGATAAAAGAGGAAGTTAGTAAATCATATTCTTGCATATAACGATTATATCGTTACATTCATACTAAACTTCAAGTTTCATCATATGATTATGTATTAGGAATTTCAATTGTACTCACTAGCTTTGTTAGAAGCAACTTTGAGTGTTTTACAAATTTGATTGTAATCACGGTTCAGTTTGTGAACCGGGTTTGAGGAGAGAGTTGTATCTCTTGTAAGCAGCAGTAGAGTTGGAGGAAGTTGTACCTCTTGTAAGAAGCAAATGTAAGGGAAGCTCTGTCCCAATTTAAGGAGTAGGGATTATAGTGGAATTCTTGAGTGGGTTGCTTAAGGCGAGAACGTAGGCCGAGTTGGCTGAACCTCAAAAAATTGCGTTTGCATTCTCTATTCCCTTATCTCTTTACTTTCCACACTACATTTCATTAATCGTATTGCATGTGTATGTTGAATAACTCTGCACGCACTTAATTGGGTAAAAAGAACTCATTGATAAAATAAATTTAATTTAGTATTAAATCCCTACAATCAATTTGTTAAATATTCAAATAGGGATTATGTGGTAAATAGTTTCAAAGAATTTTAAAATACCCAATTCACCCCCCCCCCCCTCTTGGGATTACACCTAAATCAACAGTTCTCCCTCTCTTAGGACAAACCAAATACACCTCCTTCATAACATTGCTGACAGGTAGTATTGAGCTACATGGTTGCTCTAATGGCCATGTGCAAGCTCATTTCTTCTCCATATTCAACCTTCTCTCCCTTTACTTGAATAACTCTCAACTTGAAAGGAGAAGAGCTTGATGTTTTAAAGTGATGACGGTCTTGATAACAAGAATATGCTTATAAGAGATGGATAAAAACAAAGAAATATTTATAAGAAAGAATGCAATCAATAACCTTCTAACGTCCAACATAGCAAGACTAATGCCAACCTACATGTACTAAGGCTCAAATACAAAATTGTGAAGAAAGACACTTGGAGAGTAAACAAGATCTAATTTGGTTTTTTTAATTCTTGGACCACCTAGGATTGGGTTGTGAATCTTTGATTGAATCCTTCTACCTAGTTTGAATGATCCATTCTCCTTCACATAACATGAAGGCATGTTTGCCTTTCTAATTCTGGATGGAGGATTTAACCTCCAACATGAATTTCTTTTATGGTTTAGCACAAAAATATGACCAACACATATATGGAAAATGTTGCTCTAAAAAGAAAAGAGAACAAAATAATTCGACGTGAATAAGGATTGGTCTAAATGGACGACAAATCTAGCAAGTGTGTGCTTGGAATCTTGGAGAAGTTGAGAAGGAGAAATCTCGAAATAGTTCAAAACTTTAATGAAAGAAGGGGAAATAGGTAAATGAAACCTAAACTAGAAAGCAATTTTCATAGATGCAATGCTCATCATGCTAGGAAGAATAGACTCTTTCATAGGCTTTAGAAAACTAGAGCAAGTATAATTCAGTGATGTGGAACTATTAAACTAAATAAAATAAGTCCTCTATAATCAAGGTGCTAGATTCAGCCAAAGTCTCTTCCAGCTCCTCCAAAGAAAGATTTGTAGGGAATTAACATGAAATTCCCAAAACCTGTGAGAAAATAAAATAGAGAAAACACAACCACGCCAAAGAAAAATAATCACACGCACAAGACAGTATTTACGTGGTTCGGCAATTTTGCCTACGTCCATGGAGTTGCAGGGATTTCACTATAATCAGGAAGAAAATATAGAGAATGTGGCAGTACAAAATTTTTCTCTCACTCTCTCAAGAAGTGCAACGGTCGATTAACACTAATCACCATAAAAGTGATTTTATATCCTGCGCACAGCAATGGGCTGCAAAATGGGCCCAAAAATTTTTTTTCCAGGGACGTTGCCTATCGGCCCAAGCCTTCGTTCTATGGACAAACCCTTAGGATAAAAATCTTTTATTAGAAGACCAATTGAAGTTGCACACAGTTTCAACTTCTTAATAGTGACACCCTTAGTCAACATGTCTGCTAGGTTCTTATGTAACGCGCCGATTTTTTTTTATTTGTAATATTCATATATCTTTGATACCATAATAATATCAAAAAATTCAACCTGGACCCAAAGTGGGGTACCAGGGATACACCTATCCATAAATACATCCTATCAATGCAGCGCAAAACATAACACTCCTTATCCTTACATACAATATTAGAGTTCTAAAGTCTCCATAAATATACATATAAACCCCAAAAAATCCATAAAATACCCCAATGATTATACAAGCATATCCCCCAATTCGAAAACACATACTCTAAACTACAGTAACTAGGCTCCCTTTACCTCGGAGCTCGCTTCGCTCGGCTGTTTGGATTTCCTGAAATGTTTAAGATTCTTGGGGTGAGATACCTCTCAGTAAGAAGGAATAAATTATTGTCAATGTATGACAACATGAGTTTTAATGTATCATAACACATTCATTTAATATTGAATTTAATTGAGAAATCATGAAAACTGTACTTATAACCATACATATACATATATACATTTGCAATCATATATTTTAATGTAAAATCATCATGTCTTTAATGAGGAACTAACATGAGTGGACATTCTTATATCACCGTCATGTAATAACCCCACATGACCGGGTTGTGCGGCCCGAAGGTGGGATTTAACCATGGTTGGCCTACCAGGCTAAGTCAAACTGTTCGCGTCTGTAGTACGATTGGCCTACCGCAACCTGGTTCGGACCCAAGGGCGGTCAACATCTCTCCGTAGGCCCAATTGACTTCCAATACCAATACTCTCCCCAAGTAATGTGGTTGCAATAACTCATCACTAGCAACGGTACCATGATCTCATGTACATCACTGGTCCATCAGGGTTCTCATTTCCACATCTCAGTATAAAAACTATCATTTCATTTCCCAGTATAACACCGTCATTACATATCTCAATTTCAAAATATCATGTTTGCATTCAGTATAAAACCGTCATTTCATATTCTAATATAAAATCATATTTCATCATTTTCACAATATTTGTTTTATTCTCAATAATTCCCATAAACCAGTATAAATCACATTTCATCATAAAATATTTCCACATGTTTATTGTACAATGACAAAACCATTTCTCATAACACACAAATTTTAAGTAATATTTCACAATATAATAATTGCCCAAAAAAATATATGATAATCCAAAACCACTATTTTCATATGCCTGATAAGTCAGAAAATCATAAATAATATTTACATATTGTCATGCTTTAAATTAATCAATCAAAATACTTGACATAATTTATTCTCCTTACCTGTTTACTAAGAATGTGCCTGTAAGGATCCTAAACCGATCCCTGCGGCTTTCGGAGTACAAAATCTTGTAATCATATATTTTAGTTTAATCAGTTAAATATCGAAATAATTACTAGCCTAACATCCCTAGACTCTTACGCTTCCATTAACCGGTTAAATTCTAAAACGACAAACTTAATTCATTTTTCTTACTTTAACTTTGGAGTGGTGGCTAGGATCCCCAAACCACGAATCTACTCCAATTAAAATGACGAGGATCGAAGCTGGGACCCCGTGGTAGTGTCTGATCATTGATTCGGGCTGAATTTGGGTGAGAAATGGAGGAGAGAGAGTGAGTTAGACACAACTTAGAGAGAGAGAGAGAGTTAAAATTCTTCTAAAGAAAAATGATTTAGAATCGTATTTATAAGCTTCTATCCCAGCCAAAACCGTCGATGGTTTTCTTGAAACCGTTGATGGTTTTCTTGAAACCGTTGATGGTTTTCTTGAAACCGTCGACGGTTTGGTTTTTAACCAAACCAATTTTTACCGTTTTATCCTTACTAGGCCTCAATAACTGTAATGACCCAAAAATTCTGTTACATATTTTTTTTGCCTTTTCATACGACTAAAAATATTAAATTACTCTAATACCAATAATAATATCCATAATGTTGGCCGGGATCCCAAGTGGGTACCAGGGATACCGGTCTATAAATTCATACTATATATGTAGTGGAAAACATAATATACCTGAACCTTATATACAATACCAGAGTTCTACTATCTTTATAAATATAATGTTCATCCCCAAAAACCATAAATCGTCCTAAGGATTATACAAAACACATCTCCCAGCTCATCACTTACCCTGAATCTAAGATTGTACCAACGCCTCCTCTACCTCGGAGCTCGCTCCGCTCGCCTGTCTAAATCTCCTGAAATGTTTGAATTCTGAGGTTAGACACCTCTCAGTAAGTGGGATAGAGTATCATCAGTGTGTGGTAGCATAAGTTCTAGCGTGTTATAAATATATATACTGCAAGTAATTTAGCTATAATATATATATATATCAACTGTAACTAATAAATCATGGAAATCTCTACTTTTAAACGTAAGCATACTATATCATAACAAATTTCCGTAACATGTAAATCATCTGCTATAACTGTATAATACTTAAATTTTCCCCTTGATGGACAGCTAGCTAATATCATGTATTAGCCCCACATAATTGGGTTATGCAACTCGTAGGTGAGACCTAGCAATGGGTGGCCTACCACGCTAAACTAAAACTGACTCGTCTGTAAATACAATTGGCCTACCTAGCCTAGTCCGGACTGCTAGGGGGCACACTACTCTTCTCTGGGCTCAATCAACTATCCAATCACCAACACTCTATTTGAGACATGTGGTGGCACTAATCTGAACTGATAGCTACGGTACCATGCTCTGAAACTAAACTAAGTCATTAGGGTTCTGCTATTATATAGTACATTTCATAAATAACTGTAACATAACTCGTTTCATGTTTTTGTGTAAAATTTGTCATATTAAAATTTCTAAAAAAACCGTTATATATGTATCTGATCATGACACTAGGCTGGCTGAGCTGTCATGGCACTAGGCTGGTTGCAATATCACGACACTAGGCCGGCTGAAATATCACGGCACTGAGCCGACTAAACTATAATAATATACTTAACAATATCATATTTTTTGTGATGTCTGAGTCATTCTGAAAATCATTATCAAACTGCATTTGTTTTATATAATCATAAAATATTCTGGTCTTTTTATACATACTGTAAAATAATCACTCTCATGCCACAAGAGTGAGTGATGCCCTATAATACACTAACTGTCTGGGGAAAATATATTTTTTTCTGAAAAAAGATATTAATTCTATTTCTAGAGTTTACTTAGTTCATGCATCAAATTTCCCAAAACATACAACAATTCATAAATTTCATTCCCATATACCTAAATATCCAAAAAATCATATAAATATTTTCTATAATCAAACACTATATTTCAAACCAGTAAATTTCTTAAAATACCTAACATAATCTATTAGAATTGGTGTATTCCCAAAAGGGGGGTGAATTGGGTATTAAAAAATTTTCTCCTAAGTTTAACGTCCAGCAGCAGTATAACACAACTTAGGGTCTGTCTATGCAATTATAAACCCAATCATTCACAATAATAAATCACAAACATTTAAGTGCTGAAATTTAAATTGCGGAAATTAAAAGAAGGCACAAGAAATGTGATCGGGGTTTGGCCAATACTGCCTACGTCCTCGCCTCAGCCCGCAAGCCCGAAGATTACCACTATTGCTCACTTAACGGGTGGAGTGGCACCGGTTACAACTAGGTCAAACTACACTAGGGCTGACCTCAATCTTTACACACTCTCCTTATGGGGCGAAGAAGGCCCTTCCGATCCTTACGGGTTAGATCGAACCCCCTTAGGCCACACCAGGAATACAACAATAAGGATAAAATTTTGCGTACAATTTAAGCGCTTATACACAGGCATATATGTACCGATACGCGTATGTAATAACTAACGCACTTCCATATGATAGATCTATAAGTTCAATGAAGATATGTGTAATAACACTCAAGGTAAAGTCAATAAGCAATCAAGCATGCGTGTGTATTATCAATCTATCTTTGAAACAGTATATAAATATATCAACCACAAATAATGTTTCAAAGATTTCAAAAGTATAATCAAATATCTCAAACAAGATTTCCAAAAGTTCAAGCACACGAGATATTTTTGAAAAGCAAGCTTGTCAAAAATATTTTTCTTCACAATACAAGACAAGCTTTTGAGTCTTGCAATGAGAATGCAAAGACTCACAAGCTTAAGAAGGTTTCTCCAAAAATGAATTTATGAATTAAATCACTAGGGAAATTTTTTGGGCTTAGCTATCAAGAAAATCAACAAAAAATTACAAATGTGAGAGTATAAGCTAGTGTAGGTAATCTCAAGATACACTAACTCAATATGATTTTGCAAGGAAATGAGTAAAAGTGGGGTTTATGGGCTTGAATGGGAGTGAGAAACATAAAGAAATTTCAGAGAAAATTTTTTTTAATCAAAGCCCTAATCTCTCATTAATTTTTGTAAATGAATACATATATATAGCCTCACTCAAAAATATTGTCGTTGGGACATAAGGGTAATAATTAAAATTGTTTTAAACATGTTTAATCAAAATAACCCTAATTTACCCTTAATTACCTGTGGTAAAATTTGGCCAACCTGAGAGTTTCGATCGACCGAACAAACACATGAGAAAAATTAAAATTTTCACGTTCGAGTGCCCAAGGACAGGTTCGGGTGGTTGAACTAGGCGATTTTCCAACCTGCTCAAGGTTTGGTCGCCTAACCTCAAGTTCAATATGCCGAACTTGCATGTTCGGTTCCCCGAGGGTATTTTGAACATGAAGTTCGGGGGCCCGAGTTGTTGGAAAAGTCAGGTTTAAATATTCAGTTGACCGAGAATAGTACGTTCTTTTTAGTTTGGTCGCCTGAAGTCAAGTCAATACTTTGACTTTCCTATGTTTTGTCGATCGAGACGTTTTCAACGCCAAGGTTCAGTCACCCAAAACCTTAGTATTTTAATATCTAAGTCCTGTTTTTGAAAATTTGATTTCACCTGATAGCATATATGATAATAGGGACTTTCTTAACTGCTTGTGCAAGGCCCTAGGGTCTATCTAAGGTCTAGGCTTTTTAATTAAGCCTAAAAACCTAGCGTCCATTGACCGAAGTTTTGTCTAGGGTATTTTGGTTATCCTACGGTATGTCTATGACATTACTGAGCTTACAATCCTACCATGCATGCAGATGTATTAATTATTACAGACCTTGCATTATTATTACAGAAACGAAAGATAAATATAAAAATACAACTTAAAACAAAAATCATTCTTCATGCGCTGCTCCTTTGTAGTTCCATGGAATGCACCACGGTATGCTCGTTACGGTTTCCAAATTGCATCATCATCTGTGCTAACTGAAACACAAACCTACTCAAATACTCACAGATGAGATACTGTGGTTTTTCATAATCAAAATAGGGATTTGGCCAAAAAGTCAACATAATCTATCCCTTTACCTAATTCTTGAAGAAAATGTCTATAGGGATCCTAAAATTGTGCCTGCATCGTACACACAAAGACCTATATCCATAAACCCTAATTTAATCAACTCAAGCCCATAATAAGGGTCATTTAACATTCCCCAAGCCCATGCATTCAAATAACTAACTAAACTTGAAAATAACTTCCTTACCCTAGTTTTAGAGTGGTGGCTGGAATGCCTGATTTACAAAATCGCTCGCTCTAATTAAACTGTGGAGAATCGCTACTGAGATCCCGAAATGACGTTTATCAGCTAATTTGGGCTTGTTTTAGGAGAGAAATCGAAGAGAGAATGAGAGCTGGCCACAACCCTAAGAGAAGAGAGAGAGAGAGAGAGAGAGAGAGTTTGATTTTTTAAACATAAAATGAACAAAAATCCTTTATATAGGGTTTCTGACACAGGGCTTGAAACCGTTGACGATTTGGCCTTTTTAACCAAACTATTTCTACTATTTTACCCTTACCTCCCCTCAGTAACTCAAAACCATCGACGGTTTTCTAAGCTCCATCAAAATTGTCGACGGTTTGGCCTTGCACCAAACCAATTTCTCCTTTTTTGACTTATTATTATTAATATTATTATTATTTTCAGGTCTCTACAGTAATACCAAAACGTCGACGGTTTTCTTAGAGCTCACCAAAATCGTCGATGGCTTGGTCCTGCACCAAACCAATCTCCCTATTTTTTGTATTATTTTATTATTATCATTTTTCTAGGTCTCTACATCTTCCCTTCCTTATATAAATTTTGTCCTCCAAATTTTCTACTAACACTTATACCACTTTTGGTAAATTCGCTGAAATTCAATTAATTACCCTCACTTGTGGCGGAGGAATATCGTGGTTACATAAACGGCTCTAGGAGATTACAAAAATCAAATCAAAACTCTCCCAAAACCACCTAACATAAAAACCATCACATTTAGTTTTACAATTAATTACACTCAATTACCTAATCAGCACAAAACCTGCTTACATACAAACGAATACTTACCTGAGCTTTTACATTATTTGTCTAAGTTTGGGACCCGCTAAACAAGTGTGGGTACCTCTGGCGCATTTCCTCCTCTAGTTCTCATAAGGCTTCCTCAACTGCATGATTACGCCAAAGTACTTTTACCAGTGGGATCTTCTTGGTGCGTAATTCCTGCTCTTTATGGTCTAAGATTCGAACCGGCACTTCTTCATATGATAGGGTATTTCTAAGCTCCAATGACTCATAACTGATCACATGTGAAGGATCTAGGATGTACTTTCTCAACATTGACACATGAAATGCATCATGGATCCTTGACAGAGCTGGGGGGTAATGCTAACCTGTAGGCAACTAGATCGATTCTTTCCAGTATCTCAAATGACCCAATATACCTAAGACTCAGCTTATCCTTCTTCCCAAATCTCATCACTCCTTTCATTGGTGCAATTCTCAAGAACACATGATTCCCCACACCAAACTTCAGCTCTCGACGACGAGTGTTAGCATAACTTTTCTATCGACTCTGGGTAGTTTTTATCCTTTCTTGGATGAGTCTGATTTTCTCAAAATTCTACTGCATAATCTCTAGCCCCAAAATCTATCTTTCACCAATCTCATCCCAGTATAACGGAGATCGACACCTCCGACCATACAACGTTTCATACGGTGCCATCCCAATACTGACCTGGTAGCTGTTGTTATAAGAAAATTCGACTAATGGAAAATACTGGATCCAGCTACCCCCAAAGTCTAACACACAGACTCGCAACATGTCTTCCAGTTTCTATATGGTTCTCTTCGTCTGTCCATCGATTTGAGGATGAAATATTGTACTGAATGTCAGTTGAGAACCCAAAGCTCGTTGTAAACTCTTCCAGAATTGAGATGTGAACTATGGGTCTTAGTTAGAAATGATGGACACTGGCACGCCATGCAGTTTGACTATCTCCCGTATATACAGTTCTGCCAATCTACTCATGGAGTAATTAACTCTGATGGGAAGAAAATGGGAAGTTTTCATTAATCGATCAACGACTACCCAGATGGAGTCCTATCCATGAAGTGTCGATTGTAATCCAGTGACGAAATCCATAGAAATGTGCTTTCACTTCCATTCAGGGATGTGAAGTGGTTACAACAGTCCCACTAGTCTCTGATGCTCAGCCTTCACCTGCTGGCATGTCAAACACTGCTCCACGTATCCAACAATTTTCTTCTTCATATTACTCCACCAAAAAGACTCTCATAAATCTGTGTACATCTTAGTGCTTCTTGGGTACACTATATAAAGAGAACGATGCACTTCCTCCAGGATAGTTTTTTTAATCTCAACATCAGCAGATACACATAGTCTGGTACGGAATCTCAACACTCCATCTTCTGAGATATTAAAATCTGTCCTTTATCCACTCTGCACCTTATCCACAATCTTTACCAATTCCATATCTTTCATCTGAGTAGCTTTAATTCTATCCTGCAAAGTGGGCTGAATTACCAAATTGGTGTTGAGTGCCTGGTAATCTCCCTCTACTAATTCCACACCCAAACTTTCTAAATCAAATCTGATGTGATGTTGAATTACTATTGCTAATACTAATGCACTTTCTGACTTATGACTCAGCGCATCAGCTACCACATTAGCTTTCCCTAGGTGGTAACTGATGGTATAGTCATAATCTTTAATCAACTCTAGCCACATCCTCTACCTCATATTTAACTCATTCTGTATGAAAAAGTATTTAAGGCTTTTGTGGTCTATGAAGATCTCGCACCTACCCCCATACAAATAGTGCCTCCAAATTTTCAACGCATAAACCACCGCTGCCAGTTCCGGATCATGTGTTGGATGATTCTTCTCGTACTCCTTGAGTTGCCAAGAAGCATAAGCTACAACTTTCCCTTGTTGCATTAACATGCATTCGAGCCCTTTCTGAGATGCATCACTATAGATCACAAAATCACCATTTCCTGATGGAATAGTCAGCATTGGTGTCGTGATGATTCGTTACTTTAATTTCAGGAAGCTCTACTCAGATTCGTCTTTCCATTCATATCGTACATTCTTCCTGGTCAGTTATGTCAGAGGGCCTGATAACTTAGAAAATCCCTCCACTAATCAACGAAAGTATCCTACTAATCCCAAGAAACTCCTGATCTCGTGGACATTTTTTCAGTCCAACCCAGTCCATTACTACCTTCATCTTGCTCAAATCCACAGAAATATCTCCCCTAGATATCACGTGCCCAAGGAATGCGCCCTGTTCTAACTAGAATTCACACTTCTTAAATTTGACATATAGCTTCCTTTCTCTTAGCACCTGAAGAACTACTCTCAAATGGTCCTCATGCTCCTCGAGGATCCTTCAATATACCAAAATGTCGTCAGGAAAAACCACAACAAAATTATCCAAATACTGATGGAAGACCCTATTCATTAGGTCCATAAATACAATAGGAGCATTTTTCAGTCCAAACAGCATAACCAAGAACTCATAATGGCCATAACGAGTTCGGAACGCTATCTTTGGAACATATTCTTCCTTGACCTTCACTTGATGGTACCTGTATCGAAGATCAATCTTAGAGAAAACTCGTGTTCCCTGGAGTTGGTCAAACAAATCATTAATACGGGGTAGCAAGTACTTATTCTTAATCGTCAGTTTATTTATCTCCTTGTGGTCGATACACATCCTCATGGACCTATCTTTCTTCTTAACAAAGAGTACTGGTGTTCCCCATGGTGACACACTAGGCTTGATAAATCCCCTATCCAACAATTCTTGTAACTGCTCTTTTAATTCTTTCAATTCCTCCAGAGCCATAATGTACAAAGCCTTAGAGATCGGCGCTCTCCCTGGAGGTAGATCAATAACAAACTCGACTTCATAATTGGGAGGCAACCTCGACAAATCCTCTAGAAACACATCAGAAAAATCCCTCACTATCGAGATATCTTTCAACTTTAATCCCTCCTCTGGAATTTCCTTCACACAGGCTAGGTACCCCCGGCATCCCTCCAGAAGCAATCTTCTTGCCTGAATAGCTAGTAACATCTGTGGTGAGAAGCACATGCACGTCCCAATATATTGGTACTCTTGCTCCCCTGGAGGTCGGAAGACTATCCCTCTCTTATAGCAGTCAATACTGGCATAGTTGGCTGCCAACAAGTCCATCCCCAAGATCACCTCAAACCGATGTATGTCGAGGACCACCAAATTAGCAGGCAGTGACCTCCCGTGGATACTGATTGGACAATCCTTAATTATTCTCCTACACACCACTACGGCTCCTGTCGGTGTAGCCAATGATAAACTGACATCCATTGGCTGAGCTTCTAATCCACATAACTTAATAAACTCCCAAGCTATAAATGAATGAGTTGCCCCTGAATCAAACAAAATAATAGCTTTATATGACATAATAAAAATGGTACCTGTTGTAATGACCCGAAAATTCTACTACTTTTTTTTAATAATACATGAAACTCTGATACCATATATAAATCACCCGACCCCCAACTGGGTTATCGGGTACAATTGTCCATAAGTTATACTACAACACAGCAAAAGCATAATATACATAAATCTCATATACAATACCAAAGTACTAACACCATCATAATAAAAAAGTATCTCTCTCCTAAAACCACTTATACAAATCAAGGTACATAATACATATCCATACATAGATAAATAGCAGTGTCTCACCGACACTAACTTCAACCCCAAAACCATTAATCCTGCCCAGAGCTCTCTAAGCTCGTCTCTCTGGATTACCTGAAATGTTTAAAACTTTAAGGAATGAGACACATCTCAATAAGACGAAATAAATTATTGTTAGTGTGTGGCAACATGAGTTTTAATGTATCATAACACGTCCATTTAATAAGTAATTTAACTGAGTAAACATAAAAACTGTACTCATATCCATATACATACATATATACACACACACACACACACATTTGAAACTAGATATTTTTCTAAAAAATATGCACGTGCTTAATACGTTTCTCTATTCTCGAAACCCAACATGTAATGATAATAATAATAATAATAATAACAACAACAACAACAACAATAATAATAGAAAATCGTTGACGATTTTGAGTTACTGAGGCCGGGTAAAGGTAAAATAATAGAAATGGTTTGGTTAAAAGACCAAACAGTCGACAGTTTCACCTGCACCAAAAATCCTATATAAAAGGGTTTAAGTCATTTTAGTGTTAAAAAACCAAAACTCTCTCTCTCTCTCTCTCTCTCTCTCTCTCTCTCTCTCTCTCTCTCTCTCTCTCTCTCTCTCTCTCTCTCTTCGATTTCTCTTCCGAAATCAGGCCGAATCAGCTGATAAACGTCATTTCGGGATCCCGGCAACGATTCTCTGCAAGTTAACCGGAGCGGTTTCGTAAATCAGGCATTCCAGGCACCACTCCAAACTAGGGTAAAAAGGTTGTTTTTAAATTTTAGTTAGTTGTTGGAAGTATGTGGGCCTAGGAATGTTAAATGGTCGTTCTTCTAGAGTTGAGCTGACTAAATTAGGGTCTATGGATATAGGGCTTTGTGTGTACGCCGCAAGCACGACTTTAGGATCCCTGCAGGCATTTCTTCAAGAATCAACTAAGGGGATAGATTATATCAGGTATTTTTTAGAAAATCTATCGGTTCAAAATACAGTATTTGATTATAAAAATATTTATATGATTTTATGGATATTTAGGTATATGGGAATGTAATTTATGAATTAATGTATGTTTTTGGAAAACTAATGTTTTTGATTAAGTAAACTCTAGAAGCAGAATTAATATCATTTTTTAGCAAAAATATGTTTTTCCCAAACAGTTAGTATATTATAGGGCATCACTCACTAGTGTGGCATGAGTGTGATTATTTTATAGTATGTATAAACAGACCAGAGTATTTTATGATATATATAGAATAAATGCAGTTTGATAATGATTTTCAGAATGACATAGACGTCCTAGAAAATATGATATTATACAGTATACTATTATAGATTAGCTGGCCTAGTGCCGTGATATTTTAGCCAGCCCAGTGCCATGATATTTCAGCTGACCAAGTTTCGTGATATTTCAGTTGGCCTAAAGCCATGATATTTCAGCTGGCCCTATACCGTGACAGTTCAGCCGGTCTAGTACCGTGATCAGATTTATATAACAGTTCATTCAGAAATTTTAATATGACAAATTTTGCACAAAAACGAGTTATATTACAGTTATTTATGAAATATACTATATGATAGTAGAACCCTGATGGCTTAGTTTAGTTTCAGAGTACGGTACCATAGCTATCTGTTCAGATTAGTGTCAACACACATCTCAGATAGAGTGTTGGTGATTGGATAGTCGATTGAGCCCAGAGAAGAGTAGTGTACCCCTCTGGCAGTCCGGACCAAGCTGGGCGGGCCAATCGTACTTACAGATGAGCTAGTTTTGGCTTAGCATGGTAGGCCAACCATTGCTAAGTCCCGCCTACGGGCTGCACAATCCAATCATGTGGGGGTAATACATGATATCAGCTAGCTATCCATCTAGGAAAAAAATTCAATATTATACAGTTATACCAAATGATTTACATGTTACGAAAATTTATTATGACATTGTATGCTTATATTTAAAAGTACAGATTTCCATGATTTATCAGTTACAGTTGATATATATATATATTGCAGCCAAATTACTTGCAGTATATATATTTATAACACACTAGAACTTATGCTGCCACACACTAATGATACTCTATCCCACTTATTGAGAGGTGTCTCAGCCCAAGAATTCAAACATTTTAGGAGATCTAGACAGGAGAGCGGAGCGAGTTTGGAGGTAGAGGAGGTGTTGGTATAGTCCTAGATTCAGGGTAAGTGATGAGCTGGGAGATGTGTTTTATATAATCCCTAGGAAGTTTTATGGTTTTTGGAGATGCACATGTATATATATGGAGATAATAGAACTCTAGTATTGTATATAAGGTTCAGGTATATTGTGTTTTCCGCTGCATAGATAGTATGTATTTATGGACAGGTATCCCCGATACCCACTTTGGGTTCAAGACGACATTGGGATTTTATTATTGGTATCAGAGTAATTTAATGTTTTTAGCAGTATAAAAAAAAATGCAGCTAAAATTTCGGGTCGTTACAAGTTCTGTCTAGAAAAATGGTACAGAAATGGTTATGAGATAGTACTCTGATATGTATAGTTTTTAAAAAGGTCTATTTTAGCTTCCGCGGGCAGTGGATGGATATAGATGTAATATTCGAAATGTTATGAATATATGTTTTATAATTATAATGAAAAAAATGGGGACGTGATATTATGGTGTCAGAGATGTCGTGTGATGACATTATTATTATGATTATTATCGTTATTATATGAGAGCCTATATTTCAGTTTGGGGGGTGTTACACATGATGTTTATGATGACCAAATAAGGAAGGTTCTCTATTCATATATGTAATTTATGAAAAATGGACTATAATGAGCCGAAAGTATGTTATTAAGGAAATTGTGTATTTTCAATTATACAGGTGTGAGTATAGTTTTCAAATTATTTTTGACCTACAGTTAAATATATAAATGTATTATGATCACACTAAAACTCATGTTAGCCACAAATTGATGATAATCTAATCCGTCTTACTGAGAAGTGTCTCACCCCAACATCCAACTTATTTTTCAAGACCTACAGGGAATTGAGCCTAGCGTGCTACGACGCTGGTTCTAGATTTTGTAGCATTGTAAGTGTAAGTGAGACACTTTTTTATCATGTTTTTGTTTATTTTGGGATGTAATAAATAACATGGAGATAAATATGTGTAGCTGGGATGGTTTAAAATTTTGGTAATGTTCTTTAGGTTTAATTTTCTTTTGCTGCATGTTTTATATGGAGTTATGGACAAGAACACCTAGGACCCCCTTCAGGTTTGGGTCATTAGAATTATGGTATCAGAGATATATGTATAGGAAATAGCACTACGAGCCCCACCGGGTTCAGGACGCTACAGCTGTGGTATCATAGCACCAAGTTGATAGGTCATGTAGACTTTGAGTGATGATCTTACCAGAGTATTGGTTCGAGTTAGGATGAGGATAAGAATGGGAAGATTAGGATACTGGTGAGTTATTTTAAGTTTTGTCACGTAGTCTGGAGGTAGAAATCCCTTGACGGTCTTCTATGTTTTTCCTGGAACGACGATTTAGAAAAGCCACGGTAAATCTATCGACTGTTTTTGTTTCTAAGAAAAGAGAGTGGAACTTGAAAAATTAGAATTGGAACGTTAAGTTGGTTGGATATGTCGTAATTTCTGTTGTGGTTAGAGATCGGTACCTTG
Source organism: Malania oleifera (assembly GCF_029873635.1). Lineage (NCBI taxonomy): Eukaryota > Viridiplantae > Streptophyta > Magnoliopsida > Santalales > Ximeniaceae > Malania > Malania oleifera. Next base: position 10,261,084 of record NC_080419.1, read on the forward strand.
AAATGACTAAACGTATACAAGAAAAGGGATTAGTGAAGTTTTATGGGGCCAACCCATCAACAGTTTTCGGTGGTGTTCACAAACTGTCAACGATTTCCTCCAAAACAAGCTCTCGATATCTCAGGTTTTTCGTTAACGGTTTTAGAGGTCTCAGTAAAACCAACGCAATTTTGTGTATGAACAGTGTGAATGAACCTTAAATTGAGAACTTGGATGTTATATGGGTTTCTTAGTTTAATGGTTGTACTAATCATGTTGAGATAGTAGAATTATAAATTCATTTATGTCTTGTCTTCAGGATGGATCCCAAGGATAACAACGTGTTGACTTTTTGAGTCCAATCCCTGTTTTGATAATGAAAAACCATAATATCCCACTTGTGTAACTGAGTGTGAACAGGTTTATATTTCTGTAAGTACAAGTGATGAATGCAAAATGGAAGCCGTAAAGAGCACTGAGAAGAACACCAATCGGCTTATTCCAGGGAGAATTGAGGAGCAAAAGACACGAAGGCTTTATTTATTTTCTAGGTTGTAATAGTAATTAGGGTTGAATGTGCATGCATCTTACATGATTTAAAATTGAAGCTCTACATGACCTTAGATTGACCATAGGATGTCCAAATAACATGAAAAACTCTTTTCACAAAATGTCTAACTTATACAAAGGTTTTTAAATGGTTTTAAAGTTAAAACAAGGCAAAAACTAAATTTTTCCAAGGGGTCAGTCAACCACCCAGTCGACCGAATGTTAGAAATGAGAAATTTTCTCACTCAATTTGATCTCATCTCAAACTATGTTCAACACAAAAATTGTGTAATTTTCCCATAGCTTTGGTTTGATACCAAGAACGTCCAAATTGGAGTTACACAGAAAAGGTTATGGCTAAAACACTGAAACGTGTTCGTGACAAAAAACTCCCTTCATGTTTCTTATGTCTCATTGATGGGCATTTGTCTCAAACCAAAACTCATTATCTTAAAATGTGTTTAACATTAAAGTTGTGTTATTTTCTCTTAGCTTTCTTTTTATATTAAGAACATCTAATTTGGAGTTGTATAGAAAAAGTTATGACCAAAACACTGAACAGTGTCCGTGCAGAAAAGTCGAGGCCGGTCGATCGAACCTTCACTACGGTCGTCCGAAACTCGCGGATTCAAGCCTCAGTCGACCGAACCTTGAGCTTGGTCGACCAACCTTCTCGGGAAAGTGTCCCAACGGCAAAAAAATGGCTAGTTTTCAAAATAAAAATATATTTTAAGGCCTCAACGGCTATATAACGGTCACAAAGGATTTTTGCCTATAAATACAACCCCAAAATACTTGAAAATTGTTAGAGAATCCCTTTGTTAATTTAGTTTATCATATTTTGATTCTCCCACACTTCTATACCCCATTTGTTCTTTAAATTCTCATTTTTCTCCTACTCTTCTTTTATTTGAAAATCATTTGGGGAGAAAATATTCTTGGGGGTTTTATGTGAAGAGGCTTGAGCATATATCATATACATATATATTGCTTGATGGCCTTTTTCTTTCATTTGTGATATATTTTCAAAGATTAAATTTCTCTCATATTCTTTTATTTGGAAAAATATTTTTTGGAGAAATTTCTTGTGAATAATGTCTTGAAGGCTTGGGCTAATATTCTTGCTTATATATTTTGCTTGAATGCCTTCTTGGGATTAATTTTACTAAGGTCAATCATTTTGAAGAAAACCCTAATATTCTCCTACTCTTATCTTGAAATACATTTGTTGGAGAATTTCTTTGGCTTATACAAGAGTGAGTCTTGAGCATATATCAATTTAATATATACTTGCTTGAGAGGCTTCTCTTTTTATTTTATAAAGGTCAATCATTTTGATAGCAAAATCCTAGTTTCTCCTACTTATCTTGAAGTATATTTTTGGAGAAACTCTTTGGGTTATTTAAGAGCTTTGAGCATATATTCATTAATATATATTGGCTTGAAAAGCTTCTTGAAAAAAAAAAAAAGGCTAAAGCATATATTCATTTTTGCTTTGTAACCTTTATAATTTGAATTTGAAAAGGTCAATCATTTTAGAAAAGAAAATCATTTTCCAAACTCTCAAGTTTTACTTGAAAAATATTTTGAGAGAAAACTCATACACTATATAAGCTTCATTTCAAAATCATATGAGAGTGCATATTAGACTTTAATGTTGTACATCCCTTCTTAGTTTAGAAGCATATATTTGTACGCAAATTCTATTAAATATATTTTTATTCCAGGCGTGGCCTGAAGAGAGAGACTAGCCCTGGAATAGTCCCGGATTGGCTTAGACCCGGTTAGGAAAGTTAGGTGTGCCATCCTGGTAAGACGTGACGGTTGGGTTCAGCCCGTTAATTGAACTAGGGAGTCTCAGCCCTGTAAATGAGACCAATTCGGTTCAGCCCGGAATTGAACTGAGGAGTCTTAGCCCCGCAAGTGAGACTAGTTTGGCTCAGCCTAGTAATTGAGCTGAGGTTTTCCTCGCCCCGTAAGGAGAGGATGAAAAAGGCTTTTGCTCTGCCCAGTTAAGTGAGCATGTTATAGTGGAATCCTTACGGATAAGCCCAAGGCGGGGATGTAGGTATGTTGAATGGGATATGAACTGTGGTGAATCGGTGAAACATTTAAATTAGCTAAAAAGTTTTTAAAACCCAATTCACCCCCCTCTTGGGATCACACTAATTACAACACAACATGAACGCCAGAGGAAGTAGCAATGAGGGGGCTTCCAACGAGGACGGCATTGATTCTACATCAGTGCTTCGTGGTTTTTCCCATCAGTTCATGGCCGAGAACATGCAGAGTTCTAGGGGGCAGAACTGTCCCACCACTAACCTGGGTTGTACCATTGAACAGTTTACCCACATGAATCCTCCAACCTTTGCGAGAGGAGCCGACCCAATCATAGCAGAGAGTTGGGTTCAGGAGATCAAGGAAATACTGGTAGTATTACGCTACACTGACGAGCAAAAGGTCCTTTACGCCACTTTTAAAATGACGGAAAAGGCCAAGCGTTGGTGGATAGCTGTGAAGCTACTTGAGGAGCAGAGACCAATACCTGCAGCCCTGACATGGAACTGTTTCAAAGAGATTTTCTTTGATCACTACTTCCCCACCTCTACTAGAGATGCTAAGGTGGAGGAGTCTTTGAACTTGACCTAAGGGTACTTGGTAGTTCAGCAGTATGCATCCAAGTTCATTGAGTTGTCTCGCTTCACCCCATATATGGTTCCAAATGAGTACAAGAAGGCATAGAGGTTCAAGAAGGGCTTGAGACAGGGGATCTACGAGCAGGTGGTGACATTTCATGTGTAGGATTTTTCTGAGTTGGTGGATAAAGCCACTATGGTAAAGACGATTCTGCAAAGTGCATAGATTCAGAATCAGAGGAAGAGGCCCATGCCTCCTCTGAGTTGGTGGATAAAGCCACTATGGTAAAGACGATTCTGCAAAGTGCATAGATTCAGAATCAGAGGAAGAGGCCCATGCCTCCTAGTTTTCACGTAGGTGCGAGTCAGGGTCCTTAGAGGAGGCATGGTAACAATGGAGGCCAGAGACAAAAGATGGGGAATCGTGTGTATCAGGGTAACCCATCATATCCTTTTTTTCCTAAATGTAACAAAAGGCATCCGAGGGAATGACGGAGTGGATCAAGCACCTGTTACAGGTGCAGTAGACCTAGCCACGTTGCACAAGACTGCAATGGCCCATTGAACAATGCACCCCCACCTAATCAATACCGGGGAGGGAATCAGGCACCCCGAGGCGACTACTAGAGGAACGCCGCCCCAGCGCGAATTTGTTCTCTTACCCGGGGAGGCGCAGAAAATGCGAGAGACGTGGCAATAGGTAATATCTTATTGTTTTCAAATAAATATGTTGTGTTATTTGATTCAAGATCAACACACTCTTTCATATCTCTGGGGTATATTAGATTGTGTGGGGTAGAAACTTAGTTATTAGACGTCGAATTATTTGTAGTCACACTGATAGGAATAGTAGTGGTATGTAGAAAAGTGATTAGAGATTATCCGGTGGGTATTCAGGGAAGAATGCTACCTGCTAGCTTAATAGTGTTTGACATGCATGGATTCGAGGTCATTTTGGGAATGGACTGGCTAGCCTCCAATTATACTAGTATAGACTGTCACAGGTAAGAGGTAGTATTCAAACCTCTTGGGGGGCAGGAGTATAAGTTTGTTAGGGCATGCGTGCGCTCCTCACCATGGATTTTTTCAACTATTCAGGTAAATAGGCTACCCCTAGAAGGATGCCAAGGGTACCTAGCATGTGTGAAAGAAGCATCAATAGAATAACTAAAGCTTGAGGATATCCCAGTAGTAAGGGAGTTCTCAGATTTTTTTCTGGAGGATTTACCTGGGTTGCCTCCCGATCGTGAAGTGGAGTTTGCAATTGACTTATTTCCGGGTAAGGCACCAATTTTTAAGGCTCCGTATAGAATGGCTCTAGCTGAATTGAAGGAATTGAAGGAGTAGCTACAGGAATTACTAGACAAGGGATTTATCAAACATAGCGTATCACCTTGGGGAGCTCCAGTATTGTTCGTGAAAAATAAAGACGGGTTGAAGAGTATGTGTATTGACTACCGGGAAATAAATAAAGTGATGACTAAGAACAAGTACCCGCTACCCCATATTAATGATTTGTTTGACCAACTTCAGGGAACACAGGTCTTCTCTAAAATCAATCTCAAATCCGAGTATCATGAGGTGAAATTTAAATCTAAGGATGTACCAAAGATTGCTTTCCGAACCAGATATGACCACTATAAGTTCTTGGTTATGCCATTCGGACTGACAAATGCTCTTGCTACATTCATGGATCTGATGAACAAGGTCTTCTATAAGTATTTGGATCAGTTTGTTATGGTGTTCGTCGATGAAATTTTGGTTTATTTGAGGAGTCCCGAGGAGCATGAGACTTATTTGAGACTGGTACTTCAGGTTCTTAAAGAAAAGAAACTTTATGCTAGATTCAAGAAATACGAATTCTGGTTGGAACAAGTTGCATTTCTAGGGAATGTAATATCTAGGGGTGGTATTTCAGTGGACTCGAGTAAGATAGAGATGGTAGTGGATTGGGCGAGACGAAAGAATGTTCATGAGGTAAAGAGTTTCTTGGGTCTGGCAGGGTATTATCGCCGATTCGTGAAAGGATTTTCTAAACTATCAAGTCCTCTAACATGATTAACAAGGAAGAATATGAAATATGAGTGGACTGACGATTGTGAGCAGAGTTTCCAAGAATTGAAACAATGACTCATCACTACTCCGGTTTTAACTATTCCATCAGGAAATGGTGGCTTTGTGATTTACAGTGATGCGTCTCAGAAAGGACTTGGGTGTGTTTTAATACAACAGGGGAAGGTCATCGCATATGTTTCTCATCAACTCAAGGAATACGAGAAGAACTATCCCACGCATGATATGGAATTGGCGGCAGTAGTGTATGCGTTGAAAATCTAGAGGAACTACTTGCATGGTAAAAGATGTGAGATCTTTACGGACCATAAAAGTCTCAAATACTTCTTCACACAGAAGGAATTGAATATGAGACAAAGGAGATGGCTAGAGCTAATAAAGGACTATGATTGTACCATCAGTTATCACCCATAGAAAGCTAATGTGGTAGCTGTTGCATTGAGTTTGAAGTTAGTTGGTGCATTAGTATTAGCAATTGTAACTCAACATCAAATCAGGATGGATCTGGAAAGATTTGGTGTGGAAATATTGAAAGAAAATCACCAGGCTTTCATTGCTAGTTTGGTAGTCCAACCGACCTAACTAGAAAGGATTAAAACCGCTGAGATGAAAGATGCAAAGTTGGTGAAGATTGTGGATAAAGTACAGAGTGGTGATACGATGAGGTTTTGAGGTTTTACACCAGGTTATGTGTACCCAATGATGCTGAGATTAAAAGAACCATTTTGGAAAAGGCACATTGCTCTCTTTATACGATACATCCAGGGAGCACTAAGATGTATAGGGATCTGCAAGAATATTTCTGGTGGAACAACATGAAAAGAGAAATTGCCTAGTTCGTGGAGCAATGCCTAACATTTCAGCAAGTGAAGGCTGAGCATCAGCGACCAACAGGACCATTGCAACCACTTCACATTCTTGAGTAGAAGTGGGAGTATATTTCCATGGACTTCGTCACGGGGTTACCACTGGCACTTCATGGGCAAAACGTAAGCTGGGTAGTTGTTGACCAACTGAAAAAGACTAATCATTTTGTTCCGATTAAAGTTAACTACTCTATGAATAGACTGGTAGATTTGTATGTACATGAGATAGACTACACGACATACCTGTGTCCATAATTTCAGACTGGGACCTATGGTTCACCTGCCAATTTTGGAAGAGTTTGTAGAAAGCTTTGGGATCTCAACTGACCTTTAGCACAGTGTTTCACTCGCAGACTGACGGACAATTAGAGAAAATGATTTAGATATTAGAGGATATGTTGTGGGCTTGTGTGCTGGATTTCGGAGGTAGCTGGATTCAGTATCTGCCACTAGTCAAGTTCGCCTACAACAATAGTTATCAGGATAGTATTGAGATGGCACTGTATGAAGCATTATATGGTCAGAGGTTCCGATCTCCATCGTATTGGGATGAGGTTGGTGAACGGTGAATTTTGGGGCCAGAAATTATACAGCACACTTCTGATAAAATCAAACTCATCAAGGATAAAATTAAAACAGTTTAGAGTCGACAGGAAAGTTACACTGATATACGCCGATAAGAGCTAGAGTTTGAAGTAGGAGATAAGATATTTTTTAGGATTGCTCCGATGAAGGGAGTTATGAGATTTGGAAAGAATGGTAATCTAAGCCCTAGGTATATCGTACCATTCGAGATACTAGAGAAGGTTAGTCTGGTTGCTCATAGGATAACGTTACCCCCAGCATTGTCTAGGATCCATGACATGTTTCACGTGTCTATGTTGAAAAGGTACGTCCCAGATCCTTCGCACATGATAAACTACGAGTCTTTGGAAATTAGAGACACATTATCATATGATGAAGTGTCAGTTCAAATTCTAGACTGTCAGGAACAAGAACTCTGTAACAAGAAAATTCCATTTGTGAAGGTACTCTGGCGTAATCACGCAATTGAGGAAGTTTCATGGGAATTAGAGGAGGAAATATGACAGAGGTACCCACAGTTGTTTAATGAGGCCCAATGCTAGTCAAGTAAGGGTGAGGGTTCAGGTAAGTAATTCATTTTGAATATGAATTTGCTTAGAGTAGGTTTGCTTAGTTTGAATTGTTTGTTTTGGTTCCAAGTTAAAAGTGGTTTTTGGGAGAATTTTGTTTTGCTTCTTGTAATCTCCTAGAAGCTTTTATGTAACCACCGTATTCCTCCACCATAAGTAAGGGTAATTAATAAATTTGGTACGAGATCGCTATGTGGGTGGCCGCCGGCTCTTCCTAGAGTCGAGTAATGGTTTCAAATTCCAGAAGTTGGTATAAGTGTCAGTTAGCAATTTCGAGTATGAATTTTTTATAAGGAAGAGAGGATGTAGGAACCCAAACCAAGAAAATAAAAAGAAAAATAAAATAGAAAGGAAAAAGAAAAGAAGGAAACAGTTGGGATAGGACCAAACCATCGATGGTTTGAGGAACCTCAGGAAAATCGTCGACGGTTTTAGCACGGCCATGGTTTGGTAAGACCAAACCGACGATAGTTTCAAAAATCTCAGGAACACCGTCGACGGTTTCCCCCGGGCTAAGCTTACTTAAGTGAGAAGTAATATTAAATTTTCATAACTTTCATATTTCTCACTCTCTCTCATTAGGGTTTTAGAGTATTTCTCTCACTCTCTCACATGTCTCTCTCTCTCCTAAGCTCATCTGGGGTTCTCTCTCGCTCTCCGATCATCTCTCTCTCCTCTTGATTTGCCGGTCCTCGTCCTCGACTAGTTAAGAGGCTAGGGATTTGTTCTCCAAAGTTGTAAGCAGTTTTTGAGGAATAGGTAAGGGGATTAGATTATATAAGTTATTTTTGAAATGTGAACCAATTAAACTGAAGTATATAGATATAGGTACACTATGTATGATTTTCTGATTGAATCAGGCATATGAAAATGAGGGTTTTGGTATTTTATATGTATTTGGGGAAAACTAAAGTGAGTGGGATGATCATCTCCTTTTCTTGAAAAACATATGTATTGAGTTAAACTAAACCCTAGAGATGATCATACCTTTATTTTCAGCAAAATATATTTTCCTCGGGCAGTTTATTATATTATGATATATCACTCAAATCGTATGGCATGAGAATGTGTATAGTTATTGCATACTTAAACCTGATGGTTTATAATATAATCAATTTCTATACTAAGTTATGATATGACGATTTCATACTGAGTTTTGATATGACAGGCTTTATACAAATTTATGAACATGATGATTTTACACCGAGATATGATATGACAGTTTTTATACCGAGTTATGATATGACAGGTTTTATATAGATTTATGAACATGAAAGTTTATTCTGATTTATGAAAATGAGATCGTGTTACAATGTTACTATGTAAATTATATATATGATTCATAACCCTAAGGGACTAGCTCTTATTGAAGCTCGATACCGTAGCTTGTACGTTATGTTAGTGCAGTCACACTGTAGTGGAAGTGTTGGTAATAGGATAGTCGATTTGGCCGCAAAGAGTTGTTGTACCCCCTGGAGTCTGAACCAGGTTGGGTAGACAAATCATACTTACAGATGAATATATTTGACTTAGCCTGATGGTAGACCAGCCATGGTTAAGTCCAGTCTTCGGATCGCACAACCTGATCATGGGGGTTATTCATGATGTTTATGATAACCCAATAAGAAAGATTCTCTATTCATATATGTAATTTATGAAAAATGGGCTATAATGAGCCGAAAGCATGTTATTAGGAAAATTATGTATTTTCAATTGTATAGGTGTGAGTACAGTTTTCAAATGCTTTTTCACCTACAATTAAATATATGTATGTATTATGATCACACTAAAACTCATGTTAGCCACACACTGATGATAATCTAATCTATCTTACTGATAAGTGTCTCACCCCAATATCCAACTTATTTTTCAAGACCTACAAGGAATCAAGCCTAGCAAGCTACGGGGCTGGGTTTAGATTTTGTAGTATTGTAAGTGTAAGCGAAACACTTGTTTATCATGTTTTTGTTTATTTTGAGATGTAATATATAGCATGGAGATAAATATATGTAGGTGGGATGGTTTAGAACTCTGGTAATGTGTTTGAGGTTTAATTTTCTTCTATTGCATGTTTTATATGGAGTTATGGACAAGAACACCCCGGGACCCCCTTTCAGGTTCAGGTCATTAGAATTATGGTATCAGAAATATATGTATGGGAAATAGTACTTCGGTCTCCACCCGGTTCGAGGCGCTACAGAGTACCCACCCACCCAAACTCCCATTTTATAGGAACAACAAGATGAAATGGGAGTTGAGGGAACTAGATTCAACTCTCATTGAGAAATCCCGATCAATTTCTAGAAGGAAAAAAAAACAAAACAAAATAAACCCAAAAGAAAGGTAAACCATCTAAACTTTGAAAACTTTACATTTTTATTCTCCTTGAGTTCTTATATATTGAGTCAATGAAGAATTTTCTTGGAGCTCAAACTTTGGTCATCTTTGATGTTTTATGGATATCTCGAAATAAGCCTTGAATTGCGAACAAATACCAAATCATGTTCCCAAACCAAAACTTGCATTATATGTTTACTTGTATAGGAAATGTATTCTCTTAATAAAATAGTAACACCACAACAGCCTATGATCTGCATGACTAAATCTAAAATGAAGCATGGAAAAGGTGTCAAAATTCTCATGACTAGTCTTTAATTTCCATATGCTCTCTTATATCAAAGAGCTAATTATTGTACGATTTTCTATTTAAAGGCCTCCTTAGCTTTAAGGTTAGAGAATCTCTCTTTTGGAACTCTCAAAGTGCATTAGTATTGTATGTGAATGAGAGCTAATTTGCATTGAATAGGTATCTAGGAGGCTACTCTAGACCTTTCAAGTTTTTTTTTTCTTTTATGGTCACACGGGTAGCAAGTGGTTGACGATCAAATGTTGATTCAAGGACTACGACTTGGGTTAAACCAATTTTTGCATCAATAGATTGGATCCATTCGTGAAAAGCAATCTACTTCCCTAGGATATACTGATATTTGGCTTAATACAAGCCTAATTCATTAAAGTTGGGGAAAAAAAATCAATGGCTACAGGCCCAAAATGGAACAACTATGTCCCTAAATGAGAAAAGGTTGATCCCATAAAAAGGAAATCCCACTTGCCTATACTTGGGCGAAAATTCTAAATGTTACAGGCTGAAAATGAGAAAATAGTATAGAACATAGAAAAGACTCAATTGCATAAAAGTTTAGGCAAAAACTCCCAAGGATCATAAGCTCGAAAAAAGAAAAGGCATATAGAGTCCAAAAAAAAAAACCGCAATTGCAAAAAATCTTTGGAAATAATTCCCAAAGGTAACAATCCCTAAAGGGGCATGAAGACCCGAAAAAAATCCCCCCAATTACATGGAAACTTGAGTAACAAGCCTAAAAGGTTACGAATGTAGAATATGGAAAAAAGGCATAAGAGGAAAAATAATCTCGATTGAAACCACCCCCACCCCCCAAAAAAAAAAAAAACTATTCTTGAATGAGAAAGGACAAAAAGCTTGAAAGAAAAAAAAAAAAAAAAGTCCAATTGCATAAAAATTTGGATATGAATTCGCAAGGGTTACAAGTATGGAATGCAAAAAGAAATGGAGGGGGAGTAGTGTTCATAGATATGAAGAAAATAACCTTCAAATAAAATTCTGCCAATAATAAATAGTGATCTTTATAACTAATCTAAAATAGAGAGTAGGAAAGCGCATGTAAAATACTCCCATGATCAAAGTGTAGCTTTATTTTTATAACTTCCATACACTCTTAAGAGCAACCTATTATTTAAATTTTGTCTATTTAAAAGTCTCACTGCTCTAAATTAAGATACTCTCTCTCTCTTAGAACTCTGAAGACCATAATATTTCATATGAGAGAGGCACCTTAAAGTCTACTTTAAATTTGGGCCTCCAAGAACTATTTCTTTTGATTAAAGGGTTAAGGGGTGGTAACCGTTGGAGTTTCGAGTCATTAAAAAAATAATTAGAAATCATAGACTTAAACTCAGATTTATGCGAAATTAGAATGATTTTCGGGGTACCCAGGAGGTGAAGGATCCTGTAGGGAGCATTCCTTAACACTGCATACAATCAATCAGCCAGTGGTGATAAACCCCTATAATGTATGAATCAATGATTCTTCCAAATGAATCAAGGAGAAATCAATATAGCAAGCTCGTTGACACTTCGGAAAGTGCCTTTTGATTAAATTCCACTTCCTCCAGATGGTTATTGTGTTTTCAACTACAGTATCATTCCAAATTCTTCCTTCAAAGTAATATTGATGTTGAACCTGATTGATGTTTACTCTCTAACCAAAGGTGCCATCCTTTTAGATCAACCAGACATGGACACACCGACACCCTGACGTGATACCTCTCTCTCTCTCTCTCTCTCTCTAAAATTAAATTTGAGAAGAAAAGTAGACCATATATATAATATATATACAGCTCACAGATCACCCCTTGAAAAGCCATGTCAATAGTGGTACCCTCCCACACCAAACACATTAACAACTTGTCTTTCAAGATCTGAAAAAGCAATTTCAATGGAGAGAGGCCCAACGGGACCCTAAATCAGAGATAGAATCCAAATCATATTTTCGTTTTCTAGTGGAGCGACCAGCTTGCTGCCCATGCCTCCCCATTGTTTCTATAAAGTTCATTGTTCCTGAAACTCTAGCGTTACAAGTTCTTGCTGGGTACTGTGCAATTAGGCCAAAGATAAAAATGAGAGCCTCTCCCTTGGGAAAAATATTTTTACACTGTAAAGATGTGGAAAAAAACTTATGGGTACCGACCGATAACATTATAAGATCATATAACAAGACATGTTTGGATAAAGCAACACATAGACAATAATGTGATGGGACGTGTTATATAATTGTAAAGACTTAAATTTTCAACATTATAGCATTGTGCTATTTTGTCAATGGCCTCCTAGATTTCGATATTTTTAATTTATTATTTAAGTTTAAAGAGAAAACTGAATAAGATATAATATACAAGGAGATTGTGTAACATGGGATAAGGGCAAATTCACATTAAAAAAAATCCTTAAATCATTCAATTAATTGAAATAATTGAGGTAATATGGGGTCTAAATAGTAATAGTTAAATTATTTTACTAAATATTACAATAATATTAATAGTTTGAGTTAGTTATTGTTAATGGTGGTAGAAGGGAAGAAGACAAGCTTAAAATAATTTGGATTGAGGTATGATTGTATGAATAAGAACTTCACAGCTCAAATTGTTGAAGAAAGTTTTCTAAGATTGTGCAACTTGGCAAAAAAATTATTCATGTAAGCCAATCCTATGACTTGATTTGTTGTTGTATAATATTTTATGACTATAATAGCAAAACAAACAATTAACAGTGCATTATAATATAATATAATTTTGTTATATAAGAAATTAAGAGGTTAACTATAATATTACTTTTAATTTATATTGTTATTTTTAATATATAAATATAATAATATTATATTAGAGGGACATTTATGTAAAATAGTTAAAATAATAGAGATAATTTAGTCCTCAAAGAAAATGTCCATACATAGCCAATTGACAAAAAATAAAATACTATTATATAAGGTTGATGCCTAGTTATTACTTATCACTTTCTAGGCTTGATACAAATGCAAGAATGAATATTAGGAGCATCAAATTCCGACAAATTATTGAGTTATGACTTATATTCAGAGGGTATACACTTGAAGGTTATTACAAATCAAAGGGCCCGAGCCCTCCATGCGCCAAGACCTCCTTATCTACTTAACTAGTTAAGTGGGGGTCCCCACGGTACGATATATGTTTGAATTAGGGTGCAATGTAATTGTATATCATATGAAGGTACTTTGGGGTTTTCATATGGGGTTATATGTACACATTGTAGCCAAGGGTTGAAATGCTAAGGCAATTTTTCATTTGATAGTGAAAATTACACAAGAACTCAGTGGACATAGGCACATTGTCAAACTATAAAAATTCTTGTTCTTTTTCTTCCTTTTGATTTTCTATAAATTTCATATTTGCTCTATGTGTGCGCGCATGATCTTAGGGCATAATTTCATAAGAACCGGTATCAGAGTACTAGGTTCGTAATAGGTTTTCTAGGGTTAGCATCTAGATTGCAGCAAGGATGAGCAAGGTTAATACCAAATACGGGGAAAAAAAATGATGTTAAAGAGAACTTCAACCAATGGCAAATGCGGGTAACCAATTTGTTAATTCAATAGAAGGTTTACAGAGCTCTAAACATAGGAGAAACCAAAAAAGATGGATTAAGATAATTGGATGGAACTAGAACAGATGGCCTCTAGTACTATCCAATCTTGTTAGGCAGATTCTACACATTTGATGTGATGGAAGAGAAAATTGCCAAGGATTTTTGGACGAAACTAGTCTTTATATGTTGAAGAGCAATACTAATAAATTACTTTTGAAGAAGTCATTGTTGTTCCTTCATATATATATATATATATGCCTAAGGGTGGAGATTTGAATCAACATATGGATCAATTCAATTAGATTCTTAGTGATTTGTTCAAAGTGAATGTGGATTAAAGATGAAGATAAATCGTTGATGTTGTTATCTCTTTTCCTTCTTCATTTGAACACTTGGTTAAGACTCCACTACTCTACAAGAAATCCACTCTAAGTTGTGAAAAGATTTCTGGGTACTCTGGTCAAAGAAGGCTAGAAGAAAACTCAACAAAGAGGACCATGAACTATAGGGCTTGAGGTTCTCACACCTCTCCTTCCCCTCCCTTTTGCTCATGTGTATTATTATATAAAATGCCAAGGTAAAATTCAAGTTACAAACCCAAAATATTCTTTTTAGTTTTTCCATGAGAAACAATTGAATACAAGGTACCAACAGTGCAATTCAATAAATGGCTCCCTTATTTTATGTGGGACAAACTTCCCCACCAATATTTTGTAAACTCTTCAACAATTCCAGGTAGCATATATGATACATGACATGATTTAGTCAAAAAAAAAATATTTACATTGTAATTCTCTCAAGAAAGAGAATAGGAAGACATAACCAATTGTAAAAATACAAAAAACCAAATAAAAACTACAAGAAAAAATGAAATAAATGGTAAACCTTTTTACAAGAATAGTTGGACATTATAAGAGAGATTTATCAAACAACCGCATACTACAAACTCAAATAACATACAGCTAAAAAGATCTTTGAAGAAAAAATTTTAACTGGTTTTATTTAAAACCCATGGCATCAATCTTTGAATGCTGCGCAGTCAGATGGGAATGCAGGAATAGATTGCAGTATCAACTTTCGACTACTTCGACGACCAGGGGACGACCCAAAGTCGCAATGAGGAGGAGAGACCCTCTTCTTGTTTGGAGAAGCAACCTTGATGCGACTGCTAGGAGAGCCATTGCCTTGAAGAATTTGAGGTATTTCATTCTCTGATAAAGTTCGAAAATGCCTCTGAATCTTGGTTTGAAGTGGCTGAACATTTGGTTTTCCAATTCTTCTCCTAATGGGCAAACCAGAGGCTGATTCAACAGTAAGAAAAGAAGATCGTGGTGGTTTGTGCTTCAAGAAATATGGTTGCTCAGCTGACGGCCTGGTGCACAAAGATCTCATTGAAAATTTTGAAATAGCAAATTACAACATAATCAATCAATGATAGTAAAAAATTTTACCTGGAAAGTTGTAATGGTGTTATTGGAAGAGCAGAATGAGGATTCTGCTCTTCATCATTCTGGATGACAGTTCTCTCTAAATGTTGGTCTGTTGCACTCTTTTCACTGGTTTCTGTTTCTTCTGGTGGTTCAGCTTCCATTCCTAATGGCGTAGATCCTAGTTCCGAAACAAGGAATTCAAAACAGAAGAAACATCAGACTAAAAATATCAGCATGAAAATAAAATGAATCAAAAACATTTTAAAAAATGGGAGAAAATAAATATGATAATTGAAGTGATGAGATGTAATATATGACATGATAAACAAGCAGGACAAGTTAAGAGGCACACTAACCATCTTTTCTACCAAATGCATTCTTACACCCTTCACATCTGCAGTTAATCGAGCATCCAACGCCACCCTTCAAAAGAGAATCATCATTTCAGAATCAGATGATATCGAAACATCAAAACATATAGAATGTGCCAAGTGCTAAAACCTGATAGCATTCACAATATTTCTTTAGACAACTTGATTTCTTGCAGTTGCATCCTCTTTTATGTCGGGCTGAAGCTGGAGTTCTGCTGGATTCATCCTGGCACCAGAAAGATAAAGACAAAAAAAAGGGGGGTGGGGGTCAACATATAAGAATTAAGATGTTCAAAAATGTCAAAGTTCTAGATGATTTTCATACCCCAGTTTCAGGTATAGAATCAGAGCTCCTAATCACTTTGGGAGCAAAAGCAAGTGGGTTGCGAGACTCTATCTGCTTGCGGGTTGCAAGAACAGTATCTTCATGAATAGGCTTGTTAAAGCATTCCTGACATGAGCATGGCTCCACACAGTATACGCCAGCAGCAAAGCATTCACAATACCTGCAAGGAAGATCAAAAAAGTAAATCATAAAAATACAGAATGGAATGGAAACCTAATTACTAATTCCTTTTGCTATTTTTGACCCAAGTATTCATTGACACAATGAGCAGGTTCAAAAATTATGTAATGGAAAGAAAATCCAGACAAAATAAATACAATAATAATTAAAACCACAGAAAGCAAGTGTTCATAAAAGCAGTCTCAAAGAAGTTTTCTTCTACAATTTTTCTTCAAATTCTGCTTCCATTTCTACTGAATTTCCTTCCTTTCCTAGTAAACTACATCAAGCTAGATGCTTAAAACTCCACCTTTTCTAAAATACTGATTTTTTGGCCATCAATTCATCATCAAAATTCTAAATTTTTGGTCTTAATGTAGGCAACCATAAGTCCTCAAATTTAAGTTGCTAGAATGCTAGCTAATCCTACATACATAAGATGGTTGGAAAGCATATGAATTAATAATACAAAATCAAGACCACATATTATTAATAGCATGGCTTCCATAACTTCAGTAACAAGTAATTCATAAAGATAAGAAAAAGCTCTAACCAAAACACTACACTTAATAAGCCATATCTATATTTTTCCTAGATGTGAATATGCACAAACTGAACATTAACAACCTCCTTAAACAGAGATAAACCTAGCCTGCTGGCCCACTAGTACATGCTCTCAAGGACCCATGCCTGTAGACTATCCACCATGAAAGACATGGCTGACTTCACGAACTACCATTATATTAAAAATTCAAACCACAATTGAATTTACTTATGTGCATACTTACATACATATACATACATATGTACATACATATATTACCTACTATTAATTAAGGGAAGAAGGGGAAGTTTTCAACCTGCATTTTCCCCTCATTCTTTCTAAAATACCTTCTCTACAAGTTAAAAATCAAAATGAACCTATCCACAACCTCCTTCGAAACTATCCACAACCTCCTTAAACAGAGATGAACCTAGCTTGCTGGGCACAAGTACCGTGCTCTGAAGGACCCATGCCGGTAAACTATCCATCATGAAAGACTTGGTTTTCATGAAATACCATCATATTGAACATCAAACCACAATTAGATTTACTTACGTGCATACTTACTACATGCATACATATGTTCATACATATTTATGCATAGATAAATACATTATCTACTATTAATCAAGGGAAGAAGGGGCAGTTTTCAACCTGCATTTTCCCCTCATCGTTTCTAAAATGCCTTCTTCTTCAAGTTAAAAAAATCAAAATGAAATTATCAACTAATGGGTAATTACTAAATTTACATTTCTCAAAAACTATCCACAACTCCTCATTATCTCCCTAAAAATCTCAAATTTAGGGTTACGGGGGCTGTGGAGCACATACATAGTGTGTGCCCACAGCGTGTGTGTGTGTGTGTGCGTGCATGTGTGTTTGAGTATGAGGAAGGATCCACTGACACTGGTGTAAGTTACACCATCAAATAATTTATCCACACCTTTTGCAAAACTAAACATTATATCTAATAATCTATTCATATACACTGACCTCTTACTATTTCACCGTATATATTTAACGGCAAAATATTTAATGTTATTGATAAGACATTCTCATATTCAATCAACTTGAAACTTCTCTTGCATGATCTACAAGAACAAAATATTAAATTCAACAGTTGATTTAGAGAAAAAAGATAGTGGTATTAGAATTAGAAGTTTTTATGTCAGCATCAATGTATCCCTCCCACAAACAGAGAGATTGGGAATATCATGATCCAGAGACTATGAATGGAGTATTACAGCATGTAGTTAGCAGACAGTGCAAGCTTGAATTCAACAGTTTAATTAGCATTAAAGGAAATGCAACTTACAATTTCAAGCATTTTGATTTTTTACAGTTACAACGCTTGCAGGCCTCGCCTTCTCCAGCATTTTCCAACCTAAGCCTTCAAACAGAATTCGAAACCATAAACATTTAGAAGTAAATGGAAAGAAATGGAAAATCACACAACAATAAATTTATTAAGAATACATGCCTCTTCTTTTTTGGGCTACTCTGATTGAACTCTTCATTAACGAGATATGTAGATGTCTGGGAAATATCTTCAGCAGCATGAATTCCACTTTCAATGGGATCCCTATCTCTTTCCAAGGAGATCAAAGCCAAAGAGTTATTTTTAGGTTCTTGATTAATTGCTGGAGGATGCAAAGAGGTAGTAGAGGTGAGTTCAGTCATCAGTCGACTACCAGAAGCTACAGCTTCCTGCTTGACAATTTGACGGTCCTTTGCAGCAGTTGCCAGAGTATTAAGGTGCAAACCAATCCCAGGAAGAATGCGGCGTGAAGAATCGCTGCCTGGATTAATTGAAACCAGCTGCTCATTATCAGGTTGGGACAGATTGGAAGAACCAAGAGCCGAGGCATTATGTAAATTTTTCCTGTGAACTCCCATCATCTCAAAAACAAGGCATCGCCTCCGCATACCACGATGCAAATTAGAAACAGGCTGCTCAGAAGCAGACAACAATAGCATATTATTGAATTGTTCAAACTAATTTCAAATTATTACACTCTAAATAGAAAAGGCAAAAACAATTGCAACCTTTATTTGTAGGACAATAAATTCTGGATTAGTTAGCACTCAGCAAAGAATTAAAAAAATTAAACAGTAGAAATGTTAACATGGGACCCTAGATAAAACTTAAATGTTCAAAGAAATTAAAGATTCTAGAAATAATCATGATTTCATGTAAGAGAGAAGCATATCCATAGTTGCAATTGAATTTTCAAATGTTATGGAACTCATTTTAGTAATGCAGGAATCGCTTAAGAAGATAAACTGGTCTATCCATGATACTAAGAAGAAACATGAAAATCTTGATAAATAATCTTTTGAAGTGTTTGATAGACTTAAATAGAACTAGTATTGTCATTGTACCAGTGATCAATAGAACTCCACATCCTGGGGAAAATGTGACAATTGTTCAGTTGCTTATCATGTCTTTATAGAAAAAGAAATATTCAAAAGAGAGAAGAATTCAAAAGATAATGCCAAAAGAAGAAAGTAAAAAATTTGAGCGACAAAATAAAACAACCAATTAAGTAAAGCTTTCAGTCACATGGAATATGAATTATAGTAACTCCTGCAAATTCACTTACTAATGAAGAACAAAGCAAAACAAAGAAAATCATTTTTCCCTATACAAATGAAAAGGAAAAATATCACTCCCAATGATCTTCGCATATCTTTACAACCAAACACACCAAATGATGGCAAAGCACAACCCCACAAAGCCACGGTGTCATGCTCTTTCCTTGCCCAAAACCCCAATTCACCCTATCAAGGGCATTTTCCTCTGTTAATGTAAGAGCTCTTAAGTCCTTGCTCACTACCTCATTCCAGGTTATTTAGGCCTACCCCTATCCCTTTTTACACCAAAAATGGTAACTAACTCACTCCTCTTTACAAATGCGCTGCTTGGCCTGCATTCACATGCCCAAACCATCTAAGGCGCCCCTCCCTATCTTGTCTTCGACCGGTGCTATACCTAGTTTATTGCTTATATGTTTGTTCCCTAGTTTATCTTCTAATGTTATACCACTCATCCATCATTGCATTTCAGAAACTTTTACTTTTTGTACATGTTGTTTCTTAGTTAGCCAACATTCTAACTCATAAAGCATGACTGGCCTTATAGCCGTCTATAGAAGATATGATGCAAAAAGGTCATAAATTATTTTGGACAATTACAAGATAAGACCAAATTATTCTCCAGAAAAAAAAAAAAAAAAAGTTGATTTAGTTGATGATACAACTGTTTGTGAGGAGGGTGTAGACCTAGAACAACTTTGACCAAGGTAGTCAAATAAAAATTTGAAGGTACTCCAACTCTCTAAGGATATTGCCCTAGATTGTGTTTGATGGCAAAAAATGATTATTATGACTGACCCCACCTTGTGGAACT
This sequence comes from Malania oleifera, assembly GCF_029873635.1. Taxonomy (NCBI): domain Eukaryota; kingdom Viridiplantae; phylum Streptophyta; class Magnoliopsida; order Santalales; family Ximeniaceae; genus Malania; species Malania oleifera. The sequence continues at coordinate 10,280,817 of NC_080419.1, forward strand.
GAAGGCCTGTTGTTATTAAGGTTTTTTGACACCAGACTCATCACCCAACCACTTTTTTATCTAGGCCTCTTCTATCCAACCAAATAAATTATCCTTCCTACCATCGTCCATACCAAATCACAGTAAGTACTCATCTTCTTAATCCTTGTACCAACGTTGGCAGGAATCCTGAACCAAGACCAAACAGAAAAAAAAAAAAAAAAAAAGACAAGCTGAAACAGAAGTGAAAAAAAGTTCCCAGAGCAAAATAAACATGCTCCCAGCCATCTAGATTCTAGCATCTTGGTAGCTCTCTCCACAAGGGGATCCTAAAAAGAGATAAGACAAGAATTGTGGCCCAAAGGGACTCCTAAATAAGTCAGGGACTACTGAAAATCATTGCAACCAAACCAAGATTTTTCAGTTGACCATCAACAATAATCAGATAAGGTGAAAAGAAACAACCTGCAATCTACATCCTCCACCTAGTCCCAATATCCTTCTTATGCAAGATGTCTAAAAAGACCAATTGACTCAACCATAAACCTTCAAATCTAGCTTAAGATCAATCCTCTTCCCTCCGCATTCTTTTTGTGATTTTGAACAATTTCAATGTCGATTAAGGGAGCATCAAGAATATATCTACCTCCAACATAAATTTTTATGTTATTGACAAAGGCAATCGATTCAATCACTCACCATTTTATTTGAACTTCTTGGCATTAAGTCCAATATGGTGTTGTTAATGGGTATTGGTGCAGTGGCCCTAAGACTTTGGGATACGGCAATATAATTTTCATTTGTTATTTGTTAATTCCTGTTCTTAGCCAAACAAACAAACACGGTGCATATACACCTGGCCAAAAGGACTGCACATATACATACACTCAGATTTCAATAGATTCAAGCTAGTCATGGTGCAGAATTGCTTTAGGCCTAGCATTCCTGTAGCAAGCACTAACTGGCTTAAATTTCCCCAATTGGAAGGGCAAGAATGAACAAGTTACCTATATCACCCACAAACCAAAGCAAAATCTGACATGATAGTTTCCTCCTCGACCAAAAATATTTAGTTGAAAATATCAATCAGGTCCAACACCAGAGGACTGTTGGTTGAGCAGATAGAATTATAGAAACACTACATAATCAGTTAACAGGTGCTACTTGGCAGAATTGTGGAGCACATCCTCTAGCACTGCTCCTGGAACAGAGATTGAATTATGGTCCCAAGAATCCACTCAAGCAAGGAAAGGAGGAAGATTCCATCCCTCGTTCCCCTTGCGATCTTTCGGGTTATGTGGAAGGAAAGGAATAGAAGAGATTTCAAAGGAACTGCTACCCCATGGCCCTCAAAAACTGATGGATTGCTGCTGTTACTAGTTGGCACAGTGATTTGGTTTGTAAGTGACACTCATGTGATGCTATCCCCTTGGGCAGCATCCCCTTGATGCCCTTTAATGAAATCTTCTATTTTCTAATCAAATAGCAATAATTATAATAATATAACCACTTAATGTTAGATTTTAAAATGCCATTTATGTTTATGAATAAATTGCTAGAGACTGAGGGAAGTCATATTTATCAATTATAAGAGTTATTTAAAACATTAATGTGAGCGTGTATTTTTTAAAACACAAAAAAGACATGACAATGATATGTCACAACTTCACCTAAAAGCTTAACCTGGTAGGTTGTGAGCCAACAGTGCATATCAAAGCTATGAGGCAGCCCTGCACATGCCGTCCAATGACAGGTGGAGAGATGAACAAATGACAAATAGAACGGAAAATGAAATCATTTTTAACAAGCAAACAATAAAGTTAAGCAACAAGAAATAGATCCAGGACCTCTTGGCAAACATGGATCTGATACCATGTTACATCACCAATTGACCTAAAAGTCTAGGCTGGTAGGTTATGGACCAATTATGTTTATAAAAGCCTTAACAGACAAATATTCCATCGAGTACTTCTAGCTTTAAAGGTTGCTTAAAAACTAAAAGAATCATTTAGTTCCACATTTTGCTTGGAAATAAACAAACACATTTTTTAAGCAAGTTTTCCATTTAACCACTACATTTTAGAATTTGCATGAGTGTCTCATCATGGGTTATGAGCATTCTAGGACTGCTCCATCATATAGCTGGAAAAATGCAACCGAAAGCTAAACCCAATGAGCAGGACAAATTTATACGATAACTAGCTAGACTGATAGAGACAAGCATAGAATGTCCAGTCATGGAGATATTTTGGGATTGCCAAGGTGCCACAACATTACAGAAAATCATGGGCAGTAGTTTTCAAGAAAGGAAAAGATATGCTCTTTGTGTGCAAGTGAGAAAGAAGAAGGTTTTACCTTATAAGTAAATGGTACACACTCCCCTGTTTCGTTATCCGTTTTCTCTGTCTGATGGCTACTCATGCACTTATTTGGAGAAGCATCAGTAAGACTGGCTTGAGTTTGGTCTATTTCCTCCATCTTGCTTGAAGGATCATCCATTTCAGGTTGCCCAGCAGAACTAGCTAGACCAACCAATTGTTTGGGAAAATCAGTAATATCATCCTGTGGCACAGGCTCAACTGATTTCTGACTTGGCCCCTGGAAAGCCTCAGCACCATTGGGTAAATTAAAGATCAATAAGTCAGACGTATCTGATATCAAACTCTCCCAGTCACATCTTGACTCTTCTCTGTTGTGCTCAGTCTGATATGTCTCTTGTGTGTGTATTTCACCTTCTAATGAACCTTTTCCAGAGTCCTCTTGAACTGATGAAACAAGTGATGCTGATTTGCCAGCCAATGCTGTCCCACCATCTGCCCCAACATAGCTGCAACTTGTTGGGTTACAGTCAGAGCTACTACAATCAAATTTTAAGGGCTGTGACAGCTCCATTGCAAGCTTTGGCTGTTCATTATCAGACTCAAAAGGTGCTCTTCCAAGGGGACTCCCATGACAAAAATTTTCATGTGGCTCAGCAGAATTGTCAGAGGGCTGGACAACATCCATGACACCTTCACTTGCACTGATTTTATTCCCATTGTCAGAAGAATTTTTAGGTTTGCAAGAATCAGCAAAGTGATGCCTGTAGAGACACAATATTTAGAACAGGAAAAAAAAAATTATAAACATGAAAAAATTGTAGTTTACCATTTTGCAATACTAAATCCAACCAAAAAAGAACAAAAACAAAACAAAACAAAAATGTACCTTTTTAAGAATCTGAACTCCTTGTTGGTACTGACATGGGGTGAAGTGAAAATAGATGGAATGGCTGCAAAACTAAGTGAGTTGAACGTTTGAGTGATGTGTATGGATTTAACAGGCTGGATAGGAGAAAGACTGTTGATGTAGTTAAAGACTGGGGAATCCTGCATGGGGGAAAAGAATTCTTCTTACAGAATTGAAGAAAAAAATGTAATTGCAGAGCAATAACAGCAATAAAAGCAGCAGTACTGGCGGCAACAACACAGACTGAGTTGATATGCAGGAAAAACGAAAAAAAAAAAAGTAAATCAATTTCAAGTGATTGCTACACACAAAACAAACTTTACTCTCAAGTTTTAAACTCAAAAGAAACTCTGGTGTCAAAAATTCCATAAACCAAAATGGAAGCAAAAGAAAAAGAACATTAGATAAACTCACAATTTGAAATCTATTGTTATAGAAACAAATAAAAAAGAAAAGAAGAGGATGAAGAAGGAAAACACCAAAAAAAAAAAATCATTGATAAAAGAATGTTAAGGCAAACAAGAATTGAGTTTCCAAACAAGAATTTTAAATCTCTAAACAGTAGCAGACAGTGAGAAGACAAGCAGAAAACCCATGTACACTTCTTAAAAACTGCATGAGGACTGCAGGAACAAAAATTCTGTCATAATCTTTGCCTGCTGACTCATGGGGAGTAAAAAAGGGTCAATTAATGGACAATAAATAACATTAACCGATTTATGGAGAGCTGATTCATAAATTTAAATGAGACCACTGCACTAAGGAGATGTGTACTTTCCACGGCACCAAGTCTAACCTAGAGCTCAATTTATAATGCAGGGAACGATTTTAAAATAACACTTTCCAGATTTAAGCTTAATTTTTGTCAAAAAGATAATAAAGTGAACAATAAAATAGCAGGGAAAGAAATGGAAATACTTGCAAAATAAGTCACAAGACATTAAAATAAATATTTAGAACTTTGAAAAATATGGGGCTTACCTATCATGTGGAAAACAAAAAACTAAAAGAAATAATTTAAAAAAAAAAAAACTAAAAGAAACATCTATGGGGCAAGTTGTGATTGCACATCGCATCACAGTAAAACATCATCAAAGAAAAAATAATCCAAAAGAAGTGGAAAAATAGAAAGAGCAAAAGCATAACATCAAAATAAAGAAGTCAAGGTGCAACGGTAATAGAATTGAAATTGAAGGGCCAAAATCAAAACAGAGTTCTAGTCACAATCTAGAAACCAAATTCCACAATATACTACTATGGCACATTAATTTTCAAAAGATTAAATGAAGGAAACCAGATGTCCTACTAAATCTTAAATTGTGTCACATTAGAAGTGAAACTAACAAAACAGAACCCTAATGACCCTGAAAGCAGAGATCGTTCCACGGAGAAAGTGAGTCCAGCACATGCAGACAATCAGACAGCAGCGCTCACCCCATTCAACGTCAATCAACCTCATAAAACAAAAAACAAGAAGAGAAAAACAAAATTGCAGAACTAAATGCAGAACAAAGACGAATCACCTCAAATTTAGAGATGGGGGTCCCAATCCGGTTCCTCTCTGGAGTATCCTCCATGTCCAGAGAAGCAAGAACTCTTCAAAACTGTTGCGTGACTATGTGAAGGGAGGGGATCTGTGCCGTTATGACCCAACCTGACCACCAACTCGACGGCCCAGCTGTACGTAAGAACAAACCAACAGCAGATTATACAAAATGCAGGTAAAAAATATTTTTTTTTATTTATCTAATCCATCACTGTGTAACAACTTTGAAGTTCAAAGAAATTCAATGAAACGATCTCACAATTGCAACAGGTTCACAAACACTGTCACAATTATTGGAATACCATTAAAAATTAAATTTTAATGACCACAGTTTACAAAAATGAGTTAAAACTGCAGTCCGTTTAAATATCACAATTAATTTTTAAAAAAAAAAGTGAAAACATTGATGATCACAATTCATTGAAAAAAAAAAAAGACTAAAATTGCAGTTGAGGATTTTTCTTTTGCGGTGCCACACTTATTAGAACATAAATTCTTTTCAAAAAAATGCAATCATTAAACTTCTTTACCCCGCAGTGGAACTCCCACTGGAGCTTCGCCAGTACCGCGGGTCTCTATTTCAATTTAAGTCCACATAGGAAGTGGAAATCAGCAGAGCCAAGAGAGACACTCTTAGGGTTTTTTTCGTTCAGGCTGTCTTCTTCAATTTTCAAAATGCAATTCCAGCGGGACAGAGAAGAGACCGTGCGACCTTCGCCCTCTCAGTCTCTTGTCTCAGATCGCTCTCAATCGGTGATACGACGGCAGATCTCTCGTGCCCGACGAAATGAAAACCGAAAAAGAGAAGAGAAACACAGATAATCTGGTCCGAATCGACTGCGGCGCAATGGAGATTCACAAACTCCAACAAAATTTGAACTTCGTAGATCTGCGCAAATCCAAAAAAAGAAATGACTCAACGGATCTGAATCACTCAAACAAACTTGAAAAACTTACAAAACAAAGCAAAATTTACACGCAAGAAACAAATCGACGAACATGAAAGAGACGAGAAAGGCTTCGCGCACCTTCTCAGGGAGCAGTTGCCATGGGAGAAGACTGAGAAGTTGAGGGAGGGAGGCGAGCAGCGCAGGAAGCTTAAGAGAGGCACAGAGGTTGAGTGCAATAAACACTGTGCCACCGTTAAAATTCCTTATTGTCTGATTTGACCATCATTACTATGCCAAGCAATATCTTGGCGCCCAACAGCTTCAAAAACGCAGATTGTTCTGTACTCCGACAGTCCATCACGAGCGATGTACCGTCGCATTTATATACCCAAAGTACCCTAAGTACCCTTGACACGCTGATGCTTTGATTGGACTTGGAGTTTGGACATTTTAGAAATTTCACACTGCTCATTCATGTCCCCACCGCATTGCTCGTGAATACAAATAAATATTTTCGTTTAACTTGCTTTTAAGAATGTACTGTATTACATACAAATTTTTTATAAAAAAAAATCAGTAAAATGACATTTATTTTAATGATTATAAAATTCAATAGTATGTAACATAAATATTTATTACTATCAAAACATTGATAACCAAACAATCAAAATATTTGAAGTCATTTAGCACGAAAAATAAGATCTCATAAAAATGAGAATCCAATAAAATTTAACTATAAAATAAAATTTACCTTTAAAAAAACATAAGAATGACAATTTAACGTTTTGTGGAAACCCTCCAATGGCAAAAGATTCAGGACACAAAATATGCATAGGAATTAGATGGTATATAGTACATGCATAGAATGATCACAACGCATGTTGAAAACCATCACGAACCAAATGTTGCCTTAGAGGACATTCTAATAAATAGAATTTGAAATCTACCATTCTAGAGGTTTCAGGTTTTAATCTTGTAAAATAAATCGAACGATAAGTTATATATGATAGAAGATAGGTTCTTTTACTATTGTATATATAGTTCATGCTTAATACAAGCCAACCAGCCAAGATTGTCATTGCAAAATCTTGCGCGTTACTTTCGTGTAAGTTTTTATCTAGAACAGGAGAGAGTTGAACAAATAGATACTTGAAAAGAGCTCTCTCTTCAGGGAGCTTTCTAGTTGCACAATGACATTTTATATTTAGACACATTGGAGTCCTCATTAAAGAATAAATCTCATTTATGATAGGTTTGAATGTTGATATGACACTATGCAGCTCATAAGTTTCATATTGTACATAAAAGAACGAGTCAGCTCATAAGTTTCATATTGTACATAAAAGAACGAGTCTATATTAGATATTATTGTCTCGTAAATATATGGTCAATCTTCTCCAACAAAAACTAAAGAGCGAGCCAACTCCACCATCAAGTAAGGTTATTCACAGTTAGGTAGCTGGACTAAACTACCAAATCGAAGTATTAGGTTGGTAGTTTTGTAGACCTAAATTGAACTAAATTTTTGATTAATTGATTTCTAGTTAATAGACAATCCAATCCAAATCAATCTCACAACATTGCAAATAAAAAATTTTAAAAAAAATTATTTCATTGTTTTTTTTTTATATGCAGTGATGCTTTCAAACACTCTTATTTTCAAATTTTACGATACATTTTATATATTGATATAAAATTATATATTATATATAAATATATGTTGGTTCGGCTTGGCTAAGTGTTAATTCATTAGCTTTAGAAATCAAAATTGAACCATTAATAAAAAATTATATAAAAGGCAAAAAATTTAAATTGAAAAAAAAATAATTATCCAAATTTTGGTTCGATTCAGATCAAGCTATCAATTCAATTTGATTTTCAAATATTTTTTAGAAACCCTATCATCAATCAAGAGCATATAGGTTTCTATCTTCATATGATCGGTCAAAGAATTTACAAGATGACCACACGGAAACATCAACAAAAGACATTGTTTGAGTTAGGAGTGACAAAATGGTTTCATGCCTTAATGGGTTGGGTTCAAGCTGAATTATTATCAAGTTAGATGTAAATAGATTGGATTTTGGTTGACTCTTTTTTAAATAGGAAGTAAAATAATTATTTTATTTTATTTTTTTCTTCAATATTTAGTACTTATGAGTTGCAATTATTAAAAAAAAAAATACTTCTTATTATTTATTTATTTAATATTTTAATAAATGTGAATTATTTTTTTAAATGACACCAACTCATTATTTTTCATGTTAATGTTTCAATAATTGTGGGATCAAATCTTCCAAGAATGCTTAATGAACAATGCTGGAGATGTGGCTCATATTGAGTAGAACGCATGCACCAGGAAAGTATGGTGAAGCAAATAACAAGAAAGTTGATTGCAAGAAAAAACCGTCGATTGTTTGGTCCATGATGATCGACAATTTTAGTCTCGCGAGATAACCATTAACAGTTTCAGCCTGCAAAAAATAGCTCTTGGTATTAAATTGTTGACGGTTTGTTGAAACTGTAGACGGTTCTGTTCGGCACAGATCATAGATTTTTGAATTTGGAGATCATTAGATTAGAAGATTTAGAGGTTTTTCCCTTCGGGATTTGCTACATAAGTGTTTTAAATATATTTTAAGTCTTCTATGCACATGGAGTTGATATAAAAACTATATTTTGTAACCCTTGATGTAAGTTTGACAATTTGATAGTGAAAATCAGCCGCTTGCTCCCATAGACGTAGCCACGTTGCCAAACCACGTAAATTCTTGTGTGTTTGATTTTATTGTTTTCGTTTATTCTCATTGTGATTGCTTGTTACGTATATTCATCATTGGTTACTTACATTACTTATTCTGATTCAATTTGTTGGTTTCCGTTGTGTATTGACATTCAGGGCACTCTGCACAACAAATGAACTAAGTTCGTTGAAATCATTGAATTTTTATTTGTCCTAATTAATTTAAAAAGATTTTTTTGGTGCACAAGAGTGAAATGCAATGCAATAAAATCGAATTGCTCTTTGTAAGTTTGCATATTCATCAATATTTCTTCATTTCATTTCATGCACTTGCATTCCATTTTGTTCTAAACATTCGATTACAACATCCATTAGTCCATCGAAAGAAAATGATGTCCTTTAAGCCTATGACATAAGCACACATTTCTTTCTTTGTTTAATTTTTTGAATATAACAACAAAAAAAACGATAATTTGAAACCATAGAGGGGAGGAGATGATCTAAAAATTATTAAGGCACCTATAATATCCAAATAAGCAAATATCAATACCACCGATACATTACAATTTCATTTTCAACAATTACAAAAAATATTTTAAAAATTCTACAACTCAAATTTATTAATTTAATATTAATATAGTTGTAGTCTAAAGAGTAACTTGTTTTCTATCCATCCAATCTATTGATTCATTGCATTAAGTCTAGGTTGACCTAAATATAAGCACACCACCCCTCTCGATCCAAACTCGATCGAGAGCATTAACACATTTTGTAACTCTAAGATTACGTTTGATATGCAGAAATGCATATTCCTAGGAATATATTAGTTTTTGTATTTTAGTTACAATTAGTTATACAAGAAATTCTGTTGTTAGAATAAAATAAATAATAATGTGAAATATTTTATGAGATAATAATAAGGAATAGACACGAAATAACAATTCCCAAATTTTATTATGGAGATGTTTATTCCTATCTTGCTACAAATTGAATAAAATAATTAGAAATATAGAAGGAATAACTATTTTTTCGATTCCCAAAATTTAAACTATATTTCATCTTATTTCAAAAAATAATTATTTTGTTGAATGAAACAAGCCGTAAATTAAATGATTTGCCTCTCACATTAATTTTTTTTTAAAGCCCCAAACTACCAACCGAATGTTCAATTATGACATCCATTAGTTGTCAAAAGAGAATGGCATCCCGTGCACACATTTTTTTTTCTTTTTTTTTAATATTTTATATATGATAACAAAAATAACAATAAATTGAGAAGGTGGTCTAAAAAATATTTAAAAAAAATTGAATAACCCAAATTTATTACTTGTCTTCTAAATGAGTAACCTATCTCCAATCCATACAACCTATTAATTCATTGCATTAAGTTTAGGTTGACTTGACTATAAATGCCCAATTTCTTTCTATCTTATCTAAAAGCATAAATATATTTTGTAACTTTGAGTTGTTTGTTTTCTCATATTAAACTTTTTTCTTAAAACCCCAAACTACTAACTAAGGGTAGGCATGGTTTGGTTAATCAAACCATTACCCTCAAGTCGTTAACTGAATCGAAATTTCGATTTATTAGAAAGTACAAATCAAAATAGATCATTTAAAATGATTAACTAAAATTTGGTTAATTGATTTTTAAACTAATATCCATTCGTTAATCAAATTGAACATTAAGTATAATTTTAAATTCTAAACTGACCACAAATAATAATTTTTTTCTTTATATAATTTAAATTATTAAAAATTAATATAATATTTTAAATATATTTTCGTTTTTGTGTACGTGTAGGGTCCAATCGAGTCCACATCATCAACCCTAATGAATGCATGCCCTTCTGTGAAAGGCTGGAGTTCAGAATAAAATGTTGATGTAGTAAGCGTGGTTTAGTCCAGTCCTTTTACTTTTGCTCTTTTTAACTTTTCACTTTTATGAATGGCAGGTTGCAGACAGGGTACCCTCCCTTTATTTTAGGGACAGCGGTGCCCTTAATTGGTAGGGTATTAATGAGTGCCCTTAATTGGTAGGGTATTAATGATTATTCATTGGAGTCCTCAGCTGTCCCTGTGTGTAGATTATTCGTGAAGGCCTAAGCCAACCAGGAGGGGTTTTTTTCCCAATTATCTTTTTTTTAAAAAGATATATTAAATAATATCTCTTTCAGAGAAATATTTTCCAAAATGACTCTGACGTAATCTTGTTACTCCAACTAACGAGATTTACTTTTAACTAAAAGGCTTGTACTAACGTATGACAAATCTCGCTACTTGGAGTAGCGAGATTTGCTTCGGATACTTAATGCTCTGCCAACCGCCGTTTGACGCGTGGTAAATTTCGTTACTTCAAGTAGTGAGATTTATTTCGAATTTGAAATGACCATCCACTCGGCTATCGATGCGTGGCAAATTTCGCTACTTAGAGTAGCGAGATTTACTTCAGACTAATTTCGCCCGTTCTTTCTCTTTCCTTGCGCGAACAAACAGCCAGTACCTTTGCAGAGCCGAGCACAGGTTACCGTTGAAGGAGATTCCGGAGTGCAGGTCACCGCTGCGAGCTTCAAACCAAGAGCTATATAAACTCGAGATGGGGTAAGTTATATTTTCAATGTTCGGTGCATAGATTTTTAAATTAATTTTATTTCATCCAAAGTCTTTGATAAGCGGAGAGTGTGAGTTTGTGATTTTTGCTGAGAGATTTGTGGATAAGTACTTTTCTTAAGGTTAGTATTTCTTTTTTTTGGTATTTGAATTTGATTTTTTGCCGAGAATATTTACTTTTTTCCATTCAAACTGTTGTTCAATATTTTTTTTTTTTTTTTTTTTGGGATTGTTATTTCCATTGTAAAATGCATTATCTTTCCTGCCCTAAAATTTGTTGAAGTTTCCTCCACTCACTAAATCTGTTTTGAATTTTCATTCACATATTTTGGGTTTTCTGGAACCTTGAAATTGAAAAAGAAGGCTAAATGTATGTTCTACAAAATTTCCTTCTAAATAGATTTCCTAAAAAAAATGTTGAAATTTCCATTCACATTTTTTTTTTTTTCTTCTCCTTTTCTTGCATGTTGAAATTGAAAAAGGGTGGTTAATGTCTGTTTTACAAAATTTCCTTTCACATACAAAACATTCGAAATTTATTAAAATATCAGCAAAACTTACTAAAAATTTGCACCATGGAACAAAATTTTCTTGAGTTTAAAATTTGATTTTTCAAACATCCAATTTAAAAACTCAATATATCACAATTTCTATAAGACTTTGAAGAAAATTATTAACGGTTTGATAATCTCTCAGATGAAATTTCAATTTCATTAAATAAATCTCTTGAGCGGATGGAAGCGTTTGATGCTCAACCTCTAACAAGTATTCAACCGTATGATTATCTCGGACTAATAAAAAGCCCTTAAAAGGATAGGAGTGATAGATAGCTTTAAGCTTCTTGAAATTGTATGTAATACTGGACTCATTAACTACAACATTATATGTGTGGAGTAGTTGTATTTGCATAATATATGAATGTTATTTATGTTTATTAGAGATCTTTAATATCTTTCATATAGGGTAATTAAAAATATTATTTCCTTGATGTTTATGATTTGTGCAAAAATTGATAATTATGAACTTTAATTGATGGATGTGTTATGGAAGTAGTTTTACAATTGTAGTGCTTTATTTTGGATTGATTGTTATTGGGCTATATGATTAGAAGTTATACTGAATTGTTGATATGGAATTTTGAGTGCAACCTGATGAATGTATATAGAATATTGAGATTTTGAAGCTAAAATTTTGCCAAAGTTTCTATAAATTGGACTCCATTGGTTTAAGGGGAGTATATAAAACATTCATTTGCCATTCTAGTGGAAATTTTCAATTTGAGAACTTATTTGTTAATTATTGCATTTTTCTTTTTAATCTATTGAGCATAATGAAAAGCATTTTGAGTTGGACATGTAAATACCCTTGTGAATGAATCTTGAACATATTGATAATATATATATTGTGATAGTTGGTGTGAAATTAGAGCACAGAGCATAATTGCACATGTTTTGTGGAGTTGATCTTGTCCCTTTTTTTTTTATAAAAAAAATAAATTAAATATTTTGAGACACTGAGATATTAAGGACATTGAAGAGTTAAGCAACTTGATGCTTAAGATTATTTCATATATTGAAAATCTTTGTAGAAATATGAGCATATTTATAAAGAAAGAAGAAAATAATTCTTCTCATTCAATTCACCATCTGGAAATTACAATGCTATTTATATAATACAATGGCAGAAATAAAAATAGAAAGAATAAAAAAAAAATATAACTGAATTTGTTTTAACAAATACAACTGAAAGTTAGTTTGTGAAACAGATATTGAAAACTTTTTGAGTTGCTGGAGGTGTATTTCTGCAAATGAACTGTGGCTCTATAGAAAATACAGAGGAGAATAAGTAGCTGATACACCCCCTCAAGATGGCAGTGGGGAAATACATTCAACACGCCAAGCTTGCGTAGAAGAAAATGAAAAACATCAGAGCCCAAAGCCTTGGTAAAAATATCAGCTGTTTGATGATGCGTGGAAACATGAAGGAGACGTAAAAAACCAGCCTGAACATTATCACGAACCAAGTGACAATCAATGTCAATGTGCTTAGTTCGTTCATGAAAAACGGGGTTGGAAGCAATGTGTATTGCAGCTTGATTATCACAAAACAATGAAATGGGCAAAGAAACCAAAACACCAAGATCACGAAGCAGATTAGTAAGCCAAGTCAGTTCGCAGGCAGTGGTGGCCATAGCACGATATTCAGCTTCAACAGAATATCGTGAAATAGTTGTCTGCTTCTTAGATCTCCATGAAATAAGAGAATTGCCAAGAAATATACAAAACCCAGTAACAGAGCGACGAGAATCAGGACAACTTGCCCAATCAGAATCAGTAAAACCAGTGAGCTTAAGAGTAGAATGAGCAGAAAAAAAATAAACCTTGTCTAGGAGAGGATTTCAAATATCTGAGCACACGATGAGCGACATGAAGATGAGGTAAACGTGGTGCATCCATAAACTGAGAAAGAACTTGAACAGAAAAAGCAATATCAGGTCTCGTAATTGTTAAATAGAGTAATCTGCCAACAAGATGACGATACTACAAAGGATCATTAAGCAATTCACCATCAGACCTAGAAAGCTTAAGAAATTGAGTCATGGGAAATGAAACTGGTTTTGAACCAAGAAACCAGTATCCTGTAAAATATCCAAAACATATTTTCGTTGACAAAGAAAGAACCCTTTAGAAGATCGAGCAACTTCAAGTCCTAAAAAATATCTTAGACAACCAAGATCTTTAATTTTGAAGTTGGAATGTAGAAATTGCTTAATAGCAGTAATGGAGTCCATACTGGAATTGGCAAGAATGATATCATCAACGTAGACCAAAAGAACAGTAAAATGTGTAGCAGATTGTTGAGTAAAAAGACAAGAATCAGATTTAGACTGAATAAATTCGTAATCAATAAGAGTTTTGGCAAGCTTCAAAAACCATTGCCGGGATGCTTGCTTCAAACCGTAAAGACTCTTATGAAGTCGAAAGACCAAATCATTTTTCCCTTGAAATGTATAACCAGGAGGTAGTTTCATATAAACCTCTTTTGATAAATCACCATGAAGAAAAGCATTGTTTACATCAAGCTGATGAACAAACTAGTGTTTTGTGGCAGCAACAGCAAGTAAACATTGAATTGAAACCATTTTTGCAACCGGAGAGAATGTTTCAAAATAGTCAATACCTTCCTGTTGAGTGTATCCTTGTGCTACTAAACGAGCTTTAAATCGCTCAATGGAACCATTTGAATTATATTTAATACGATACACCCATTTGCAACCAATAGGTTTGTGACCATGAGGTAATGATGTAAGTGACCAACTTTTGTTTTCTTCAAGTGCCTGTAGTTCAGCATTCATAGCTTCACGCCATTCAGAAAATTGTACAGCTTGATGATAATATTGAGGTTCAAATTGCATAGAAACATTTAACACAAATGAACGATAAACTGGAGAAAGATGAGAATATGACAGAACAGAGGATAAAGAATATGATTTACCTGAAACATTCTGAACTGAACTGTGAAGAGAAGAATGAACTAAGTTATTATATCTGGCCAAAGAACAATGATAGTCACGAAGATAAGAAGGAGGATGTCTAGATCTTATTGAATGTCTAAGAGGAATGGCATGTGAAGTAGATGGAGTAGAAGATGAAGATAAGGGAATAACTGAAGATGGCAAATTAGAAAAAAAATTGAATTCAGTAGGAACAATATCTGATGACTGAATAGGTAAAGGTATATCACAATTTGAATGTTTTGTAAGATAATCAGGTGGTAATGTGGCAAAAGGAAAAATATTTTCATGGAAAATAACATCTCGAGAAACAAAAATCTGATGATTTTGTAGATCAAATAATTTGTATCCTTTGATGCCAAAAGGATAACCAAGAAAAATACAACGACGAGAACGAGCATCAAATTTATGACGATTAAAAGGAAGAGTGCAAGCAAAACACAATGCACCAATAACTCGCATGTGAGAGTATGAAGGAGACTTCATAAGCAGCAGCCAAAATGCAGTCAGACTAGAAAACAAGAGGTAAATGAGCTTGAAAACGAAGGGATCTAGCAACATTAAGCAAATGCTGATGTTTTCTTTCCACAACTGAGTTTTGTTGTGGAGTTGCAACACAAGATCGTTGATGTATAATCCCATTTGAATTATAAAAGTCTGACATATGGAATTCAGAACCATTATCAGTTCGTACAATTTTAACTGTGGTCTGAAATTGATTTTGAATGAATGCAAAAAAAGATTGAAGAAGTAGACAAGTTTCAGATTTAGATTTCATGAGATATATCCATGTGCATCTTGAAAAATCATCAACAATGGATAAAAAATAACGAAAGCCTTGTAATGAGGGAGTTGCAAAAGGACCCCAAATATCAGCATGAATTAACTGAAAATTAAAAGTTGAGACAGATTTACTAAGTGGGAAAGATAATCTGTGTTGTTTAGCAAGTGGACAAATATTACAAGGTTCATTATTACTTGATGGAGAAAAAGAAATACAATGATGTAACATATGTAATCGTTGAATAGAAATATGTCCTAATCGTTGATGCCATCGATCATACGATTGATTTACATTATTTGAAGAAAAAGAATTAACAGTTGATGAATCAGAATGAACTTTATTTGAGAAAGGAAGCAGGTAATAGAGGCCATTAAACAGTTGGCCCAGTCCAATCGTCTTCCACAGCTTCAGGTCCTGAATATAACAGAAAGAGGAAGAAAAAATTAGACAACAAGCCAAAGACGATGATAATTTGCTAGCAGAAATAAGATTGAAATTGAATGAAGGAATACAGAGAACATCATGTAAAATAAGAGATGATGATAGTGAAACAGTTCCTGTATGAGTTACAGGAACACGGCTACCATTTGGGAGATTGACAAATGACTGACCTGAAGAAGTTATTGTAGTTAACAGAGAAATATCACCAACCATGTGATCAGTGGCACCCGTATCTATAATCCAGGAAGTAGAAGAAGATAAAAAAGAAGAACAATTAGAAGATATACATTTCATAGACATTGAACGTAAAGAAGAACTACCATTGGAATTTGTTGATGCAATGAGAGCTGAAGATGATGGAGGTGAAGGATGAAGTAGAGCCAACAATTGATTACATTGTCCTTGAGTAAAAGGTAAAGTATGAACATCTGAAGTGACTTGATTTGCAAAAGATTCAATTCTTTTGGATTTTGTGAATTTAAAACCTGGTGGAAAACCATGAAGTCTACAACATTTATTAACTGTATGGCCTGAAATTCCACAATGAGAGCACATAGGTTTGTCTTTCTTAAAAGACTTAGAAATATTTGATGATGGTGAAGAAGTTGTAATCATAGCAGCAGAATCAAAAATTAGAGTTGAAACAGATGTAAGCTGTTGTTGTCCTTCATCTTGAAGAAGAAGAGAAAATGCCTTGTTAATGGTGGGAAGAGGATCCATCATTAACAATTGTCCTCGTATTGCTGAAAAAGAATCGTTTAATCCCATGAGAAATTGAATAGTGTAATCAAATTGTTCACGATCAAAAATTTTCTGAAGTGCTCCACATGTACATGACGGAGAACAAGAACAACATGGAGCTGGCCGATAACTTTGAAGCTCGTCCCATAGAGTTTTCAATTGACTGTAGTATTGAGTAATGGATAACTGTCCTTGGGAGAGATCTGATATTGATTTCTTCAATTGATAAACCCGTGGTGCACTACTTCTTGAAAAACGCTGTTGCAGATCCAGCCAAATGTTTCTTGCATTATCAGAGAATAAGACACTGGATACAATGTCTTTAGATAATGAATTCGTAATCCATGCAACAACCATGGAATTACAGTGTCCCCAAGTAGATCTAAGAGGATCATTTACATCAGGTTGCAAAAGAGATCCATCGATGAATGAAAGCTTGTTCTTGGCATGGAGAGAAGTGATCATGGAGCGACTCCATGTATGATAATTTGTTTCTGTAAGAGGTGAAGTTACGAGAGAGATTCCAGGATTATCTCTATGATGCAGATAATATGGATTTGTGAAATCATCTATGGTAGATGAATTTGTAAATGTGGAAGAATTTGCGGAAGCCATGAAAACAGAGACTCCAAAAAAAAAAAAAAAAACACAGCTATACTCTGATACCATATAAAGAAAGAATAAAATAACTCTTCTCATTCAATTCACCATCTAGAAATTACAATGCTATTTATATAATACAATGGCAGAAATAAAAACAGAAAGAATAACAAAAAAATATAACTGAATTTTTTTTAACAAATACAACTGAAAGTTAGTTTGTGAAACAGATATTGAAAACTTCTTGAGTTGCTGGAGGTGTATTTCTGCAGATGAATTGTGGCTTTGTAGAAAATACAGAGGAGAATAAGTAGCTGATAATATTTTTAAAAATGTAGTGGAAATTATCACTAAGAATGAACACCACATTTATTATGTTTGTGAAAATTGAAGATCCTCCCCGAATTTATGTATTTTTCACCAATATATCGATATAAATGTACCCCTAGTGTTCATATTTTAAAGCACTTGCCATAAGATGATCCCATTCCCATTTCATGAATCGAGATGTTATGCGTCCTAAGTAACATTTTTCCAAGGGGTGCAGGATAGATTATCCAGTACCTATGGGCGGAGACGACAGACATGCAGCCCCTCGATGTGACCGGATGCTAGAAGCAGACAAGCAGCCAGGTGAGGGCAGACGCAGACGGCAGCCACCCCGACACTGGAGACGACCTCCATGCGGTACCGAGTAGGCGATATATGTATTTGTTAATTACTTCATACATTCATTTGTACATCAGATATATGTTTACAACTTCATTTGTACATAATGTATTTATTCATTATTCATTTGTGCATAATGTATTTATTCATGACTTCATTTGTACAACATGTATTTGTTTAGAATATATCATTTGTACATAATGTATTTGTTTGGAGTATCATTTGTACATAATGTAATTTTCTTAATTCTGAATCTATAGAGCACCCCTAGGTAAAGTGCCAAGCAGGTATCATTTAGTATAGCAATTTGATATGTTGAATGTATACGAATCTTGTGAATGTAACGTTGTGAACATACTGGTATCAATTGTATTTGAAGAATGTTTTCTTTGCACAGGTGCGTGGATGGATATGCTTAATTTGTAAACAGGATTCTACTGAAATTAGTAGTGTTGTGATAGGTTGAATGTATACGAATCTCGTCAATGTAACGTTGTGAACATACTGGTATCAATTGTATTTGAAGAATGTTTTCTTTGCACAGGTGCGTGGATGGATATGCTCAATTTGTAAACAGGATTCTGCCAAAATTAGTATAGTATTGTGATAGGTTGAATGTATACGAATCTCGTGAATGTAACGTTGTGAACATACTGGTATCAATTGTATTTGAAGAATGTTTTCTTTGCACAGGTGTGTGGATGGTTATGCTCAATTTGTAAACAGGACTCTGCCGAAATTAGTATAGTATTTTGATAGGTTGAATGTATACGAATCTCGTGAATGTAACGTTGTGAACATACTAGTATCAATTGTATTTTAATAATGTTTTCTTTGCATAGGTGTGTGGCTGGATATGCTCAATTTGTAAACAGGACTCTGCCAAAATTAGTAAAGTATTTTGATAGGTTGAATGTATACGAATCTTGTAAATGTAACCTTGTGAACATACTAGTATCAATTGTATTTGAATAATGTTTTCTTTGCACATGTGCATGGATGGATATGCTCAATTTGTAAACAGGACTCTGCCGAAATTAATATAGTGTTTTGATAGGTTGAATGTATATGAATATCGTGAATGTAACGTTGTGAAATATAATTTAGTCTCTCTATTATTTCTACTTTTATTTTCACAATATTGAAAGTAACACCAAACGGGCCCTAAGGAGAAAGCAAAGAATTCAATTAGGTGCAATTCAACTTGAATAGGGTGGAAATGTATACTCAATAAAAGAGCTGTATGATATGATGATTTATCTTTAGAACTACCCAAAAAAAATAAAATCCTAAAAAGTGTATACCGAGCCATTTGTATTTCTACAACATTTGGTTCATGGCATCATTGTCTCCTTCCACTTTCGGATGCTTTAGAATTGTGTTACTCAAGATACAAAATTTTCATGAACATAAGAATTTTAATGTTTTGATCACAAACATATTGCTAATAGATTCTTTGGCATTGAGCATTAATCTTTTGTTCATAATAAGATTGATATGGAAAGGAGGGTATGTCTTATTTTTTAAAATATAATTTAAGATTTTTTGTTAATTATTACCAAGTTGCGAATCTAGATATGGATGAACAGCTTCAATGAAAAATCTTTATTCTTGATAATGGAATTCGAACTAAACAAGGGAAAACATTGGAATACTTTGGAATCATTGAATGCACAAACCAAATGCCAAGCAAAGGCACAATAGAACCAATCATAAAATCAGAAATGTAATGACAATCCAAAATGTAGAAAGTTAAACATGAGCCAGACGGAAATAATAACCTACGATCTGTAAAGGAGGAAGTTCTATCAACTCCTATCGATAATGGATGCATATATGATGAAGAAGTCAAAGTTAAAAAACATTAAATACAGGACAGTATTGTCCCAACTCTATATGCTAGAACATGTTAATAACATAGAAGAAGGAAATAATTTACAAATCTCTAAATTTTGTAGGATTCATGAAGGGTGAAAGGGTTTTAACATTTGGAAATGTAAAGACAATCCAAGGGGGGATTGTCATCTGAAGGAGAAGCAGAATTATAATTCAGATTCTCTCAGCTACTCGCTGCCTTCTCTTCATTACCACCTACCCTACCGAACACTAAACTACTCTTCTTCTCTGGTGAAATCCATGGATTCTCTGCAGGCTTCAAAATGTCCATTAGCAGCTTCTGGCCTACTAGCTGAGGCTGCTGCTTATTATCTTGTCCTCTCTTCTTTCATGCTGCTGTCGCTGTCGATTTGGCATTTGTTGCTGCTTGTTTTCTTCTACCAACATTCTTTCCCACTTCTGGGTGAGCAGCTACCACCTCCACCTTAAAATCTTCATCACTGAAATCATCATTTTCATCTTCCCCATCAGATATCTCTGTAACAGTTAACAGCTTTTTCTGTGCTGCAGCCCTTGATACTTTCTTCCTCGTTGGCACTTGGGGAATTTCATGTTAATTCCTAACATCAAGAACAATAAGTTTTGAAATGAGCAGAAGACTCGATAAGTATAATTGTAGTAGTCATTGGAGGAGTAATGACTAGTCTATCTGATCTGAGATCATCAGGATGTTTCTTTACTTGGATAAATGGTACGGTTTGGAGCAAATTGGCCAGGGTGATTGCTAATCAGAGATGGATTTTGGGGGATCTGAGGGCTAAGGTTGAATTCCTTTTCCCTAGGATTCTCTCTAATCACTCGGTGTGCCTAATTTCCCTGTTTAAAGAGGGGTGTATGGGAAGACGATCTTTAAAAATTTTCAACATGTGGACTCTAAACCATAATTTTCTCGACATTATCAAACAAGGTTGGGATGCGCAAGTCCAGGGCTTTGAGCAATTCAAATTGGTGAGGAGACTTCAGGGCTTGAAAAAACCTCTAAAGGCTCTTAATGCATCCCATTTCTCCCACATTTCGGCTAGAGCATAGAAGGCTGGGAATGATGTGATCGAGCTCACAACAAAAACTGCACGACAATCCCTCGAATGGTGACCTGCAACTACTACTGAATGAAAGGAGAGGGACTGTGAAATGATAGATGGGAAAGGAGAGGGACTATGAAATGATAGGTGGTCTGGGTGTGCTGGATCTGAAATCCTAGAATCTTTCCTTGCTCACAAAAACACTCTGGAATATCCACTCTAAAAAAGACTCTTTCTGGTCCAAATGCGTCAATCAAATCTACCTGAAAGGTTCAAGTCCGTGGGAGGCCAGGATAAAAAATGATGAATCCTCACTATACAAAAAGCTCATTGGAATTAAGAACCAGATTATGTCAAGATGTGCCAACCACCTGGATGCAGTGCTTCAGATTTTTGAGGAATGGGACCTCGATCATTCTAGCTCTTCCATTTGTTATAACTTCTGGATAACTAAAGGAACTACGGTTCCTTGGTCCATGGTGGTTTGAAAGAGTGGAAGTACCCCTATACATGCTTTCACTCTTTGGCTGGGAATTATAAGGAAACTACCTACTTGTGATAGGCTTATTGGGTTTAAAGGAAACCTGCATTGTTCCTTCTGGTTGGTAAGAGAGTTGGTCTGGCCTCTACTGTTTATCTCATATGGAATGCCAGAAATAGGAAAAGGTTTGAAGGAAAATTCATATCTCCAATGGAGTTGATTGTGACCATTCAGAAACATATATACACAATACTAGGCCAAAAGGCCCCTAGATTGCTCAGGCTCTCTTAAGATCCTGAGTGTTGACTTTATTGCTTGTAATTTTTATGGGGCTCATTTCCCCCCTATATTTGCCCAGTGTTCCATGTAAATACTCATTTTGATCAATATATTTACTTTTCGATAAAAAAAAAAAAAATATGATAAATTGATGGATCATCGACACTCTTTGTGCTACAGATAGCGGCAATAAATGAAACATAACATTTAAATATTTCCTACTCAATAACAAAATATATAAAGATTTTCCTGTTTAATTAAATATAATTACTATATATTTATAGTGTATGATTGTTATATATTATATTTTAACTAAATTACAAATTGTAAATTAAGCAAATCTCGCTACTTGGAGTAGCGAGATTACGTCAGAGTCATTCTGAGAAATATTTCCCTGAAAGAGGTATTATTTAATATATTTAAAAAAAAAAGATAATCCGGGAAAAAACTCCAACTAGGAGTGTGTAATGCTCTGCCAATTCCAAATTAAATAATTTTTTTTAATTAACTCTTAATCGATCGAATTACACTCCTTAATCGAATCATACTCGATTGGATTAAATTATCAATTAATTCGATTAACCAAATTTAACCAGATCAAATTATAATTAATTATGAAATATATATATATAATTATATAATTTGTATGCTTTCAAAATTTAACCTAATAATTTATATTTAATCATTAATTAATTACATAACTTATGAGTTTTATGGATTTAGGGAATTAAGAGAACCCCAAATTATATAATTTATATTTAATTATTAATTAATTACATAATTCGGTTAACAAACCAAAAATCGAATAACTGAATTTGCCAAATTATAAAATCGAATCGAACCAAATTAAAAATTAACCAAACCAAACCGATCGAATTTGGTTAGTTAATTCGGTTAAAACTAATTTATATTCACCCCTAACTTAGGAGGCATGCGTTATTGATTTATTATGTTTTATCACACAATATATATATATATATATATATATATATGTCTTTTTTTATATTGGGTCAGTGATGTTGGATCTTCAATTTTTAAGCTTCTCAATTGTTAAAATCTAAGAGCAAGCTTAGTTTAGTTGTGAAGAAAATAATTTTTTTTTATTTTTATGTTGATTTTTTTATATAATTATAAAAATTTAACCTATTTTCAATTTTGTAATATTTGTATAACAATTTTAAAATTTACGCTATTTAATTTTTTGCAAATAAGTTTATTTTATTTTTAAAATAATTATAAAAATATCACCTTTTTTTTTTAAATTTATTTTTATTATTTTTTAGACAGTTGATTTCAATTTTGGGAAATTGGCAATAACATGCAATTTTGTAATTGTTTGAAACCGACAAATAAAACAAAAATTTTTTCCTCAACTAAATAAATATTTTATTTTTTATATTTTTAATACAAGCCTGGGAAAACTAAAAAATAAGCTAATATTTTATTTAGTTCTTTGAAATACTAAAAATAAAAATAAAAAATATTTTCTACAACTAAATGGACCTCAAGACATTTTCATTGAATATTTTAATTTTAAATCTTGAAAACAGGTGGGAAGAAATATCGAATATAAGATGACCTCTGAAATATTGGATAGGAAATGAGTAGCCTAACCTATTGAGCCTCCAATCACAATGATTGAAAAAATCACATTGGTTCTATCACCGTCTTGATTAATACAAATGTTTCTAATAGACAAACATTACCTATTTATGTATCACAATTGATTATATTGAGGATCGTTTAAGAGCATTTTTTATTCACAAATACAAATCGTAGTTGTAGTGCCCCGAACCCGATGGGGCCCGAAATGCTATTTCCTATGCATATATCTCTGATACCATGATCATAACAACCCAAACCCAAATAGGGAGTCCCGAGAGTCCCTGTCCATAACTCAATATAAACACACAGCAGAAGATAATTAAACCTCAAAACATTTTACTAGAGTTCTAACCATCCCAGTTAACCATATGTGTCTCCATGTTATATATTACATCCCAAAATAAAACATAAACATAGTAACCTAGCGTCTTGTTTACACTTACAATAACTTAAAGATCTAATCCCAACCCCGTAGCACGCTAGGCTAGATTCCCTATAGGACTTGAAAAATGAGTTGGGTATTGGGGTGAGACACTTCTCAGTAAGACGGATTAGATTATTAGCATCAGTGTGTGGCTATCATGAGTTTTAGTGTGATCATAAAACATTCATATACTTAACTTTAACTGAAATGACATTTGAAAACTGTACTCACACATGTATAACTGAAAATATATAATTTCCCTGATAACATACTTTCGACTCATTATGCAACGCCCCGACCAGCCACGTGGGGCCCGGGTGCTACTTTAGTGACATTTGTGTACTTGATACCCAACTCATTATATAATATGCAACGAAAATAAAAGATACAATCTCCAAAAATCCATTACCAAAGTTCTATACTACTTTTATATACAAAAAGGTTCCAAAATCCTCATTACAAACAAACGTACTATACTATTACAAAAACCAATTCAAATTACACTCACTACATACAAAAAACTATACTACCGTCTCATCCCCTCTAGCTTGCTAACAATGTTTCCCGAAATTTCTTGAAAAGATAGTTTGTAAAGTAGGGGTGAGGCACAGCTCAGTAAGGGAAAGACTAAGTTAATGTCAGTGTGTGGCCAGCATGCATTTAGAGTGCAGAAAATAACTAGTTCACTAAGTAGATAAACACATTTATGAAATCATTCTTATTTTACACTCATACACACAATTAGCCGAGGATAGGGAAGATTACCCGCTCATACAAGTAGTTTCCCTCTGCTTTAATATCATTACTGCTATTAAGGCACTCACCTTTCTCGATAAGCTCTTGAAGTTATCTTATTAATTATTCGTATTCACATAAATTAACAGATATGCATATAAGACAATCTTTGTGACAAACACGCCATTTACTTCCCCTATGGCATAGGTTGTGTAGCCCGAAAGCTGGACTAAGCCTGGGTGATTAGCCCAAATAAAGTCAAAAAATAACATCTTCTACAAGCACGTCTGCAGGCATCCACAGTAAAGCTGCAGGTCTGACGCCTTACTTCAACCTCATGTAGGCAGTCGGCTAGGACCCCCTATACTTCTATCCAGAACTGTGTGGGTGCATATGGTCTAACTAGTAACGGTACCGTGCTCACAATACACTGGTCCCCAGGGTTCTTAAAACATATCATGCAATTTAGATAATAGAAATCACCATTTAAAATATCAATTCACATATATTTTCTGTTATTCCAAAAACCTAGCCTTGGCCACAAATACAATCCGGCATATAGCCATCAATTAAAACTTGGTCCTCGGCTGTCAAATAATAATCCTGACCCTTGACCAATCAACCAATACCCGGCCACTGGCCGTTATTTCAAACTCCTACATTTCATAAACAGTTCCAGTATTTTTACCAACATTTCTAGTATTTCTCAAACAATTCAGTATTTCAAAATCTCAAATCCGGATATACAATAATCCATACCAATTAAATCATCTGTCATACGATATTCCACATTTTAACATAACCATATAAACAAACAAGCTATCCACTGTTCATTTATTCAAACTTTATCACATTATTCATCACAATTCTTAGAGTAATTTTCCCTAAAATTCCCGTAGATTCTAAATACCCTAAATAACCTATAAAAGTCTAAATTGTTAAACTTACCCTCAATTTAGGATTGGTGCCCAGGAACTCCAACTTGAAAATCCGCTCCAACTAGATTGTAAAGAATCTCCCCACGAATCTCCTAATAATTTTCGTTCATTAATTGGGCTTAAGATTTAAGAAAAATTAAGGTAAGTGTGAAAATTGACCTTACCCCAAGAGATATGCCTACGCCACTCCCACGACAAATTCGCTCCAGTAGAAATGTCGGTGGCGGAGGTAGGAACTCAACGGTATCTTCAGATTTTCGATCAGTTGAATATTGGAGAAGAAATTGAGGATAGTGAGAGAGGAGACGAGAGAATGCTACGCAGGGGCGACCTCTCTATAACTTGCCTTCTGAGGAAGTTTTGAAACTTCCTAAGAATGTTAACAACATATATACTTTTATATATATTATATAATATTATATTATATTAAAATATTATTACATTACGTTATTTAATTATTTAATTAATTTTAATTTATTTTTAAAAAATTTTAATTTTAATTATTATTATTTATTTTATTTTATTTTTATTATTATTTTTTACATTCCAAAGCATATCATTTCCTAAGGTGTTACATTCTCCACTCCTTATAAAAATTTCGTCCTCGAAATTTGTTAAATACAACCCCAAGTCAACTCTTTCATTAACCCAATAAGTTTTGAGTTAATCTTTTGAACAAGATCATTAGAACTGACAACTAACATAAATTGATGGATTATACATCGTGTCCTAATACACCTTACTTCAACACCAACACTCAACAATTTCAATTCCCATCTCCAACCTTCCAAAGATCTAACATCAACATTTCCTGTTGAGCATATAATTGATGCTCTCATAATGTTTATGAAATTAACCACAAATGTTATTCATGCTCCTTTTGAGTCTTTAAATACCCATATGCTCCTTTTGTTTAGCATATGGGTAGTGGTTGACAGATTGACGAAGGCTGCCCATTTCATTCCGATTAGAACCAGTTATTCCATGGATAAGCTGGCAGAACTCTAGGTTCAGGAGATAGTCAGAATACATGGCGTGCTCGTGTCCATCATTTCAGATTGGGATCTGCGGTTCATTTTCCTGTTTCTAGAAGAGTTTGCAGGGAGCATTGGGTTCTCAACTCACATTAGTACTGCATTTCACCCTTAAACAGATGGACAGTCTAAATAAACCATTCAGATTCTTGAGGATATGCTACGGGCATGTGTGTTAGATTTTGGGGGCAGTTGGATCCGATATCTGCTGTTAGTTGAGTTTGCATACAATAACAGTCGTTAGGCCAGCATTGGAATGACACCATATGAGGCTTTGTATGGTCGGCGGTGCCGATCTCCGTCATACTGGGATGAAGTAGGCGAGCAGCAGATTTTGGGGCCAGAACTTGTTCAGCAGGCCTCTACAAAGGTCAAATTTATTAGGGAAAGGATCAAGGCAACCCAGAGTCGGCGAAAGAATTATGCGGATACTCGCCAACGGGAGCTAGAATTCGAAGTAGGTGATATGATATTCCTTAGGATTGCTCTGATGAAGGGGGTGATGTGATATGGAAAGAAGTGCAAGCTGAGCCCTAGATACATTGGGTTGTTCGAGATTCTGGAGAGGATTGGGTCGGCGGCATATAGGATAGCACTACCCCCAGCGCTGTCTAGGATACACGATGTGTTTCACGTGTCCATGTTGAGGAGGTACGTTCTAGACCCCTCGCATGTGATCAGTTATGAATTATTGGAGATCGGGGATACTCTAGCATACAAGGAGGTACCAGTTCATATTTTGGATCAGAAAATACAGGAACTGCGTACTAAGGATATACCGTTAGTGAAGGTGATGTGGCGAAATCATGCAGTTGAGGAGACTTCTTGAGAGTTGGAAACGAAAATACGCCAGAAGTACCCGCAACTGTTCAGCGAGGGCTAGTGCCAAACGGGTAAGGGTATGGTTGTATAAAGAGGGATTAGAGTAGGTTGTGTAATTAGTTGTTGGTGGTTTTAATTATGGATAGTCTTTGAGAAAATTTGTTATGGTTATTATAATTTTCCAAAGGCAGTATTTTAACCACGGTGTTCCTTCGCCATAAGTGAGGGTGGTTAATAAATGTGGGACGGGGCCGTTATGTGGGTGGCTACCGACTTTTCTGTAGACAAGGGTAGTGAGTTAAGAATGTGATTGAAAATAGTCAAAAAATTTTGAGGACAAAAGTTTTGTAAGGAGGGGAAGATGTAGTGATCCTAAAAAAAAAATTAAAAAAAGTATTATTAAAAATTTAAAATTAAAATTTTAAAAATAAATAAATAAATTAATTAAATAATCATTATTAATTAAATAATATAATATAATATAATAATAATATAATATAATTATATTATATATATATATAATATCACCTGAAGGATCCTGAGATCCTTTAAGGAGAAGCAAAGAACAGAGGCGATTTTTTTTTTCTTTTCTTTCCTCCGTCCCCTCTCTCCCACTCTCCTCCATCTCGTCTCCGTTATTCAGCCAATCAAAAATCCAAAAATGTCGTTGGGTTCTGCTCGCCGCCACCGACATTTCTACTAGAGCAGATTTGTTGTGGGAGCGGCGTAGGCATATCTCCTAGGATAAGGTCAAATTTCAAACTTACCTCAATTTCTCTTAAACTATAAGCCCCGTTAACAAATGAAAATTACCAAGAGATTCGTAGGGGGGATTCTCTACAATCTAGCCGGAGCGGGTTTTCGAATTGGAGCTCCGGGGTACCAATCCTAAATTAGGGGTAAGTTTGATAATTTAGGTTTTTATTAGGCTATTTAGGATATTCAAAACTTAGGAAAATTTTAGGGAAAGTTACTCTAGGAATTATAACGAATAATATGGTGAAATTTGAATTTGAAAATTTAGGGGTTTTTGAACACCTGGGGCGTAGGACAAGGTGTTAGCGAGCTTTTTTAAGAATCAGGTAAGGAAATTAAGTTAAGTCAGTAATTTTATGAAATGTGAAACCATTTAATTGTTATGTTTATATTAATATATTATATATTTATTTATTTATTTGAGAATTTAAAGGTTATTTTGAAAACCAACCGTTCGAAATGGATTTTACGAACTTTAGATATATGGTATGGTATTTTTGAATAAAATGAACGGTGGAAAGCTAGTTTGTTTATATGGATATGTTAAAATGTGAAAAAAATCGTGTGGTAGATGATTTAATTTGTATGGATTATTGTATATCTAGATTTAAGATTTTGAAATACTAAATTGTTTGTGAAATACTAGAAATGCTTGTAAAAATACTAGAATTGTTTATGAAATGTAGGAGTTTGAACTAACGGCCAATGGTCGGGTGTTATTTGATTAGCCAAGGGTCAAGATTATTATTTGACGGTCGAGGACTGAGTTTTAATTGGTGGCTATATGCCGGGTTGTATTTTGTGGCCGAGGGGCTAGGTGTTTGGAATAACAGGAAATATATATGAATTAACGTTTTAAATGGTGATTTATATTATCTAAATTGCATGATATGCTTTAGAAACCTTGGGGACCAGTGTATTGTGAGCATGGTACCGTTGCTAATTAGACCATGTGCACCCACACCGTTCTGGATAAAAGTGTAGGGGGTCCTAACCGATTGCCTACATGAGGTTGAAGTAAGGCGTCGGACCTGCAGCTTTACTGTGGATGCCCGCAGACGTGCTTGGAGAGGATGTTATTTTTTGACTTTATTTGGGCTGATCACCCGAACTTAGTCTAACCTTCGGGCCACACAACCTGTGCCATAGGGAAAGAAAATGGTGTGTTTGTCACAGGGAGTGTCTTATATGCATATCTGTTAATTTATGTGAATACGGATAATTAATAAGACAATTTCAAGAGTTTATTGAGAAAGGTGAGTGCCTTAATAGCAGTAATGATATTAGAGCAGAGAGAAACTACTTGTATGAGCAGGTAATCTTCCCTATCCTTAGCTAATTGTGTGTATGAGTGTAAAATAAGAATGATTTCATAAATGTATTTATCTACTTAGTGAACTGGTTATTTTCTATACACTAAATGCATGCTGGTCACGCACTGACATTAACTTAGTCTCTCTTTTACTGAACTGTGCCTCACCCTTACATTACATACTATCTTTTTATGAAATCCTAGAGATCGGGTCTAGCGGGCTAGAGGAGCCGGGCTAGAGGTGTAAATTTATGTAGGTAGTGTGTAGATAGAGATTTTATTTTTTGTTTAGTTTTATGAGATGTAATTATGTGATAATGGGTATATTTGTGTATAAAGATAGTTAGAACTTTGATAATGTAATTTGAGGATTTTATATTTTATTTCCGCTGTGTGTGTGTATTTTATATTTGATGAATAAGGTATCAGGTACACTGACATCACTAAAGTAGCACTCCGGGCCCACGTGGCGGGTCGGGGTCGTTACAACTTGTTTTTCTTGTGTGTGTGATTATTGTTCCTAGATCCCTAACAAGCAGTATTAGAGCCAGATCAGAGCAAAGTCACTAGATCGAAGCAAAATTGTCAGATCAGAGCAAAGTCGCCAGATCGAAGGTCCTAGGAGCTATATTGTGTTAATTACGTGTTTAAAGAAAATTCTGTCTAGAAAAGTGGGACTTAAGCGGTTCATTGTGACCCTCCACTTCCCAATAAAATAATAATATTGTACTTTTCATACGCAAAGATTATATGACATCATATTTAGTTATCTATTATATTATTAACTACTAATTTTCTATTAGAACAAATAATTTATATTTAGGGCACTTTTGTAACGACCCAAAAATTCATGCCATTTTTTTTATGTGCTATAAAATCATATTACTCTGATACCCTTGATAATGTCTACTACAACATCTCAGTCCCAAGGTGGGCACCGAGGAATTCCTATTCATAAGACAAAACACCTATGTAATGGAAAACATAAACTCATATAACCATAATTACAATACTAAAATTTAGTATTTTTCCAAAACATATATATACATCTCTCCAGTATTTACCACTAGATCATCTAGTATCTACACAAAATGCACCTCCCAGCATACACTTACCCTACAAACAGGGTAGTACAAGATCCCCTTTATCTTCGAGCCGGATCTACTTGTCCAACTAGATCACCTGAAATGTTTAAATTACTGGGATGAAACAACTCTCAGTAAGACGAAATATGCTATTACCAGTGTGTGGCTGCTGAGTTTACATGGACAATATACTTTTAATCAATTGAAACTGAGATAACATGTAAAATAAAACACAATATAACTCACACCCATGTGGCTTAAAATATAACTATTTCTGAACTTTCTATTTAATCATACTTTTAGTATCTATAGGTATATCTACTATTTTCTATAAATTTGTATAAATATATGTAACTGTGAAAACTTCCCTGGATGGATAATTGTATGTCATGATTTAATCCCTCATGACGGGGTTGTGCGGCCCGTAGGCGGGACTTAACACTGGTTGGCCTACCAGGATAAGTCAACTGAAACCTCTATCGTCAGATCAGCCACCTCAACCGAGACTACCAAGGAGTCTGCAAGCTCTCCTAAGGCACGATCGACTACTCATAAAATTTACACACTGTCTGAGATATATGGTTACGCTTTGAACTGAAATAGCTACGATACCGTGCTCTGTACTGTGATTTGTCCCATCAGGGTCTGATAACTTATAATACTATTTAATATATCTTGCTATTTTACCATGATTCTGTTTCAATTGTAATAACCATAACACTGTAAAAACTTATATGAATAAATTGTAATATCTGAATGTTATGGTTCTGTAACCTGTATATCATGGTATTTTGTAAATGTTGTAATCATCTTTTTGTGTGTATACTGTAAATCATGATACTTTGAAAGTTGTGTAAATTCTGTACTGAACTATACTTACTCATGCCACACAATTAAATAAATAAAACCCATGTACTGAAATTTGTAAAACTGTATAATTTTTATGCTTTGATTTGTTCAAAAATTACACTCTGAAACTCATAATCAAATATTATAATTTATTGGTAAAATTTCTAACTTAACTGGCATAGCATATTTCCCTTACCTCATTGACTGGGAGTCCTGACTCCAACTTTATTATTATGCCCGTAGCGTACCAACTCCACAACCCTGAAATAATGTACATTTCCTAATTCAATCAACCCAAATAGAATAATAACTACACTCGCCTTTTTCCCAGACTCACATATCTCTTTTATCCATAAAAACCTAAACTACTAATTATTTATCAATGTTACTTGAGTTGCCGAGAAAACACTTGTTGGGATCCTCAACCCATGCCTGTGGTGTTTGAAAACTCAAACCTTGAAATCACAACACCCTGATTTAATCAACTCAAATTTCAGTATATTTTCATCTAATACAAGATCTGGGTTCAGAAAAGCCTACTAACTATATAAATCCTAAAATAACCTACTTACCTTGATTTTAGGATGGTGCTCAAATACTTCAAATCAACACTCTACTCTGGCAATCTTATAGAGAATCACCCCGGGATTATTGTGGTAACTTCTGATCGTCGAAATGGGGCGAATCGGAGTGAGAAATAAAGAGAGAAGGAGGGCTGGCTGAAATTTTAGAGAGAGAAAGCTGTGTGTGTGAGAGAGAGAGAGAGATTTTCTCGGCAAAATCAAACTTTTGCGTATATATAGGTGGATGGACATCGTGGCTTTGTCGACGAGACACGTAGACTCGTCGACGAACTTATGAAGGGATGAATTTCCCCTCTTGGTATCCTTTCGTCGACGAACTTATGAAGGGAGTTCGTCGACGAACCGAAGGGTCTGAATTTCCCCTTTTGGTATCCTTTCATCGACGAGACACTGAAACTCATCCACGAATCGTATAAGGGTATTCGTCAACGAAACGAGGTTGTTCGTTGACGAACCCTGACTTTGGTTTCTTTTTAAATTTTTCTTTTTCTCCCATTTATCCTTCTTTCTCTCTATTATATAATTGCTATTATTTTCCGGGTCTCTACAACTTTTAATGCCATGGTTGAAATTATTTATTTTTTAAATTATCAATTTTTAAATAGAAAATAAAAATATAAAATACATGGGATTAAATAGAATTTAATGCTATTGAATTGTTGATTAAATTCGTTAGCTAGTTGCTATAATCGTTTTGTTAAAATTCAAACAATGACTTTTCTAGATTCCATGTTGAAATTGGAATCAACTTAATCTTCAACAAAATCAAGAAATAGAAATAAATTACTAGTTTAGCTAGATAGACGACTATTAGCCTAGGGATGTCCATGCATTCTAACGCAGAAAAGATTACATATCTAAACAATAAGTACAAATAATATAAATTATTACATACTTTAAAAATAGCAAGAAAATTTAAAAATAAATTAACTTAAATTAAATCAAATTATATTTAAAAAGTCTATCTTAAATAAATTAATATTCATTTGGTTAAAAACAAAACCAACTAGTAGTATGTGTATTATAAAAGTATAATAAGGTACTTACAGCAACATCAACAATAATAAGTGGATTTCAGGGTTGTCTTTCACGGGGTCAGGGATTTCTCCCACCCCCGGTTCGATTCCTGCGGCGAGCGCCTGAGTTTACCTCCTGCGTGGTGGTGTGGGGCCGCTGTCACGTGGGCGTGAGATTAGTCACGACCGGTGCGACGGACCGTAAAACGGACATCGTTGACGGTTGTGGACACCTGGACGAATCCAAAATAAAAAAAAAAACAACAACAACAATAATACAAGTCTTGTGTACATAAGGAGGGGCCAACTGCATTAATCCTCTTTCACTATTCAACACAACAAGTCTTGTGCGCATCCACAACCAATCACCAACCTCCACATCATCAAAAGGTATTTGAGTACCCATTAGTTTTCTGGAGTCAAATGACATATACACTCCCTATTTTTCTACAACTCATGATATATAAATTTTTTTATAGGTATCCTATCATAAAAGTTCTCCATATCTAACTCAACAAAAGTTTGTCCAAGTTTCTATTATTTCTCCTAAACTTTGCACATTATTTTTTTTAATTTTTTATTTTTGATTATGTCGGGTTCCTCTCATCCCTATCACCACCAGCAAACTCTTCAACGGACGCTCCCCTTCGGGGCACACAACTTGGCACGCAACCTGACGAGACCGGCGAGAGAGACTAATTCCACATCTGCATGCACAGCGCCCTCCACACGTGTAAAAGTAAATCGCGGATATGCACTTGGACGGGCTATTCTATTTCTAAAATTTTTACCTTTTTTTCTTATACGCTTTATATATATACATATATGTTGTAAATTATTACACACTTAACTATAAAAAAACAATTCATTTGAGTTTTAGAAAAGATCTAGCTTGTTTATAGTTTTCAATTGGGTTATAATCATTCTATGAGTATATCAAAAGTCTTTTACTTGGGATAATCGGGAATCTCTTTTAATCTTAACCTTTAATTGAAATTGAAAAATTATAGATAATTTTAAATTATTTTAATTTTTAATGTTGCTGACTTATTATGAAGTTCTTAGTATTTGAAATTTAATTATGAAATGCTTTGCAATACTAGGGAGCTAACATATCTAAACCTTAAGTGTACAATATAAATTTTGTATTTATGTTACTACATTTGCCATCTCTATATATTTCAATAAGTTCATATTTATAGATTCGGAAGCTTCCAAAATTCAAGCAAACGAGCGTAACTGATTTAAGTTTAATACTTGACTCCCAATCAAGCCTTATGTCGACGAGTCACAATAAATTTTTTAATAACATTATATAATTTAATATTTAACATATGTGGGTAAAAGAAAGAAGAAAAATGAGTTATTATTTTTGTATTTTTTAGTATTTTTTTTTCTTTTCGCCACTAGTCAACAAATAGTTTGTTTATCGATGATATAATTATGTAGCAAAACACTCTTTAATATTAATTTTTATAAGTACCAATTTTCTATTTTTAATGCAAATAGCCACAACATTGAATAATTGATACTCGAGATATTATTTTATGATATTTAAAAATAACTTCATAAATGATTTTTAAAATATTAAGATTATAACAAATTTTCTTGCTCAATGCGCGCGTATTAAATTAACATATATCGGGCAAAATCATAGGCCTCCTTTGATTTACAAACCGGATCTTAAAAATAAATTGAAACACATATTTATTATTATCTTAAAAAGAGACCCACAAATTTTGACAAATTATTTATTTTATGTTAAAACTTCCAATCTTTTGTTTAAGAAAATATATATATATATATATATATATATATATATATATATTATGTTCATTGTGACACCAAACAAAAGATGATAGGATTTTTATTTTTGCATGGTAAAATAGAGAGTTCATAGTAGTCTTCTGTGATAATAAATTTGAGTTTATTTATTTAATTATTTTTGAGAAATTTGTCTCCACCTTGATTACTAAAAATGCCACAAAATAAATATTTTCTTTGGACCAACATTATCGTGAAGCATTTATAAGCCAACAAGCTAACTAATATTTACCATATTTAAATTAAAAATGCATTCTTATCTCAAGCCACCTTAATTTTTATTAATTATATGGTTTTTATGGTACTATTTAATAATTCGTATCTTTGAAAAATCTCTAAATCTTAATGTAACATGTTGA
The DNA here is from genome assembly GCF_029873635.1 of Malania oleifera. Taxonomy (NCBI): domain Eukaryota; kingdom Viridiplantae; phylum Streptophyta; class Magnoliopsida; order Santalales; family Ximeniaceae; genus Malania; species Malania oleifera. Next base: position 10,315,583 of record NC_080419.1, read on the forward strand.
AAATGGTAAAAAGATAAGACGAAGAATTATGCTATATCTGAAAATGTAAAATTAAAAATATGAATATTTAAATAAAATAGAATATAAACATATATGAAAAGTAAAACTTTTAAATATAAAAAATAAAAAATAAAAATACGAAGGCATCTTGAGTGACGTACATAGATTGATCTTTGACCGCGATCACCTGAGAGAATTCAAATAAGAATGGTTTGAAAGACTCGAGGTTTATTTCGGGGATTATTTTAATGCCTAAGTTAGGGACTGTAGGACGTTAAGATTGCAATAGTAGTGAGAGAGAATGAGATGTTTATTTAATTTTTTTAAAAATAAAATATGTAATAAAAAGTAGCACATAATTATTATTTCAATTATTGTGAATTTTAATCATATTAAATTTAATATTATAAAATAAAATAAAATTTTTTCTTTTATTTTTAATGATACAGAATCCTGAGAATGATCCGGCGAGAAGAGTTACCGGTAATTTCGTTAGAAGATAGGGACGGGAGGGAGAAATATGGCCATTGCCTTATAGCTTTGGGTTGGATTTTGAAGCAGTCTCTCCCTCAAAATTAGCCTTATTTTGAGCAAGCCCCCGCGCTTTTCTCTCTCTCTCTCGCTCTCTCTCCCTTCTCTTCTCTTCTCTTCTTTTCTCTTCTACTCAATTCTATTCCCCAATTTCCTTTTTCTCCAGTGGCTCGCGCATTTTCTTCCTTTCTCTTTCACTTCTTCGTACACAAAACCCTAGCTTCTGCGACCCGCAATCCGATTTCTCTCTGTTGGCCTCCACGAGTTTGAACTTTGAATCGTAGAACCCACCGACTCTCTGTGTTTTCAAAGATTTATTTAGGGCTCGGTCAACTGTTTCGTCTTTTTCCTCTTTTTTCTCCCCCCTTCGCTTTTGTTCGGGGATTTTTTTTTTTTCCTTTTTCTGAAGTTTTGATTTTTCTTGACCATTTCTTTGCTGATTTTTTTTCCCTGGTTTATTGGGTTTTGCAATTGTATTCGCGAAAATTGGTTCATTTTTCTTCCTTGCTCTGTTTGAAACCAAAAATTCGTAGCTGTCGCGGAGGTTAGGGTTTTGAGCTGCCATAGGCCAAGGTCTAGGTGTGCGTAAGCCTTTTTTGTCTTCTTTGGTCAGCGTCTATAAATTTTTAGCTTTGGTTTCCGTAGTGAATATTGGACGGAATTTGCTTGGTGCATCTGGGTTTCTTTTCGATCAATTTCTAATTTTCTATTCTTTTTTGTTCTTCAGTTTATTTGACGGGAGTTTTGTGGCTGAATTTTTGCGTCTTCTTTTATTAAATTCTATATATATATATATATATATATATATATATATATATTTAAATCTGAGTACATTGCTTTGTTGATTTCAATTAAATTATGATTATAGTGATGATAATGATGAAAAATTCACCTTTTTTTTAAATCATACCTTTCTAGAATTTTAGAATTTCGGACGGAACATTTTTAGCCGGCTTGATTTTGATTGAAATCCTTGCTATTTTTGAATTTTTTTTCGGATTTGAGGCAACTCTTGTTATTTCAAGTTTTGGGCCGTCTGTTTATTCAGACTACTGGTTCTTCAATAATGGATAAAAAGACAAGTGAGGAAGTGGAGGGTGTTCCTACAGCAGAGAAGTCGGATAACCAAGAGGGTGGTGTAACCTCAAAAGTGAAGGGTGCGGGAAGCATTAGCAGCAAGGATATGCTTTTTAGGGCGGATAAAATTGATTTGAAAAGCTTGGATATTCAGCTGGAGAAGCACTTGAGCAGGGTTTGGTCAAGGAATGTGGGGTCGCAAAGGCGGAAGGAAGAGTGGGAGATTGATTTATCTAAATTGGATATAAGATATGTTATAGCAAGTGGAACTTATGGGACAGTGTACCGGGGCACTTATGATACTCGAGATGTTGCAGGTAATCTTCCTCCTTTTCCTTCCACCATTGATTCGCCCTTAGTGCCCTGTTTGATTGCAAATTGGCAGAAAGCTGTGAAAATTTGAGAATTTTAAACCTTGTCTGGATTATTGCAAGTTCCAGTGCCTTTTTTTTTCCCTCTTCCTCAGCCTTCAACCATTAACTAGGTCTGCCATGTTGCAACTTGCATGGAAATGAAATCTTGCTATAAGCCATTCGAATTAGTGCATGCATCCCTAAACGAGCTTTTATTCCAAATTGTGTCGCACTATTTTTCTGTTGTTTTTCCATTGCGGTTCTGACTTCTGAGATCGAATCATTAGTTTTAACTTTGTTAATTTATTGTAGACAACTTCTTAACCTGATCATTTTTTGGCCTTTCTTCATCATTAGTTAACAAACATATATCACAATTCATAAGAACTCAGAAAATTTTGGCCATAGAAATGATCCTGTCAGGTTGTGAAATAATTAGTTCTAAAATGAATTATATGGCATAGACAAAGTATTTGATAATGTGAACCATGGAATATAATTGGAATTCTTTGCATGGTGCTCAAATATCATAGCCAATTTGTGGTATATATTTATTTTGGGTGGTCTATTTGGGGATGTGTAGGTTGATATGAAATTACAAAGGCTGCAATCTATTAATAGTTGTTTCTGGTTTGCCTGATCATCATTAATTTTAGGAGCTTCTTTAGCTTTTTATTTCAAGTTGGGCTTCTTTTACTTGGAATGATTAGATGTTTCCTTGTCTGGATATGCTAAATTTGCATTTGGGAGCATGGATTTCTGGGCTTGGATTTGGATTTGAATTTGGGTGGATTAGGATTAAATCCAATACAACTTTGTATTACATTTTGTCCAAATCCACACAAATCCAAATCCAAGGCCTTAACCAAACATAGGGTAAGTGCATTTCTTTCATTCACGTAGCGATAAATGATGCCATTCTGCCATCATATTAATTATCGTGCTGCAATGAAAATTGTAGTTGCATGGTACCATCTAATACTGCTGTTGAGAAATTGCTTTGGGCACTCCCTTAATCATTCGAAATATTAGGTTCTAAGCATCATTCTGTGCAAAGTGTTTGTCACTTTTGTCAGTATCATAGTAATAATTTGGCAATTGGGATTGGAAACTATTTAGTGCTGGGGATAAATTGGGATTCTGAAATTAATATTTTCCTAATAGATAATAAGTATAATTTTAATTGGGTGAGCGTTTGGAAATTTCAAAATTTTTGCCACAGTGTTTTGCAAGTTTTGAGGCAGGAAATTAGGTTGTTGGACATCGGCATCATTGGATCTTACGCACACAACTTTTATGGATATTCAGGAAAATTGATTTCTCTAGTAATCATTAAAAGAAAAATAGTTAGCAAAATCTGAAGACATAAAATCAGTTTTAGTATAAAATTATTTGTATGTCTAAATTTCTTATTGTAATGTTATTCTCAACATTATAGTGAAGCTGTTGGACTGGGGAGATGAAGGTATTGCTACAGTTGCTGAAACTGCTGCTCTTCGGGCATCATTTCGGCAAGAGGTTGCTGTTTGGCACAAGCTTGACCATCCAAATGTTACAAAAGTACAATCTCATAGTCTCAGACTAGATTTATTTTTTCGTTTCACTAATTTACAATGTATGATTATTATAGTAAATTAATAATTTACTGTATTAGCTTGAAGCAGCAAATTTGTTAATGGAGACTTTAGTCCCTAATGCATAAAAACATGGCCAAAAATGTCTCGTGTAGTTTGTATGGCTGACTGTAAACTCTTTGTAGATTGGCAACTTTAGATTCATTGTGTACTGTGCCTTTTTCCTTTGGACTTAGCACATGTAACTTAAACTCTATTTATGCAATTACAGTTTGTTGGAGCTTCGATGGGAACTTCAAACCTGAAGATTCCTTCTGAAAACTCTTCAAGTGATGGTTCTATGTCCCTACCTTCTAGAGCATGCTGTGTTGTTGTGGAGTATCTAGCGGGTGGGACACTTAAGCAATTCTTGATAAGAAATAGACGAAAGAAACTTGCCTTTAAGATTGTTATTCAGTTAGCTTTGGACCTCTCCAGAGGGTGAGTTACAGTTTTCTATTGTATTTGAATGATTATCTGTAAATTTTAATTTTGCAAATAATAATTAGTTCTGTTGCAATGTTGCAGTTTGAGCTATCTTCATTCTAAGAAGATTGTACATCGCGATGTCAAAACTGAAAATATGTTGTTGGACAGCCATAGAAATCTTAAGATTGCTGATTTTGGCGTTGCTCGTGTTGAAGCTCAGAATCCAAGGGATATGACTGGTGAAACTGGTACTCTTGGGTACATGGCTCCCGAGGTATTCATGCACATTGTTTTTATACATTTTCATCAAAAGTGACAAGGAATTCTCCTGAATTCTGAATGAAGCATCTGATGAGTCTTTATAAAATAATAGTAAATATATCTAAAAAACTGTAACAAGTGCCTTTTCATCTTTGTGATGTTGGTAAAGACGTCCATGCTTTGAAGGATTGGGGGTTGGATGTGGTTTGGCATTCATATCTGGTTTTGGCTCTTTTCATGTACAGATAAATTTAGAAAGTTTTCTTAATTACTCAAATCTCACCACGTCAGCATCTAAACAAAGATACTTACCAGTTTGCTTAAATAGTTTGGTTGATAATGAATAGCTAAACTCCATCTAATCAGGCTGTATGTTGTTCAGTAGGTAAAAAGATCAGGTCCTTACCCTGCTTTTGACACTGTCAAGGCCAGATACATGGCTTTGGAAAGTTACTGGACTCACATTTATCAAAAAAGTTATTGGGTGATATTAATGCAAAAGCAATTGTTGTGGAAAATTTTTATTTCACTACATCAGCATCTAAACAAAGACACTTATCATTTTTCTTAAATTGATTGGTTGGTTGACAATGAATAGCTTAGCTCCATCTAATCAGGCTGCATATTGTCCAGTAGGTAAAAAGATCAGTTCCTTACCCTGCTTTTGACACTGTAAAGGCCAGATACATGGTTTTGGAAGTTACTGGACTGACATTTATCAAAAAAGTTATTGAATGATGTTAATGCAAAAGAATTGTTGTGAAATATGTGCTCTCTCCTTTCCTGTTCTCTCTCTCTCTCACACACACACACACATGCAGGCACATGCATGCATGCACACATTATATAAATAAGAAAATGACGTGAAGGCTTGTATGGTTTAAGAGGGAGATTTTGACTGTTGTTTAGCATTCAATGCCAAAGAATTTTGATCAATTTAAATCTATGTCTCACATCTTATAACAAAGAAACCTGTGATTATCCTCTGTATAAGGTCTTGACTTCGAGTGTCTCGCTCTTGACTTGACATCACTGACAATACATTTGTGCAGGTTCTCAGTGGTAAACCATACAATAGAAGATGTGATGTTTACAGCTTCGGCATATGCTTATGGGAAATATATTGCTGTGATATGCCTTACGCAGATCGTAGCTTTGCTGAAGTCTCCTCTGCTGTCGTGCACCAGGTAAGTTTAGTTCTTGAGTTTGTAATATCATTCATCTACTGATGTCTCAGTATGCATTGTCTTATTGACAAGTAAAAGGTTTGCATGCAAAGATCCAATTTAAGGAGATCTCAATTGGTTTGGCTATTATTTTATTTGGTGGGTTTGGCATTATATGCAGTTCAAAATGAGACTATTTTGTTCAAAATGAGCTTGTCTTTGCACATGTGAAATCTGTTGATGATTTGAAAGAAAAAGGTTAAAATGAGCTTTTTACTGCACATGTTAGGGTTATATTTAAGATTTTTAAGGAAAAAAATATTTTTTTAAAGAATTATAAAAATAAGTGTTTAGGTGATGACTCTTATTTTTTATCTACATGTCCTTTTGAAGGATGGAATTGAGCATCAAAATGCCATAGTTAGAAAAAAGAAATTATATGATTTACATGATTTTCAAATGCAGGGTAAGAAATAAAAAATCTTGAAAATAATAAAGTGATGTTTTCCAATTTTGGTATATAAATTTAGAAAATTAGAAAACAATGTGCCATTTTTGTAATTGCTTGAAAACATAGAAATGGAAAATAAAGCTACTTTCACTAGTGAAAGGTGCCATAACTTTTATTATTTTTCATTTTTTATACAAATATTGTAAAACTAAACGTAGATAACATTTTTTGTTATTCATTGGAAAACTAAAGATGGAAAATGAATATTGTTTTCCACAACAAAAATGGGCATTGTGTTTTTTTGACAAATTATTTTATTCCATGGATGTCTATCAATGCATTAATTACATTTCCCAAAAAGACAGATTCATTTTGGTCATTTCAAGCACCTCACAAACTTTTTTACCAGTTCTAAAAGCTCCTTTTTTATAGAGCCAAACAATTTTTACAACCATTTCAATTAGCATTTTTCAAAGTTCCTTTTTAAACATTTTTTTTTTCGAAAGCTACATGGGGGGCAAACTTGGTCTAAGACATTGTCACTTTATTGGGATATGATTCTTGAAGCCAAATATTATGATTAATCCTATTTATTAATTCCTTATTTCAATCTCTAAACCCCACTGATTAGAAGAAATAGTCCTCATTTAAAATGCAATAACAGTAGTATAGCACCCAAACTCCTATCCCCTCTGTCATAATTAATAGAGGAAGCTAGAAGCTGGCCTAATCAACTCCCTTGCTCAACTCCTATCTGCTTTGAACTCCTTACCAAATTTAACAATCCCCCAACTAGGCCTCACTGCTTTGAGATCTAACTCATCAAGCAAGTTAGAAAACTGGTTGGACATCTCATATCATAGAAATTCTACAGTTTGAAAATTCTGCTCAGCAATTGACCCCTCATGGCACAAGGACGACACTAGGTATGTGTTAAGTATAAACAATATTGGAAGAATGCTTAACACCATGTTTGGAAGCTTGGAATTTAGGTATTGGATTTGGATCTGTGTGGGTTTAGACAAAATTATATTGAGTTCAGTTGCAAATCAACCCAAATCCAGTTCATGACCTAAAATCCATCCTCCCAAATACAACAGAAAATTTTCTGTTGAATCACTGGTTGTTAATATCCTAGGTTCTGGGCCAAAGTCAGAGGTAAAGAATCAAGTACTGCAGGGCTGCACAAAAATCAAAATTTCATGACCATTGACCATAGAATGTAGGCCAAGTCCTTCAGGAGTCTAAGCAATACCTATAATCTTACCACTACCTTATGAGATAGAAGAGCCCTAGAGACCAATCCTCTGCTTTTGAGCCTGTCTCAAATTGTGTCAGCAAGCGTCTCAGTGATGCCATCAATCTCCAAAACCTCTTCCATATTATCTAGCTCTTCTTCCTGCAAGAGTTGCTCAATCAGCAACTCATCATCCTCAAAGAATCTCTTGAATGGATCTGAATTCAGTATCACCTCTTTGAATGAATCCGCCCTGCTCAGTGTTCATTCTTCTTTACCTGGTCATAGAACTCTGATTGCCATCAAATTGCTTGCTGCAACTGTCTGTATTCTATCTCCCCATTATTTTGTTATTGCCATGGTTTATGCAGCACTGAAGGTTCCTTAGTAGCTGTCAAGGCTTTCATTCAATTGTCGTGTTAGGCTGAGGTTTTTTTTTTTTGGTATTTACAAGGCCAGTTGAAGTGAGCCCATGAGATTGGGCCCAGCAGGATAAACATACTCTTTTGGGATTCAAAAGTGGACCCAGCCTTCCAAAAACGAGGCCCGAAATGTTTAAAATTGAGGTTGAATTTGAATCAGTTTCCAGCTAAGATAAGGGCTGGGAAAATACACAATTTGAATTTATGATTTATTTCCTTCCACAAATTTTCCTTGTCCGACTTATTTCCTTGTCTCTGATTGTTGGAATTCCACCATGCCCAATGAACTGCAAATTCTGAACTTGAAAAACTTATTCTTTTCAACCAGCTGTCACAGGCCAAGTATTTCACATCTTGTGAAGGACCGTGTGGCACTAGGTAAAGCACTCCTAGTCAGACAAAGATTACCTCAGTTTACCAACAGAACACATTCATAGCAGTTGAATGAAATGTAAGCAGAAGCAGCAAGCAATTCATGAAAGTAAATGGCAAGTAACAGTAAATATTGAGGCAACATAATTCATTAAGCAATGTGTCACGGACCCCCAAAATGAGACTCAAGTAAGGGCCGTGTGGCACTCGTTGAGAGCTCTCCCTCGACAAGTCAGCCAACTCTCACACGTTCAAGCCTGCAAGCACGAGCACCAGGTGAGTCTCAATATTCAAGGAAAACAAGGAACAATAGGATTTCACATGAGCAATGTATTCTTATACACCGAATAAGACTATAACAATCAGAGACATCATAATCCAAGGCAACAGAACACCACAATGAAAAGAACTACTTGTATTATTCATTTACAAGAGAATCACCATACAAGCGATAACACAGACATTCATATATTCATTCTAAATCCCTGAAGAATACAATTATAGCAGTATCTCACTCCCCCATTTTCCCCATTACATTGTCACACCCTAACACAATGCCTTCTTAAGCAATGCGTGTCTAGCCCCTCAAATCACATTTTCTGAGCCCCATAGTACAAGTATCTTGGTGCTTCATCCTAGTTGCTTCATGTTTGTGCAGTCTCTACCCACTGAGCTGCCTCTTCATAGTGGAGTCCTTTTCAGATGACAAGCAATTGTTCACAATCCAAGAAAACATTTCTAGCCCAAGGCTTCCTTGCCATCCAAGATGCACAGTTCTAGTACCTGGAATCCCTTCCAATCAGACAAAGCATCCGTGTTCATCAGCCCTCAAATGAAAACGCTAATAGATGGTTGGGGGCCCTGAGCATCCTAACCCAGGGTTTTGTTGCCCTTGTTTAAAAACACAAACTCAATCATCTCTCTACCCATCGACTTTATTCATCGCTTGCATACAACCACTATCAGTTTTGGGGAAAGTTATAGAGTTGCTGGCCATGTCGGGAATAAACAATAAAAATTCATGTACGGGGAGCTGGTTCTTGTGTTATCCTCTCTCTCATCTCACCATTCAATTTTATCCAGAGTGGCTGAAGAGAAAATCATTAAATATGTGGGCGGGCAACCACTGAAAGATTGAACACTGAAAGCTATAAGATGAACAATTATGGCTATAAGATTCAAGTCTCTGCAGGATTTGATTTGTTAAGGATTGTACATACAAGATAGGCACGTCTTCTCCCCTCCAAAAACATATGTTAAGCCATACTACAAGCCAAAAGGGATATTACCTTCTTTGAGTTCTGTCGGCAATGAGACACTGGACCAATTTGGTGAGGGATAGACATTATTCTATTCACTAAAGCAAGGGTAGCTTAATCATTTTAGCAAAAACATGGAGAAAGTTGGGTCACAGAAAAATCAATTTCACACAGAATTCAAGATTACCAAACAGAGAGTTGTATTTTAATTACCTGTGTTTGAAGTTATCCTGCATTCCTCAGGAATTCAGATACACACCATATAGGATTCCCATGGGGTTTCCAAACATGGGCATCCAACATTTTAGATGCCAAATTCTTGGGAATCCTCTAGGATAACCTCAGCCTAACGCCCACATAGTGCCTAGTATGGGCTGTTTTAACAATTATTGCATTATTTGCTCTGATAAACAGTGTAATTCTGCACATCATTTCCTTCTTGAATTTCTGTTGGAGAATCTTTTTGAAACGTTGCATGGTATACTGTAAAAACATTGTCTATAACCTTTGGGGACACTTAATATTGTATTATATTGTTTGGTTATATGACAGAATCTGCGTCCGGACATCCCCAGATGTTGCCCAAGCTCACTAGCACACATCATGCGCAAATGCTGGGATGCGAATGCAGAAAAACGCCCAGACATGGATGAGGTGGTGAGGTTGTTAGAAGCAATTGATACAAGCAAGGGCGGAGGGATGATACCTGAAGATCAGGCTTCTGGCTGCTTCTGTTTTGCACCAGCTCGTGGGCCATAATCTATTCAACAGTTCCTTGGCTGGCAGATTCTGTTATGAGTATTGAAATCATGTTCTGGTAATTACTGCATCTGATTTAATAACAAAATAATGTCTATGTTTGCGGCTTGAGATTGGCTAACTTACTATATGAAAGAAGGGGGAAAAGAACAAGAAGGCTGCTTTTTGGTTTTTTTTGGGGGGGGAGGGGGTGGGGTGTGGGGGTTGAGTGTGTTTGGGAGGGTGGGTTTGGGGTTCGGAGCTTGGTATTTCATTCTACTTGGAACTTTTATGTCAAAATGTTTCAACAATTGAATTGGGTCTGTACATGACTTTAATGCATATGATGAAGTCGGTCGCAGGACAGAAGCAAATCCTATTTGCAAGATTTCTGCATGGCCTTCTTAAGAACGACACTTGGGCATTGCTGAGCCTAAATCCTTGGTCCTTAATAGTAGCTAATTAAGCCCATGAGCCATAGCACGCCCGCCTCACTGGCTCCTTGGCTCTCTCCATACTTGAATTTTGCAATGGATTCCAATTTTCCTGCAGCCATCAACGATATATTCTCAAGTATGTTTTTGTTTCCCACTTTTATGTTTTGAACTTCTTGAGGTCCTGTTTGGGGTTAAGATTTATGTGGACCTGAGAAGTGTGGTTTGTATTATTCAAAATTTTGCACTAGAAATTTAAATTAAGTTCCTAAATGCGGGGAATAGCTTTAATCGCTTTCGTAGATATCCTGTATATATATGATATACATAGGGTAGCAAATAGAAATGAAGAGAGGGAGAGGGGGGCATGAACGGAACTTGTGTGTGGCTCAGGATTATTGCCGGGCTTTAGTCTACATTGGGCCTTTATTTATTGTTTGTCATTAGAACTTAGATGGAGCTAATTAGGATCACCCTAACTTTATATTTTCTAGCAATAATTTGAAATTGTGTGCGCCAAAGTTGGGTTTTGCTTCTTGACGGCCCTTGCATCCATTAACTTGATTTGAGCAAAATTTGGATCAGATAGACGATATGAATCAGTTGAGGACTTTTTTTCTTATTTAATTAAATTGCATGTATTTTTTAAACAAAATTTGGAGTGGGGTATAATAGATCAATTGAGGGCTTTGCCCCTTATATAATAAATTTACATGTATTTTGTTAATCCAAGTTTGGCGTGGGTTTTGGTTTGGTGGACAAATTTGGATCAGTGAGGTCTGTTCTCCTATTTGAATAAATGTTATTTATTCTATTTTTATTTAAATTGACTCATCAGACTTTTCTAATGTAGAATCGGGGATCGATACTCCAAATTTGCATGTGAATTAGTAATCTTAATAAAATTCAGCGTAGGTTTAAACTCTCTTTTGGATGAACTCTCTTAAGATGTGAAAGATAGAAAACATTTGGTGAATAGAGTGTTAGCTTTTGAAAATAAGTTTTTTTTTTTTTTTTTGGAAAATTTTGAAAAGTATTAGATTTGGAACCTTAAAATCTGAAAGTTAGCTTTTTTTTTTTTTTCTCTTAGATTTTATTAGGATCATTAATTTCTTTGAATACTATTGAATCAATAATGCATTTATTATATCTTTTGAAAAAGATAGTTGGCTTCATTAATTTAAGTGATTTTAAGCACCTTTAACCTTGTCTTAACCAGAGATTTATGATTAGTTTTCTTTTTTTGAAATAATCTTCTCACAAAGGACAAATTTATGATTACCTTAATCAATCTCTTTTTCAATCATTTTCTCCTTTAAAAATTATTTTTCATAGATGGCCGAACTCAACTTTAATTTGGTACATGGTAAAGGGCAACCTGCCATTGGAGTTGTGGAGGGTTTATGGATGCCACCTAAATTTTCTAGTGATGCATATCTCCTAAGATTGTGCGTTTCTGTTTGTGCGCACTTGTTTGTAAGATGTGATAGGTTGCTTGTCTATATATAATATATGATTTGTATGGCTTAGGTCATATACATAGAGGTATGGGCAAGGGCATTCAAGATAGGAAGGAAGAGTATGTTAAGGTCCCCCCAAGCGCATGAGTGCGGTGGATATGAGCTTGCAAGTAAGATGGAGAATTGAGGGTTCGAGCCCCGATAGATACTCCTGGAGGAATGAAAGCGTGTCTTGGCATGGTGGATACCGCCGGTTGTGTCTCAAGGAGCAGATGGCTCGAACATCCAACCAACTAATTTGAACTCGTGACTGCATCCTATTAACTTGACCGGCAAACTCAGGAAAAAGGCTGCTGACCCGTGAGTTTGGTGCCGCATCGGGGGGTCCAAAGAGTGGCTCGTTGATGGCTAGAGTTCTCGCTAATCCGGAAAAAAAAAGAAAAAAAAAAAAAAGAGTATGTTAGGGTCACATATCACATACCAAATATTATATTGAGAAGACGGCAAGTTGGAAGGACAAAATTAGTGAGTTCAACTAGATAATATCTCATTAAAATTGAACTTGTGTGTATTATACTTGGTATTAAAACTATTATAGAGATACTATTTTTTTTTAATAATCCAAAACTCTAAATTGTGAGTCCTTCGAATCCACCCAGGTGATGCCCATTAATATATCTCTAATAATTCACTACGCAAACCACATATGAACAATCAAACCTAGGACCTTGGAATCATCAAAACTCAACTTTACATTATAAAGATACTATCATATGGTTGGATTCTATGTAGAGGTGCGGACCATTCTAACGAGAGCATCAAGATTGAATAGGAGAGCATGTCACAACTCGCACATCGAATGTGTAATAAAGAGATCTTTGGCTTATAAGAATATTTCAAATTCCAACTACGCTAGACATCTTTTATTGAATAAAAACTATTAGATTGGTGAGTCAAAGGAGACAATCTATCACCGGAATTAGGCTTGACCTTGTTACATGTAAGCTATTTTATTCATTTTTACGGGGTCTTTTTAGTTGTAAAAATAATTTATATTTTTAAACTTCTAAAAATGATAAAAATGCAAGATTATTTTTAAATTTATAATATTCATACAAACAACTTAGAAAAAACAAACATTTTTTTTTATTTTATATAATGTCGTAAATTAAATCAATGAGGTGACATTTTTTAGAATTATCCAAAAAGATAAAATAAAATAAAATAAAAATTAATATGTCCTTTTGTGCTTTTAATATTTGCTTCTTGCTAGGATGGTGCTCAAACCTGCCAAAAATTATTTAATTAAATCATCTATATTTTAAATAATCAATTGCATCGTCAGAAAACGAGACATTCTAATCACTAATGGTCCATTTCTTTAAACCATCTCACAGCTATTCATAATTTAAAAATCCAATTAAATATTACACAGTAGATAAAGTATAATTTAATAAACTAATATGACACTCATTTCTCCATATTTAATGTAAAAGTTGTCGTGTCACAACTTTTCGGTTAACCCCACCCCATATTTGAATCGACTGAATTGAGCCCTTTAATCAAATCGTATGCGATCGAACCGAATTGTCAGGTAATTCGATTAACCGAATAAAATTAAAAATAATTATAGAAAAAAAATATGAATATATAATGTGTATTCTAATTAATTAAGATTTAGATAATTTGGTTAACCGAATTACATTTTTCCCAATACCCAAATTTACCCCACTCTGAAACCAAACCGAATTATGCTCACCCCTATTATTCAAGGCAATATATTACTAGAAATTGAATTTTCTATTATCGTTTCCTAATTAGAAAGATATAACCAAAATATCAAAATAAAAATTTTAATTTATATTCGACATAAAATCAAGATATTGAGTAGGGTAGTAACATCACACGAGATTTCAAATAATTAGAGAATGAAGTACTAATTTTTCTCTCAAACAAAAATTTGAGACTATAAGAAATAGTTATTCGATATAGTGATGATAATGAGTATCATACTCCAAATTTACTCGAACTGCGAACATTAACACAAATTCAAACCAACCCTAAACTTAGAGGAGTCCACATCCTACCATTATGTATATCCATTGAGTAGAAAAAGAAAAAGAAAAGAGCTGGCATAAACCCCATCTCCTCACATAGTTCTTTAGACATACGTGGAAGTTTGATCATCTTCCGCGACACACGCTTGTACAAATCTTCACTTCAAAGAATGCAGGCGACAATGGGACCAGATACTAAAACATTACGTGTGAAGTCACTTTTTTTTTTATCATTGGACGAACCAATTTGGCTTGTGTATATGAAATATGTGAATACCATTATTATACTTCTTCCCTCCCTCAAAAAGAAAGCACAAAATATATTAGCAATAACTTTCTGTATTGCAAAAGTAAGAAATTGAATGCAAAGCAAGTGTTTGATAAAATGTCTCAAATAATTTTCAGATATTTTTTAGCCACCACTCTTAAGCTGCTGCCATGCTGCCAATGTGTCGGTGTGCGGGCATCAATAATAATTCACAAGAGCCACACATAATTTTTTTTTTTCTTGCCAAATTTACCTTGAGAGTACAGTATTTTTAGAACATACAAGGGTGTTATGGTAACTTCAAAGCGATTCATTGGCACCGTATATATAAACTCGCGCGTGCAGAGAAGCTGGCGTCTTGACCCTTGAGTTTGAGCTTCCACCCAGCATAAGCCAAGTTCCGACTGCATAAAAAGAAAAACCGGCCGTTGAGGCAAAGCGGTGGGGGCTTCTCTGATCGATATTATCGACATGGGATACGGCGGCGCCGTCGGACACTCCTCCTCCTTCGCCGATTTCCTCCGACAGTGCGGCGGCTGTGCCGTCATAGACGGCGGCCTTGCCACGGAGCTGGAACGGCGCGGCGCCAATCTCAATGACCCTCTCTGGAGCGCTAAGTGCCTACTGAATTCTCCTCACCTCGTCACAGCCGTACGTTCTTCTTCTCTTCCTCCACCATCTTATGGTTTTCAAATGAAAAATAATAATAATAATAATAATAATGGTTGGCAGAAAATACTTGAAAGGAACAAATTCTCTCTACAATTTGGACATTAAAATTTGTATTCACCAAATTGATATAAGACCCAAAAAAATAGGCATCCAGCTATGCTAATATTTCATCTGCGAATTCTTTTCTTTGGTTGTGCGATTTTTTTGAAACGTACGGTATGATGCAAGGATTATAATTTGATTCTAATTAGTCAACGTGAAACTTTTTTTTGTTAATGTTTAAATTTTATGTAGAGAACTTTGTCTTTCAATCCTGCGTTCGTAAGTATTAATTTGGGTTTTAAGTTTTATATTTTTTGTGAGTTTGAAAAAAATATAATATAAAATTGTATTAAATTTCTTTCAAATACACACAAATACTGAAATCTATACTCTAACATGAATTTGAGACTTTAGATTTTAATATGGATCAATTTAGATAAATTTTAATACAATTTTGTATTTTACATCTTATTCAAATCCAAATTCATATAAATATAAATCTAAAAGCTATCTAAATATAGGGTTTAAGTATACCCAAAAAAAAATCCTTTTAGGCCAAATTTAAATTTAGAAGACATGTTATACTATGTTGAATCTGAAAATATTAATTTCAGGTCTTGAATTTGAATTTAAATTTGAGTGAAATTTCAATACAATTTTATAACAATTTCAAATTCACACAAATTCAAATTTATGGCCTCTCCCATAGTATACTTCAAAATTTCAGATGAAAGAATTGTTCTTCACACGTATTTTTTAAGTAATCGTGATTAATTAGGTGGAGTTTAATTGCAAGATTAAGTTTAGCTGGCAAAATGTATAATTTTAGGAATTAAGTGGTTATAATATAAAATTTTAATGGTTTATATATATATATATATATATATATATTCTTTTGCCCTTATAACATATAACAACAAAGAATAAGGTTTAAACAATGAAAATACAAAAGAATATACTTATATACAAATTAAAAATTACTATAATAAAAAAATAAAAAATAATTATAATTATTTTATTTGATTATAAAATTTTAAAAAGTTTAGCACTTCAAGAACAAATCTATTGTATATGCCAATTGTTGAAAATTGGTGAAAAAAAGTTTGAGTGACTTCTATTATTATTTTTTTTAAAAAAAATTTATGTTATAGCCTATCGCAACTTGTCAACGGATATAAATTAAACAAGGCTTACTGCTTATGGTTCCTCAAAAAAAAAAAACGGACCATTTGATTTTGGTCGAAGGACTCAGAATGTGATGCAACAGGTACATCTAGACTACCTTGACGCTGGAGCAAATATTATTATAACAGCATCTTATCAGGTAATGCATACATACATATATATCCTTTGTTCAAATTGAACTCTTTAATTTGGCCAACAAATTAAATTAAGAAGCTGTTGCTGCATCCATGTCGATGTGAAATTGGATTACAGGCCACAATTCAGGGTTTTGAGGCTAAAGGATTTTCCAGAGAGGAAGGGGAAGCTCTGCTGAAGAGAAGTGTAGAACTAGCATGTGAAGCAAGAGATATTTATAATGCAAGGACTCCCAACCAACGTCCAGTCTTGGTAGCAGCTTCTGTGGGCAGCTATGGGGCTTATCTCGCTGATGGCTCCGAGTATAGGTAATCCAAACTCTCTAGGCTCTTGCCTGCACACCCCCTCAATTCACCCTTTTGGAAACAGCTAGATTTGGTCTTGAGAAGATTTTTTGTGCTTTAATTGGAAAACTTATCAAAATCCTGTTTGTGCAGAATATGAAATATTGTCTCAAAATCCCATCTGTGCACATTATAGAAAATGATGCCATTCACCTGATATCCGAAAACTCAGAAGACCCATGTGTATATATATAGCTTTCTTTCGATGGAATGTCTCTTTCCTTGTGTTACTAATTTTTGCTCACTTGACAGTGGGGACTATGGTGACACAGTTACTCTCAAATCTTTGAAGGATTTTCACAGAAGACGGGTTCAGATTCTTGCCGAATCTGGGGCTGACCTAATTGCATTCGAAACAATTCCAAACAAGCTAGAAGCCAAGGTAGTTTTCACGCTAACTCACATGGGCAGGGGATTTAACTTTCACACATATATTTCATCTCCTCCTGCATGGTTACTTGCAAGTGTACAGTGGGGTTTCAAGAAAATTTTCTCCATTGTTTGGTTTGACATTCCATACCTACAATTTTTGCTTATTTTCAAGATAAACCACGGTGGAGCTCTGTTTGGTTTGCTTATTAGTTTCTGATGTAGGCGTATGCCGAGCTTCTTGAGGACGAAGATGTAAAGATCCCTGCATGGTTTTCTTTCACCTCTAAAGATGGCACCAATGTGGTCAGTGGTGACTCTTTGCTCGAGTGTGTATCGATTGCAGATTCATGTAAGCAAGTTGTTGCCGTTGGAATCAACTGTACCCCTCCCAGGTTTATTCACGGACTGATTCAATCGATTCAGAAGGTATAATTATCTAGCTTGATGCTGATATTCAACTATCGGGCACAGATTTTCTCTAGTTCTCCTCCATCTTGACCTGCAGCTGCCTACCGCAGCATTGATTTTCACTTTTTATTGATGAATTTGATCCCCAGAGCTTTTTTTTTCTTGGTAATGCTTGCTCTTTTTTGGGTTAATTAATCTTCAGGTAACAACTAAACCAATACTTGTGTATCCAAACAGTGGGGAGACTTATGATCCTGCTACAAAGGAGTGGGTGGTGAGATTCCTGCTTCCCCGTACTTCTCTTCAGTGCACTAGGATTAAAATTTTTTTTTCTGCTTCAGGCCCCTTTCCTTATTAGTAGAATTGGTGCATAGGCACAATGTACTGCTATAATTTTACAGAATACTATTTCTCCACTGGCTTTAGTTCTATGTGTTATTTTAGCTGATGCCAATATCAATGTTAAGGAATGTGTTTCTTCTGTTACAGCAATCAGCTGGAGTTGCAGATGTAGATTTTGTATCATATGTAGGCAAATGGAGGGAGCTTGGAGCTTCTCTCATCGGTGGCTGCTGCAGAACTACCCCAAATACTATTAGAGCCATATCTTGTGCCCTCGGTTAACACCCTTAAGAGAGAGCTCTTGAAGTGATTTATTCTCTCTGTTGATTTGCATGCAATGCTATTATGCATGTTTTACAGTGATCACTGGGTATTGCAAGTGTTGACGGAGCAACAATGTTATGTAACTAATTGTTGAAATAAAAACATGTGGAACTGGAGTGTGCTAGACTACTGTGAGCACCCATATTTTATTGGCAAGCTTTCTTCTAACTAGACCTTAAATTTGATTTTGGAAGAAGGGAAAACGAGGTAGTATTTGTCCCAAGTTGAAAAATGCAGAGTTAACTCTATTATGTACTTCATCACTCTACACATACATCTTTAGACGAAGGCAAACCTTGAATAAAGCACAATGTGTGGCACTTCAATGGTGCATTCAATACTTTGCACATATATGTTGGCGCATTTGAAGGGATTAAATTTATGCAGATGGGTCAGATAGAATAGATGGTCTGGTTCAATTGCAACCCAACACTAGTTGTGCTTTGAATAACCAACGCAATATTACAATGGCATTTCTTTCTCCTCCTACAAGTTTTTCACATTTTTTCCCCTTTTCACAGACGCATTTAAAATCAAAATTACTATTGTATGTCTCTTGCAAGTGATCATTGATCCATCTTTGAGATGACCAAGTAGATTTTCACTTGAACCATTCCATACATGTTGTAACAGGAACAAATAAATCCCAACAAGCAACATTTATAACTTTCCTTTTTTTCTACCCCATTTCGTCTTCCCCAACAACATTATTCTTAACATTTTCAATGAAATCTTAAGAGTAATGTGTCTGCTATTGTGATAAATTGAGACCTATATCGCGTATGTTCAAAGTTTAGACTAACACGCCAGTATGATAAACAAAGGGCTACATCCTAAATTCAATTACCATGCATAAATAAGAAAAGGAATAACGCATAATGGTCTTACACCACATTGGATTTTAGAAAAAGCATGATGCACACATCCTTATAGCTCATGCGTTTAGAAAAGTTATTTCCATTATTATATTTTTCCAAAACAGTTTTATGATCCTAACTCAGAACTCATTTATCATGTCACCTTACGACGATTAATTGGTTAAATGACTCAATTCACTCAATCTAGATGAATGAAAATTGGAGATAGGCTGTCCAACAATGGATCAATGAAAAAAGGAAAACAAGCCATCTCCAATGTTTGGGGGGAGGGGGGGGGGGGGAGGAGGAATAAAAAGACAAAGAAACACTTGTTTTGTCCAAAATTCAGATTATACGGTTCAAAACCATGTCTTGAAGAACATTTCATAAACCAGGCAATAATAGCAAGGAGAAAATGATACCTATGGAGATGTCGTCCCTTGCAGTTGTGGGAAAATGGGATCAACAAAGGCATGGTACATGGGATCAGACAACCAGAGCTTGGCTAAATAATGATGAGACGATGTAAGCCGATGAACTTCTTCAATGAGCCAAATGTTTGCTTCAGCTTTACAAGGATGAATAATGGTATCCAATGGCCTATGCTCATCCTCTGTCCCGATCCTCGATTGGTCCCACTGTTTTAAGAGGATATTAGTGAGGTAATGCAGAGGTTGCCCATACAATAGCTTAATAGAGTTGGCCAGTCCCATCCATGTCGTAAAAGGGATAATAGAGCCACGGTGGGTTGGGATTGGGATCTGCTTCATGTATTCCTGATACATTTTTGCCCTTCTGAATATATCACCTGCATGCATCATAAGCATGTTTTATGCAATACTGGCACTTCCAATGAGAGAGGAGTACGTCAAATATAGTAAAGAAACTGAGATAGCAGTAAAACGATAACAAGGATAAGTGAATGGAGCATCAAATACATTGCTGAATATTCACATGGAAAGAAGACTGCCAAAATCTCAATCAATGTTTAGACTATAGAAGCAAAAATTTTATGAGTTTCCTACTCCTACAGATCTATTCTACTGTCAACAGTCATTCAATTCACTCACGGGCATCAAGCACAACTCAGGAGAACCCCTCCAGTCACCTGGCTCTCTTATGTCATTGCTCATACGTAAGAATAGCAAAGAACAAGTTCCCCCTCATGCCAGGTCACATCCAACATGTTGAGTCAATAATGCATACACTTTGCTGGTAGGAGAGTGGATGCAATTGCGATGTCATTAAATAGCACAAGGTAGTCGACCTAGTCAATGGAAAAAAAATCCCTGAAGTTATAAGAGACAGGCAGTAATCTCTCTAGATTATTTAAATCAGAAAAAAAAAATCACCAAATATCAGTCCATCTTTCAAGATTGTGAACCTAATGATATGCTGAATGTCCAACATTTGCACACAAACTGTCCATGCTTACCACGAGAATATGGAGCAAAAAAATATAACTGCCCTAATCCACAGAGTTCCTCACTGTAAAAGAAAACATAGGAGTTACTTAACCAGTTCAGTACAGAGGGATTCCAAGATGGAGGAGTCAAAGCTGCTGCTTTTTTCCCTTGGCCGAAAATAGGCTGCCTGACAATTTAGCTACTTGTCCAGTAACAGCTGTTAAGTCTAACAATGCCACACTCCTGGATCCTTGCCAATGGAGCAGCTTTACATCATTGGTGATATTCTAGCAAAATGAACTTGCCAACAAACTGCCAATCTTTAGTTGCTCAGATAGAAAACAAATAAATTGAGAGATTAGTTTCTTTCCTCATTGGCTTGTTGCTATCAAAATACTTGGAGTCGCATTTCTAGTTATTTTTATTTTCTAATGAAAAAAAAAGGAAAAAAGAGACCAAATATTTTCCCATTTTCCTTCTACGCTTGCTTAGCAACAAAAGCAAAATGTGAGGAGCAGAAATTGTTCCCTCCTCAACCATGAGGAGATTGTGCTTTTTTTTTTTAATGAAACTGAAGTGTTTAACAAACTCAGATTAAGGATCACAACAGATAACAGCATGGAAAATTTAAACCTCAATTACCAACATCATACATTATCCTGCACACAATCTGGTGAACAGAAATAAAAAATGCCATGGAGATGGAATTGCCAGGAGCTTAAAATGATCATTTTTAGAATGAAATCCAGATATGTAATAAGAGCGTGCTATAATTCAGTGACAAAAACAGAGAAAAAATTTCACCAACTAGAAGTAGACCCCAAAAATGATGCAAATACCTTCTGAAATTTTCTCTTTGGCAGGCTGATCAATTGTAACACTATTGCTTAACAGCTTGCCTCCAGGCTTAACATCAACTTCACCATCCACATCCGAGGAAGAAGACTCATCTGATGAGATATTAACATCCACCTGCTCATTCCATGGCATTGTCCTCTTCATGCTATAGAAATGCAATCCAGGAGAGAATAAATCACCTATTAAATAATGCAATTAATAGAAGTGTCAAAAAGCTGAGATGAAATGCAACATTAAAAAAGGGAAAAAAGAAAATGTGTCTAGGCTGCTAGCCTCTCAAAGTGACCGCATTTGTTGCAAAACACACTCACGGGAGAATATGCTAATCAACTCAAACGGTAACTTCACCACCAAACCGAAAATGTCAGAGACAGTAAAAATACAAATGATGTTTCATTGACATTTCATACTTCTATACTTCAGTGACTATATGCTTTTGTTACCACCTTTCGACTTTGTTACATCATGGACACATAACATGTGCACATTGGGAGTGAAAGCAAGGTTTTCATATGGTTCTTAAATGAAAAAATAATAAAGAGGGATAAAAATGCTAATGAATCCATCTTATTTTTTCATTCTCACCCATATCCTATCCAAACCAGGTTCTTCTCTCCTCTATACAACTACTTAGAACCTTCCTCTCCTCCCTGACTTTCACATAGTCAAGGGAACGATTAGGTATTAATAGAAAATTAAAACTTAAAAATAATATCATGGATCATGAAAATACTACGACATTTTGTTCATAGAATCTCATATCCTCTCCTGGCATGTAGTGGTGTCGAGATTTTGATTAAAATGAATGACCTCATTTGAAGATAGGTCTCTCACTCTATTCATAATACAAATCAAATACATTCTAATGACAACAATACCCTTACTCTCAACAATACCTCTAACATCCCCCTCAATTTGGAGCATAAATGTCATATGCTCCCAACTTGTTACAAATAAATTTAACACAAGCACCCCTCAAAGCTTTGGTAAACAAATCAGCAAGCAGCATATTAGACTTCACATAAGTGGTAGTAATGAGCTTTTGCACAAGTTTCTCCTAAACAAAGTGGCAATCAACTTCAATGTGTTTCATCAACTCATGAAAGACTGGGTCCACTCATGAAATACTAGGATGGAAGCAATACGAAGAGCAGCATGATTATCACTTCAACTTCAGAGGCTGAGAATGTGAAAAGCCAATTCTTCCAACATATTCTTCAACTAAACAAGTTCACAAGGAGTGCAAGCCAAAGCTCTATATTCTAATTCAAAACTTGACCTTGCCACCACAGTTTGTTTCTTACTCTTCCAAGAAACCAAATTACCACTAACCAAGATATAGTAACCGGTTGTGATCTCCAGTTGGAAGGCGACCCAACCCAATCTACATATGTATCTCCATGAATATAAGTGTGACCTGATCACTATATAAGAGACCTCTCTCAGGTGCATTTTTTTAGATATTTCAAGATGCAAATTACTACGTCTCAATGACTTGTCCACCGAAAAATCTAGAAATTGTCTTACAACACTTGTGACAAAGGATATATCCAACCGAGTGACTGTGAGATAATTCAACTTTCAAAAAAATCTCCGATGTTGTCTAGGATTAGGCAACAAATCACCCATACCCGACGCTAACTTGCTGTTAGGATCCATGGGTGTACCAATTGGTTTGGACCCCAACAATCCGGTTTCATCCAACAGATCAAAAACATACTACCTCTGTGACAAAATAGTTCCCATAATGTTTTTTGATATTTCTATACCCAATAAGTATTTCAACGATCCCAAATCTTTGGTTTGAAACTTAGTATGTAGAAAAAGTTTGAGACTCTAAATACCTTTATCATCATCATTAGAAGGATCCTACCCGATGAATGAAGTATAACAATAAAACACAAAATGATCCAATGCACACTGACGAAGATCAAACTCAAGTTTTACAACACTGAAATGACCAAACCATGCTTTGGGAGACTATTTTAAATCATATAGTACCTTCTTGAGCCGACACACTAAGCCTGACTCCCCCTAAGCAACAAACCCAGGTGGTTACTCCATATAGACCTCCTCCTCAAGATCCCGATGCAAAAGGGCATTCTTCACATCTAACTAATGTAGAGGCCAGTGACAAGTAGTAGCCAAGGAGATGAATTGACGTACTAATGTAGGTTAAATAATCATCCCCAAAGGTTGCAAAGTACCGAAAACCCAACTTGGACACAACTCTACTAGGACCCCAAACATTAGAATGGATTAACATGAAAGGGCTTGCAGCTCATTTATTGACTTGGATGGTTTTTTCCCAACTAACAAGACTCACAATCAAAACTAGACACAAAACTCAAATCAAGAACAAGAAATTTCAATTTTTCCAGTGAAGGATGACCAAGATGACAATGAATCAGCAGCAATGCAGATAGTAGCAGGAGATAGCGGCTCAAAGTGAGAAAGTCCACCAGCTTCACGCCCTCTTCCAATCATCTTCCTTATCTTCAAATCTTGAATAACCACAAAATCAAGGAAGAATGTTACTAAACAATTCAAGAATTTAATAATCTTGCTAACAATTCATGAATTTAGTAATCTTGCTAATAGACATAAGATTGAAAGGAAACTCTGGAATATACAAAACCAAAGGAAGAGAAATAGAAGAAGTGGGACTTACAATCCCAATTCCCTTGACTGCAATGGTGGATCCATTAGCAAGAGTAACACAAGGTAAATTTGTAAGATATTGAAGAGTAGAGAAGAAATTAGGTATACCTATGATATGATCAGTGGCAGCAGAGTCTATGACCCAAGGACAAGGACGAAAAGTACTCGATGACAGGCATAATGTGAGATTTCCTATTTGGGCGGGAGATACAACAGGAAAAGAAGCTTGTTGTGATGCTTGATACTGCTAGAACTTGGAATACTCTTCCTCTAACATGGATATAGTACATTGCCTCCCACTCGGCCCAAAAGGTGTGGAGTCAATGTGGCTGCATTGGCCGCCCCCAAAAGTGTGAATTCGGTGGTGCTTGCATTGGCAACACGTCAAGGTCTACCGTGGAGATCCCAACACTGCTTAATAGTATGATTACTCCACAATGAGTGCACTTGCAAGGAGTGCCTATACCTCATCCATCTCTACCACCACGACCACTCAAACCACCTCAATAACTTCTGCAGTTGTTTCGTAAAGAATTAGAATCACCTTGTGCAGCAAAGGTTGTCCTCTCAGAGTCAGATGCAAGAGCAAAAGAACATGTGCTAAAGGAAGCATGAACAGCACGAGAATAAACATCGACAAATAATGGCGACTCTTCACTACTAAGTATCTGGGACCAAACTGCCTCAAACTCATGTCTCAAGCCTACTAGAACCTGAAGAACTGTCATTTGCTCCCTTTGCTTCTGCGTCTCATGAGGTTATAGTTTGCATGATGTTAAGCTCCTCATGAATAAGCTTCATCTTCCCAAAATAACCTGCAATGCTCCTATCACCTTGTTGTAACTGAAATTACTCCTAGGATAAATCATACATATGTGTAATGTTACTAAAGTACAGAAGCTTGGCATAATCCCAAATCTCCTTGCATGTATCTAGATGCATGCTCATCCGTGCAATCTATGGCTCCATCGAATTCCACAAGAGGGAAACAATTAAGGCATTTTCTTGAATCCACACTTCTTTTCTCTTCTCATTAGAAGGATCACATTGGAGCAAGTGGTCAGGTTTTCCTAATCTTGCTAAATAAACACAAACAGCTTTAGACCATTGAACATAAATCTTTCCATCCAAATTTTGAGTTGTTATCTGTGGCAACAATGAAGGAAACATGCTTTTGGGATTCATAGACTCCATCCCAACACTCAAACAGCAATACCAATGTCAAACAAGAAGAACAATGAAAACTAATTGGGACAATCACAAACTATGTGAAGCACCGACACAACCATGGACGAGGTGAACAACTTACCAACTAATATAGCACTACCACAGCCTCACAACTTAACTTACGAACACTGCCACTGCTCCAAGAAACACACAAAGAAGCCTTTACAAACATCGAACCAAAACTAACAGATTACCACGACTGCATGGTTGAAAAAGGATGGATCTTTGAGGAAAACACATGCCCAATAACTTGATAATATTGTCTAGAAAAGGAATCAGAACATGGCAGTCGGCACTGTCAGTAGTTGGCCAACGTGTCGAGGCACGTGAGGCTGTTTTCGGCAATGGGGTTTTGTTGGGGTAGGCTTTAGAGGTTTTGTTTTTGGCAATATGGTTGGTTTTGTGAAATAATGAAGGGTGGAGGCTGATCTGAGAGGGTAGCAACAGGAATGTGTCTTTCGGGCAACGGCTGAGCATGGTAGGGTTTAGGTTGGATCATGCTCTGATACCATGTTAAGATTTTGTTTCAAATGAATGACCTCACTTGAAGATAGGTCTATCCCTTTATTTATAATACAAATAAAATACATTCTAAAGACAATAATACTATTACTAACTCTCACTAATTAACATACTAACACATTTAATAATAATAATACTAAAAGACATAAATAACCTCTAACAAGTGGCATCACATTCCCAAGAATCTGATATACACATGTTTGGGCTTCAAAATGCATATTCTCAAGAATATGAAATTTTCTTGTTTGGTACATGTTACAGGGAATCTTATAAAATTTTCCAAAATTACCCCCAAAATCTAGCCATGTTTTCCGACAATGGAGCAATAGATTTCTTAAACACAAAAAATTTAAGTGTCTATTTGGTATCATTTCTATTTTATGTTCTCGCTTCTCTACAATGAAGAAATGGATTATAAAATGCGATTATTATGTTATAGTTTTTTGTTTCTGTTTCATCTATTTTCGAAAAACCTAAAAACTACGTTTCTTGGTTTTCAGTTATTCTAACAACCTGTTGCCAAAATACTTTAGTATCCAAAATTAACTTTAGTGGATGAAATCATTCATTTTATACCAAATGTTTAATTAAAATTAAACGATCATATTAATTTAAAAATAATTAAAATAAAAATATCCATAAATTTCAAAAAAATTAAAAATAACAAAAGCCATTTAAAAATATTCTTACTATTTTCCAAGTGTCATCTACAGTAAGATTGTTCTAGTAAAATTGAATTCTGAAATATAATAACTAAGTAAAATAATTAAAATAATTTTTATTTTTATTGTAATATTTATAATATTTATTTTTTCCCGTCTTATTATTTTAGTCATATTTTTTAATTGCTATTTAATTCAAGAAAAAAAAAAAACAAGAATTTGTTCAATAAAGTTCTTAAATTATTTTAGTTTTAGAAACATTACCAGAACCTACTATTGGTTTTCAGTTTTTAGTTCTTGTTCTGATTTGTAGCTTTCATTTTTGGTTTTCGTTTTTGTGGGAAAACGTGTTTAATGACTTGTATTCTATACGTGTATAGTTAGCTATTTTAGGAAATTTTGTAACAGCTTATATTCCTAGAATTAGGTTGATTTGGTTAGTTTCCCATTATGTTAGAATATCCCATAAATAATGGGATCTGATATAACCTAGTTAATTTTCCTTTTCTACTACTAGGGTTGATGTATATGGCTAACGTTTTGTGTATTATTCAAAAAGATGAAGAAAATTCTTCCACGAAATGTTTTTCAGTTTGTGTCATGGCATCAGAGCCTAAGCCTCTTTTCTGGGATTAAAAACCTCTTCACACGGGCCTTCATTGCCGAGACCATACTGCTGCTTCTTTGTACCCTATTTTACCTTGTTTTTTTAGTTCAAAAACAGAGTACTTTTGCACTTTTTCTGTTCAGCCTTCATTGCTGAAATTTCTTAGAGTAGTTTCCGTTCTTATTTCTACCTTTGCCAGCCTTCATTGCTAGTGTTTTCCATTTCGAGTGATTGGCCTTAGTCGCCAAGAGATCATTGTTCGTGAAGAATGTCAGAGGTTGCTGAGACGACCGCTATAGCACAATCGGAGGAGATTGTTCAATCCCAACAACCCAGGGAATTGCAAAATATCCAGGCAGCATATAGGCTGAATGGAAAAAATTACCTCAAATGGTCTCAACTCGTCCGCACCGTGCTGAAGGGAAAGGGAAAGATCAGCCATCTCATGGGTACGGGGCCGAAACCAGGAGATCCTCGTTTTGAAGTATGGGATGAAGAAGATTCCATGATTATGGCGTGGCTGTGGAATTCTATGATTCCTGAGATTAGTGACACATGTATGTTCTTGACTACTGCAAAGGACATTTGGGATGCAATTCAACAGACATACTCAAAAGCAAGGTGATATACCCCAAAAATATCCTCATTAAAGAGGACAACCGGTTTTGATTCCCCCATTAAAACGCCTTCCATAACCAAGGGCAACTGAATCACCCACATTGATGAGAGGGGCGGTTACAAAAGCATATTCCAAAACCCCCAAATCAATGTCCATAAAGTCTAAAGTAATTCCCGCAAGCACAATAATGTGCTTATAAATGCCTGACCACTGAAGGGTCAAACTCCACCACTATAAAAGGGGGACGTGGGGAAGAGGTAAAATCGTCTCATTGATACCCATTCTTTTACTGTTGCAATAAACCTCTCAACAAAGTCCCTTACTTAGGCATCGGTGTGATCCCCCGGAGTACACCCTGAGTTCTCCAAGCCATCCTTACCTTCTCTCTTTTCAGGTGGTCGTGAGCGAGGAACGTCTCCAAAGATCGTTCAATTTCATTCAGCAACAATTGGCACCGTCTGTGGGAACTTCTTGAGAGGTTTTATTTTTCAATCCTTGATCATAACTGCATCAAATAACTCAAAATCAGAGCCTATGGGTGACCAATGACCCCAATCCATACACTCCGCACCAAATGACAACTCCGGCATGACAGAAGGTGGGTTCCTTTCTTTCTAAAAAAAGATGGAGGACATGTTCAATATGATCCTACAGCAAAAAAAGGATCATAGAGAACCTATTCCCCACCCTAACCAAGTAGATCCTGAGCCACGTGAGAAGGTTGCAATCCCACAGGAGATTGATGAAAAGGTTGACCCTACGAAGAAGGTGGAGGATGCGAATAGTGTGGGAATCAACGAACAACAATCGAATGAACTGAAGGAAAGATTCAAAAGAATTGATCAGTTGGAGAAGATGATGAAGAAGGCTTGCAGCAATGCATCCTTTGGGGAGTCCTTGCTGAAATCTTCAAACCCGCCCTTCACTAGAGAGGTAATGAACGTTCCCCTGCCTAACAAGTTAAAAATGTCTAGTTTGGAAGGGTTCGAAGGCTTGTCCGATCCTGTCAACCATCTAGATACCTTTCAAGTGCTGAAGCAATTGCAAGGTGCACCAAATGCAATCATGTGCCGAGCATTTGTAGTCACTCTAAAAGGGAACGCTAGGGCATGGTATCAGACCCTAAAGCCTAACTCTATCGGTTCCTTTTCCGAAATGGAGCAGCAATTCACGGGACACTTCATCAACAGCCGAAGGATAGCAAAAACCTTGGCTCATCCTTTAAGCCTTGTTCAAGGAGAAAGAGAAACGTTGAAGAAATTTATGTACCGTTTCGTCAATGCAACCCTGGAGATTCGAAACCTGGATCACAGGGTAGCAGTGGCGGCCCTGACAACGGCTCTCCAGCTAGGGGATTTCTTGAACTCACTAAGGAAGAAGCCACCAGCAATATGGGAGAGTTGATTGCACGAGCTCAGAAGTACATCAACCTGGAGGAGGTGATGGACACGAGGAGAAGCCGAACCATAGATTACAAGTGGATCCAAACCATCGGCCTATGAAGCAGAAGAAGAGAAGTTTCGCCCTGGAGCAAGTCAAGTTAATTGATGAAAAGGTAAACAAACTTTTAAAAGCTAACTTTGTCAGGGAAGTTAATTATTCGGAATGGCTCAGCAACGTGGTTCTAGTGAACGAGAAATGGCAAACTAGCATCAATTTTATAGACTTGAACAAGGCATGCCCCAAATACAGTTTTCCTCTCCCACGGATCGACCAGCTGGTGGATTCCACATCTGGACATGAGCTCCTGAGCTTCATGGATGCATACTCAGGTTACAACCAAATTTGTATGCATCCCTAGGATGAGGAGAAGACTTCGTTCATCACCGAAAGGGGGCTTTATTGCTACATATTGATGCCCTTCGAATTAAAAAACGCAGGAGCAACCTACCAAAGGCTGGTGAACAGAATATTCAAAGATTTACTGGGGAACACCATGGAAGCTTATGTGGATGACATGCTAGTGAAAATTCTAAAGGCGGAGGAGCACTGCAGGGATTTGAGTAAGGCATTCAAACTGCTGCGTAGGTATAAAAAGAAACTAAATCCAACTAAATGTGTATTTGGTGTGTCTGCAGAAAAAATTTTAGGGTTTATGGTGACCCACAGGGGGATAGAACCTAACCTAGGTCTTAGCTGATTTTTTGGTGGAGCAAGTCCGTGAAAATTCGGAAGAGTCCGGAGTTTGGGCTCTACATGTGGACGGGTCATCAAACGGGGCTGAAGGGGGAGCAGGTTTAATCCTTACAGCCACAGATAGTTCTAAAGTATTGTACGCGTTGCGGTTGGAGTTCAAAACGACCAATAATGACACCAAATATGAAGCCTTACTGGCAGGGCTACGACTCTCGATGTCCCTTGGAGGAGAAAGGCTTTGAGTCTCGAGCGATTCCCAGCTAATGGTTAAGCAGGAGAAGGGCGAATTCGAGGCTAGAGACCAAAAGATGAAGAGATATATGGCGAAGGCACAGGAATATATCTAGACGTTCTCTCAATTTACAATCGAGCACATCCCTTAAGCAGAAATGCAAAAGTTGATGCGCTGGCAAGGTTGGCTTCAGCTTCAAAATCGGATTGGAAGAATGTCGTTTACTTGGAGCGAATAGAGAAACCAACTTACGAGGAAACCAAAGGCAATGTAGCGGTAATAGAAAAGGATAAAGAAGATTGGAGGACCGTCCTAATATAGTACCTTCGGGACGCATCTCTACCAAAGGACAGGAAGCAATCTCTGAGGATAAGAAGGAAGGCAACCAGTTACAAACTTACATACCACGAGCTGTATAGGTGATCCTTGATGTTGCCATATTTAAGGTGTTTGGGCAGGAAGGAAGGGGAATATATATTGAGGGAGATTCATGAAGGGATATGTGGGAACCATCTGACCAATAGAGCCTTGGCTCACAAAGCTCTACGGCAAGGGTACTTTTGGCCCACTATGAGAAAAGGCACAATAGAACTAGTAAGCAATACGACAGATGCCAAAAATGTGCCAGCATACCACACTTGCCAGCCAGCACGTTATCCCCCTTGACCAGTCTATGTCCCTTCACTCAATGGGGACTAAACATTCTAGAGCCGTTACCACAAGCAGTTGGACAGTGAAAGTTCTTGCTAGTGGCCATCGACTACTTCACAAAATGGGTGGAAATTGAAGCTCTGTCCCATATAACAGAGCGCAACATCACCAAG
The DNA here is from genome assembly GCF_029873635.1 of Malania oleifera. Lineage (NCBI taxonomy): Eukaryota > Viridiplantae > Streptophyta > Magnoliopsida > Santalales > Ximeniaceae > Malania > Malania oleifera. The sequence continues at coordinate 10,346,146 of NC_080419.1, forward strand.
TTCGTATGGGCTTCAATGATATATAGATTTGGAGTACCTTGGGCCATAGTGACGAACCAAGGAAGGCAGTTCGACAACAGCAGTTTCAATGCTTTTTGCGCTGATCTTGGCATAAAGCTACTCTTTGCATCCGTGGCACATCCGCAAAGCAATGGGCAAGAGAAAAACATGAACAGAACGATTTTGCACGGCCTAAAGACACGTCTCGAGTCAACACAAGGTAGGTGGGTAGAGAAGCTCCCATTAATCATATGAGCATACCATACAACCCGGCGAGCAACTATGGGAGAAACCCTTTTATGCTCATCTTTGGAGCAGAGGCGGTCATCCCTGCAGTGATAGGAATCCCTTATTGGTGAAGACAACATTTCAATGAAAAGGGGAACAGTGAGGGGTTGAGAGCAGAGTTAGAGTTACTGGAAGAGAAGCAGGATCAAGCTAAGATCAAAGTTGCGGCTTATCAGCAGAGGGTAGCTAGATATTACGACGTCTATGTTAGAGCACGGACTTTCAAAGTAGGAGATTTCATCTTAAGAAAAGTATGAAACAATCCTGCTGAACCCGGGCCGAGTAAGTTGAAGCCCAACTGGGAGGGGTCATATCAAATAGTAACAGAAATCAAACCAAGGGCGTACACATTGAAAGATTTAGATGGGAAGGAGATTAAGAATACATGGAATTTTGATTTGCTGAAAAAATATTATTCATAATTTTGTATGCTTCAAAAGCAAATTACATAGGAATAAAATTTCAACATGAATTTCAATCCCCAACTTCGCTACCTCTTTCATCATCCCCTTCACCCTCTTCCCCTGACAGAGGACTCTCATTACCATAACCAGCCGAGCAGATGCCGGCCATGTTAAGGTTAGGATACTTGGTCATGACCTGCTCCCGACACCTCCGAAAACTTCCTCAGTATGACTGGGAGTTGTCCTCCAAGAACTGGTCGTAATTGCAGTAGTTTGAAATTGCAGCACTAGCAATAGTAGGGAGCTCTTCGCTCCGAATCCGAATGATCTCCTCTTGGAGAGCCTTCTCCCAAATGGCAGCAGCATTCAGCTCCTCTTGTAAAGCAAGGTTTTGTTGTTGTGACTCTTTGGAGACTCGGTATATCTCAACCACCTTGTCTTCCAAAGTAAGGCTCATAGCTGCTAGCTGAAAAATAGCAAGAAAAACAATAAATATATAGGAATGAACAGCGAAGTAAACTCATAAACACATCAAAAGCATACTTTGTAAGCGGTATGGCGGGTAGTTGAAGCGAGGGCTTCGGGGAGCATCATCTTCAACTCATAAGCATCCTCCAGATATACAGAGCGTCAGAGGGCAGCACCAGAGAGCACGAGGTCGTGCAAACCCAACCCCTCAGATACGGAAGGTGGAGGTGCTTGAGAGGAGGCTTCAACAGCTGTCTTAAGTACATCCTCCATTTGGGAAGACCTTCCTGGTGAGTTCTTTTGCCCTTCTTTCTGGCAAGCAAGTTCTTGAAACGGTTCTAGTCCATGTTTGCAATAAATAAAAAATAAAAATAAAAAGGTATGATAAAGGACGAAGGCATAAACAAATGCTGCAAAACCCATAGGAATGAAAGGTGAGGACTAGATGGAATGGGGCTGAAGTGGCAATGAACAAGATTCCGCTCCTTGAGCAGCTCGGAGTTGGGAATAATCTTTTGGCGGGCCCCAGCCTAGAGCTCCTCAAGGATGGCCTGCTCCATGGGAAAAAGAGATGGAAGCATGTGGCGCTACCAAGCTGAAAAGGAAGGAAGAGTTAGCTGTGGAGCAGGATGGATAAAAAATATATAAAATGGAAGGTAGGATTAAAGGGGTCACCATCGAGAGGGGTCGACCAGACGCAGGGCCCACGAAGTCCAGCACCCAAATGCAAAGAAGAACCTAAACTTACAACCATGGTTGGATGAGGAGCCAGGGGTAAATAGTTTGAAATCCTAGAGGCAATTGAAGTAAAACACCTCCTTCTCTACAGAATGCTTTCTCATCTGATGGCAGCACCGAAATAGAGTCACCGAGGGTTGGTAGCCTTTGCGAATGAGAAGGGTTGCAAAGCATACCATGGTGATGTATGAGTTGAGGGCTAGTTGGGAAGGAGACAAGTTGTAAAAACGCAACACATCAGAGAAAAAAGAATGAAAGGGCAACCTAAGCCCAACGTCAAAATAATCGGAATATAAGTAGACCTCATCTGAACAATGTTGCAAGGCATATTCTGAACTACTATGCAGCCTGAGGTGAATACTATCCGAAATAAAGAATAAGCGGCACAGGTCAAGCAAATCTTCAGCGATAAGGCAGGATCTACCCTGACTTATACTAACTACGGTTGAGGATTGAACCTCAGAGGGCTCCATCCCAAACACGAGCAAATTTTTTGAAAAAAAAGTAGAAAAAAACTTGTAACTTCCCTCCGCTCAAATTGAAAAGCTGATTTTCAATGAACCTTTGAAGAATAGATGAAGAATGCGAAGAACATATGAAGAACATGAAGAAGGTGTGAGGAACGTGCGAAGAACAAGGGGAAAAAGTAATGTGCACACAAAACAAATAAACTGCAAAGTAAAACAAGCAAAGACAAAGACAAAGACAGATTTCAAAAGGAAGAGAGGCGTACCTAGCAAATGCTAAAAGGCTTCTGTTGGAGACAAGGAAGGTATGAGCAGATGGGTTTGGCGAATTCCACAAATCACACATCACGATAAGGCGGGAATCACTAGGACGCACGCATCCCAAACAAAGTACAATTCTCAATACACGGAAGATTTCCAACCGATACACATCCCAAGTAGGTGCGCATCCCAAACAGGCGTGCATCCTGAACAGGTGCGTATCCCAAAGACAAACTACGAGTTCCGAGAATGGCTACAAGCCCCAAAAAGATTTCAAATCACAAAGAGGCGGCCTAACGGATGGGCACAACCCATGAGGCCTGAAGACACGACCCAAATGATGAGCAAAGCTCATGAGGCCTATAGCCAAAATAGATGAGCATAGCTCATAAGGCAAGAATAAACGAGCCAACTGATGAGCAAAACTCATGAGACCTAAAGACTACCCAAACAGACGAGCACAACTCATGAGGCACAAAGAAACGCCCTGACTGATGAGTAAAGCTCATGAGGCCTGAAGATAGCCCAGACAAATGAGCACGGCTCATGAGGCATTAACAAACAGCCCAACAAATGAGCAAAGCTCATGAGGCCAAAAGACAACCCAAAAAGATAAGCACAACTCATAAGGCATTGACAAATGGCCCAACAGATGAGCAAAGCTCATGAGGCCAGAAGACAGCCCAAACAGATGAGCACAACTAATGAGGCATTGAGAAACAGCCCAACTGATGAGCAAAACTCATGAGCCTGAAAAGGGCACAAAGAGCTGCTCGGATTGAAGCTACCTGGATTAAAAGTTGCTTAAGGAGCTGCTCGGATTTCGTAAATCTATTATTGAATATGCCAACCAATTGAAATCTTTGTGGCAAGAACTTGATCATTATAGAGTGATAAAAACCAAGTGTCCTGAAGATGCCGTTGTTCTAAAGGATTTCATTGAGCAAGATCAAGTCTATGAGTTTCTTGTTGGACTTGATTCAGAATTTGATCAAGTGAGGATTCAAATTCTCGGCAAGCAGGAAATTCCGTGTTTTATTGAGGTGGTGGCACTGATTCGAGGCTAGAAAAGCATAAGAGGTTTGATGCTTGAACCACAAAACACGGATAGCTCGGCTATGGTGGCAATAATTCAGTCACGAATGTGGAACGAGCACCAATTTTTGAAAATGGGAGACCTGGTCAACCAAAGGCCTAGAACCGTGATTACAAGGACAACTTGTGGTGCACTTTGTAAGAAGGCACGCCATACTCGTGAACGGTGTTGGAAGCTTCATGGAAAACCTCCAAGCCAAGAGTGAGGAGGACAGAAAGGAGAGCAGCCAAGGAACAATGATCAGGCTTATGTTGCTACAATACAGCAAAATGAAGAAGCACCATAGGAGTTAGGCGGTCTCAACCAAAAAGAGGTCAAGAGGGTGAGATCTCTTATTGGCAGTCTTGACAAACCTTCAGGTACTTGCTCATTGGCATATTCAGGTAAGTTTCCTACCTCTATTGGATTAAATGTCTCCAATGAAACCTTTGCCAACTCCTGGGTCATAGACTCAAGAGCTACAGACCAAATGACCCACTCACCGAATGGGTTTTTCACATATTTGCCATGCCCAAGCAATAGGAAAATAGCCACAGTCGACGGTTCCTTGACCACTATAGCAGGTGTAGGAGATGTCAATTGTCAAAATAAGTACATCACTTATTTTAAAAAATGTTCTCCATGTTCCTAGACTATCCACAAACCTTGTCTCTATTCAAAAACTCACTCAAGATTTACGTTGCAATGTGGTTTTTTATCATAGTTATTGTGTATTTCAAGATGAGGATTCAAGAAGGATGATTGGACATGCTAGAGAACGGGATGGACTCTACTACCTCGAAGCACCGAGTCAGTCAAGAGTTACCAAGGGCAAATTATCTCACTCTTTTGTTTCTGAGCATTTTTCGTCCAATAAAGAGAAAGTGTGGCTTCACCATCGCCGACTTAGACATTCGTCATTTAGAGTCATTAAAATTCTATTTCCTTCTTTATTTAAAGGTTTAAATGTTGAGAATGTTCATTGTGAAGTGTGTGAACTTGCTAAACACAAATGTGTATCTTTTCCAGTAGTAATAAAAGAAGTTCTATTCCTTTTTATCTCATTCACAGTGATATTTTGGGTCCTAATATTCCTAATGTTTCTGGGGCACAATGGTTTGTGTCATTCATTGATGATTGTACTCGTGTTACTTGGCTTTTCTTGCTCAAGCATAAATCCGATGTCAATACTGTTCTCCCAAATTTTTGTTCTATGGTTAAAAATCAATTTAGGGTCAATATCAAAAGGTTTAGATCGGATAATGCTAGGGATTATTTCAATCAAGTCCTAACTACATACTTTCAGAAGGAAGGGATAGTACACAAGTCATCTTGTGTCAATACCCCACAGCAAAACGGCGTAGCAGAAAGGAAAAATGGTCGCCTTCTTGAGTCAACCCAAGCTTTCATGTTCTAGAAAAATGTGCCTAAATCCTTTTGTGGGGAAGCAGTTCTTACACCCGCTCATCTTATAAATCGTTTGACTTCCAGAGTATTGGGATTCAAAAGTCCAATGGAAATTCTCTCAACATTCTATCCTTACCTACACACTACAAATAATCTTGTCCCTAGGATATTCGGGTGCATGTCATTTGTTCATATTCATAGTCAAAGTATGGGAAAGCTAGGTCCGAGGACGTTAAAAAGTGTCTTTGTGTGTTATTCTTCGACACAGAAGGGGTATAAATGTTATCATCCTCCATCTAAGAAGTTCTATGTCTCAGCAGATGTTACTTTCAATGAACAAGAGTCCTATTTCACCACTCCTTATCTTCAGGGGGAGAGTTCAACGATGGAAGATAAGGATATGGAGGATAGGGATGTTTTACTTGATCTGCTATCACTTCCCGTATCTAAACCAGTTTCTTGTTTCCCTGAGCCAAATCCTGTGTCTTGAGTCCATGTCTGAGCTTGTGCCAAATCACATGTCCAAACCAGTGCCCCTAGAAAAAAATTGATTCTACTCTTGAGAATGTGAGACTTGGCAAAGTTTTTTCAAGGAGGAAGGTGGCTGTCCCTGAATTTGTGCAAGTCCGAGACTCCAACTTGGATCCTGAGAACGAGGTAACAATTTCTAACCCTTTATTGCAAGTTGAAACGAAACCTCAGGTTAATGACCAAGATCTTCCCATTGCTATTAGAAAAGGAACTAGAGGGTGCAAAAAACAACCTTTATATCCTCTCTCACATTTCTTGTCCTTCAAATATTTTTCACCATCCCATAGATCCTTCCTTATTAGCTTAAACACCATTGTCATCCCTACCACCTTATCCGAGGCTTTCTCCAATGAGAAACGGAAACAAACTATGAATGTGGAGATGGTGGCGTTGGAAAAAAACAAAACCTGGGGGTTGGTGAAATTGTTGGCAAGAAAGAACCTGTGGGGCATAAATGGGTTTACACTGTGAAGTATAAAGTAGATGGATCAATAGAGAGATACAAGGCAAGGTTAGTGGCCAAGGGTTATACTTAGACCTATGGAATTGACTACCTAGAGACTTTTGCTCCAGTTGCGAAGATGAACACTATTAGAATCTTGTTGAAAGGCAAGGTTAGTGACCAAGGGTTATACTTAGACCTATGGAATTGACTACCTAGAGACTTTTGCTCCAGTTGCGAAGATGAACACTATTAGAATCTTGTTGTCTCTAGCAGCTAATTATGGTTGGGACTTGCAGCAGTTCGATGTCAAGAATGCATTTTTGCATGGAGAGCAAGAGGAAGAAATTTATATGGAAGTCCCGCCAGGTTATGGGAATAATTTGGCTACTCATACTATGTGCAAGCTGAAGAAAACCTTGTATGGTCTCAAACAATTGCCACAGGCATGGTTTGGAAGGTTTGCAAGAGTTATGATGGCCATGGAATATAGACAGAGCCAAGGGGATCATACCTTGTTCATTAAACACTCACCTTCAGGGGGAGTCACAGCCCTCTTGGTATATGTCAATGATATAATAGTGACAAGGGATGATGATAAGGAACGACAGATTTTGAGTCTGTGTTTGGCTAAGGAGTTTGAGAACAACGCGTTAAGGAGGCTGAAATATTTCTTGGGATCGAGGTGGCTCACTCTAGACAGGGCATTTTTATATCTCAGCAGAAGTATGTTACGGATCTCCTCAAAGAAACTGGCAAGACGGCATGCAAACCAGCAAGTACTCCAATAGATCCTAACCTTAGACTTGGAAAGGCAGAGGAGGATGCTGCAGTAGATAGAGAAATGTACCAACACCTGGTAGGAAGACTCATCTATCTGCCACATACACGACCGGATATAGCTTATGCAGTGTGTGATTAGTCAATTTATGCATAGCCTGAAGGAAGTCCATCTGCAGGCAACTCACCAAGTGTTACAATACCTCAAAGGGACACCAGGACAAGGTATTCTGTTAAAAGGAACGGAAGCTTAGTTCTTAAGGCATACACAAATGACGATTATGTTGGGTCAATTGTTGACAAGAGGTCGACCTATGGATATTGCACCTTTCTTGGCAGAAATCTTGAGACGTGGAGTAAGAAACAAAATGTGGTGGCTCGGTCTAGTGCGGAGGCAGAATTCAAAGCAATGGTTCAGGGTGTATGTGAACTACTTTGGTTGAAGATTATCTTAGAAGACATGAAGATTAAGTGGGATGGTCTGATGAGACTCTATTGTGATAATAAGACCGCAAACAGCATAACTCATAATCTGGTACAGCGTGATCGAACAAAGCACATTAAAATTGATAGACACTTCATCAAAGAAAAGTTGGAGAGATTGATTTGTACACCTTATGTGTCTACACATGGCCAACTTGCTGATGTACTTACCAAGGGGTTAAGTAGTTCAGTGTTTCAGAGTATTGTATCCAAGCAGAGAATGGAAAATACCTATTCGCCAACTTGAGGGGGAGTGTGGGAAAACGTGTTTAATGACTTGTATTCTATAAGTGTATAGTTAGCTATTTTAGGAAATTTTGTAACAGCTTGTATTCCTAGAATTAGGCTGATTTGGTTAGTTTCCGATTTTGTTAGAATATCCCATAAATCATGGGATCTAATATAACCTAGTTAATTTTCCTTTTCTGCTACTAGGGTTGATGTATATAGCTAACGTTTTGCGTATTATTCAGAAAGATGAAGAAAATTCTTCCATGAAGTGTTTCTCAGTTTGTGTCAGTTTTTATAATGTTTGACAAAGATACCAAAGGGCCCCTAAATTTTAAAAAATTCAACAGTAGCAGTTTGAGATGGAGCAGCAGATCTCCCCCAAAAAAAACATAGATTAAAAGTGTGTGTGTATATATATATCAACAGCAGCAGGTTCTCAAACAACAATATGCCACGGGGAAAGATTTGATGAAAAAGAACAGCAATAGAATGGTCATTGAGCAAGATTTTTGGCCGAATATAACTCCATTTTTCTCCCAGTAGATTTTCAATACCAAGCCCCCAAATTTCTCACAAAATAATGAGGTGAATATTGAAAGTGAAGTGCAAAAAAACAAGAGCAAAAATAAAAACAGTATGGTAGGAGAAGAAGCAAATGAAGAAGCAACGACATTGCAGATCACCAGAATCAAAATCGGCTCAGATTTTATTTTGAATTCTAATGAGCATTTTTGTTCCAAGGGCAAACATACAGGAATCAGTTTTATCTGATGATTCCCGTTGGAATGTAAAAGATTGCATAGGGACGGGTGAGGAATAACAGATATGGGAATATCACATTGCCAGGAATGTTTTAATGCAATGTTGGCATGCAGGAATGGAATGGGATAAGAATGGAATGGATTGGAGAATGGAATGGAATGGGGAGTGGAATGGAATGACCATTCACATTCCACTGTTTGGTGACAAACATAGAATCACACTAGAATGGAATGGGCATTCCCATTCTCCATTCCATTCTCATGTTTGGTATAAGTAATTAATAATGAAATGGAATACTCATCCATCTCTTTTCCTGATATCATAAATAAATAAAAATAAGTAAATAAATAAAATGGAGAAGTGTTTCAAGTGTGCTTTGCTATATGGATTGTAGAATACCTTTAAAATTAAAAGGGAAGTTTTATAGGACGGCTATAAGACCAGCTAATGCTATATGGATCAGAATGTTGAGCAGTGAAAATACAGAATATCCAAAATGTAAAAGTTGCCGAGATGAGAATGTTAAGACGGATGAGTGGTATAACACTAAAAGATAAATTAAGTAATAAACATATTCGCGATAAGTTAGGTGTAGCTCCTATAGAAGATAAGATAAGGGAAGGACGACTCAAATGGTTTGGGCACTTGCAACGTAGGCCACATAGTGCGCCATTGAGCAAGAGCGAGTTAGTTACTGTGGGGGGTAGTAGAAGGAATAGGGATAGACCTAAAATAACTTGAATGAGATAGTGAATAAGGATTTAAGAGCCCTAAATTGGTCAAAAGAAATGGTTCATGACGTATAAATTGGCAAAAAAGGATTTATATAACTGACCTCACCTAGAGGGACTTAAGGCATGGCTATGTTGTTGTTGTAATTAATTTACCTGCATGACAAATTTACATGCATGGATATTATTATTCCATATCGCTTAACTGCATGATGTTTTAAGATAAATGCTTCACAATAAAATTACACTCCTTTACAATCAAACAATTACATAACTAGTAGATTGGCTTATTTGCACGAAATGTGCATGAAGCTGCAGATATATGTAAACCAGATATGTTGAACCAAAGACCTAGCCACTTGCACAAATTTTCTTTTCACACACGACTTACACTATTTCCTACAAATTTATAAATAAAAAAAAAAAAAAAAAGGAACTAGGATGGCCTACAGGGCTTGCATTCTCCTTTTGCTTTTGCTTCGAAGGCTCCAAAAGCCTGGCATTAGAAAAAGGCTACATCTCCTATCCAAGTTCTTTCTTCAAAATGAACAAAATCATCACTATGTCAATGCTGAAATAACTCCACCATGTTTCAGCACAAAGAGGGGACTCATATGCTAAGATCATCCAATTTGGCACAATTACTAAATATAAATCCATTAGAAAAATTTATGTAATATGAAATTTGTTTTCCAATAGGAGGGAAAAAAAAGAGTGCAAGCATTAAGTGACCAGCAATTTAAACAGTTACACTGAACCAGACCAAAATATACTTTTTCAAACTAATAGAAAATATAGGGATGCAATCAAAGAATCGGTCTCATAAAGCAAAAAAAAAAGGGAATATATTCTTCTGGGTGATCAAGAAATAATATATATTGATATATATAGATATAATGAAATTAAGTCATAATGTAACTCACATTGGATGATAAGATGATGACCTACCCAGTACATAGGTAGATTCTTAATTTTAATCATTGATGATCAAAGTTTAAGAAACTTTCATTAAGTATTATAAATACTGCACAGCAAAATGGTCAAAATGCCCATCCCAGATAACAATTGTCTCAAACGTACAAGTACCAAAGTATTAATAGCCCACAGTATCTAAAACACATAAGTACGAATAATCCAAACATAACATGAAGACAAAACACAAAAGCAGCATAGAGGCCTTTAAAAAATCTGCATGATGGTCCTACATTAAAAAGACATACATATTTCTAATAGGAAATGGTGCCACAAAATTAATCCTTTGATTGGAGAATAGTCCCAACATCCAGTACATGTTATTTCCAACACAAACAACAGAGGAAGGATTTATATACCAGAACCCACAACACCCTATTAAAAAGCAGTACAAGAACAAAACAAATAATACATGCAAACTTGTACTAAGAATGGAAAAAATCAAAAGAAGAAAATTTCAACAGAATACATAGACTTTTGTAGATTTTAATCCTTTGGTACATCTTTCCCAGAGTGCTACTGTGGCAGGCCCCTCTCAAATGTTTTGAGATAGCAGGACCACATTATAGTGCAGACCTATCTCAAATGCAGGACAGCAATACTCTAGCCATAACAATATGCAATCTGATTCTAGAGGATGTGATTTCATAGTTAAAATAAGAAGATTAGAAAGCAAGTTTTTTAGGGAAATGGATAAAGACATTTGGCACTGATTTATGCCGGAAGCCTGGAACCAACTACCACATCAGCAGGTAGTAGTCAGAAACTGGAAATTAATTAGGTAAGAACTCTATTAGCTCCAGGAGTCATGCCATTGCAGCAGCTGCTGCAGTGCTCGTCTTTCAATCGCTCCTATTCAACTTGAAAAGGCACAAGTTACGTTCTTTAACAGGAAATTGCTGGACAAGCACAAATATCCTTCCAACAAATTGTTTATCCTTGTTTATCTTAGTAGGTCAGTGGTACTGTAATAGGGACAGCAAGCATGGACCAAATACCTTTTTTTAAGTAGGCTGCACCAAGTTCTGTCATTGGAACAACTGATTATAATTTAAAATACATAACAATATGCATAACTCAACTGATTATGACTGAACTTTGTGTAGTCATAACAATATGCATAACTCATAAATGCAGATTCAATTGGTGGTGACAGACAGGGTAGAGAATGACTGTTGGCAAGAAGGGGATGAAAGGGGACCAATCACACCTTCACTGATCAAGCCTGAATCTTAAAAATTTTGACAAGTGATAAAAGTTCTCCAAATCTGAACAGCACGTAAATCACAGCAACCTGGTTTTTAATAATGCAGAGACTAGTTGCGAAGGGTAAATGCTCTTCATTTTGAAGGCAAATCCTTTTTCAATCTCCTCTTTTATGGATGGCCAATCCAACATAACAAACACAATCATTGTGAAGTATATCTCATCCAACAGTTTTCATAATATACGGACAAAACAATAATAATATTTCAGCATAACCTTTGAATTTGTGAACCAGATCAATACCCTCAATGACCCGAATTCATGAATCTGCAGATGTAATAAGCACCTGCGATGAACCAGATCAATACCCTCAATGACCTGAATTCGTGAATCTGCAGCTGTAATAAGCACCTCTGATGAACCAAATCAATACCCTCAGAAATGGAAAGAAACTCGACAAGACAATTTTACTAAATCAGCAGACAAAGAACAAAATAGAGAAAGATTTTTCCAATACCTTCCAAATCGAAGCTCCGTCAATCAGAGCACACAATTCATTCTGCAAGCCCTAACCCTAGAACTCTCATTCAACGTCTGGATCAACGACTGAAGTGCACAATCGAGGAAAAGGGAGAGAGAGTGAGTGAGAGGAGTATCAAGGAGAGTCAGGGATGAGAGAAGATGAGGTCGGGGAGGGAGTCGGGGCGATTCCTATTTAGGTTAGAATCAGCATTCCTCCCATCTTGTAATAGAATCATTATTCTCAGTTTTAGTGGGAATGAGCATTCCAAGGGAATGGGTATTCCCACTTTTAAAAATATAAGCAAACATGGGAATGGAAATAAAATGTTGGAATGAGCATTCCATTCCATTCCTGCGTGCCAAACATAGTGTAAGTTCCTGCAATGTCAAAGGTTGGACAAACCATGTCTCACACTCCCATGCAGGATTGTCAGGACTCTTAGGCTCTGTTTGGAACTTAGAAAACCTTAAGAGAAAGGAAAGTAAAATATGAAGGAATCCATTTTTTCATGTTTGATTATCAAGGAAAGTAAGAAATAAAACAAAAAATATATCAAATCAATGAATAAAAATATGATTTTGCGAATCATTTACATTTGATTTTTCTTAATTTTATTCATTTTAAAACAATTTTTTGTTTTTAATAGTATTTGATATAGAGAGAAAATATAGTGAAAAATAAGTTTCCTTCTCATTTTTCTTTCCTTTTCTTTTCCCAACCAAAATCCTTAATCCAAACAGGCCCTTAAGGATCCCATGAGCTGAATTCCCTCTATAAGTCTAGAACTGGTCTTACAAGTTGCCATTTTCATCACCACTCAAAACCTTTTACTTCTCACTGGGAAGTGGGAAGCCTTTGACATATATCTTTGCTGCCTTTAGCATCTAGGAGTATACTAGTATAGAGTTATCATGTGCTATACTTGTGAATAAATTACCTAACATTTGCACAGATTTTGTTAGATGTTGGCACACTAGGACTTTCTTTCTTCTCTCCCCTTTTTGATTCCATGGATATGTCTTACTAGATGACTTGGTGTATTAGCTTCGGGTAGACCAGTCTTATACTTCTCTCTTTCTCTCATTAATGTATTTCTATAATTATCTACAAAGAATCTAATTAAATATTTTATTAATTTACACTTACATCTACATGCCTGATTAGTAACTTCAAAATATTTTTCTATTTCAGCTGCATTTTAACATTCATATATTTTATCAAACACACCCTAAAATGTAAATTTTTTTTCTCAAAAAAGAAGATTTTATTAAGAAGAAAAAGTACAAGAAGGAGCATAAGAAATCCTCATTAAAAGAAAATAAATCAAAACAGCTCAGCCAACCAATCACGCTGTGAATCAGAAAATGAAACCCTTTGAAACACCCAGATGCAAAAAACTACAAGGAGGCTAAATACTAAATCCTATCCCAAAGCATAACAGAAGACATCTTTTCCCCGAAAAAATATGAGTATTCCGTTCCAACCAAATCCCCAATAACTGTAACAATTGCACACCTGCACAAGGCCAAAGCATCCTTACAACTTCCAAAAACCTGAAAAATGGATAGCGAACAAATCTTCTACCGACTCCAAACACACACATTTCTACAAATAAACCAAAAAGATTGTTCCACACCCTCCAAGAAAAGGAGCAATGAGGAAAAGGTAAGAAGCAGAGTCTGAATGTTGAAAACAAAGAGAATAAACATCGGAGATAAAGCCATAAAAAGCCTCCTACTCTGCAACAAATTGTTAGTGTTAACTCTATTAATTAACAAACCAAATAAAAGCCTTAACCTTAGAGGGGATTTTAGCCTTCCAATGAAGCAGGAGAGACAAGTATTTATTGGTTAAATGCTCAAAAGAATATTTATCAGAATACTTCTCAGATGAATCAAGAATCCAAAAAATGATCCTCTCCTTTGGGAAAGGAGCCTACCATCCCACAAAATTAAGAAGAAGGCAAGATCCAGAACCTCCCTATCATTAAAAACCCTAGGAAAATAGAAATCCCAACAAAGACCAGATCCATTAGAAATAAAGAAGGAAGAAATTGATTCATTGTGCAAAGAGGACAATCTAAACAAACAAGGAAAAGATGAAAAAAGCGAAGAATTCCCAACCCAAATGTCTTCCCAAAATGAACAGAATACCCATTTCTCACAATAAAATTTGAATAAGGAATAAAACGAGGATATAACTGTGAAATGCCCTTCCAAGGAAACTCACAAGAACATCTCAAACCCAAAATAGCACCCCACCCATTGTCCTGCAGGCTAAATTTACTCTAAATAACTATGTGCCAAAGGGACAACTTCTCTAAGGGAAATTGCCACAACCATTTGCCCATTAAAGCAGTGTTCTTAGACACCAACTTACTAAGACCTAAACCCACCTCCTTCATAGACTTGCAGAAAACCTCCCAACTAAACGAATGATCTTTATTCTCCCCCACCCTAAACCAAAGAAAGTCTCACATGATCTTCTCAATACTACTGTCTATCCTCACAGATATTCTAAAGATAGACAAGATATAAAGAGGAATACTGGCAAGGAAAGCCTGAATGAGTGTAATACGCCGACTTAGACAAAACATATCACCCTTGGACCTTAGAAGATGACCTTAAGAGCTCAAATATTCCATAATGCAGTAGTTAGAACATACTTACCTAACTACTCAACAAACTTCTTTCACACAACTCCACTAGTAATTTTCTCAAATTGAAGAGTTCGATGCAGCTCTAGGAGGATTATACTGTATATCATCCTCAATCTGAATAGAAACCATTCACCAACTATAATGAAACAACAAATGGCAAGGTAGGATGCAATCAATAGCTTCAACCCTTTCTTGCACAAAACAATCATAATATATGATTTCCATCCCATATCTAACTGGGTAGCCCAAAATGGAATCTACTAGTGTGCGTGACGGCAGTTATGTTCTCTTGCCTCAAATGGAAGAGCTCTAGATGGACATGTACTTGTAACTGGGGGCACAATTGTTTCTGCATGGCTCATTTCATCTCATACCAAGTCCTTATCCCTCCATATCTTCTCCTCCAAGCAACCTCCTATTTGTAATCCACTTATCCTACAAAATCGAGAAATTCCCCTCAATTTGGATTTCACCAAATAAAAGTTTCAAGCTTCATTCATGTAACACCACCAAAAATCATTCACCAAAGAATAAACACAATCATCGAATTCTAAATTAAATTTTGAAATTTCAAAATTAATTTCCCCAATGTAAATGATCAGTGCATTTCAAACATTTCAGAAGTTTAGGAAACTACAATTGTTACACGACTTTTTCTTCTTCAGTAGGAGATTCAATCAATTGCTTGGCCAAGGCTGCAACTTCTGTCAGGCTATTCAAAGTACTATTAATGTTTACAAAGAATTCTCAAGGTTCTCACCCTACTAATTAAAAGTTCAACCTTTGCAGACAACTCAACATTGATCACTATATTGCTGGATATTTTTCATTTTTTTTACTGCAGCTGGGTTTTTTTTTTTTTCTTCCAAATGTGTGGAACATGCTAGGGACTAGGCAAATGGGCATGGCCCAGGATATATGAGACAAATCAGGTCGATTGAGATACAAATGAGGGAAAATGTTGAATGAAAGCAAGAGTACTGGATTTTCATTTTTCGGATAGGGAAAAAAAAATCATTAAGGGATGAAACAAGGTACAATAATAGGAGGACAAGATGTCCTCCAAAAAGCAAAAAGCAACAACCAAAGAAATTACAAAGATCTACCTTCCAATCCCTTTGAAAGTAGGACAGAAAAAAAACCCCAAAAAAATCCAAACAATGGGCCAAGAAAGATGCCGAGAAGACAACTCTATGCCATACTAGGAGGTGGGTTGTGCAAGTCTTGAGGGTTCTCGCATTCCTCTCTATCCAAAAGGGCAACAGATAGCAAAGGCTGAGCTGTGCCATAAAACGCAGCCTGACCTACCTAAGCCAAAATCCCACTATCTCACAAGCAAGAGATCTCCCATGTTTTGAGGGCCACCTAAGCTTCACCGAAACAAGATAAGAAAGCATTACAAAGATGGGTTGCCACTTGACAATAAAGGAAAAGGTGCAAGTTCGTTTCATTGTACTTGGCACATTAAGCACAAATCAAGATCGAGAGACGAGTAGGACCTCCTTGTACATAACAAATCATGGTATTGATTCCATTGAGTCACAGTCCAAACAAAGGTCCAAATCTTAAATAGGAACCTTCGCCTTCCAAATGATGTGGCTCCAAATGAAGGAATTGGGAGAAGAGGTTTTTTTATAGGTAAAGGAAAAAATATTTTGAAGAAAGAGACCTAAAGAATCGCAATCGCCCTCACAAACCCTCTTATCCTAAGGAGCAAAATGATCCAATACAGTAAGCAAGGCGGTAAGCTCATTGACCCCTCTCTCATTGAGATTCCTTAAAAAATGGTAATCAAGAAAAGGAGTTGATAAATGCATTGCAAATACTGGAAAGTTTTAACAATGAAGCACAAAGAAGTCCAAGGAAATCTCACCCACCAAAACATCCTCCTAGATCCAAACTGTATTGGCATTACCCTCTTTGAAACAAGGAAGAGGAAAGAACAGACATGCCACTTAGGGATCAAACTTCAGGGGCTTGCATGAGAAAGAATGCAGTTTCCTCTAGTGTCCCACCCATTTCAATGAAGCCCATATTTGCATTTTATCACCTTGTGCCACATGGAATTAACCTCTAAGGGAACCTTCACAACTGTTTACCAAGTAAAGAGATGCTTTTGGAAACCACATTGCCAAGCCCCAACTCCCCCAAATTTGGGTCTTCTAACAACCTCCCAACTAACAAGATGATCTCTCTTTATTCTCCCCAAACCCTGACCACAAAGAGTCATGGATTATCCTCTTAAGAGTTCAGTTACATTCATGGCCCTATAAAAATAGAATGGAAGTAAAAAAAAATTTTGGAGAGGGAGGCACCAATGAGCATATCACAATTTCAAAGAGACAAATGTCAAAATTTTGCTTGTGCAAATTGTCCCACATCAGAAAATTAAGTGGAGGATTGATGGATCAAATACACGTATGAGCCCAAGTCCTAATAGCTTAAACTTTTGGGTTAAGTTGGTGTTCTCTATACATATATGGGTGAAGACTCCCAATGTTAATAAGTGGTTGACTCTAGGCAAACCAAAAAAGAAATTGTAAATTCAAGGTGTAGGAGCAAATTCTCCTAACATGCTAAGAATTGAAGGACATGGATCGAAATGGGATCAAAATGTAGGAGGTAGCATTGGTTTGAAGCCATGGAATCACAATCTGAGGCACGTAAAGTATGGTGGTAAGGCAAGCAAGAGAATTGAGTTGACCTCTAAAGGGAGACAATTCCCACTCAAAGGAAGATATAAAGATTTAGGAGATTATTGGAATTTCACTCGTAAAAATTGTCCCGCAATGACAAATCAAGTGGAGGATGGGTGCTTATATACATGGATGGGCCCAAGACCTAATAGCTTAAGATTTTGGGTCAAGTTGGTGCTCACCCATGTACATCAAGTCCACATGAGTAGTTTCCAATGCAAACAACAAATGCGCCCTCTTCCACCCCTCCAGCCTCCTACCAACCCTCCTAGGGCCACAAAAAGCCACAGAGTTAGAATTGCCTTAGAGGGAGGCCAAGATAAGGAAGTGGGCAATCTAAGGAGACACAACCCATTAGGGTTTTTTAAACTCTCTAATTCTCTACCATGCAATTTGATACCAGCCACCCGCTCTTGGACAAGTTGATCTTCAAACACAAAATATTTTCAAAAATTGATATTCCATTGGAACATTCTTTCCTTCTGCTCCTTTGGAAAATAATTACTAAAAAGCAAAGTACATTGCATGAGGAGGAAAGCACAACCTGTACCACAAACGACACAAGGTTTAGAACTTATCTAGTGCATGTGAATGACCTCCAGTGATGAATAGGTAACTCAATGGTGGAGCAAGAATAACAACCTTCAGAGCTTCGATCAGGAAACAGCGATGGCACTTTAGGTTCTAAACAGTCAGTGACCTCTGATATTTGATGGTGCTGGAAATTTTTGGTAGTGGTGGCTTGAGATAAAGGATGAAAAAGAGGATGCCTGTGATGATCATTTCAGACACCTTTATTTTATAGTTCTGTTACTGGCAATGTAAGGATTCTTGATGATTGAAGCCAAAGGGGAAGAAGAAAGAGAGTGATGAACAGACAGGACCAAAGATGGAGATTTTGTTGTGTACATGATGGAAATAGGAGAGGTGAGAGAACTCATTATAGTTTAGGAATAATTGGACATTAAAATGAAAGAATGAGGAAGAGGAAAGGAAGATGGATGATTCAGAAGTGATATAGAGAGAGAATGAATTAGGGCTCTGATACAAAATGATGTAAAATGATATCGAGAGGGAGGAAGAAGAAAGGAGGAGGAAAGAATAACATAGGGCCATAGGGGAGAGAAGAATGTATTGGGAGAAAGTGCACTCCATTATTCAAAATAAAAAAACTTGTTTGTACAGCACAACAACACTATCATTTATAGGAAAGATAGAAAACAAGAAAACGGCAAAATAACCCCTAAGATACATATTTACACGCACATACATAAGCCTCACCAATTAATCAAACGTAACACATTTGGGTTAAGAATTAAGGACCCAACAAACCCTTGACCTTACTCTTTAGGATCAACCTCCAATTCCAATGGCCAACTTCCTCCCCTACATCAATGCATGACTAGGCAAATTATTCATTCAAGTCCAAAAAAACTTCAAGTTTAATGTTCAACAAATTGACTAATTCTATGCTTGGGAGAGGCCTTGAATTTGGATTTATTTGGATTTAGATAAGATGTCATACAAAATTGTTTTGAATTTTATCCAAATCCACCTAAATCCAAATCCAAGGCCTAAAATTCATGCTCCCAAGCGCAGCGTAAAGAAAATCAAAAGCTATTTTGAACATTATTGTATACATGCAGCACTTATTACAATTTAATAGTGAGATAAAACTAGACTCTAATTAATTCATTCACTGGACAAACCAGTAATTGTAAACGACCCGGAAAATTTAATTAATAAAAATAATAAAAGGAAAGGAAAGGAAAGAGAGAAGAGAAGAAAAAGGATTCTTTAAAGAAAGGTCAGCGAGAACTCATCGACAAACCAATTGGTCTCGTCGACGAGCATTCTTCCTTGGCTCGTCGACGAGGAGTTACCGAGAGAGTTTGAGATATTCTGAAACTCGTCGACGAACTCACAGCCTCGTTGACGAGTGTTTTTCATGGGATCGTCGACGAATCCACGTGTCTTGTCGATGAATCCCTGCCTATAAATAGAGTTTGCTTTCATTTTCAGCGAGAAAATTTTGAGGTTTTCACTCTCTCTCTAAAAACGGCCCCTCTGCCTTCTCTCTTCGAATCCGGCTTGGATTCAACCCGGTTTGACGATCCGGAATCACCACAAGGTTTGTAAGATTGTTCTCTACAAAGCTGTCGGAGCAAATCGTTGATTTGAGGTTTTGGGGCACTATCTCAAAATCAGGGTAAGTGAGATATTTTAGGATTTTATTATTATTTTGAAATATATGGAACCTAGGAAGTATTAAATGAGTGTTTTTCTAAGATTTGAGGAAGTTGGGATTTTTGGATTAGAGGGTCATGTTTCCGTTCGGTTTAGGCAGGAACTTGAGGAGCAGGTAAGGGGAAATACTTTATGACAGCTTTTTATTAATTTTAAGCCGGCTAAATTTTGGGTATAAAATTCTATATATTTAGGTATAATTTTTTAAACAGTGCAGGTATTGAAAATATTGTTTCTGATTATATACTATATTGGGAAAAATCGGTGGCATGAAAACAACTATGATAATTAAATGGTTGTGGGCTACTTGATTTTGACTGATGTTCACTGATAGATACTGTTTGGGTTGCAAATTCTGTTTGGTTGTGATGTTGTTTGGATGATTAAAATATGTGAATGAGAATGCATTGATGTGTTTACCTGTACTGGATGTGTATTGTTTTATGGTTCATGTAAATTGCGATATAGCGTTGGAAGTAGTATAAGGAGGTCGTTATATCGTACCTGATATAACCGTCATATAATGTTGGCAGTGGTATGAGGAGGTCATTATATGTGCATTTATATTAGGGGGTAAAACATTGGCAGTGGTATGAGGAATTTATTTTACCTATTTACCATGAACAGGGTGGTGTGTGTGGGTGTGATTGAGAAGCATGTGTTGTAATCTATGTGGTTAAGAAGATTATGTAATAACCTGTGTGGTTGATAGTTTTATGTGGACCAGTCCTATGTGGACATTGTATTCTGTGTGGATATGGACCCTGTGTGGGTGAGAATGTGGAATGTGTAAATCCTGTGTGGATTGATTGTGATATGTGTGTACATGTGGAACTTTGTGAAATGATTAATGTTGGTCGCGTGTGTGTAACTTTAATTACATAAGTATTTGTGGTGAAGTCGAACTCTCCACCCGAGGGCTTGCTGAGGAAGGCGAGTGTTCTAATAATTATCTGTGAGTACTAGAGCAGAGGGAAGCCAATTGTATAGGCAGGTGACCTTCCCTATTCTCAGAGACTTTACCTGGATACATAACCATAGGGCTTACTGAGAAAGGTGAGTGCCCTAGTATTAGCACTAGAGTAGAGGGAAACTACTTGTATGGGCGGGTAAACTTCCCGATTCTCGGGAATTATCAGTAAAAATAATTATGTTAGTGTGTATATGATTGGATGACAGAGAAGTCGACAATGATGTGATTAAAGATGCATTTTCTCAGCTGCTATTGATAGTGAAATACAATTGTATGTATATTTTGTAACTATACATTGAACACTTCAGCCACACACTGTTGTAACTTATTTCTTTCTTACTGAGAGGTGTTTCACCCCGGCGAATATTTAATCTTTTTAGGTCCTCCAAGTGATCGAACTTAGAAAGCTCCAGGGCAAGGTAGTTTTGTGAGTAAATAAAAGAACAGATATGTGTATAGACTGTGTTTAATGTTTTGTCCTAGTCATGTAATATAGAATATGGTTATATCTTTTTATGGGTTTGTATATGTAAATTATATATAGCACTCTGGTATTTTATTTAAGGTTGTTTAAATAGTTCTACTGCATGAATGGTATCAGAGACATGAGGATGGTCTCATAACACTCCGGGCCTTACATGGCGAGTTCGGGGCATTACAGTAATCCTCCCTTCTAACTTCTTTTTCCCAACCTTTCAATACAGACAGTGGCACAATTGGAAAACCATTGAATGCTTAGAATTGATAGTGTATGGAAATATAAGACTAAGAATCAATTATCATGTTCAGAAAGAAAATATGAGCATTTCCTCTATGCATTATGTTTGGTTTTCCTCGTCTGTACTTGGAGGTGCACATAATGTCTAAAAAGGAAAATATGTGAAAATAGAGTTAACGAATCCCTGTAAAATGCGCAATGGTAGGCTGGTAATCATTTCTCAGACAAAATTACAGTTATACCAGCAAGAAAAATCTCTAGTTTAATTAATGCGGCATCTGTCCAATGTACAAAACTCGACAAAATCCTGTCATGATACATTTCAAAACACATTTATGACAATCCCAGTTTGGAAATCCTGTCATGATACATTTCACAATTCTATCTCAAAATGATCAAACATAAAATCTGACAAAACACAAAATTATTTCAAAAAACTTAGTATGACATACTGTCAAATAAATCACAGAACACTACACAAAATAAATCAATCAAAGGAGAAGAAGAGAGGAGAAGAAAGGGCAACGGCTGACACAAAGAAGGTACGAAAAGGGGAAGAAGAAGGGACAGCATACCTGCAAGAGAGGGGAAATGCTGAGGTGCCTGGGTCGGAAAGAAAGGGAAAGAAACAGAGAGGTATAAAGGTTGGGCGAGGCCTCCTGCTTCGTGAATTTCTACGCTCCAAGTAATTTCATATTATCAGAGGAAATGTACTCACTCTACAAATTCACAAGCACCTAGAGTTACATTTCAGAGGAATTCCACACTTTCCATTTTAATCACAAGAATCGCAACCACTAAAGTTACCCGTTCTATAAAATCGAAGATATTCCATCCCGATTCCCAAACATGCAACCCCTATAGAAGGTGAAAAACGAAATACACTTCCAATTTTTCTTCTCCTCCATCCTTATT
Source organism: Malania oleifera (assembly GCF_029873635.1). Lineage (NCBI taxonomy): Eukaryota > Viridiplantae > Streptophyta > Magnoliopsida > Santalales > Ximeniaceae > Malania > Malania oleifera. Next base: position 10,368,123 of record NC_080419.1, read on the forward strand.
TTCGGTTCTTAATTTTCCTAGCACAAAATTCAATTTCCTACACAATACACTTTGAATTTAAAAATAAGAAGAAATCGCATCAAAAGAACAAAGATACCCTTTGATTAGCAGAAGATACGGGGCATGTTCTACCTCCTTCAAGACCCATTAAATAAAACTAGCAAACCCACCCATAGATTAACCCAGAAGGAAAGATGAAAGCGAAGATTACCGAGCAAAGATGAAGATCAGCGGCCTCGATTTTCTTCCAGTTCCCGGGGATCTGCGTGATCATTCATCCAAACACCCAAAACAAAGCAATTCAGCAGCCAACAAGCAAACAACTCTGCGAGAAGAGGGAGTACCAGCACAGTCAACAACTCTGAGCGTCTCTGGCCTTCGAGTCAGTTTCCGGCGGACAGATTGCTCACACCAAGTCCGTTTCTGATGGAGGGGATGGAGTTTTTTACCATTTTATTATTAAAATAAATAAGATATTAAATAATACTCTTATTGAAAAAAAAATTTCCAAAATGATGCTCACGTTATCTCGGAGCACCAAACTGTGAGATCTAAATGCCCAGCGAGTGAGGAATTGACACGTGGCACGGTATCAGAGTAAATCTCACAATTTCATGTTGCTAGATTTAAAGGCTCAGCGTTTCGTCTGGCGACGTGTGACACTGGTTTAGCAAATCTCACAGCATGAAACTGAAAGATTTATCCTTACTTTTCTTTCTTTTTCTTCTTCTCAACTAAAATCCTTGATCTAAAAAAACCCAAAAAGGTAACATGTTAATATTATATATATATAGAAAGAAGAAAAAAAATGTCAAAAAATTATGAAACATTAAAACTAGATTCAAAAATAAAAATAAAAAAATAAAATCAGTATTTTAAATAATATTTATAAAATTAATACAAATTAAAATTTTAATCGAATAAATACTCATTTTTATCCTTGAATAAAAAAATAATCCTTAATATAACCCAAAAGATAAAAAATAAAATTTTTAATAGAATATAAATTATTTAATTTCAAAACTTGTTTTTTAATTAGTGATATAGGAACAATCTTATTGTATATGCACATTAACAAATAGTAAATATAATTTTTAAATGACTTTTTTTTCATATTTTTATAAATTTATGGATATTATATTTTAATTATATTCATATAAAAATTTATTTTTTTAGTTAAAAAAATGTGTTCTGTTTAATTAAGTTTGTATTAGGAAATAAAATTTATTGAATCTAGTTTTAATGTTTCATAACTTTTTGACATTTTTTTCCTTCTTTCTATATATATATATATAATATTAACATGTTACCTTTTTGTCAATGTGTATGTACAATAAGATTGTTCCTATATCACTAATTAAAAAACAAGTTTTGAAATTAAATAATTTATATTCTATTAAAAATTTTATTTTTTATCTTTTCGATTTTATTAAGGATTATTTTTTTATTCAAGGATAAAAATGAGCATTTATTCGATTAAAATTTTAATTTGTATTAATTTTATAAATAGAATTTAAAATACTGATTTTATTTTTTTATTTTCTTTTTAATCTAGTTTTAATATTTCATAATTTTTTGACATTTTTTTCTTCTTTCTATATATATATATATAATATTAACATGTTACCTTTTTGGGTTTTTTTAAATCAAAGATTTTATTTGAGAAGAAGAAAAAGAAAGGAAAGTAAGGATAAATCTCGCAGTTTCATGCTACGAGATTTGCTGAACTTGTGCTACGCGTCGTCAGATGAAACGCTGAGCCTTTAAATCTTGCAGCATGAAGTTACGAGATTTACTCTGGCACCGTGCCACATGTCAGCTTCTCACTTGTTGGGCATTTAAATCTCGCAGTTTGGTGCTGCGAGATTACGTGAGCATCAGTTTGAGAAATTTTTTCCCAATAAAAGTATTATTTAATATTTTATTTATTTTTAATAATAAAATGGGAAAAAACTCAGAGGGGATGCCATGCATTGATTTCGCTAATGCCATTGGGATAGGAAAAAAATAAACAAAATTTTTTGAGTTTTTCCCCTTTTATTATTAATCTAAAATAAAATATTAAATAATACTCTCGTTGTGATTTAAACAAATTCGCCGTACGAGATTTAAAAAGACATTTAATATCCTCGTGACGCATGATAGCAAATCTAGTAGGATGGTCCTACAAGATTTTTCTGAAAAACGGCACGGCGTATGACACGTGGCAAATCTTGCAAGTCGATCCTGCGAGATTTGCTTCATTTGGTGACTGGTCTTCTCTCATTTATTTCACTCGCGAACCTTACAGAACTCTGTTTGCAAGCAGAGAGGATGGTAGGAGCTGAGCAGGTTATCATTCGGTGAGCAGGTGACTGTTCGGGAGTGGATTGCACGTGACCGTTCGAACGGCCAAGCGAGGAAAGCTATTTAAAGGAGAAAATGGGGTACGAATTTTTTCTTAACCATAAAATAAAATTTATTTCATTGAGTTCTGATCGGTTTTACTAAGTTCGGATTTATTTCATTGAGTTCGATATGTTATTTTAGCTTCATAAAGTATAGTGTGATTTGGATTTTTTGGATTGAAGGTTGCATCCGGAAACTCCTTTGCAATTCATGTGTTTTTGCATTCTCAATTGATCAATTCATGTATTGATATGGTTTTTATGGCTCTTAAATTTTTGGGATGATTTTTTTTACTTTTTGGCTAGTGAGCATTTCCTCTAAGTGTAATCCGGTGAGCATGGGTGATGTTCATGTATTTCATACATTTTATATTTAATTTTTAATTAAAATAAAATGATATTATGAATTTAAAATATAACTACCAAATATTTTTTTAATTTATTAGCAAAATTTAAATATCATAAGTACTCACAAAATTTTAATTGTCATGTTGTCATGTTCACAAAATTTTATTAGCAAAATTTAAATATCATAAGTGCTCACAAAATTTTATTTTTTTATCACTTGATTTGAAGATTATTTTTATTTAAATATTTATTTCATTTTGTTCCTAAGTAATTTCATTTCACAAATTAAAAAAGACATAAATGTTGTATGAATTTATATTATTATCATAAGAACAACATCAAGATTATGTTTTAACATATAATTAAGATATTATAATATATATATATATATAATTAATATATATTATTAAATTATGCTAATATTATTCCTTTTATTAATTATTCCTAACTAATATTTTTGGTAATTAATATTATTTTTTACAATTTAATAAATACTAATTGTGATAATTGATAGTTTTAGTTACAATTTTTTGACATTTTTATTAAATAAATTGTGTTATATTAATTTTTATTTAAATTAATATCTTTTAGTTAACAAAGTAATTGATATAAGTACTTATAAAAATAAGTAGTATTAGGATAATCACTTTTATTATAAGTATTAAAAATATGTTGTTATCAAGTGAATACATTATTATATTTCAATATGTAATTAATATATTGTAATATATATTGATTAAATTATGTTAACATTATTAGTTAATAATTTTCAATTAATATTCTTAATTAAAATTTTTACACATTATTATATTTCAACATATGATTAATGTACAACAAAATAGTATATAATTATATTATGTTAACATTTTTAATTAATACTTTCTAATTAACATTTTTATTTATAATTTTTAAAATTTTATATTTAAAAACTAGTAAATGATTATGTTAACATTTTAATTGACATTTTTAATATTATCTAATAAGGCGTGGTTTGTGAGCGCTTATGATATTTAAATTTTGCTAATAAACTAACATTTTTATTAATATTGTTAACTAAAAAATTTTAATTGACATGGTGTCATATTCAATAGAGTCCTTATTGTATTTGTCATTGTGATTGAAAGACTTCGTTTAATTAGAAATATAATTTGTTTTAGCTTTGGAAATATATATTAAAAAAATAGGTTGTTAGTTTAAAATGATACTATGAATTTAAGATATAACTACCATAATTTATTTTTAAATTGAAAAATAATACATTATTCAGAAATATTCCCCCCCCCCCTTAAATTTTAATTGTCATGTTGTCATGTTCAATAGAATCCTTCTTGTATTTGTTATTGTGATATTTTCAATTTGTATTATGTTTTATTTTATTACTTTAATCATATTTTTAATTGTTACTTGATTGTAGGAAAAAAACAAGACTTCGTTTAGTTAGAAATTTAATTTGTTTTAACTTTAGATGTGATGATCCAAAAATATATATACGATTAAAGCACAATAATAATAAAATAATAAAAATGATTAGTAAGTTAATACAATACATAAGTATTTTTCTGTAGGATCTTTGATTCCATGTTTGATGCCCAAAAAAACATTGTCTTAGCGAGTACTCAGAGACCATTGCGGTTCAGTCGCTTCCTGAAGGTCGGCCTAGTCAAAATGGAATTTTATAGGATAAATAGTATAGACACTATTTGTATACATAAATAAGTACATAAAATAATGTTTTAACTGACATAATTTGTAAAAATATATGATAAAATAATAATAATATAGGTATAATATGCGGGGCCCACAAGACTGTGTGAGGCCCACATGAGTCCCGAAACTGTGTGGAGGTTCACACTAGTCTCGAAACTGTGTAGGGCTCATAAAATCGTATAAGGATTATTGGAATTACGTATGATCCACTTGGATCTCAAAATTGTGTGGGACCCACAAGACCATGAGGGGGTCCACATGAGTTTTCAAATTTTAAATTTAATTCTTTTTTAAAAATAAATAAATACTAAAAATAACTTAAAAGTAATAACAATGATAATAATAATGATAATAATGATTAAATAAAATAATTAATTAATTAATTAATTAAGTAAGTAATTAATTAAAAATTAATTAATATGAGTGGTGGGAAACACTCCCACATGACCTCCATCCCTATCTCATACTCAACTCATACCTAGTCTATCCCTTATCCATTCTTTAATTTTAAAAAAATTATAATTTCACCCCTCTCCCCAAACTTTTACAAATTTCATTTCTTTCCCAAAATTTTCCTATAAATAGGAAACTCTCAACCTTCATTTTTTACAAAAAATTTTTAAGGAAAAAAAAAAAGATTAATGAGTGAAAAAATTAGTGGTGGAGAGAGAATTTTCGAGTAAGTTCTCACTCACCCACTCTTTCCGATCTCATTCCTTAAAGATAGTTATTGTGTTCATAGCACAAAGTAAAAGAAGATGTAAGTAAATTTGATTATGTTAGTATTTTTATTTAAAATTTGTACTTGAGTTTATTTGTAAGTAAATTTGATTATGTTATTTTTTTTATTTATTTAAAATTCATACCTGAGTTTATTTTGTAAGTAAATTTCAATTATATTAGTTAGTTTTATAAAATTTTCATGAATTTATTTTTTACACATATTTAATAATACTAGTTCTATCTTTAATATACTTGGATTTATTTTTAGGTTAAGAAATGTTATAATCCTCTCGAGTAAATTTTTAGCATTTCTTTCTATTAAAAAAAAAATTATATATATTTTTAACATAAAAATTGTGTGGCATGAGTTTATTTTTATGTTACATTTTTTCATGAAAATATGAGTAAAGATGAGATTTTTATGAGATTATTTTAAATTGTATAATAATAAGATGGTTTTAAAATCCTTTATGACAAAAGAAGTTCAAAGTTACAGATATTCGGTACCGCAACTTAAAGTTTAAACGGATCAGAGTGCACCCACACTGTTTACAGAGTGGTTATTTATATTAGTGAATTTCTCCTGAGTGCACACCTGGTTCCGGACCAGGACTTAATATGGAAAATCTCACTTAATGTTTACGTACGTTGATTTAGTTTGATCGGCCAGCCAACTAAGTCCAGTATTCGGACCGCACAACCCAGTCATAGGAGTAAACATGACTTACGGCAAACAGGCCTACGGATGATTTTTTACAATATATGTTTATACATATTTAATTACATGTACATAGTTATTAATGATTTAAAGGAAAATTATAAGTTTATATTAAAATTGTCATTCTTATGCCAAAATGACGATTTAAAGGAAACGTATAAGGAAAAGTATATGTATGTATATAATTAAATATTTGTATAGTTTTAAAGTTAAAAGTTTAATTTAATGGTCACAGTATATGGTTATTAAATTTTACTATTATAGTTGATGGTAAAAGTTTTATGACAGAAATTTTTAGATTTACATATAATTTAGAAGCAGTTTTGAAGTTATAATATTAAATATTATTTTACGAAATTTTTAAAAGCTCATTTTGGCTACACACTAATAATAATCTTATTTACTTACTGAGTGTCATCTCACGCCAATCATATTTTTACATTTCAGATAACTCTGAAAGACATATCAAAAATCAAGCATAACAAGCATGCGGGTATGAATAGAATAGAAAAAAAAAAATGAAGCTTAATTATAGATATTAGTATGATGCCAGTTATTTAGGTTTATGTAATTTTTCTTCTTTAAAATAAATGATTGTAATATGGATAATTAGCGTTCTGATTTAATAATAATTGAGTTTATTTACTTCCGCTGTAAATCAATGGTAAAAAGTAAATATCTCAAACCCTTCGGGGTTGGGGTTATACATTAGAAATATATATTAAAAAAATAGGCTATTAGTTTTTTTATTTCTTGTCTATCTTAGGTTTTGATGGTAACAATATAATGAAGACCAAAGATTTTGGTCCCTTTGAGATAGCTAAAGTCTCCATAAACAGTAATCCAATGATTTTTTATATCATCATGGGTATATTTACTCAATTTATAAATTATAAAGGCAATACCTAGGCAATTGAGTACAATTCATATATTAAGTAACACATATCACTTATAAGTAACACATATTACTTATACATATAATTTTGTTTTGCGTAGGTCTTTCTTCTTCCCGGAGCGCGGATCTAAATGGTAGGAAGCTCAAACAGTGCTCCTGTGACAGTATTGTTGTATATAAAGGGGAACATTATAATCGGAGCAGCTGGTGTTAGTTATAGTAGTCCACCAGCTCGACCTATTTGAATTGGCCATAGGTGTAAATTACATAAATTATATACGAAGATATACAAATATTTGTATATTGATCCAGATCAATATGCATTGTGAGTGACCGCAAGATACCTTATGCGAGAGCATAATGATACAGTCCTCCATGGGACTGTTTCCGTAACTGACGATTACGATCTATGCATTATGTTGGATGCACACTGTGTAACGCCCCAAATCCTTAAACCTGTGTCCGGCGCGTCAAACCTGATAATATCTTGATAGATCATAATCTATAACATACGCAGCGGAAAACATACATCATAATCTCCATATAACATAATATCAGAGTTTACTAATTCTAATTACTAACCATAATAAATTAATCATCCACCTGTATTCAAATATATACATGTCTTCAAAACATCATCCACAAATATCAGTATGTTTCACAACCATCCATATCTTATAAAACTTGAAACATAAATCATAAAACATAAAATATACATATCAAAATTAACATAAAAATATACCAGTTTCTCTTTCTATTTACCAAAATTGTAATTAAATCTCGAGCTCTCTAAACTCGATCTCGAGGAAATCCTAAAAAATATAATTTCATATTCGGGTGAGACACATCTCAGTAAGGGAAGAAACAATATATTAACTCAGCGTGTGACCATCATGAGATTATACATATCATTTTATAATATTTGCAAATCATTAACATAACACTGAAAGTCATTTCTGAACCTAACAATCACATGCAAAGGTTTACCCACGAGATTACCCAAGGATAGGGGTGATTACCCGTTCATACAAGTAGCACCCCTTTGCTCAGATACTTAGGTGACCCTAAGGTCACAATTAAAACATACCAGAGCACTCACCTTACTCAGTAAGACCTCAAGTGTAAGATTAATCTCGTACTCACACAGTTCAACAATAGTTTACCGGCAAAGGCCCTAAGGATAGGGAATTCTACTCACTTATACAAGTAGATTCCCTCTGCTCTAGTGCGTTATGCAGCTACTGCCACATCTGAAACTGCTAGTGCACTCGCCTTACTCAGTAAGCCCTCAGGCGAAGAGTATGTCTCGCCCAATCGTAACATGTTTTACATACATAGATATTTCTAATATCATAATACATCATTTTTTCCATTGTTATTCAATCATTCACATTCTCTCATGTTCATAACTTAACATTTCCTTGTGTTTCACTTTAAGTGACTATTTCCCATTTGTATCATTCATATTTCACATTTCATTTCATTGCATTGTCATTCCTTGTTATTTCATTTCATAACATTTTCATTTCATTCATTTATACTATAGCCGCTCTTTAGCCATCATCAGTTAGTCCACATAGAAATGCGTTAGAATCTAACACAGCTCCTTTTAGCTGTCATCAATTAGTCCACATAGAAATGAGCTAGATCTGCTAATATGACTGTCTTTCAACTGTCTTACATTTACATGGTTGCATTTAACAAACACAGACAACATTGTCCATATCACATTTTATTCTCATTGCTTTACTTACTTAACCTGCATCTCGTACATTTAACATATATTTGCACAAAATTTACATTTACTCATGCCACACAATTTAGTAATAAAATTCATACAATGCCTGTAAAATAAGTCAACCAACATTTAATATTTATATACTAAAAATACCTTTCATTTCTTACATAAATACTCTGAAGATATTTTTCCACTTTCATCAGTTTATTTTCACATATACATATCTAATAAACAGCCCTAAACTCGAAAAAAATATAATTTAAACAGTTGGCATTTTACCCATACTGAAACATATACACGTACATATAACATAATTTATTTTTCTATTAAATTCATAAAAATTCAGGTTTAATATATATTTTTTCTTTTACTTGATTTCTTGAACAACGCCAACAGGGACTCCGAAAAATACCTGTGGCACTCACCCGGACCCTGAATCAAAAATCTTAATTTCATTAAATTAATCCTAAATAAAATATTATTTTAATACTTCCTAGGCCCTCAAATACCCAAGAAATAATTATCCCCTTAAATTTAGCCAAATTTCCCAAATCTTACTCTCACTTTGGAGTAGGGCCTAAAAAACCCCAATTGGAAATTTATCCACGTCAAAATGACGGTTATTGCGACTAGGACCACGTGGTGATACCCGATCGCTGATTTAATCACATATTTAAAGCGAAATTAAGAAAATGGGAAAAAGTTACCTTTCCCCAGGAGCAGTGCCTAAGCTGTAACGACCCAGAAAATATTGATATTCAAATATTAAGAGAAAAAAAAATTGAAACGGAAACAGAAAAAAGCAGTAGGTTTCGTCGACGCACGCAGAGCGTTCATCGACAACATTACATTTTGGAGATAATAATAATAATAATTTCAAGGAAATTTCTAGGGAATTCGTCGACAAATACAAGGTTTCGTCGAAGAGAAAATTCCGAGAGACAGATATGGGCTGCTCTGAATTTCGTCGACGAATACAGGGTTTCGTCGACGAATTTAATGAAAAACTCGTCAACGAGGTGACGTGTCTCATTGACGAATCTGGCAGTATAAATAGTGGGAAACCGGGATATTTTGTCATTTTCAGCACCTCTCTCTCTCTACGACTCTCTTTCACTTCTCTCTTCGTTTTCGGGCCCGTTTCTCACCGGATCAAAAATCTGAGGCTACCACGACGCTCCTGATGAGATTCTCTACAAGTCTACCAGAGCTAATCGCTGGAAAAGTTGGGTTGGATTTTGTCCTAATCTCGGGGTAAGACATTTTATTCAGTATTTGCCTTTTCCCCCAGTTATAAGAAATGTTATAGGTAAAAAAATACTGATATTTTGTTTTGGGGGATTGTGTTTTCAGGATGTTGAGTTAGGAACCCTGCGGGTATAGAGCCAAAATTTTATAAGGGCTTTTCAAAATTAAGGTAAGGAAAATATGCTATGCTAGGAGTTTTAATGATGTTAATAGAGATTTCATAGACACATATTTATACCAATTTATTATACAGTTTTTACAGATTATGAGTTTAAATACTTGTGTGACCTAAGTAGATTTTCATGTGATGATGATAGTATACAATTTTTATAATGTATCATACTATACTGAATATACAGATGGAGATAAATATTCGCAGAGATTATACAGAGAAATTTACATGCATATACAATTTCATATGAGTAGTTTCATGAAACAGATGTATATCTATATATATATATATATATATATATATATATATATATATATATACATGTATACAATTTTATTTAGATCAGTATTATATCACAGCTTTATACAGAACAATATATACAGAGTTTAATATGCCATGTTCCCTATTACCATAACATACAGAGTATACAAACAGAGAATATAGATAATGATACAGACAGACATATACATAGAGGTAGCATCTTGATACTACAGATACAGTATACAGAGTTTATAGTAACTACAGTACAGAAAGATAGCATTATGGTAATTTTGGAAACATGGCGAAAACAGTAAAAGAGTATATATGTATATATGTATATAGTATCAGATCCCTGTGGAAAGATTACAGATAGATACAGTACAGATATATATATTACAGAGCACTGTACCGTTGCTATATATAGATAGAGTGCAACCACATATCTCAGATAATATGTGGGTACCGTTTAATTGTGCTCGGAGTGGATGCAGCTCCCTAGTACGCAGGGTTGAAGGGGCCGGTTAGATGAGGTAGCAGTCAGTCGCGCGCTTAAGAGAGGATGCAGTTTGGCCGGGCTGAGGTAGTGTAGAGTATGATGACTTACCTGGAGGGCCGACTAGGTTAAGTCCCGCCTACGAGCCACACAACCCTGTCATGAGGGGTAAAATCATGATGTATAGAGTCCCAAGGATAAAGCATAATTATGTATATGTATACAGTTTTACAGTATGTAATAAGTATGGTATGATATTATCAGTATGAAAAGTAGAAAATACAGATGATACAGTATATTTTAAATTGAGAAAGAAAGATATGTTTTACAGATTATTTATTATATTACAGTTCAGTTGCTATTTTCAAGTATTCTTAACTTAGTTGCCACATACTAAAAATAGCATATTTCCACTTACTGAGCATCGACTCACCCCATTACTTTAACATTTTTCAGGTGAGCCAGTTAGGTGAGCATATCAGGCTCGCAGATAGAGATTAGTTTGATTACCCTGGTTATAGGGTGAATTTTTGACTGAGTTGTGTATATTTTTGAGTAGATGATGCTGGAGGGGTATTTTTGTATGGTTAAAGTCTGTATATACTGGATTCTGGTATTGTATAGTAAATATGTGAATGGTTGCATGATATGTGTTTTTCTGCTACTTAGGTATGGATGTGAGTGCACAAATATATATAGAAATGGTATGAATTTTGAGGACGTTACATAAGCCGTTCCCATGAAAAATCTGCTCTAGTAGAAATGTCGGCAGCGGAACCAGGAATCCAACGATACCTTCCGTTTCCCAATCCGCCGCAAACTAGTCGAGAAATTAAGAGAAGGAGAGAGACGGAGACGGAGGAGTGGATGGACGAGCAGGAGACAGAGAAGGAGAGAAGCTGAGAATGATTGAAATCCTGAGAGGCATGAAGAGGTAAGGTTTCTAATTTAATTCTACTTTACATTATTTTATATTATATATATATATATATATATATATATATATATATACTTATTACTTCAACAATATATATACCTTATCCTTATATATATATATATATATATATATATATATATACCTATCATATAATTTACTTAATTAATTCAATTTAATAATAATTAATTAATTAATTAATTACTAATTATTCTTTAATTAATTATTTTATTTTATTTTCATACTATTTTTTTATTTGTTTATTTAATACCTTAATTTAATAGTGTTTAACCACTTAATTAATTAATTATTTTTTAATTTTTTTTTTCAGGTTATCACACACTGCGTAGGTACGACATATTTAATTGTGCAGTTATATGTCGAAATCATTCCTCACATGGGTGTTGCCACGGATAGGCAGACGGGAACGTCTATTGAGTATGTGGTTGAAGCGGAGGAAGACACCCAACAGACACGTCATAATGATATGACTGTAGATGAAGGTATTGAACCATACACGAGTGCGGATGTTGGTGGGATGCCTGTTATGGATTTGAACGAATGTTCAGGATCGTCGTTCGAGCTGTAGACGTACGAAAGACCTATTATTGGCATGGATGATCATGTCGTTTGCGAAGAAGTTCCAGTAGGACATCTAGGATCATTGTTCGCCATTGCCAACAACGCATTAGACGAGAGGATGAACATCACCAATGATGTTAATTTACAAGATGACACGTATGAGTAAGAAACAGGTGAAGGGACGAATGAGCTCCCCGATGATGTCGACCCACCCCCCCGTGAAAAGAATGACGCCACGTACAACGCCCAGTTTATGGACGAACCTCCTATGTACGGTGTAATTGACGTAGATACTGCAAATTTGTCACGTGATGAGGAGCTTCCTATACGGGTGACTTGTTGGGATGAATCGTCTGAGCTAAGTAAGGGGATGCTATTCGGGTCGAAGGATCAGTTGATAGTGACAATGCGAATATACCACGCTCGAACGCACCATGACTTCCATGTCATGCAGTCTACCCTATTGTTATGGGTTGTTAGGTGTAAGGACTCTGATTGTGGATGGAGAGTGTGTGTAATGTATCAAATGAAACACCGATTATTCGAAATCACCCAATATGGTGATCCGCACACGTGTTTGAATGAACTTCTCTCTTAGGACCATAACCAAATCATGTTGTCCCTTATTGCTAGGGAGATCGTGAATATGATGAGAGGTGATGCATCGACATCAATTGGTACATTGAAAGAATTCATAGATCGTCGCTTTGACTATTCGATCTCATATAAGAAGGTTTGGTTAGGCAAACAGAAGGCAATTGCCCAAGTATTTAGCGATTGGAAGATGTCTTATCAAACTTTGCCTAAGTGGATGGAAGCGATGTGCACGTACAATCTTGGTACTGTTGTCAAGTGGATGTGGACTCCTATTCCAGGTAGCGAGCACACCGCAACATTTGTATCTATACTTTGGGCATTCGCAGCATCTATTATAGGTTTTCGTCACTGCCCTCCCATTATATATGTGGACGGGACACACTTGTACGGTAAGTACAAAGGTAAACTCCTAATTGCAATGTGCCCGAATGCAAATAGGCAAATATTTTCCCTTGCATTTGCTATTGTTCGAGAGGAAAGTATGGACACATAGAATTGGTTTCTGTGTAGTTTTCGTTCTATTACTAATAGGGACGACATTTTCCTTATATTAGATCAGCATCCAGGAATTCTTGCTGCAGTGCAACGCAATCCCAATTGGCAACCATCACGTGCTCACCACCGATTCTGTCTTCGACACGTGGTCAGCAACTTTAGTATGAAAGTAAACAGTATCAATCTTAAGCGTATGACTAAACGAGCGGGAAGGAAGCATCAGGTAAGAAAATTTAACATGTGGATGGAGAGGATATTCGATGAGGGTGGGGAACCAACGAAGTCGTTTTTTGATCAGATCCCTCCTTATATGTGGACTTAGTGCCACGACGGTGGAAGAAGGTATGGGAACATAACCACTACCCTGGTCGAATGTTTTAACGTTGTCCTAAAAGGTGCTCATAGCCTCCCAATCATAGCCCTTATGCAACTGACATTTTATCGCGTTGCACATTATTTCAATAGTAGACAGGAGGCTGCTCGAAACGCAATATCGGGAGGAAATGCATTCACTCCCCGTATATTACTAGCGATGGAAGGAAGGAAGTTGAAGGTGACCGGACATCGAGTCACGACATTCAACTAGTTTAGGGGTAGTTTTAACATCACAACCGCACAATTAGGGTCCCATAAAGGAAACAACGTCCAAACTTTGAGCATTCAGGATAGACGCGAATGCTTATGTGGGAAGTGGCAAGCATTATACTTTCCATACTCCCACCTTCTTGCTACATGTGCAGAAACATGACTAAACGCTATGTAGTACGCTGAGTCATGTTAGAGCACTGCCGAGCACTATGCGACATATGCTACCGACTTTCATTCGATTATGCACAAGGCGTACTAGCCAGCATCCTCCTTGTTGACTATACAGGCAAATCCTACATATGCTCGACATAAAGGTCAGCCTAGGAGCTCTCGTATACACAATGAGATGGACGCAAGGGAAGGTAGGAAGAGGAGCACGTGCAGCATATGTCATCAAGGACATAACCCCACAAGGTGTTCGAGAAGGACCCAACCTGGGGATGCAACTGAACCGTCACATTGACTTCGTACACTTCTTCTTTTGTATATATTTATTGTATTGCGATGGTGCATTTTGCAGGATCGATCCAGGGTTGTCTGATCAGAGCGTCTTGACGATGGTCGATGATCACCGAGTCAGCCAAGCGTGAGCCGATGGGCATGTCGACCCCTTGTTTTGCCGAGGGGGCACGCAATTTGCAAAGCGTTGGTTGGTGGCAGATGACCGCATCGTCCGTTGGATATGCGATGCAGGATTTTATGGTATTTATCGAATTGCCCATATCTAGCTGGATTGGTATCTCGTGACAGCTTTGGTGGAGCGATGGAGACCTGAGACGCACGCGTTCCACCTACCTCATGGGGAGGCGACCGTCACACTCTAAGACGTCGCAGTTTTGTTTGGGCTGCCGATTGATGGGCGCCCCATCCCTAGTCATACTACCGGTGCAGTAGAGGGACCTACAGACCGTCAGGGATGACTCGGCGTGTGTACTCTGTGCGAGCGTTTGTTAGGAGTCATGCCACTTGACAGCGAGTTGGTTGGTGCACACATCCGTATGCGGTTCCTTGAGGGGGATGTGTTTCGTCAGCTCTCGGCAGATGCAGATGTACAGACTATAGCGTGCCACGCACGAGCCCACTTGTTGCATTTGATATGTGGGGTGTTATTTTGTGACGTTTCAGGAAGCTATGCGCATCTGATGTTCCTTCCACTCCTTGCGGACCTGGTAGCAATAAGTTCGTACAGTTGAGGGTCCGCTACTTTGGCGTGACTTTTCAAGGAGATGTGTCGCACCGCTCACCGATCGAAGACAAAGATTGCTGGCCCACTTTGCCTACTATAGGTTTGGGTCTGGGAGAGATTTCTCTCCTTAACTCCTACGCGGCGAGGTTTCCTACATATTTAGAGGGGCTGGGATTGTAATAACCCAGAAAAAAAAATTAATTAAAATTATTAATCAATTAATTAATTAAACATCATTAAATTAATTAATTAAATTAACAAGAAAAATGAATAGTATGATAAGGAAATAAAAAGTTAAGACTAATTATTAATTAATAATTTATTTATTTAATTAAATATTATTGAATTAATTAATTAGATAAATAAATAAATAAAAAGGAATAGTAAAAAAAATTGGAACATTGATTCTTTTTATTTTAGCATTATTTTCATTTCATTTGTATAGCATTAGATAATTTTCATTTCATTTGTATAGTCATGTGTCTTGTGCACACTTCGTATAATATTATCAAGAATGACATTTAAGAAATGTAAACTTTGAAAAAAACAAAAAAAAACTTATATGATTTTATCCAACATAAGCACTACATTTTCATCATGGAATTTAAAAAGTTGTTTCTTGTCTATTTCATGTTGAAATTTATAAAAGAAAAAAAAAATATTTGCATCATCATATGTTCTATGATGCCTACTTATATTTATCTTAAGTTACTAATCTTTACATTATGGTTAAAAGTTATCTATATTACTGGACTTTTATGAAATCTTGTTTATAAGATATTTTTGTACTTTCACGTGTAAAATATGTATGCCGGAGCGAGATGTGAAATGTACACAAAAAGTGAGGGAGAGAACATGGTTAACCCAACAAGACCTTAGATCTCCAAATAAAATTTGGTGTCTACAATATATATGTGCATTCTCATAAAAAATAAAAATTCTAAATTTGACTATTGCAATGAATAATATTTAATCCGTTCATATTGTTTTACGAAGCATTATAAGTAAAGAAAAAAAAAAACCTAAAGCATGATAATTGTTAAAGAAGAAGAAACTAAAAAATTTCTTGCATATGATTTTTGCTTAATTTTATATGTTTGGACATTAAACTAGATTAACAATTCATTCATTCAATTAGATGGAAAAATATTTTATAATTTTTTTACAATTATAAATTAAAACACATTTTGAGTTATTAACTTCGAATTAGAATGCTTTGTTTTTTTAATTGGGTATAATGCATTTTTAATTTTATATATATGTCTGGTAAATCTCGCAGGAACAACCTTCGAGATTTAATTGAAGAAGAAAGGACATCTAAATGGGCGAAGCAAATCTCGCAAGACCAAGCTGCGAGATTTGCCACGCGTCAACTCATGTGTCATCTCCGAAGCAAATCTCGCAACTTGGTCTTGCGAGATTTGCTTCGCCCACCTTGCCAGGCGTCACCACCAGAAACACTGCACGTTTAAATCTCGCAGCACAAAGCTACAAGATTACGTAAGCACTAGACTGGGAAATTTTTTCCCAAACAGATTATTATTTAATATTTTATTTTAAATTAATAATAAAACGGGAAAAAACTCAAAATTTTTGGGTCAACTTCAACGAGCAGGAATCTGCTGGTTATTTTTTCTCTTCAAATAATATGATTTTAAATTTTTAAGGGCAAAATACAATGAACTCGCAACTTTTAATTATGAAAAAAATGTATTATGGATTTTATTTTTTAAAAAAACTGATAAAAATCATTCTAATTTTAAAATTTTAATATGTGAATAAAATTGTCAAGTTTTTATGTAAATATTAAAAATTAAAAATATTATTTTTATAATTCTTTTTATATTAAAAATAAAAAATAAAATATTATTTACGACTAAATATGCATTTAGGTTACAATGTTGCGTGAACTTTTTAAAATTTAAGTGATTATCCAAGTATATTTTAATATTTATGTCGACACCCCAATTTCAACCAGTCCCCCTTACACCAAAGAAGTTCGATGAAATGAGATTTGACTTCGAGCCTTGAGTTTCAAAATTAAGGTTTTAAATCCCCAACCGAGTCCTTTTGATTAGTACAATGGTGCCTACCCAGTGCCCGAAGGCTGAGTCATCCGGGATTACTACATCGAATGGAGCCCTAGAAAACCTTTGGAGAGTACTTTACCCAGGTCACAAATTGCCTTTCCCATCCACACTCTTAGTATGTGGATTGTACCTTTACATACATTTAGCCACAGTACCGTGCTTTAACATGAGAATATAATAACACGGCTCTATTATCATATATGACAATTTACATTGTATAAAATTGTATTCGTAATTCATTTCATATAACTGTACATATCTTTGCTACATATCTGCTGGATAATGACTTGGTAAAAACTGGCATATCATATCATTTCATTTCTTATATCTCATATATCGTATCTCGGCATATAGCCGTTACATTTCAGTATTTCACAAAACCTGCTCATTTAATGCCAATTAAAAACTATACTCATGCCACACAATATTTTTCATCAGTTAATTCATAAATGAATCATCTGTTTAATAACGTAAATTTCTACCGCTAAAACTGGGGTATGAATATCTCCAGGTTGTTATTTTATTAAATATAGGTATATAGCTAAATACGGGAAAAATGGAGAAAATCAACCCTACCGCTTTGGTTAATTTTTAAAATAAGCTTATGGCTTAAAATAACGATTTCCATCTGATAAAACATTCATAAAGACCTATACTAGACTTTAAAAATATCATACTTAAATTTAAACGGTTGGTTTCTAAAATAAAGTTGGTTAATCGAACCCTAGGCCCGGAAACCTTAGAAAAGTCGTAACTAAATATATAAAAATTAAACTCTTAAATATAGTTGACATAATATAATCCCCTTACCTGATTCCTAGAAACGAATTGAGATGCTCGAAAACCGAACCCAAACTTTTCCCCAAGTTCTAGAATCTACTCCGCTAGACTCGTAGAGATTTGTCCCCTGATCCTTGTGGTATCCTCCAATCGTTGAAATGGACGATAAACGGCGAACGATCGAAGAGAGAGAGAGAGAGAGAGAGAGAGAGAGAGAGAGATTTTTAGATTTCTTAACGAAGAAGCAAACAAAAATCCTATTTATAGCCCCTTGACCCGATCAAATTCATCAACTTAATGACGCCTTCGTCGATAAGCCACACAAGGCCATTCATCGATGAAGGAAGGACCTCGTCGACAAACCCTAAGCCTGATATTTTCCGGACGTTCTGGATCTCTTCGCCGACGAGACTCTAAATTTTGGCGACGAAGCACAGAAGGGCCTTCGTCGACGAGAACATTGGCTTCGTTGACGAAGCCTGCTATTCCCTGGTTGAATTTTCCTTTCTTTCTTTCTTATTTAATTTTTGGGTTCGGGTCTCTACACGTGAGAAACTGGGTTGGAGATAAAAAAAATGACTTTTTTGTACGTTATCGCATAAGAGAAAAGGCAACTATGGAATGGAAACCTGGAGGTCACAAAGGAGGTGCGTAAGCTAAAAAAGTTTAGTTGCAGTGTGTGCAAGAGCACGATACTCAGATTCACAGCTTGAATAGGACATAGTAGGTTGCTTCTTAGTACTTCAAGAAACAAAATTGTTGCCAAGATAAATAGAGTAGCTAGAGGTAGAATGACAAGTGTTAGGATAGCTTGCCCAATCAGCATCAAAGTAAGAAACTAGAGCATCAAGAGTAGCAGATGGGCGAAATGTATGGCCAAAATGGAGGGTGTCATTGACATAGCGAAGAATACACTTAACAACAAGAAAATGATTTTCAATTGGAGCATACAAATAGAGTTGACAGCATGAGCAATGTCAAGGCGCGTGATGGTCAAGTTTTGGAGTGTGCCAACGAGAGACCTGTAATGAGAGGGATTCAAAAATAGATGACTATCAGCAGACAAGTGCTGGGAAACAACCATAGGAGCATTGATAGGTTTGCTGTCAAGTAACTGAGCTCAAGGAAGAATCTGACTGATAAAAAGACCATTTGCAGTTGGTGAAGCTTCAAGGCTCAGTAGAGACAAGAGGAGTAGAAAGACGTCTAGATGATCCCAATACACCAAGGATCGTTAGATGACAAGTTTTGAAAATACCAGATATAGCTTGTGTGAGCATAGGGTGAGAACCCAACGGAAATACAAGAGCAGGAATATGAGGAGCGGTCCATGTCTCACTAGGGGGAGGGCTAAAAGCCGGGTGCAGCGAATAAGGACTTGCAAAAGAATTAGTAACCTACAAAGACTCATCCACTGGGTTAGTACAGATAGCACACGAGGTAGAGTGGGTTCAGCCTTGATTTTCAGAGTTACGACCATGGCCACTAGTTCAGCCATGGGAATTGCGGAAGGAGCTTCGCTGTTTTGACCGCTCAGGACCACGATTTATGGCGGTGAACGCTGCAACTGGAGGAGCAGTAGTCTCATGGGACTTCTTGAAGAGCTCAAAGCTTTCAAATTTGGAAACTAAATTTGCAAAACAGGGGAGAGGCGTGAGCGCCATTTGCATGCATGGTGGAAAAGCTTGAGAAATTAGCGTTGAGACTGTGGAGGAACTATTGCACCTTATCGGTGCCAACAACAGGCCAACCAACCCATGTAGTTGGTCACAGAGGGCCTTGAAAGCTCAGGCATAGGCGTCAACAAATCTGGTACCACGCTTCATTAACTGGAGATCATCTTTGAGGCAAATTTTGTGGGCCTTCGAACGGTGGCTAAAAGTATTCTCCAAGGCGAGCCAAACCTCACGTGTGGTGGAGAGGCCAACAACCTCTACCATTGCCTCCTCGGTGAGGGAGGAAAGGAGGAGGCCAAGGAGGCATTGAATAGCAGCTTTCCAAGCCAAGTGTTTGTCATTTGGTGTGTGAGAGTTGGCAAGTTCAAACCTAGGTGGCGGTGTACAATGGTTCCATCAACATAGCCTAATAAATCTTAGCTCTCAAAAAGGGGAAGGAGTTGGCTTTTCCATAGGAGATAGTTGGTGGAAGAAAGTTTGACAATGACCATGTGAATTAAGGCTTTGAAAGGGAGAAGTATGGGATAGGTTTCGGTAGCCATTAGGAGGGAGGATGAAGTGATCTGATAAGGGATGCTAATCCAGTTTGGCTCTGATACCATGAGAAAGTTTGATGAAACCACCACACTTGTAAAGTGGTGAGTATTTTCCATTTATGTTAAATTAAAAATTGCATGAAATAATTACATATCAATTAGAGGACAAATAAATAGAAAGTATATACAAAAAAATCTCTTAATATTAAGGGTCAATTAATGTCACATATGGCAAACCTTAGATTAAGGCAGAGTATCCTTAACATAGTTAACTATATAATGGCTTGAAGTATGCTAGTTAAATTAGGAAGAGTTCTTTTTAAAATTAATTTTAAGAGACATTAATCTAAACAGTAGTTGAAATATACAACATTACATCTTTTAGTCTATTCTCCTTTTATTTATTTTTTTTCTCTTTTCTTTTTACTTTATAATTGATTCAATTGACTTGCACACTAAGGACTTATTTGGTGTTAGAGATGGAGCCAGAAGACAACCAGGACGGCTGGAGACGCGTTGCTGAGTCAGAAAACGCGTGGTGCTTTTATTCTCCATTAATCTCTCGGTTTTAACTTCTAATTTGTAATTGATTTGTATTGATTGTAATTTACATTCCAAGCCTATAAAAGGAAGGCTGTGGAAGATGTATTACATAGCACAGAATAGTGCAGAGAGAGCAGAGAAGCTCAGAGAGAGCTGAGAGGAAGAAGGGAGGAAGAGAAAGAGAGAGAATTGTAATATTTTCCGGCGAGATAGTGAATCTTGGTGTGCGCTCCATGGACGTAGGTTGTTATTGACCAAACCATGTAAAATCTTGGTGTCACTTTGATCTGGATGCTCACAGGTTCCTAACAAGTGGTATCAGAGCCCGGTTGGAGCAGAAAAGCCAGATTGGAAGTGATCCTGAAATTCAAAACTCTGTCCAGTAGATCAAAATTGTGTTTTTACGCCACCATTGCATTTAGCTCGCCAAGACGAAGAGAAGAGTGTCCGCCAGAGCTCGAATGGAGTTTAGATAAGGCCACACGCGCCCACACGCGCCTTACCAGAGCAAGACGCCTCTCCACGCGCCGACAACGCGCCGTACGTGTCTTCTTCTCCCGATCCGCCTCGACCCAACCCCCTAATAACCCGAACCAACCCAGACACAGACTCATCTCGGGTTGATCCGAGAGCCGGTACCTGACCCGGGTCCGACCTCTGCCTAAGCACCACGTCAGCACCACGTCAACACGCTACGTCAGCGTTAGTGTGCCACGTAGCCGGGAGTGCACGTCAGCAGGTGGGCCCCACCTACCCCCTTCAAGCTGCCACGTCATCAGTGGGGCCCACCTCTGCCACATCAGCAGGGTGCCATGTCAGCGCCGCGCCAGCAGTTGCCACGTCAGCAAGTTTGACCAGGTTTGACTAAAACTTTGACTGAGCTTCTCAGGGTCGTTTTGGGTCCGTTTTTCGAGCGACACAAATCATTTCTAGGGTTTTCGTTCATTCTGGATTGAACCGCACTATCCATTTGAGCTAATTCCATATCTAGATTAGCAAATCGAGATGTCGAATGAAAAGAGCTCAAAAATCAAAATGTTCAACAGCAACAATTTTGGTTTTTGGAAGATGCAAATAAAGGATTATTTGTTTGGGAAGGAATTATACTTACCATTGAAGGGTAAGCCAACATCCATGAACGAGGACGATTGGGAGTTGCTTGATCGAAAAGCCCTCGAAGCCATCAGAATGATGTTGTCGAAATTTGTGGCGTTTAATATCAAACATATAACATCCACCAAGTCTCTGATGGATGCGCTCTCTAATATGTACGAGCAGCCTTCAGTCGCAAACAAGGTACATCTCATGAAAAGACTATTTAAGATGAACATGTCTACAGGTGAGAGTTTCAGCAGGCATTTGAATAACTTCAATGAGTTATCTGATCAACTCGCCTCAGTCGGGATAACGTTTGATAATGAGATTTGGGCTCTACTGATTCAGTTAGTTGCCTAAAAATTGGAATGGTGTCGTCACTGCCATCAGCAGCTCCACAGGAAAATCAAAGCTTGTATACGATGAGGTCGTCAGCATGATTTTGACGGAGGAAATAAGAATGCAGCTGAACCATAGCTTCAATTCGAGTTTAGTCTTGAACATGGAGAGTCAAGGCAGAGGAAACAGGTATGGATGATCAAACAACCGAGGCAGATCTAGGCCCAGACGGTCAAAATCTGGAAATCCTAGAGGTACTCAGGACACAGGTTCCCAGAGCACTAAAGTTATTGAGTGCTGGAACTGTGGAAAGACTGGTCATTACAGGAACCAGTGTAGGAGTCAAAAGAAAGAATTCGAGATGAGGGCAAAGACACAAGCAAATATTGCTTCCTAAAATGATGAGATGTTGATCTGCTTTTGGGAAAACAAGCAGGAGTCTTAGGTCTTAGACTCCGAAGCCTCATTTCATGCCACATGCTGCAGAGATTGCCTAGAGGAGTACACACCAGGTAATTTTGGTAAGGTGTACCTTGGCAACAATCAACCTTGTGACGTAACCGGCAAGGGAGTTATGAAGATCAATATAAACGGGTCAGTATGGAAGCTGAAGGATATCAGGTATATTCCAGACTTGAGAAAGAATTTGATCTCAGTTGGTCAGTTGGCAGATGAGGGATACACAACGAAATTCATTGGCGATGAATGGAAAGTTTCAAAGGGTGTACTAACGATTGCGCGAGGTAAGAAAAGCGGAACACTTTTTCTAACCTCCAATGCCTCCCTGTCTATTTCAGTTGCTGCAGGAAATGACGACAGCAACATCTGGCACCAACAACTTGGTCACATGAGTGAGAAAGGACTTAGGGTGATGCACTCAAAGGAAAAATTGAGTGGTCTACATTCAGTGCAGGTTGACATGTGTGAGGATTATATAGTCAAGAAACAGAAGAGGGTTAGTTTCAAGATAAAAACCTGTGCCCCAAAGAAGAAGGGACTAGAACTGGTCCACTCAGAATGTGTTGGGACACATCAGTAGAATACTGAGAATCCTTAGGTGGAGGAACCAGTGGAGCAGATCGTCGCACCACTATCTTCTACTCCAGCACCGGAGCTTAGGAGATCTACTCGGTCCTATATACCAGATAGAAGGTATATTGATTACTTACTTCCTACAGATGGAGGAGAGCCCGAATGCTATGATGAAGCATGTTAGGTGGCAGATACGAGCAAGTGGGAGCTTGCGATGAAGGATGAGATGAAGTCCCTCACCTCCAACAGAACGTGGAAGTTGCCCAAAGGCCTTCATAACAAGTGGGTGTACAGAATCGAAGAGGAGCATAACGGCTCCAGAAGGTACAAGCCTCAGTTGGTAGTAAAAGACTTTGAGCAGAAGGAAGAGATTGACTACACGGACATTTTTACACTAGTTGTGAAGATAACACCCATCAGATTAGTCTGCAGGAGTTGAGTAGACAGGAAGATGGTGACTACAGAGAAGCTGAAGTTGTGTTCAACTTCAGTTGGTCTTCATGCTTGAAGACATATATTATGACCATTTATTCATGATACGGGTTGAGGAAGCGTCTCTGTCTCCAAGTGGGAGATTGTTAGAGATGGAGCTAAAAGACAGCCAAGACAGCTGGAGACGCGTTGCTGAGTCAGAAAACGCATGGTGCTTTTATTCTCCATTAATCTCTCAGTTTTAACTTCTAATTTGTAATTGATTTGTATTAATTGTAATTTACATTCCAAGCTTATAAAAGGAGGGCTGTGGAAGATGTATTACATAGCACAAAATAGTGTAGAGAGAGCAGAGAAGCTCAGAGAGAGCTGAGAGGAAGAAGGGAGGAAGAGAGAGAGAGAGAGAGAGAGAGAGAGAGAGAGAGAATTGTAATATTTTCCGGCGAGATAGTGAATCTTGGTGTGTGCTCCGTGGATGTAGGTTGTTATTGACCGATGCTCACAGGTTCCTAACATTTGGTATCATTTCTATCTTTGATTTTCAATTTTAATTTCTATATAGTGAAAAAATAAATTGTGAAAACACATTTACTTATGTTGTTGAATTTCTTTTTTTTTTGTTGTTGACGATTTTCATCTATTTGTGAAACTTAAAAAATCACATTTTATGATTTTAAGTTTTTGGGCAACTTGTTGCCAAAATATTTTAGCATCTAAAATTGATTTTTTTTTTTGGGATTAAATCATTCATTTTATCCATACTTTTTAATTAAAATTGAAAAGATAAAATCCAACAACATCCCCTCACTTTTTAGAAAATGACACTCTACCCCCCGAGTTTTAGAAAAATACTACAAAATTCCTCGAGGTTTAATTTTATTGACAATTAAAACCTTCCATTAGTTGTCCGTTAGTAAACTATTTTAAGTTTATTGAAAAATTAAAATTTATTTTTAATAAAATATTGATCTTACCCTTCCACTCAATTTTGATAAGATAAATTAAGAAAATGACATTGATTTAATAAATTAACTATGAAAAATTGATTAATTAATTACAATATATTTTGAAAATTAAACTTATATGTGAATTGAACACTTAGCGACTAAGTCAGGTCAATAAGTTTACACAAACATGATTGCATAATTAAATTATTATTTTTAAAAAATTAAAAATTATGAAAAATAAATAAATAATGCAAATAACTTAGAAAAAACAGTTAAATAATTATAAGTTTACAAAATATTTGCTATATACATTTCATGAAAATTAAAAGACTTAATATATCTTTAATAAATAAAATATAGTTTAAGAAAATTGATTTGAATAAAATTGATTGAATTATGACTTGTTTTTTGGGTTTGGTTAAATGTCATATTTAATAACATAACAACTTAAATAAAACCAAAACAAGTCAAATGAATCATCTCAAACAATGGTCAACTAATTAATATAGATTTGAGTTTTTTATTAATTTAATATTTATATTTTACACCCAAAAAAACTAACATCCATTTTTATAATTTTAATTTATAATAATGAATTTTGAAATTATATTTTATCTTTTTTTAAAACTATGTTTGATAAGTTGCTTTAATTTAAAAATATTGAACTATGTTTTATTTATTTTATGATGTGTTTAGTCATTAAATTTTTATGAAAATTACACCTAATAGATATTTTGTAGTATTATAATTACTGGATATTTTTATGATTTATTAGTAATTTTTATTTTTATGTATTCTTAAAAAATTAAAATAATAATGTATATTTTTGTTACAATGATGACAATTTGACTTATCTAAAGCGATTAGACTGAATAGACTAATTAATTTGAGAATCAATTAAGTCTTCAACTCATGTTTTTAGTTTTCAAGACATCATGTTGATCAATTTTAACTTATTTAATTTATTAAATAAGTTTCATGTAACGCCCCTAAAATTAATCCACAAATAATCATAATAATGACATCATCAATGCTATTTCTAATACCACACACACCATATACTTGGACCTAGTGGGGTCCAAAGAAATACCATCCCATAATTAATTTGAACAAACAAACAATAGAAACAAAATATACTTTTACAACCATGCATGCACCATATCCTCGGATCCAGTGGGGTCCAAAGTAATACCATCTCATGATTAATTTGAACAAACAAACAACGGAAACAAAATATACTTTTGCAACCATGCATACCAGAGTATTACCTCTCAACCTTAATATCAACATCTTCCCAAAAACATATTATAACCTCGAATAATCAAAACAATCAGATATAAACAAAATATTGTCCCAACATTACTCACTCTCAGTTAGCTTGTCTAGGTCCCGCCCTAAAACTCCTAAACTCGATTTCCTGAAAGTCCTGAAAAATTTGTATATTTAATGGGGTGAGACACTTCTCAATAAGATAGAATAAATTATTGTCAGTGTGTGGTTAATATAAGTTCTCATGAATTTAAACACATTCTTTAATTTAATTTATTTGACAGATATGATATTTGTACAAGATAACTCACACCTATATAGTTGAAAATATACATTTCTTTTAGAATATAAAACAATTCGTTAAATAACCCCTTTTACATAAATTCACATATATGCGTAGAAAAAACCCCTTTTTGGACATACAACATCATCATGTATAAACCCTCATGATCGGGTTGTGTGGTTCGAAAACTGGACCTAGTCCTGGCTGGCCTACCAGGTTAAGTCAAACCTCATGTCTGAAAGTCTGATTTGCCTACCCAGCTTGGTCTAAACTCTAGGGGAAAACACAACCCTTCTGTGGCCATATTGACTTGTCAATACCAATATTTTTACCCAGAACAATGTGGTTGCACTATCTCAATCACTAGCTATGGTATCGTGTTCCCATCATAATTGGTCCTTAGGGTTCTTAAAACATATAATACAATTTAAGTAATAAAATTGTAATAAAATATTCATTTTCATAATTCAGTATAACTGTTATATCAAACCCGACACTCAGTCGTCATATCAAACCTAACTCTTAACCGTCATATCAAACTCGGCTCTCAGCCGTCATATCAAACTTAGCTCTCAGCTGTTATATCTCATTTCACAAATTTTATCACATTTCCAGTATTTCCATCAAATAGTCCAAATCACATTTTCATGATAATACCACAAAAATACGCAAATTTAATTATGCAGTAAAATATAATTAAATCTCATGTCACATCATTTATTTAATAATTATAATTTTACATTTGAAATACTCATTGAATATTAGTATGATGTAAATATAGACTTTATTTTCCTAAATTAATTTCATATTTAACTTGTCTTGCCGTGAAGCACGTGCCTATTTGCTAGTAAATGCTTAAAATCAAGTGAAAAAAAAAAAAAATGAAAAGTTAAGTTAACAAATTATGACAATAACCTTTAAATAAATCATATGAAAGAGATAATTCACAATAAATTAAATAAAATTTTTTATACAATTCAAAAGCAAAAAATATCTGGAATGTCAATTCAATTCATATAATTATATAGAAATTTTTTTTGAGAAGTCAATTGGAAGTTAGTTTGGGTAATATGGTTGAAACCTAAAGAGGTGTGGAAGCTGATTGAGTATGAGATGCACATGACATTTTTATTTTCAATGAATGAATATAAAGGATAAGATTTTTTTTTTTTTTGTCACTGGGAAGACTATCAATTTTTTAAATATTTTTCAAAATAGTCAAATTAATTTAGAAGATATTTGTGTATTTGTTTACAAAGTCAAATTTATGTGAGAAAAAAACTATGAATTATCATATAGCCTTCAAATAATGCTAATCTCAGTTAGGTTTAACCATCTTTTGTTAATAGAAAATGTTTATAATTAAAAAGATAATTTTTAAGATTTTAGCATTACTTCTAATAAGTGGCCTAAGTGCATTTTAAAAAAAAAAAAAATTCAGTTAAGTTTTTAAAATAAAAATAAAAATTTTGGAAGTGCCCATGTCTTGAATATAAATAGTATTACGTTTTTTTATATAAAAAAATTGAGTATTCTAGTAATTGTCAAAATATTTAAAATTATAATTTTTTTAAAATTTTTTTAAATAAATAAAAGTCATCGAAATAAAAAATTGATAACGTAAATAAATATATTTTCAAAATCTAACAAAAAATCAATAGCAAACATGCCCTTAATTTTTTTCAATTGAAAAAATGAGAAGTATAAATTGTTCCGAGTTTTTCCTGGGCTGATGCAAGTTTGGATCGTCCAAAGTTCCAACATGCTTTCAAAATTGAAGACAGTCGAGATTTTGAGGTTTTCCGTACTGTGTAGAAGCAACATGATTGAAGGTGGCGCACCCCTTGTTAATGAAGTATCGTGGTTCTTCTACAATGCTTTCTGCAAGATCAGTGATTTAACCACTACTACCGACTCGCCCCCCATGGGCGAGTCGCCTGAGCTTCCGGTTTGGGTCAAATTCCCCGAGAATGAGCAGGATTCTAGTGCTGGCCTGGAAGATGATTTTGCGATTCCTGCAATTGCTAGTTGGGCTGAGAATCAGCAGCTTCAGGATCACGGTAAAGTTGTCAGACATATGCTAAGCGAGGCTGATGGTGATGATGTTGAGAAAATCACTAGAGTTCTTAAAAGTAGGTTCTCATCGCCTGATGCTGTTGCCCAAGCCTTGAATGGGTGTAGTGTGAATGCATCTGAAGGTTTGGTTGAACAAGTTCTGACGAGATTCAGCAATGATTGGGTCTCGGCTTTTGGGGTTTTCAAGTGGGCAAAAGCACAAACAGGTTACGCGCATTCGGCTGATTCGTATAACGCGACGGTTGATATATTAGGAAAATCAAGGAAGTTCGATCTCATGTGGGAATTGGTTCAGGAAATGCAGGATGAACTGGAAGAGGGTGTTTCGTTGGTCACGATGAGTAAGATAATGAGAAGGCTAGCAAAGGCCGGGAGGTGGGCAGATGCCGTAGATGCATTTCGGAGAACAGAGGCATTCGGTGTGAGCGGAGACGTTTCAGCCATGAACGTCCTCATGGATGCTCTCGTGAAGGAGCAAAGTGTCGAGCGTGCCCATGATGTGTTTTTGGAGTTCAAGAATCAGATAGGTCCAGACATACATACTTTCAATATACTGATCCATGGTTGGTGTAAAGCTAGAAAACTGGACTGCGCTTGGAAGACCATGGAAAAGATGGGGAAACATGGGTTTCACCCAGATGCTGTTTCTTACACTAGTTTGATTGAAGCCCACTGCCGGGACAAGGATTTCCGAAAAGTGGATGCCATTCTTGAGGAAATGCAGGAAAAGGGTTGCCCTCCAAATGCTGTGACTTGCACCATTGTTATGCTTGCATTGGGGAAGGCGAAGGAAATCAATAAAGCTTTGGAAGTTTATGAGAGGATGAAGCGAAATGGTTGTGTTCCTGATGCTCCCTTCTACAGCGCCTTAATTTACATTCTCAGTAGAGCTGGCAGGCTGAAGGATGCCGGTGACTTATTTGAGGACATGAAAAAACAGGGACTTCCTCCTGATGTGAGGGCGTATAATACCATGATTTCTGTTGCTTGCCACCATTCGCAAGAAGAAACTGCTCTAAAGCTGCTCCGGCAAATGGAAGAGGTTTCCTGCAAACCTGAGCTGAAGACTTATGCCCCTTTGCTGAAGATGTGCTGCAGAAAGAAAAGAATTAAGGTTCTGAACTTTTTATTGGAGCACATGTTGAAGAATAATGTGAGTATTGAACTCGGGACTTATTCTCTGTTAGTGCATGCACTGTGTAAGAGTGGGAAAGTGGGGCATGCTTGCATGTTTTTTGAGGAAATTGTGTCCAAGGGATTCATCCCCAAAGATTGCACATACAAGCTGTTGACAAAAGAACTCGAGAGAAGAAGTATGGTAAAAGAAAAGGGGCAGATTGAAATGTTGATGCTCCAGGCAACAAAGCGGGAGGAATTCAGTCTTCAGATTCGTAGTGATTTGATTGGTTGATCTGGTGATAAACATTTTGCCCTTCCTTGTGAATGAGTTTGTCTTATACTTTGCGCATATATTTAATAGGACATTTGACCAGTTCATGATCTTATCTTTGCTGGGTTGATTTGATTTAATGACACTGCATGAATTTTCTAGACAACCATCTGTTTCATACCCGGTTTATAAGAGATGATTTATTGAGGGCTAATATCCCAGACAATGGAACTTGTCTTGAGCTCCTGGGACCAGCTTTGAGGGGTTTGTTTCCATAAAGAAAATTTAGGAAACTGTCAGATTCCTTAAAGAACGCTAGTTATTCTGTGCAATTTTGCAAGTATTTTACTGCATTTTGGGGGTTAAAGTCATTGATGGAAGTCATCCTCCTGCTGCACGTTGCCTTTACCCAACAGAGTGCTCGTGGAAGACATTTACAACATGTTTGATTGGCATGAGGGAGTATGAATGGAATCATGATTCCAATCTCAATTCCTTTCAGTTGTTTGGTTGCATAATATACCATTGGAATGCTGATTCCAATCGGCATGCCTTGGCTAAGGAATGGATATTCTCCTGGTTTTTCATGGGAGTGATTATTCCATTCCTTCATCTTTTTCTTAAAAACAAAAAAAAAAAAAGTCCTTCTACATATTGCCTCATTCGACACCCATGTCCCTTGTAGGCCCAATAGATGACCAGTTGGGCCACTTTCCTCTCCTCTCTCTATGGCCCTCCTCTCCACTGTTTCCCAACTCCATAGGCACGCTTCTCTGCAAGTGCAACAGGAGATTTCTTTCCAGGTGCGTAACTAATCTCCACTCTCTTATTCTATTTACCATGCGAATCTTTCCCCTCTCTGGCTCTACTCATCTACATTCTCATTCTCCTCTCCACATGAACAGGTACTGCCAGCCCTAGCCCTGAAGCTGTCTTCCCCTCTTAGTCTTTTCTAAGTTGGGAGCACCAATGGTCAACCGTTTGCGAGGGAAAGAAACCGAATAAGGAGTAGCAGGGAACCCTAGGTATGTTTCGTGAAAAGGAAACCATAGATATGCTTGATAAAAGATTAACTTGGTGTAGGTTTTGATTCTTTTCTTGTCTCATGCTTTGATTTATTGAGTTACCTTGTTTGTTATCAGGTACTGAATTTCGCAATCTTTTCAGTTTTGTAGCAACTTAATCTAACAGCTAGCGAAAATCTTAAGTTGTTAATTATTAATATGAGAACAGAACAAGCAGGGAAATACTCTTGCTGTTGTGTCTGCTTCTGCATTAGTTCCTCCATTGACCACATATGGGTTTTTCTTGTCAGCTCGATCATCTTCCACTTGTCTTTTGAAAAGAACATCAGAAAGAGGTTAAAATCTAAAAAAGAAGGAAAACGTTTGGAGAGAAGAACAATATGAAAACTGGAGATGCATAAGATGAGAAGGAGAAATGGAATAGGAAAGCTAGGCAGGCAGCTAGCAGAATGGCAGAGGAAAGGAACTATTGGATGAACCCAGTAATAAGTTAACCTACTGATTTGGGGACTCAATTAGGTGTTTGATCTGGAAAAAGAAGGGAGGAGGGAGTGAAGAGAGTAGTTCAGAAGGAAAGTTTTTAATAGTTAGAAAATGTGAAGAGTCTGTGATGAGTTTAACTATTAGAAAGAGTGCTGGACAAGGGGGCATCAAGGGCTTGGGAAAAGAAGAGATAAGAGGGGTGATTCACTTTAAAATAAATAGTTCTTTGGCAAGCATAAGGGCCACTAGGCCTTCTGCTGCATGTCTCACCCTGAATAATTAGAAGTATAGATATTTACAACCGCCAATGCAAGGAAACTGATCCTCTTTTCTCTGGAATAATTGGCACAAATGCTTCCAAATGATTTGAAATCATGTTCCCATCAGCCATATTTTTTGTAATCAGCTGAAGCAATTTACCTAGCCTAAGAAGTTAGAACCCTTCATTTAAAAGCTGGAATCTGACGACAAATGCACAGTAAATCAACAAGTTAAAAAAAAATTGTTCTCTTTCCAGCTTGAGCACCATCTCTCTCTCTCTCTCTGGAGTCTCCGGCTGAGAGGATCTCCCTCACGCAGCCATGCTGGCCGGAAGCCTGGGTCTCCGGTACTCGCATCTCCCAATATCAGCAGATTCAGCACTACGCCATTTGGATTCTGGCATCTGGCTCTCCCAATTTCAGTACTAGGCGCCTAGGCCGGCTGGACGAGATCGAAGCTCTCATCTCCGATAAGATCCCAGTATTTAGGATTTGGCATGTCCTCAGGCTGCCATTTGGATTCGTGAATGCAAAGAAGAGGAAAACTTTGCAATGATTCAATTTCTCATCATTTTACGCTTGTCAAGAACTGGAGTACCTCAAGAAATTCATGTTCCGCAATCAATCCTCGACGATTTTTTATGGTATTAGAGCCCCAATTTTAATTTTTCTTTTTGTGATTTTCAATTGTTTTTTTGTTCATTTGATTCCCGCAGAAAGTTCTTGACATCGAGCGCAGTTTGAGCATTTCTTTTTCAAATTTCGTTAAGTTTTTTCTGCCTCATCTTGTTTTGAAGAGATACTGCTTGGAATTCATGTCTCTACTCGAACATTGCTATAAATTGCTGCTCGTATTGACAAACCCCCCCCCCCCCCCCCCAAAATAAAAAAAAATTCTTTGCCATTTCTTGATCGCCTAATCAGATGATGATTTTTTTTATTTTTTTATTATAAGGGTAAATGTATTGATCAAAGTGAGTATTTACATGAAACTTTGGGCATACACAGGTATAAGGGGGAATTAATAAGTCCCGTCAAAATTGCAATCAATAAGTCAACACTCAGGAACATAAGAGAACCTGTGCAATCTAGGAGCCTATTGGCCAATTACAACAATCCAAAACTCATACAACAAGATCCAAAATGAGATTATATTCCTCCAACTGTGTGTAGACCAAATCTATCATAGATCACTGTGTATATATGTTTCTGGATGGTCACTATCAGCTCCTTTGGGGAGATGGATATACCTTCAAATCTTTTTCTATTCCTGGCATTCTATATGAGATAAATAGTAGAGGTCATGCCAACTTTCTTGCCTACCGAATGCATCCCAGTGCCCCTGACCTCCTTTCGTAGCCATTTCACTACAGCTCTTAGTATTGTCATAGCCCTGTTGAGCCCCAACCAACTTCTAATTGTGTTCCAAACCTGAGAGGAGAATCTGCAATTAAAAAATATATGATCAATGGATTCATGTTCCTAGCAACAAAAGGAACAATACATGTCTCCTTCAAAACCAATGAGTCTATCACAAGTAGGTAGTTTCCCTTTAATTCCCAGCCAAAGAGTGAAAGCATGTTTAGGGGTACTTCCACTCTTCCATACCTCTCTTCCATACCTCCTTGGACCAAGGAACCGTAGTTCCTTTAGCTCTCCAGAAGTTATAACAAATGGAAGAGCTAGCGTGATCAAGGTCCCATTCCTTAAAAAGCTAAAGCACTGCATCCAGGTGGTTGACACGTCTTAACTTAATCTGATTCTTAATTCCAATGAGCTTTTTGTATAGTGGGGAGTCGTCATGTTTTATCCCGGCCTCCCAAAGACTTGAACCTTTCAAGTAGATTTGATTAACCCATTTGGACCAGAGAGAGATCAGATGATGATTAGTTGTCCTTTAGTTTCAGTTTTTCTTTGAAATTTCAAAGATTGATTTGTGAATTTTAAAGGAACGAAATCGAAGTAGTGCGAAGACTTTTTATAAAATTTGAAGTATTGACGAGTTTCTTGTTCTAGATCATGCTCTTCACTAACTTCTATTTCTGTGAGATTTAGAATAAAATCAACACCAAGAAACCTTAGGTCAAGCTTCCTATTATCATTGCGCAACAATTTTGCATCTTGAATTTGAATGAATTCTTGCAATCCCTTGTTGCTTATGTAGAGAGCTCAAATTGTCCTCGACTCTTATATTACCAAAAAAGAAAAAAAAAACTAAACAATTTTATTATTTCTTCATACATAGAATATAATAAAATAAAAATACAAATACAAGAAAAATACCAAAAAAAATGCAGAAAAAGAAAAATGGAAGTGGGCCAAGGCAATCTTCAATTTGCAATCAGCAATAAAGCTTGCAGAGAGAAAAAAAAAAAAGGGTCAAAAACATGTGCTAAAATTCTAAAATAAATTTGACAATGCAGATTAATGTGATGATTGATGAAATTGGAAGTTAATTGAACAAATTAATCAATCAAATCTTCACAAGGTCATGTGCTAAACTCTAAAGTAAATGTGACAATGCGGATTAATGTGATTGACAAAATTGGAAGTTAGTTGAACAAATTAATCAATCAAAATTATCACAATCAAATCCAAACAGGTTTTGAAGGCCTATAAATAAAGAACATTTTAGAGAGGATGGACACAACATTCACAGCAGAGGAGCAAATAATGTGTGAGAAATTTGCAAAGTGAGAATTGCACACAATATTCACAGAAAGCGAGAGAGCATTTCTCTCATGCACCGAATTCACATAAGCAAGAGAGATAGCATTCACATTGTAAGAAATACGGACACACAAAAGAATTCAGGTAGATTTGCATAGTGAAGGAAATTCACGCGTACAATGTGAAAAATACAGGTAGAGTTTGCATACAGTTAGCGAGGCATATAAAAGGAATTTGCACACAACCGGAAGGTCATTCAAGCAATCAGAATTCAGAGTTTTTCAGATTGTGAGATTTCAAAATTGCAGCAAACGGGGACTCAAAGACTGGTGGAGTTGAAGATTTGAGGTGTGTATCAATTTTAGTTTCATGTTCTGTATTTTATTTTATGAAAAAATCCATTGAAAAGGAATCAGGATTCGGATCTGATCCATTGCGTTTGACCTAGTGACCCAAACCATCCAAGACCTTGACCCACATTGAGGGCCCGGTGACCCGATCTATTTGACCAAGTTGACTCAATCCACTTTGAGGATCCACAGACTCGAGACCCAGATCCAAATTGGATTTTGGTCCATCACTACTTGAGCCTATATATTCAAAGCCTAAGTCTTAAAGGCTTCAAACTTCAGTCCACGAATTGGACTGAGCCTAGGTCCTCTGGCCTAGATCGTTCAAACCCACATGTTCAAATTCGGAGCCTAAAAAAGCCCATGCATTCAAATTAGGCCCAACCATGATTGAGCCCATACCAACCCAAAATCCAACTCACCGAGTCAATTTGAACTCAGCTCATTGAGTTCATTGGAGTCCAACAAAGGAAAATATTTATAAAAAAAAAAAAACCAAAATCAAAGGAAATCAAAGGTGTTTGGTTTGCAAGAAAATAAAGAGGAAAAGGAGAAAAATACTTAGCTTGGGTTTCATTTTGGTGTAGCTCTGAGGAACCCGAGGAGCACATCTCCATTGTCAAGCAAATCTACAAGAAGTCATGGTTGATGAGAAAATAAAAAAAAAAAATAAATAAATAAAAATAAAAAATAGGAAAAGAAGCAAAAGAAAAAAAGATATCGCAGAAGAAGATGAAGACGAAGAAGAACGGAGAAGAGGAAACCGAGAGGAGCAAATCTGGAGGGGGGGAAATCAAAGAAGAAGATGAAGATGATGAAGAATGGAGAAGAGAAGCCGAGAGGAGGTGATCTGGAGGGGGAAAACCGAGCAGAAGAAGAAGAAGCGAAGAGAGAGTGAGAGAGCTGCGGGGAGAGAGAAAGAGAGGGAAGAGAATTTGGGAGAGAGTAGAGAGAGGGAATATTGAAAAATGAAGAAAAATAAAAAGTTGATTTTGTATGTTTGGGAGGGTGACGTGGCCTAATCTTGGCTGTCCAATTTGTGTTTTCTCTGGATGGTTAGATCTTCACCATGTTAGCGATCCATGTTTTAAGGTCCAGGCAAATTAGGTGTTGACACATGTCACCCTATTTCAATTTTTTTTTTAAAAAAAAAAAGAGAAAAAGAAATGGTGAACTGAGTCAACCGATTCATTTAAAATGAATTGGGTTAACTAGCGGGTGCCACGTGTAACGCTCCGGACCCTTAATACGGCCCCAAAGTGCTACTATACATACATATCTTGTACAAATCCTGAACCATACATAACTACCTATCCTAAACAGGAACATACAAGTATTTCATAATGATCTGTACTCACATATATTGCGGAAAACATAAACGTTCATATGGATTGTAATAGACATACTAGAGTATCTAACTGTTCCTTACATACATTAACACATACGTAAAACATAAACTGTATTACATTCCCAAAAAGAAACTCATCCTGACTAAACAACCCAGAACTTATACAAAACTGACGTCAGCTAACCAGACTCTACGCTCCAAAGTCTTTCTAGAAGACTAGGACCGATTTCCTGTAACTCCTGAAAGAAAGCTTGTAAGATTGCGGTGAAACACTTCTTAGTAAGGAGGAAGATATCACATCAATGTGTTACTGTACAGTTATATTCATATTTGAAAATAGTTACATAGGTTGCACATTCTCAATACTGTAATATATATAGTACATATATAAATTCTTGATAATAGATAACTCAGCATCATTACAAGTGAGAGTTCCCAAGGTTAGGGTAGGGTATAGACCCATACACTGTACAATCCCTTCGCCCGATACTCAAATCTGTGACTTTGCCCATTAAAGCTTTTAAATCATGTATATGCATATTTAGAACACCGTCCAGCTTGAAACTATCATAATTATGCCAGTAACTCCCCGTGATAAGGGTTGTGCGATAAGTAAGCACTGATCGAGCCCTGTTCGTGTAGGCATTGTCAGCCATCATAACATACTGGTAGTCCGACTTGGCTATCACCACTCTGATCCCTTTTGACCAGTGGTCCTTCTTACCAAACCTACTACTAGGTACCCACACTGAAAAATAACTGCGTGTGGTTGCACTGTACCTCTGTTTTAACAACGGTACCGAACCTACATAATATAAGCTTTTTAAGACTTTATATATTATTGAGACAAGCTGCAGTCCCAATATTATATATACAATTTACATTAAAACATAATAACTTGGTCAATTCCAGTATTTTCACAATCTCATTCATGCATACTTTCATTCATACTGTGGTAAAAACCGGCTCGTAACCTCTCGATTTTATCCTTTTCTCATACTTGACATGGTATCTAACCGGCACTTGTTTTCTGCATTTTCTGATAATCACTTGGAACCTTAGTCCCCATAGTTCATATACATATATTTCAAATCAGTATAGATTCAATTCATATCATACGTCACACTTATTTGGTCAATTATACATTTCATATAAACTGGTTCGTAAAATATCATTTTTGTTGTTATTAAGAGTTTTAAGCATCTCCTACTTTAGTTTTAGTGCAAATAAAGTAATTTAAGAAATTTGGAGATCATATGTCAAAAACCCCATTTTTGCCAAAACCGTAAAATCGTGAAAATCGTAAGAATTGGCATTAATATCAGGTAAAACTTTGCAAATAAGCAGTCAACAAGTATATATAAACATAAGCTACATATCTTGTGGTTTCGTTTTCTAAAAATACTAATGTAAACAAATCTCCTTACCTTAATCCCCAAAATCGAAACACGAGCGAATCTATCCAAAACAACAACTCAGAATCCTCGAAACCTAAAAATCGAAGGACAATACTTCACTATAATCTCAACTATAATCTTAGATCCTTACCTCGGTTTTAGGGAAAAACTTGAAAATCCTCATATCGAAAATCTGATCCACTATAATTGTAGAGATTCTCCTCCTAACCCACATAGTGATGTCGGATTGTTGATTTCGGCAATAGACGACACGAAATCTTAGAGAGAGAAAGGGTTGGTTCGTGTCCTAAAGAGAGAGAGAGAGAGAGAATTGATTTTCTTCCTCATTAAGCAACTAAATAATATTTATAAACAAGGTTGACCCGGTCAGACTCATTGATGAGTCAGAGTTCTCGTTGACAAGCCGAAGACGGTCGCTCGTGGCCGAGAAGGAGACCTCGTCGACGAGCTTGAGATTTCAGAATCTTTGAAAATCCCTTGGTATCTTCTCGTTGACGAGTCTATACATCTCGTCGTTGAGCAACAGAAGAGACTTCGTTGACGAGAAAATGAGCCTTGTCGATGAGCTTTGCTGTTTTATCCTTTTTTATTTCCTTCCTCTTTTCTTTATTTATTTTTTCGGATTCAAGTCCTTACACTATGTGTCCACCCATAGTGGTGACATGTGACCCCCTTTTTTATTTTCCTTTAAAAAAAAAAATATTGAAATAGGGTGACACGTGTCAGCACCTAATTTGCCTAGACCTTTAAACATGCATCACTGACGTGGTGAAGATCTGACCGTCCGGATAAAATACAAATTGGACAGCCGAGTTTGGGCCATGTCACCCCCTTAGTGCTTGGTCCAAAAAGTGCCACGTGTCACCCACTACCCTCCCAAATATAAAAAATCAACCTTTTTTTTTTTTTGCATTTTTTCAATATTCTCTCTCTCCTCTCTCCTAAATTCTCTCCCCGTGGCTCTCTCACTCTCCGCGTTCCTCTCTCTCTCTGCCTCCTTCTCATCTTCTTCTTTTCTCTTCTTTTGTTTGGTTTTCCCCCTCCAGATCTGCACCTCTTGGCTTCCTCTTCTCTGTTCTTCTTCTTCTTCTTCTTCTTCGATATCTTTTTTTCTTTTGCTTCTTTTCCTCGTTTTTTTATAATTTTTATTTTCTCATCAACTACGACTTCTTGCAGATTTACTCAACAATGGAAATGGGCTCCTCGGGTTCTTCAGATCCGCACCAAAATGAAACCCAAGCCAAGTTTTTTTCTCCTTTTCCTCTTTATTTTCTTGCAAACCAAACTCCTTTTATTTTGTTATATATATATATATTTTTTCTTTGTTGGACTCCTTTGAACTCAATGTGCTAAGTTCAAATTGACTTGGTGAGTTAACTCACCGAGTTGGATTTTGGGTTGGTATGGGCTTAGTCATGGTTGGGCCTAATTTGAATGCATGGGCTTTTTTAGGCTTCAGATTTGAACATGTGGGTTAGAACAATCTGGGCTAGAGGACCTGGGCTCAGTCCAATTCGTGGACTGAAGCCTTTAACACTTAGGCTTTGAATATATAGGCTCAAGTACTGATGGACTCGGATCCAATTTGGATATGGGTTTTGGGTCTGTGGATCCTCAAAGTGGATCGGGTCACCAGGCCCTCAAAGTGGGTCAAGTCATTGGATGGTTTTGGTCACTAGGTCGAACTCAATGGATCATATCTAAATCCTGATTCTTTTTCAATGCATTTTTCATAAAATAAAATACAGAGCATGAAACTAAAATTGATACACACCTCAAATCTTCAACCCCACTAGTCTTTGAGTCCCCGTTTGCTGCAATTTTGAAATCTCACAATCTGAAAAACTCTGAATTCTGACTGCTTGAATGACCTCTTGGCTGTGTGCGAATTCCCTTTATATACCTCATTGTCTGTATGCAAACTGTGCCTGCAGTTTTCACATTGTACGTGTGAATTTCCTTCACTATGCAAATCTAACTGAATTCTTCTGTCTGTTGAATGCTATCCCTCTTGCTTATGTGAATTCAGTGTGTGACTAAAATGCTCTCTCGTTTTCCATGAATATTGTGTGCAATTCTCACTTTGCAAATTTCTCACACACTATTTGCTCCTCTGCTATGAATGTTGTGTCCATCCTCTCTAAAATGATCTCTATTTATTGGCCTTCAAAACCTATTTGGATTTTATTGTGATAATTTTGATTGATTAATTTGTTCAATTAACTTCCAATTTCCTCAATCATCACATTAATCTGCACTATCACATTTACTTCAAAGTTTGGCACATGACCTTGTGATAATTTGATTGATTAATTTGTTCAATTAACTTCCAATTTCATCACATTAATCTGCACTATCAAATTTATTTTTGAATTTTAGCACACGTTTTTTACCCCTTTTTTTCTCTCACAGGCTTCATTGCTGATTGAAGATTTCCGTGGCCCACTTCCATTTTTCCTTTTTTTATTATTTTTTATTTTTCTTGTATTTGTATTTTTTTTATATTTTATGTATGAAGAAATAATAAAATTGTTTAGTTTTTTTTTTTATAATATAAACCCTAGGATAATTTGGGGTGTCTACATCTACCTCTTTTTATAGGTTTTGTTACTGAAAATGACAAAAGACACGTCTCTTGTCAACTTTTAGTAACCAATCTATAAAGACAAAAAGACACAAGTTTTGGACTGGATCTTATATAACAAAAACCCCTTCAAAAGAAAATATATTACAAAGATGTATGGAATCTTAAGCTCACTCACAAACTTACAGAGTAAGGTATAAAATGTTCTAGTTGATGAAAAAGATTATTACCACACGTTTGGAAACCATGCCCTGCACCACGTGAGTAGCTCTCAATTGAAAACAACTACACAGATTTAGGGAACTAACACCACATATCTCTTAAACAATCTTAGATGAGACCTCTTAGATTCGGGAACTATAAACGCCAAAACCTCTGAGATAGTCAAAACAACTTTGTAGTATTGATGGTTTGTACAACTTTTTGAAGATGACTGCTCATATTTGGGAACTCTAATTGTCGAAAATCTCCGAGATAGCCAGAGCATTTTGAATGTTAGTAGTCAGTACAACTTGAAGATAACTACTTAGATTTGGGAATTCTAATCACCGCAAACCTTTGAAATAGCCAGAGCATTTTGGATGCGACCATTATGACTTTGGGAACTGTAATCTCCGCAAACATCTGAATTGATCAAAACAACTTGAAGATGACTACTCAACCCTTAAACCACATGACATTTGATTCTAGATAGGTCTCAACCCTTAAACCATCTTCACAAATGTCTGTTTCCACTGCCAATGGTACTTCGACCCCAATTATTGGGGAAATATCCTTGCCCCTCACTGACACTTTGAATTTAGATTTTATTTTAGTTGTTTCATCTTTAAACTATAATCTTTTGTCAATTTCCTAAATAACCACTACTTTTTTTTGTGTTGTAATTTTTTGGCCTGAATTTTGTGTGTTTAAGGACATCTGAACGTGGTAGACGATTGGTTGTGGTGTTAGGCGAGGGAAGTTGTATTACCTGGACTTGGTGTCAAAGATTTT
Source organism: Malania oleifera (assembly GCF_029873635.1). Classification (NCBI taxonomy): domain Eukaryota; kingdom Viridiplantae; phylum Streptophyta; class Magnoliopsida; order Santalales; family Ximeniaceae; genus Malania; species Malania oleifera. The sequence goes on from NC_080419.1 coordinate 10,408,814, forward strand.
AGACGAGTTGGGTCAAACTCTGAAGGTGGATGGTTCTGAGGGGGAAAAGAAAAGATCTAACATCTAGTTATGACATCGATGTTTGGGGCAAACTTATTTTTTTTTGTTATCTCAAGAAATTATTTCATAATTTTTTTGCTAAATTTGATATTGTTAGTTTCAAATGTGATGTTTGTGAACTTGCAAAGAGCCATCATACTTCATTTCCATTAACTATGAATAAAAGTTTTGTTCCTTTTATGGTTATACATTCTGATGTTTGGGGTCCATCCAAAGTCACTACCTTGGGTGGATCAAGTTGGTTTGTTACTTTTATTGACGATTGTACCAGGATGACCTGGGTGTGCTTGATGAAGTCCAAAGGGGAAGTGGACTTGTTATTTCAAAAATATCATAAAATGGTTCGTACTCAATACAATGCACGAGTTGCAGCAATATTTGGAAGCACACAGAATCATTCATTGAACTACTTGTTTCTATACACCCCAATAGAATGGGGTAGCTGAGCAGAAAAATCGTCACTTATTGGAGGTTGTCTATGCTTTATTGATAGAAGCTCAAATGTCATTATCTTATTGGGGCAAAGCACTTACTTCTGCAACGTATTTGATCAATCAAGTACCCTCGAGCATTATTGGTTTTCAAACACCATCCCAAGCTCTTTCTAAAGCGATTGTTGCTCCAATTGTTCCAAACTTACCTCCTCATGTCTTTGGTTGTGTAGCATTCGTACATCTTCATACACATCAATGCACCAAATTGACACCTCGAGCATTGAAATGTGTCTTTCTTGGGTATGCTACTCATCAAAAGGGATACCGATGTTATCATCCTCCAACTCAAAGAATGTTTATTACTTTGGATGTTATTTTTCATGAAGACTCCGTGTATTTTCTCTCTGAGCCTAAACTTTAGGGGGAAGTACTAGGAGGAAGTTCGGACTCTAGACTATGATGTTCACATTTCTAAAGACGGGGAACTCCCTAAACATGACAACCATGATGTGGGTAACTTGGATACTAGTGGTATAAATTTGGATGCTAGTGGTGATGAACACCCACAAGCTGGGTCATCCAACAAGAAGTGGGTGAATTAGATTTGAGTGGTATAACTTTAAAACAAAGTGGTGATGCACACCCATAAATTGAAGTTGTGGCTCCACCCTCGTTTGAGTCCCTCACACCACAAGCAACTAATACACCAAACCAATCATTGGCCGAGGATGTTCCTGAACTAGTTAGAAAACAACTACCACAACATCACACCAGAGGTATTCCTAAACCCACATATGAACCCGATCTTTCTAGTAAAGTTAAATATCCTATGAGGCACTATGTGTCTAACCATCGTTTGTTATAATCAAATCAGTCATTTTTGAATCAATTATCTACTGTATCTATTCCTAACAGTGTGCAGGAAGCCCTAGCTGACCTAAGGTGGAAAACTGCTATGAATCAGGAAATGAGATCCTTGCAGAAGAATAAAACTTGGGAATTTGTTGATTGTCTTCCAAGAAAGAAACCAGTTGGATGCCGGTGGATTTTTATTGTGAAGTACAAAGTAGATAATACAATTGAACGCTTTAAAGCGAGATTGGTTGCAAAAGGATACACCCAAACCTATGGGATCGATTATACAGATACTTTTGCACCCGTAGCTAAAATCAACACAATTTGAGTATTGTTGTCTCTAGTTGTGAACTTGGATTGGCCATTTCAACAATTTGTTGTGAAGAACGCCTTTCTACATGGCAAGTTCTACATGGATCTCCCACCAGGAAGCATGATACCATAAATACATAGTCAGAAGGTGTGCTAGTTAAAGAAATCATCGTATGGGTTGAAACAATCTCCAAGAGCATGGTTTGGAAGGTTCACAAAGACTATGATAACCTTTGGCTACCATCAGAGCAATTCAGGCCACACTTCATTCCTAAAGAAACGACAAGATAAAATCACTGCACTTATCGTATATGTAGATGACATGTTAGTCACAGGAAATGATCCTGAAGAAAGGAAAACACTACAGAGGTACTTGTCCAGAGAATTCGAAATGAAAGATCTCGGTCCCTTGAAAATTTTCCTTGGAATTGAAGTGTCTCGATCTAATAAAGGAATCTTTTTCTCTCAAAGGAAATATACCTTAGATTTGTTACAAGAAACTAGTATGTCAACATGTCAACCAGCTGATACACTAGTGGAAGAAGGTTTGAAATCATGTGTTGAGTATAATCAGGTACTAGTTGATAAAGGGAGATACCAGAGACTTGTAGGAAGATTGATGTACTTAGCACACAAAAGGCCTGACCTTGCCTATGCATTGAGTATTGTCAGCCAATTTATGCATGATTCTAGAGAACAACATATGAATGATGTTATGCGTATTTTGAAATATCTAAAGTTGACTCTTGAAAAGGGAAATTTTGTTCATTAAAAATATAGATTGTCAAAGTGTGAAAGCATATACTGATGCTGACTAGGCTAGATCAGTAGATGACAGGCGATCTATGTTAGGATATTTCACCTTTGTAGGTGGTAATCTTGTTACATGGAGAAACAAAAAGAAAAATGTTGTTGTACGATCAAGTGCAGAAGTTGAATTTAGAGGTATGACACTTGGAGTTTGTGAAGTGTTATGGCTAAAGTTTCTCTTGAGGGATTTGAGCTATCTGCCTTAGCAGCCAATTTGACTATGTTGTGACAATAAAGAAGCGTGTGATATTGCTCATAATTCGATTCAACATGATCGTATAAAGCATGTAGAGGTAGACAGATTTTTCATTTAGGAGAAGTTGGATGAGTGAATTGTGGAGTTGCCTAACATTCGATCAGAGGATCAGCTGACTGATATCCTCACCAAAGTAGTTTCAAATCGAGTGCTCTCAAAGTTTTTGAGCAAGTTGGGCATGTGTGACATCTATGCACCAACTTGAGGGGGAGTGTTGAAATATTGATTGTGATCTTATAATTAATTGTAATTAACTTAATTAGGGATTTTTTTCCTATTCTAGAGATATGATAGTTGTCCAGTATGATATCTCATCTATATATATGTACATAGGAATTCATTGAAATATACTAAATAAAAATATTATTCTTACTGCGACGCCCCGATTTTCGTACAATTTTTTTTTAAAAAAAATCAATAATAAATAAATTTTCACTCATCATCCACAATATCCATAAATCGGCCACGTCAACAACCCTATTATCATTCATACAACTCGACCCGCATTGGATACTAGGTAAATAGTCATTTTATTTATACAACCTAACAGTGGAAGACAATATATTTATATCATCCAGAATATAATACCCAGAGTATCTACACACACATATATACATCACCATCACAAACTCAAATGAACCCAACTCTAGGGGAAATTACACATCCCCTAATCCAAAAACTCACCCTGTGTGTCAGGGTCCCAGCTCCCTATAATCACGGAGCTCTATCACCTAGTTTATACCTGTTCTCTAAAAAATTTAGATAGTTTGGGTGAGACACATTTCAGTAAGAAGGAATAAATTATTTACAGTGTGTGGCCATATGAGTTCAATTATAACATGCTTTATTTTTCAAAACAACATTTCATATGAGAAAATACACTGATATTCACATTCACATAATTATATAGATATACAACACAAGTTTTTATAAGCTTTAAAACCATTACTCAAGTTTATTCATTTCCAACACACATAATTTCTTGCGAAGTTCCTAAGAATAGGGAAGATTGTCCGCCCATACAGGTAGCTTTCATCTGCTCTAACACGTTATGCTGCTAGGAATTGCCACATCTGATACCAATCAGGGCACTTACCTTACTTAGTAAGCTCTCAGGCGGAGAGTTTCACTTCGCCTTAATCATTTGTTTTATAAAACACACACTATTTCATTTTTCATAATCATTTCCCATTTTAACTCATTACATATCTATGTATACATAAATTCACATTTATATACTTTACATAATACATTAGATCACATAATTCCAATTTTCAATACATTCACGATTTCCTTATTGAGCATACCTCCCCAACGGCATCAGTAGGAATCTCACACACACACACACTGTCTCCATACTAAGCATATCTCCTCAACGGTATCAGTAGGAACTTCACACACAGAGACACAATCTCCATACTGAGCATACCTCCCCAACGACATCAGTAGGAACTTCGCACACAGTCTCCATACTGAGCATACCTCCCCAACGGCATCAGCAGGAACTTCACACACACACACAGTCTCCATACTGAGCATACCTCCCCAACGGCATCAATAGGAACTTCGAACATACACACAGTCTCTATACTGAGCATACCTCTCCAATGGCATCAGTAGGAACTTCGCACGCACACACACACACACACAGTCTCCATACCGAGCATACCTCCCTAACGGCATCAGTAGGAAAGGAATACCATCCACCCACAATTATTGTGCGGTATTGACATATCATCGATCATATTTCAGTATATCTCAATTCAATTTAATATAAATATTTTCATCATTTTCTGTGCACATTTCATCATCTCATAATAATATATATCATATTTCTATATTTCCTAAAATACTCATATCAGTAATTTGTACAAACTTATTTTTCATGCAAATAATTTCTACTCGCGTATAAGTATTACATCAATCATTCTCATTTCACTATTTTCTAAAAAAATACACATCATTATATTTCATATTTTTCAACATACATTGTATGCCACACAATTTTCATCTATTATTCATAAAATATTAATTTCACACTCCAAAATATTATAATTTAAAAATACTCAAATGCCACACAATTTATCTGATATTTATATCATAATAATTTTCAGACAAAATATCATATGTTCATTTTCACATATTATTTCAAATAGTAATTCTAAAAATACTGCTATAATTTATTCCTCTTACCTGACTTACTGGGAGTCTTGTTAACACCCCAACTCCTACACCCTTGGCGTCAGAAATTCAACTCCTGCAATTTACATTTTTCTCAGATTAATTAATCTATTTTTTCAAAATAATGCCCATCTAACCTTCCCTAGGCTCCATATATTTCAAATTAATATTTAAACTAACATTTAACAGCCCACTTAATTTTCTGAATTTTGCATGTGGGTTTCAAAATTACGCCCACGGCGCTCACCTGGACCCTATATTTCAAAAATCCTACTTCAACCCCAGATACTCAACATTTTAGCATTTCTAAATTAATCCTAATTAATTAAAAATAAGTCTCTTCTACCTCAAATTTGGGGTTTTGCCCACGACGACCCCATGAGAATTCTGTCCTGCTAGACTTGTAGAAAATCATCTCTAGATTGTCGTGGTGGTATCCATTCGTCAATCGGGCTTATAATTTGTAAGAAATTAAAGAAAAAAAAGGGAAATTGGCTTACCTCAGGAGATACGTCTACACCGCTCCTACCACCGATCTGCTCTGGTAGAAATGACAGCAGCGGAGAATGGAGTCCAGCGGTATGTTTCGATTTTCGATCGGGCGAAAATCTTTCACGAAATCAAAGAAAGAGGGAGAGAGAATGAGAGGAGATTATAACTTTTGCTTATATATATATATATATATATATATATATATATATATATATATACATACATATATATCTAATGTATATTATATTATTATTATTTAATTAATAATAACTATTATTAAATTTAAGTAATTAATTAATTAATTATTTATTTATTTTATTTATTTATTTTTTATCTTTTTATTGTGTTTTTTTAATTTTATATATATTTTTAGAATTACTCCACTATTCTTGTATAGCACTATTTGGGCTGTTGCACTTACTCTATTTCAAGTAAAGCTGTTGAGAAGAGATTGAGCATGACAACATGGATGACATTGCAGTGACAATAGCATTTACTCAAGGGCCAATGCCTAATCCCCTTTGCGGAATCAGGAATGAAGTGGAATGAAATCTAAGAATGGAATTGCATTCTTGCATTGATTTGCAAAATTAAGAATTTAATCATATTCCAACTTTCTGCGAATGGGGAAATTATGATTCTAGTCCAACTAGGTTGGAATGGATCTTCATTCCATGAAATCAGATTCATTTTATAATAAAAAAAATTATAAAAGTTACAATAAATACTAATAATACTAATTACTATTACGATAAAAATAAAGACAACTAATGATAATTGCAATAAAAATAAATAATATTTATTATTATAAAATAATAATAACAAGAAAAAATTATTAATAATAAAAAAACTAATAATTATTATTATTTTAAGGAAAATAATTGTTATAAAAATAGTAAAAAATAATAACAGCTAATAATAACCACAATAAAAATAATATTTATTGTTGTAAAAATAATAGTAACAACAAGAAAAATACTAATAAAAAAAGGAAAAATAATTATATTATTTTAAGGATAATAACTATTATAAAATAATAAAAATAGTAATTACAACAATAAAAAATAACAATGACACTAATAATAATCATTATTATGAAAATAATAAAAATAATCATACAATAACGACTAACAATAATATTTATTACTACTAAAATAATAACAATAGGAGGAACATCATAAATAATAATAAAAAAGGCCAAAATAATAATAGTTATTTTAAAGATAATAATTATTATAAAAATAATAAAACTAAGAATAACTATGATAAAAATAATATTTATTATTATAAAATAATAACAAGAACAATAACAATAAAAAAAAAAAGGAAAAATTAGGTAGTAAAACAATAGTAACAACAATAAAAAAATAATAATAATTGCACTAATAATAATTACTATTAGAAAATAATAAAAATAATAATAATCAAACAAAAACAACAATTAATAATAATTACAATGACAATAATAAAAACTGAGAATAATGTTTATTACTATAAAATAACAATGACAACAAGGAAAGTAATAATACAAAGTGAAATATTATAATTATTACTATTTTAAGGATAATAATTATTACAAAAATGATAAAAATAATAATAATTAAAATATTTCAGTCAACGTATAAAATAAAAATAATAGCAGTAAAAAGGAAAAACAATATTAAAAGTATAAAAATCACTATTATAAAATAAAATAATAATGTAAAATTAAATAAGTATGTATTAGGGATTCTTAATAATAATAATAATAATATTATTATTATTATATTTTTGCAGACAATTGTGTTATGATAAATTTTATATAAATTTATTTTCAAGCCTCTAGTTTTATTGCACATAAAAAACAACAGAATGGATTTGATTCTATACTTCGACCAAACATTAGAATGGAATTACACATACCATTTTATTTCATTCCTACAGCATTCCCTTTCTCAATTCCATTTTGTGAACCAAACATGTCACTAGAGTATGAGAAAAAAAATTATTTTAAATTTTCAAAGAATTATAAATATGCTAATTTTTTTTTAAAAAAAAAGGTTCAAGGTTTGTATTAAAATGGTAGAAACAAAGAATTTTTTTAGTTGCAAAAAATATTTTTTATTTTTTATTTTTATATTTTCAAATAATTACAAAATTGCACATTGTTTTAAAATTTTTCAAAAATTATGTTATAAATCAGAAATGTAGAAGATGATCTTAAAAAATATTTTCTAAGTTTGATGCACAAACTTTGAAAATTGAAAAACAAGAGCGTGGTATTTTGTAATTATTTGAGAAACTAAAATAGAAAATATAACTATTCTATACTCATAAAGAGTGTACAATTTTTTTATTGCTTTCTGATTGTGTTTGAAATATGAATTTTGGGCCTTAAATTTAGTTTTGGGTAAATTTCAACAAATTTTAATACAATTTTATATTACATTTTATCTAAATTCAAGATGCCAAAATTTTGCTATAGATATTTAAAAATAAAATTAAAAAGATAAAAAGTTTCTTTTATACAACTAAAAAAATTGTTATATTTTATGCTTTCAATGCAAAATTTGAAATACTAAAAAATAAGATGTAACTTTTATAATTCATTAAAAATGTCAAAAAAAAAAAAAAAATTTCACAATTGAAGGAGTCCAAATAAGTAATTTTGAAATTTGAAAATATTTTCATGTCAATTTGAAACAAACAGAAGAAACATTTAACAAAATAGAAAAGTGCTTGCTAACATGTAATCTATAGTAGGATGGGGGTCTTGATACCCCGGCATGGCCTTGATCAAAGATTCAATGAATGAGAAAAGCACTCAAAAGGGAGTGCGAGTAGAAGACCCAATTCTACCCAAAAAATGTAGAGAACATAGTACGACGCAAAGTAATGGAATTGCAACAGATCGACTCAATAAGAAGTTATGTACGAGAATATCAAGCCTTGATGTTGGACATCATAGACATAACCGAATCAAATAAACTATTTCATTAACCCTTTACCAAAAATTTCAAGTACAACTATTTCTCTTTGCAGTCTAGTTCCAATAATCTAGGCTAGTTCGAATGCTACGTCCAGTTAACCAGTTTTTTTGAAACTGAGAAGAGATGCAATTAATTTATTTCTTCTTACATCATCTTTCTCTGGAGAAAACTCCCCCCGAAAACCTGAACCCCTGAAACCTCTCATAGAAGGACTACTCTCCGTGGGATGAACCAACTCCAGTTCATCTTTTTCCATCAACTGGTTGTGCAAGAATTGACACTTGATGCTACTGCAGATCATTTCCCTCTGCAGTTCGGCTCCATATACGACCAGGCTACTTTGTTCAATGCAGTCCACTTGACCAATTTTTGAAATTCAAAAGAGCAATACACAATTAATGATATCTTTTTCCATCAATTGGTTGTACAAGAATTGGCACTTGATATTGCTTATATAAAGTAAATCTTATGAAAAATCTACATTAAGCAATAAGAGTATAAATTACAAAAAAAGAAAACTGCTACAGAATGACAGAAGCAAGAAAATTCACTAAAAGCAGCTTCTTCTTCTTTTTTGAGTAACGTTGGGTGTCCTTTGCCGGCATCTACCAGCTTCTTCTTGAATGCCTCCATGATGGCCAAGATTGTAAAGGAATGAACACTTGGAAAATCATAACTGGCTGCTTGTATTTCCATGCTTTCTTATCCTCCTTTCAATCAAACAGAGCATCTAAGAAAGTATAAACATTTCACGGAGACACGTAATGGAAAGAACTGAAGCTACTACGAGGTTGTTGCAATCTTCTTGCCCTCGGCTTCTGCCATCCTAGTCTTTCCAGGAACTCCTCAATCAACCTGTAAAATCAAAAGCAGAACAGTTAAGAGGGGATATGAGGTGAACAATCAACAGATTGCAAAGTTTGAACTCACATGCTGCAGATAGCTTTCTGTGAAGATGCCAGCTCTCGGTCTGGAAATGAATCCTCCAATCGAAAACTCAACCAAACATAGAGATCCAAGACCTTGAGTAGTAAATTGTAGTACCATGATAGGGAAAGCAAAAAAAAAAAAAAATGTTAGCGGCAAAGCACAACTACAGAGACTAACCCCTGTTTCAAAGAAACCACATTCATTTAAGCCTCTATTTTATTTTCACAATGAATATAAAGTTGCCAGCTAGAAAACAGTCCAGCCAGAGGGAAAAAGGGAGGGGGGTAGAAATATTGGCCCTTTCATTTGCTAGCATGCGTTGCCTATCCAACACAAACAGGTTTTGCGATTTTCCCAGAACAGAAAAAAAGAGATGCAGTGGAAAGAGTTTGATTTTTCATAATATGCAAGGATCACTGTATATGTCATATTCCTCTGTTAGGGATATGAGCTCAGCATGGTCATGTTGCAGATGCCTTTACGGGGAGAATGCAATAACATGCAAGGATTGATGTCATTCAATCTGCTCCAACATTATCCACTCCAATATACTAGTTTAATCTTCCACGAGTATCATTCAGATCAATATATAATAATATGCATTTTTTTCACTGTTGAGGTAAACTAAGAAATACATGTAAACGTGAAATGGAAGACTATAACTAGTCAAAATTGCTTCATATTGCTCCAAGGGGATGATGAGGACAACATCTAACCTTGTGAATGGATTCAAGCTCCTTAACGGCCTTTTGTGTTTTCGGCACTTGAAGGGTTCCTGGGGTAAATATTTCCCGAAGCCGAACAATGCCTCTCTTCGCATAATTTTGTGCAAACTTGTACATTACAACAGGTTGGTCAATACTTTCCCCAATGACAAACAAAAATATCTATGCATAGTCAAGAACTAAATATAAATCTCACCTGGGTAAGACCTTGAGAAGAAATGTCATCATTCATGTCAACTGGACTGCACATAACAAATATAACCACTTAAAAATTAAGTGATATATGTATCTGTGCACACAATGTATGTTATGTATGCATGTATGTACATAGAAAAACTGTCATAACCAAATGGGATATCACAAAAAAAATGCCCCTAAGTGTACATCAAACACTAAGTCCCTGTTGGGAACTTGAAAAATATTAGGGAAAGGAAAGGAAAGGAAAATACAAAGGAATCCACTTTTTCATGTTTAGTCATCAAGGAAAATGAGAAAGGAAATTGAAAATATACCAAGTCAATCAACAAAAATTTGATTATACACATCACTACCACTTAATTTTTCAAAAAAAAAAAATAATCATATTAAAATAATGTTTTATTTTTAATAGTAGTTAATATAAAGGAAAATGAATTTCCTTCTTATTTTCCTTTCCTTTCCCCAAACAAAATCCTTAATCCAAAAGAACCCTAAACAGGGATGGAAACTGTTAAAGTTTGATATACATTGTTAGTCCACAACCTAATAGCTTAAGATTTTAGGTGAAGTGGTAATCTAACATGGTATCGGAGCTGGTTATCAGGAGGTCCTGGGTTCTAGTCTTATTGTCTGTGTTTATTATGTGGTATTTAAAAAATTATTATATTCCCTATAATAGGTGATATTAGTGCGTTGCGTATTTATCTCTCCATGTGTTGTCCGGCTGCACGTGTGAGGAAGTGTTAAAAGCTTGATATACATTGTTGGTCCACAACCTAATAGCTTAAGCTTTTAGGTGAAGTGGCAATCTAACAGAAACAATGACTATTGGCAATACTAATAAGAACACTACTAGCTTGTAAAAGGCATCTGCAACATGACCATGCCTGGAAAACAGTCTAACAGAACAAGTACAAATACTTTAAAGTACATATTCAAATTTTGATTCAGTTAATACAGAAGGTGGAATTAGCTTAGAAGATTGAGGCTTTTTGAGTGATCCCTCAAAAAACAAAAAATCAAAGGAAAAAGTAAAAATAATTAAGTTGCATCGATGCATAAGCCAGAATAACATGTACTCACATTGATATCATGCATTGAGATTATTTAAACTTCCTCTCTTCAATCAACATTTGAAAGAAGCAAAAATATGGACACGAGACATGTGAATCCCTGAGTTCAAGTGCACCAAATTTGGCCAATAATTTAGGGATGGAGAATATATTTTTCTCCCATCCTCTCCCCTCCCAAAAATAAAAAATAAAAAAATAGAACACTTCTCCCAACCAAAAAGAAGAATGGAGATTTTACCTAATACAGAAAAGGTACTTCTCCTGCAATCTGAGGGGCAACTCATCAATAACAGCTGCAACTTTCTAGTGTCATTACAGTGTAATCAGCCTTAAAATCACAATAGATAACATAGGAATATAAAAATAAAATGAACAATAAGGGTAATCTTCGTACAACAAAGCAGAACAATGAAATGATATACTTGAGACTGATGAGGAAAGAAAGCATAATGAAGAAAGGATAAAAAATTATACCAACACTTCTTCGCAATTAGCAATGAAATAGTTAGCAGATAACTTTGCATTCTCAAGGAAATGCTCCTGCAAAGGAAGGGAAAAGGTTCTTAGATTGTTACTGAAACATAGGCGGGAGGGAACGGCTGGTGAATAGAATCATTCCTATCTAAAATAAAACATGAAGGCTGTATTCCAACATTGTTTTGGAAATTTTGCCTATTTTGGTCATCTAAAACCTATTCTGTGAAAATTTATCATATTTCAAAAATCAAATTTTGAGCATAATGAATTTATGTTAAGAAGGACAACAAGAAAGAACAAGAAATCATAATACAGAGAATTTCCCAAAGCTTACTGTTTAACAAAACTATAAACCAGGCAGACAAAAGGAGAAGTGTGATCGCTCCAACATTCAATGATCCCAAGAAAAAAATACTTACAGTGGAAGTGATTGAATCAGATGGTAATAGCATCGCTCCACATAGATTTCTCAGATCATCTGAGGTTTTCCAAAACATCTATTGGCAGAATCCTCTTTAACATTATTATGGGAATCACCTTGAGGCTCTAAGCCTCTGTAGAGTAATTGAAAAACCAACCAAGGCTCTCATTAGTCATTATCCATTCATCTGGGAATGTGACTGAAATTTCCAAGTTAAGAGCCTAACTTGGTGGCCTAAACATGCTTTGTGCGGCACATGTTCAGAAGGTGCAGTGAGCAATTCCTCCTCCATATTCTTACATGAGTTATTCCAATAAAAGTAGCCCAACCATGCAAAAATGTCTTCATGCATATGCCCAATAATTTGACTCCTCTCAGGCTTAACTTGGCTTCCAGGACAATTGATTGGACCCAAATCTGATATAACTTGGTTGGGTGTAAATTCGCTTAACAAATTCTGAAAATCCTAGGATTTGAGAAATCATTCCAATTATTCTGTAGCAGAGATTAACTTAGAAAGGACAGTTATAAAAGAATAGGAGAGAGAACTGAGTGAGAGAAACAGAGAGCAGAAGAGAAGAAGGAGAGAAGAAAAACTATTGCAGGGAAGAACAGGGGATTAGAAACATAACAGGGAGAGAGAGATGGGAAGAGGAGATTAGAACAGAAAATAGGGCAGAGAAAAACATGAAGGGGAGAGAGGGAGAATAGATGCGAGGGAAAGAGGGAGAGAGGCTGCTGTGAGAGAGAAAGATTAACATGGAACTCAATCAATCATCAAAAGCTCGTTAACCTTACATCATAACCCTACTGCCTATATTTATAGACAACTAAGAAACCCTAAAGATAAAATTATAAAATTACACAATCACACAAAAAATTGAAAATTGCAAAATAACCCAAGGTAACTAAAAATTACTGAAATAAATATCTCTAAGCTAATATAAAATCCTTAATTCCTTAAATCTATGTCTCCTAAAAAACGGTTTAAAAGGCGGCAATAGCAGACATTAGTCAGTGGAATAAATGCAGTGACACTAAAAACCAATTCTAGAAATACAAAGTTGAAAATAATCATTAAATATCAGTGTTGAGTAACATGAGATTCATCAGAATTTGTGCTAGTCCACCTCAGCTGCCACAGGTAGAAATTAAGGATAATGTTGCTTCCAATATAAGTCTGGTGGCTAAGAAGAAGATATGCACATAGAATGATATGTGATCATAAGATTCCAATTATAACGAATAATACTGTAAAGAAACAAGGAGATGTGCTATGATCCGTAGCTCCAAACATGAATCCATCACAAAAGTGGGATGCAGGCATGCAACACAATTGCCCATGCACACACATATATAGTCAATCACCAAGTACAAGAATTTTTAACTACGAATTACACCTTCAGCAATGTAAGAATTGCTACCCTTACAATGCTTAAGAACCTCACATGTCCTTTCGTCTCCTGCAATATAAGTGAACTGTGGAGTTCATTAATGCTTTCAAATTGTTCCATCCACAACATGCTCCAATTAGAATTCTACTTTTATCTCTTTAAGAAAATAACTATTGAGTCATGAACGTATGATATCCTAAATTTCACGATATGAAAGATGCGTGAAAAGGCATGTCTGAGGCTCTAAGCAGCAGCAGGTTCAGTACAACACAAAGAAGTCTCCGTCTAGTCTCAAATGAAGTTATTAAGAGGTTTAAAAAATATTATTCTTAACAAAGTGTTATTCACTTTCTCCTGCTCACCTGTGGTGAGTGGTCTACACACTTCATGCTGACATCAACTTCTCAAATACTGGGCTATTTGTTCTAAACAACCCTCTTACACTAAGCCAAAATGATCCCCCTTTGACGGTTTAGCATAATTCAATTCAAATGCATATGTGCATTAAAAAACAGCCTAAAACATACACATACAAGACATGTAAAAAGATACATAAACATTTATAATAAATGCCATCAAATGAATAAAAACAAGAAATGTAAATAGATACATAAACAGATAGCACATATCGAAGTAGAAAAGATACATAGGAAGGAAGCGGCTCACCAATATCTGATGGATGCCATTTTTTGGATGTAAACGTGAATACATGAACAATAGATCAAAGGTAGGGAATAACCCAGCGCGCTGCATTACAAGTACATTGTCTTACTAAGAATAAGTATGGCTTTTAAACCAAAATCTAGAGTTTGCTGCAGCTTATCACATCAGTTGTGAAAATTTGAGATATTTATGTGCAGGTTTGAAAGAACCAAGTAGGATAAAATGCAAATTATATACAGCATCAAATTTGATGATAAGAAAATCACCTCTAGAGTGGGAGATGGGGATTTTAAAGATGAATGCAGTAGGGGTAGATCCTCCACATCTATACAAGTCACTTCTCCAACAGGAAATTTAGATCCATATCTACCAGCTCTCCCTGAATGCATAACCAACAAAGCCATCTTAATCATCTATATAAAGCCAAAATGCATACACCTTACTGGGGGGAATTCATAATTAACCACTCATCTGAAAAAAAATTTACAGGAGTTGATAGGCAAAACAGCTGCATGACAGACAATAACACAACATAGTAGTGTGTTCTTGAATTGCAGCAAATTAACATGAAAAGCATATGCTCCGTCTATTACCCTTTTTTTGTCATCAACAAAACATGAAGACTAACAAACCAAAAACTTTTTGGAGCAAGCACCCAATAGTTTCATGACTTTTATTAATTGTAATATAAAACCCTTGGATATAAATATATGGTCCTTCCCTACATCTAATAAAATACAGTAATCAGAATTTTCTGCCTAATTTTACTTTCAACAGTTGGTCCCCCCCCCCCCCCTCTCTTTTTTTCAGTTTATTTTTCAACACCTTGTGCCAACTGTATGTCCTCAAACAAGGTCTACAAGCAACCTCCACCACCCCACTAAAAAAATAAAATAAAAGGGGGGAACACAAAAGAACAGGTTTCTAGATGACAAAACAGCTACCCAAAAAGGCCATTTGTCTTGTGCCAACATATTCATGCACCACCGATACTTGGGGGCTCAAAAGAACTTCTCTATCTTAGAGGCTTGTGGCTCCAAATCCTTTCAGAATTATGGGAAAACATTTGCAATAAAACATGAAAGGAGTTTGAAAACCTAATATAAACAAAACACTCTCATCGGGCTTTTCATCTTATAGCTCACTTCAAGGTGCCAGACACTAAATTTTTGAATGGCAGAACAGCACAAAGAACATGCTTCTAATATAAGCATAGAACAATTATTGAACATCCAGAGTATGGACAGCATTTAAGAGATTATATTCCTCCTTAAGTCTGGATATTGAAAATTTACCCCATTTTGCTAGCATAATTATCTGCAGCATGTAAGAAATCCTAATAGCCTTAATTCTCCTGACATTGCAACATTAATCCTGTTTTGCTAAGGTAAAGACAAACATGCTTATTTTCAGGACTTGGATGAAAGAAGAATTAAACCGCCTCTTCACAAAACTCAATTTTCAAAGTATGCAAATACGATTGGTAAAAACTGAATTTAAAACTGTTACAGAGAAGATCAACATTGGAGAATGAAATTCAGCTCAAGAACAATTGGAGATTCTCCAATTATAAGATTTGAAGAAACTTAAAAGAGGAAGTACAACAAAATGAAAGCAAAACCTAAACAATGCAAATAATAGAAGGCACCTGCAATTTGTTTGATCTCAGGTACAGCGAGCTCCCGCATCTCAGTACCATCAAATTTTTCCAGTGTAGAAAATATAATTCTGGAAATGTTAAGATTGAGACCCATCCCAATAGCATCACTAGCTACAAGAACATCAAACTCGCTGCTGACATCATTGAACATTGTAGCCTGTAATCCTAAACTACAAATTAACTTAGCCAATCCTTGCTAAAAAAACAACAATAATATGAAGGGAACCAAGAATGACTAAGGGGCTGTTTGGTATCACTGTCAAAAATTATGAAAACAAAAACCAGAAACGAAAACTAAAAACCAAAAACAGAAACTAAAAGCCAAAAACTAGCAACTTGTTTGGTTAATATTTGTAGAACTAAAACAAATTTAAAAACTTCATTAAACAAATGCTCATTTTTTTTCCTTGAATCAAATAAACATTACAAAATATGATTAAAATAATAAAATTAGTAAAAATACTATAAAAAATTATAATTATTTTACTTAATTATTATATATTTTGAAATCCATTGTACAAGAACAATCTTATTGTATATGACAATTGAAATATAGTAAATATTTTGTAAATGACTTTTATTATTTTTTAGATTTTTTGAAAATTTATAGGAATTTTTTTATTTTAATTTTATTTTAAATTCATATGATCATTTTATTTTTATTTTAATTAAATAGTATGGATAAAATGAATGATTTAATCCAAAAAAGTTAATTTTGGATAGTAAAAAATTTCAAGCTACAATTTGCCAAAACAACTGAAAACTATAAAATTTAGTTTTCAATTTTTTTACAAACAGCTAAAAACCATCAACGGAAATAGAAAACAGACAATATAAACAAACACATTTTCATAATCTGTTTCTTCACTGTAGAGAAACGAAAAGAGAAAAATGAAAACAGAAACAATATCAAACAGGCCCTAATAAAATGGCAGGCACTTCCCAAGATATCTAAAGGCATGCAATATAGATAAATATTTCATATGTTCCCACATAGCCCTAGTGGGGAGGGAGATTAAATAAGAATGATCAAAACCACTGGAAGAAATGGACAGAGTAAAGAGACATTGCAAACCAAGGCAAAAAAGTTAAAAGATGTTGGTTCAAACAACTTCTTTTCAGAGAGTTAGCATAAATATAGCAGAATGAAATCAGGTTCCCTAAAAGAAAGGAGGAATTGCTACCTGTCTTGTTCGAGTCTCTGGTGGCAGTGAGCCATAAACGACAGAGCAAAGATGCTTTCCACCATTTTCAATTTCCCTCTAACAATTTAACAAATATAAAAAACAGTTAGACCAATTAACCCACTAATGATGATCATATTGCATCATATAGGCATTAATACACAGTTTTAAACAAGTGTCTGCCCATGGTACCAACATCTAAGGATCATGAATCAGAATAGGTGGAATGGGAGTAGATATGCTGTGCAACACTTTTGCTAGAACACGACAACTAATTGGGCTACCATGTCAAAACATAATTTTACTGGCAACCTGATTACATTATCTCTTTTCTAAAACTTTCTAAAAATTATTAGGTTTCCACCCATTTTGACACTTTGACCCAATTAAAAGAAAAATAAACAAAAAAATAAGTTTTTATAGATTGCCAAATTTAGCGCAACACCATGGTCTAAACTTTTAATTGCATGACAATATGTGTTTGGAACAACAACAACAAAACCAAGCCTTGGTCCCACTAGGTGGGGTCGACTATATGACTCCTTTTCCGCAATTTATGTAATCATGGACACAATTTGTGTTTGGAACATTAAGAAAAATCAATTGACTCATTACGATAGTTTTGTTAGGGTGTCCCCGGGTGTCACAGTCCGACTATTTTCACACCCTTGTGAAGGGCCGTGGGGCACTAGCTAAAACACTCTTGTTTAACTATCCAGCCTATCATTCACCAACATTCATCCACGAAGCACTTTCATTGACATTCATTCAAATAGAAGCGGAAACAGTAATCAATTCATGAAAGTCGTGGTAAGCAAGCAGTAAACATTGAAGCAAACGTAATTCATTAACAAATCCTCCGTTGACATGGTGTACTTAGTGAGGGAGGCAAGTAGGCTAAGCACGTTGACAATTGCTAGTAAGTTTTACAATGATTGATGAACACTCACCCTCCCCTAAAGAGGGTTTTTATGTAATTATCATCCTGACACTAGGAAACATCAAAGTGACCGAGGAGTCAAACTGCCTTATTTGGCTTACAAAGACTCTACTAGCAGAAAATAACCCTACACTAGTATTTACATGATGGAAACTCATCCCAAGTACACGAGATAAGCGGTCACAGGCAAACATAATGCCCTGAACAAGCTTAGCTCGTGACACCGGGCCACAAGGCTCCCCTCTTTGCAAGTTTAGGGGTAGGGTCATCAGAGAGTATGCAACTTTACACCTTTTTTATGAGGAAAGGCTGTTTCCTTGGACTCGAACTTTTGAGCAACCGGTCACAAAGGAGCAACCTTATCACTGATCCAAGGCCCACCCTCTACCATTATATTAATGCTCCCATAAATCACAATGTATGTGCTTTGTTACTCAAAATCACAGATTTAAAAAATTAAACCTACACTAATGTTATTTTGAAGTAAGGAATTCAAAAGAACAGACAAATACGGTTCAATTGTTAAACCAACCAAGTAAAACTTAACTCCTGGTTAATCTGTAGCCAAGATAGAATAAGGTTGAATTTAATTCAACCATTCCTCCTCCCCCCCCCCCCCCCCTTCAATTTAGGTACTTATTGATATAAAAAATAAGAGTGCCCTTCCAAATAACTTTCTATTCCAAACCAAGAAAATTTTCCTGCCTCCACAGATCAGACAAGTCATACAACTCAAATCATGCCAACCAAATTGGTAGCTCAATAGCACAGAGGTTATGTTATCCAATTTTCTGGAGAGGCATAATACCAAACCAAAGAGTTGAACTGGTCCAGCTTCTAAAAATTGCTTTGTTGGAACATAAAGAATTGAAATCAATTTAAAATTATAAAGGACTGGCAGTCCGACCTGGTTCGACTTGAACAGCGGACACCAAGCCAATCTGGTCACCACCCAGAAATCAGAGTCGGATTGAAACGGTGTCGACCCAGGTGACCTGGTCAGAACTGCCATGAACCAGGCTTACAGCTCACTGGCAGGTGAAACCCACCACTTCACAAAAAAAAAGCATATAAGAGCAAGAGCTTGCAGCAGGCGGAGCTCAAATCTAGGACTCCATCTCATACAAAGTGAGAAGCTATTAATTGAAAATCATTTTTATTCGACTCTTTAACAACAACAAACAACTAACCTGTAAATGGATTAAGTAAAAAAGAAAATTTTTTTTAAAGTAAAAATTTTCTTTTTGTTTGACTAATAGTAATAGTGATACTACTAATATGTAAAAATGGGTTAAGCATATTTTTTAAAATAATTAAATTCACTTTTTTGTTTGATTAGTAATAGTAATAGTAGTAGTAGTGGTAGCAGCAGCAGTAGCAGTAGTATTCAAGAATATTTTAAAAAAACAGAAAAAGTACAGATATTTTATCTAAATTATTTCTAGTAATTATTCATTTTATTTTTCTAGTAGATAATTATAACCAACATCATTATAATTTCGTTTTTT
Source organism: Malania oleifera (assembly GCF_029873635.1). Classification (NCBI taxonomy): domain Eukaryota; kingdom Viridiplantae; phylum Streptophyta; class Magnoliopsida; order Santalales; family Ximeniaceae; genus Malania; species Malania oleifera. Next base: position 10,428,356 of record NC_080419.1, read on the forward strand.
TAATAAATAAATAGAATTTATGGAAAAGGCATCAAAGGGATGCCGGCCTGAGATACAAAGATCAATCACCCTGAAGGATGTCACAAAGATCAAAGATTACATTAAAATCATTTACAGCAATCCACTATGCCAACTAGTAATTGCCGTTAATCACAGCTGTTTGCTTATCCGAAGCACTGAGGTTGAGTTATTAATCATTATCCTGCTCCTCTCTTTCCTGAAGCACCAGAAAATTGTGAGGGGAACAAGAGACAAAGCCTTTCTTTTCTCTTTTGTTGCCCAAATCCCTCTCCAGGCCCAGAGTTCCCCACTAACAGAGTTGGTAATAATCGACTGTTGTCCCCTCAAATTCAGAGCCAAACATCTTTATAGTATTATCTCTAACAAATGTAATTTTTTTTTACCAAACTCTAATGAATGTAAATTACCATTGTAAAATACATACATGTGTACATGCATTCACGTATACAGACATACACACACATATATATACACAATGTTCACGTCATTGGTTCAACCACCAATTTCAACCACTGAATGCTCCAATGCCCTCACTGGGTTGATCATTGGTCCAGGTTTACCAACTGGTCCAATGCCCTTGTTGGGTTGACAATTGGTCCAAGTTTTTAAACCATGCATACTAAAGATTTGTCTAGATAGAGCCCCTTGTTTGCAGGCTCACAGCAAACACATCAAAACGTTTGAAATTTCAAGCAAGAAAAGATAAATCATGGAAGGAGTGACTGGTGATATCCTCTAAAAATGGGAGGGAAAAAGAAAAAGAACACCAGAAATAGAAATTAAAGTAGCCTCGAAATAAATGCCCACCTTTAATCTGTATATCTCATGCCGTGAAAACGTTACAATGCAATCGCCTTTTCGAATATTAGAAAAGGATCCCAGAGGAAACTTCAATGGAACTAAAGGTGAGAGTCTTTCATAGGATTGGATCTACAAAAAATGCAACAAAGGAGATGTTTACATCATAAACCATAATAAATAAATAAATAAATAATAAGCACAACCAAACAAGCACAAAAACATCCATGTGACAAATTATTGGTCAATTATAAACAAAATGAATATTCAGATTTAACTACTAAAAAGCAACTTTCATATTTATCGATTCATCTACAAAAATGTTCTAAAAAAATACAATGTTGATGGCAAAGCATTTAGTCAGTCATAAAAATTAAAAGAACCAAGAATTTTTTAAAAAAAACAAAAACATCCGAGTTTGGGAATGTTAAGTTAAACTATTTTTACATACGTATATAGATTTGTATATATATTTGTATGTGTATATATATACGAGACACGTTGTTGCCATTTTCCAACAGCAAATTCACGGTGTTAGAGCAAACTAGATACAGTTTGCAAGAACTAATAGTATAACAACAAAACAAACAAGAAAATCAAGCCTTAGTCCCACTAAGTGGGGTCGGCTATACGAATCCTTTTCCGCCAATTTATGCGATCATAGACCATTTCTTTTTATAGATTCAAGGATATTAAATTCTTACTCACTATTTCCTCCCAAGTTATTTTAGGTCTACCCCTACCCCTTCTACTGCCCCCCGAAGTAACTAAGTCACTCTTCCTCACAGGTGCACTATAAGGCTTACGTTGCAAGTGTCCATACCATCTGAGTCGTCCCTCCCTTATCTTATCTTCTATAGGAGCTACACCTAACTTACTACAAATATGTTCATTCCTTAATTTATCTTTCAATATTATACCACTCATCCATCTAAGCATTCTCATCTCGGCAACCTTTACTTTTTGGATATTATGTTTCTTCGTCGCCCAACATTCCAATCCATATAGCATAACTGGTCTTATAGCTGTCTTATAAAACTTCCCTTTCAATTTTAAGTGTATTCTATGATCACATAGCACACTTGAAGCACTTCTCCATTTTACCCATCCTGCTTTAACTCTATGCATTACATCATCTTCAATTTCTCCTTCAACTTGCATAATAGATCCAAGGTATCGAAATCTACAAGTGCTATTATTTCTTCATCATCAAGTTTAACTTTGTCTCCAATATTCCTCCTATCATTACTAAAATTACATTTCATATATTCCGTTTTATTTCTACTTATCCTAAAACCTCTAGATTCCAAAACTTCTCTCCATAATTCTAACTCAGCCTCTACTTCGTCCCTAGTTTCGTCAATTAATACAATATCATCTGCAGACAACATACACCATGGAACCTCCTTTTGAATACTCTTAGTCAATTGGTCCATCACTAAAGCAAAAAGATAAGGACTCAAAGCAGATCCTTGATGTACACCTATGGTAATTGGAAATTCTCTAGTTTCTCCATCTATAGTCCTTACACTAGTCATTACTCCATCGTACATATCCTTAATGACATCGGTATACTTACAACATACACCTTTTTTTTCTAAAACCCACCATAGAACTTCTCTAGGTATCCTATATCATATGCTTTCTCAAGGTCAATAAATATCATATGCAAGTCCCTCTTCTTTTCCCTAAACTTTTCCATTAATTTTCTTTAAAGATAAATAGCTTTTGTGGTAGATCTCCCAGGCATAAAACCAAATTAATTTTCTGAGATCTTCGTTTTTAACCTTAATCTTTGTTCAACTACTCTTTCCCATACTTTCATCGTATGACTTATAAGTTTAATTCCACGATAGTTATTACAATTTTGAATATCTCCTTTATTTTTGTATATAGGTATTAAAGTGCTTTTCCTCCATTCATCTGGCATTTTCGTAGTTTTTACAATTGTATTAAATAAATTAGTTAACCATATAATTCTGTTATCACCCAAGCATTTCCAAACTTCAATTGGGATGTTATCTGGTCCCATAGCTTTCCCATTTTTTATCTTTTTTAGTGCAAACTTAACTTCGTTAACTCTAATTTTACGAATAAATCTTATATTTTTAGTCTTTTCCTCATTTGACAATTCTAAGTTTAAGTCTTCTATTTGGTTTTCGTTAAACAACTTCTTAAAGTAACTTCGTCATCTTTCTTTAATATCTTCGTCCTTAACCAAGACAATATCATCCTCACTTTTTATACATTTTACATTTCCTAAGTCTTTGCTCAATTGACTAATAGTATGATAAAAAAAAAAATAGGTGAACTTCTACAAACCAAAAATACAGAGACCTAATAACACAAGCAATGGATGGGTTTGATTCTTCATCATTCCCAATAATACAGATCTTTATGATATGAAAAGCAGAGTCCACATCGAGAAACAAAAAGGAAACATGGGTTAATGTATATATTGCAATGAAGAAAAGTCGTCACTATAATGCATTGCAAAAGAAAAACTTGAATGTTTTAGACATTCACAACCGCTCATGAAGTTTTCCTCTACCTCAAAATTTTAAGGATTATTCCTTTCTAGAAACCAAATGAATTTGTGCTAATGCATACACGAGGAAGGTATTAAAAAAAAGAAAGACGAAATTTGATCAAAAATGAAAATATTGGACACAAAGAAAAATGATGATGGATTAGTCTTCACACGCATGAGAATTACAATAAGAACATAATAATCTTTGATTCCCCCTAAGATTCTTCATAAGAAAAGAAACAAGCAAACAATATATTACATTCAGGCCCCCACCTTCCATGCTTCCTGTCATTGCATGTGATGCAAATTACTGAAGGCAAACATGCATGGGCATATGAACAAGATATAAAAACACTAAATATACCCTTTCTAAATAGGAAAGAAATGTTACAATAAAATTAACATGATGGAAAAGTGCCGCAGTTTTAAATGTTCCTCCACAAAATTAAATAAGACGCAACCTAAGCAAACATACATCACAAGAAGCTCATTACATTGACACAATCTCCGGTCACTTTAAGCATTTCCTGGATGAGAGGAACAGAAGCTGGATCCCCACACAGGTGAAGTTCATCAGCAGAAATTCCTAATAAGGCACGTGTAAATGAAAAACCCCTTGTCTTACAGCCTAACATCTGAAAAAAAGAAGAGAGATAGAAACACAATAAGCATCACATAAGAATGATGATGAAAAGTTAATCCCATAGAAATGGTTTCCAAATAAGTCAAGCAGCAGAAAAAAGTGAACAAAGAAGAATGTGACAAAACTAACAATGAGAATAAATGTAAAATTCATTAAAAGAAGAAAAGAAGTTGAATTTTGCACATTGTAAAAAGGCAGAAATTCATCCGCCTTGAAATAGAAGCTTTAAGTACTCTAATTAGGAGCACCTTATCAAACCATACTACCATCCGACATGTCTGTTCTCTTCAACACCAGTTCAACTGCTACAAGCTCACAAGAAACAGAAAAGGCTAGACACACGCTGTTGAAAATATTCAAATAAGCTGCACAAAATAATTTGCAAAATTCTGATTTTTACTCTTCTTTAATAGGAGTAATGCAAAATTTGTTTTAATTGATGATTGGAAACCTGGGATGGCTGGGGCCCTTAACCTCCTTACCAAACCTGGAATGAGCTAAAAGCACCTGCCAACCGGCATGGGGTAATCCTTGGCTATTCCTGTGGGAATCAAACCTACGATCTCTTGCAGCCCCTTGCTTGCCCTAACACTAGATTGCACCCGCAATTGAGCACAAATTTTTTCATCAACAGAGTTAAAATGAAGTCTTTTATGGAGTAAGAACCTATCTCAGCATTCCACCACTTCAACTGGCATGGATGAAAAACCTCTTGTAAAGAAGCAATGGAAAGGAATCCTCACTATCCTTCTGTACTTTTGAAAGATAATGAAATGCATCGTCTTATGGTAATAAAATTTCAACAGATGAGGCACAACAGTCATTCATCTTTCATTTCTTTTAAGGCTACAGCCTCAATCCAGTTCACATGCACTCCTTTCACTTTATTTTTAAGCAAATGAAAGGAACTTTTTCCTCCATCTTTTTTAGCAGCATATAAGCTTGGGTCCATGCACTATTAAAGATTTAAGCCAATAGCTGAGTTTAACTTATAAGAAAAAGGCAACACACACTGACGGAAGGTTGTTTGGAGTACTAGTAAGTGTCAATAAAATCAGAAAAATGTAGGTTCCCATTTTTCAAAATACAGAAAGGGAGGGGGAGAAATCCCTGTTATCTCTTTCAGCCTCTGAGGAGTTTCACAATGGAGATTGAAAATAATAATAAAAAATAATGGTATCATTCCAATTAAGTTTTATTCTAAGAGTTTCAGCTGGAAAGGAAGATCCGGCATAATACAACCGCTATAAGGAGAAACTTCAGTAACTTGAAGATGAATCAGTTAATGAATTTGATTGGATTTCTTCATAAAAATGGGGCAGAAGGGACGGTAGAGGTAGAACAGTCTGGTCTCATGCAAAATCAGGACAATTTTACAGTAAAATCCTACTACTTTCTGCTCCATGGAAAGGAGGTAGAAGGAAACAAAAGTTTTCCTTGGAAAGCCTTTTGGAAATCTAAGACCCCTTTCAATGTCTCTTTTGCTGCTTTGGAAACATCTTGGACAGAATTCTTGAGCTTTTACCAAAATAGAATTTTAGGAAATAGAAAACACAAAATTAGGGTGCTCTTCAAACAATGGTGGAGTTGTCGCTTCAAGATGCAAAAAAAATGAAGATGCAGACACATTAAATGCCGTCCAATAACTTATGACAAACGGGACTTGGCCTCCCCCTCCCCCCCTCCCACGGGACCCCTGCCTAAGTGCACAAAAATGCAGAAGAGGAGGGAGTAATGTGATCAAATAATGTAAGTTTTCTTTGTAGGATGTGAGGATTTTTACTTTTTAAAGAGTAATTATATGGAAATTAAATACAAATGCAGGGTTATTGATGATAGTTATTTAATAAAAGTACTTCCTCTCACTAATTAAATAAATAATAACACTTTCTGTTATATACATATATATATATATATATATATCAAAAGATAAATTAATCAAATAAATCATTAAAATAAGGGGTAAGTGTGTGTGTATATTTATGTAACTTTAAATATATCATATAATAATAATAGTAACAATATGTATATATACAATATGTCTATGCGTATATATAATAAATATATATAATATATAGTAATAGTAATAAACAAGTACATACAATAATAATAAGGTTTATGCATATAAATTACTGTGATTGGACAATGGGAGTTAAAAAAAAAAAATTGTGGTTAAGGGTTGGGGTTGGGGGTTGGGAGTTGGAAGTTGGTAAGATTTTAAGAATTGAAGAAGGCTGGATGAATGTGGGTGCAATGTCCAACTGTCCAAGTGTTTTGCCTATCCGAGTGCTGAAAAATCAGACTACTTTAAGTCTTGAAGACTCGACAACTTTATTACATATTAGTCCTTATACTTTCAATTGGTAGATTTAAAGACTTGTGGTTATCAAATTATGCAAATAAAGTTCATTCAAAGAGCTCACAAGCCTTCTTTCTTTATTGGACCATCATGTTCCCACCATTCATGACAGAAGAGCATGGGAGGGTGATCCCTCAGGTACATTCACTTGTAAATTCTTTCTATCCCACCTTTTAAAACCACTCTCCCACAACATTTTTTCCTTGGAACCACATTCTTTGGAGGGTTAGGGTCCCCAGGAAGGTCCAGGCTTTTGGTTGGACCCTGATCCTGGAAAGGATTAACAGGCAGAATTGCTTCAGAGGAGGAGGCCCCATAAAGCACTGTGTCCTAAAATGTGTTTCATGTGTTACGCAAGCAACGAACAATTTGCCCATATTTTTGTGCATTGCAGGGTAGCATCGGAGCTCCGGAGTACAATGTTCTCTCCGCAGGGGAACAGTGGGTGATCCTGAGAAAAGTGGGAGACTCATTATTGGTCAACTTCTGGGGTTTTGGAAACAATAGGAAATAAAGAGCTCTTTGAATATATGCCTAAAGCAATCTTCCTTAGTATAAAGATCATTAAAGATTGAAATTTCCTCCACCATCAATAATGAGGATCTCTAATGACCCCCTCCCCCAAAAAAAAAAAGATAAAATAAAAACAAACGAAACAAAAAAGGAAGATATCAATACCCTAATCAAATTTGATCTTATCTTCTCATTAGCTAACCCACTGAAGAATCTACAACTAAAATCACCCTTCCTAATCCACTCAAATTTAATATTTTGCCTCCAACTCCTCACTTCCTTAGAAATCACATAATCCAATTCATCAAAAGACCAATGTCCCTAAAAATACCTGACCTTCCTAACCCTAATCTCACCCCAACATACGCCCCTCAACCTCAGCCCTAGCATAATTGTTGTTTTTTATCAGCAAAAGGAAAAGTATTCATTAGAAGAGCACCAAAGGGAGGCAACCATTACACTAGTCATATACAGGATCAGAAGTGAATGAAGTAGGAATTTGTCAACGAAGCTTAGAGAAGAATGATGATTTAATAAAATCTCCTAGCAGCCAAAAATGATGTAAAAGTAGTTCTCTTTAAGGATCTCCACAGATGCTTCATTCCCTTTGAAAGCCCTCAAGCCGCTCTCTCTAAATGATCCAAGACAGCACCAAAAGGGTTGCATACCACTCTTGCGCCAATGGAATCCTGTCCTTTTTCACATTACTTAATCCTTTTCTACATTGCTATCATGTTTTAACAGCTAAGCGTCTCATGTTCATCTTTTCTTACGTTGCTTGGACTTGTGTCAATTTGGAACGAGCCATTGGAGTTCTTGAATAGCATTGAATTTGTCTATCAAAGTTTGAAGTTGTTTTTAAGAAAAAATGAGGTTTCGGAAGTTTTGGTGAGGCTCAAAGTTTACAGTACTGTGCATTCGCAGTTATTTGATCTGTGCATCTGTTGCACAGTTAGAGAGGGAAGCTAGAATTTTTTAGGATCAATTTCTACCTCTGCATTTATTGCAGGATAAAGTTGTTTTTCTGATATTTTTTGTGGGTTTCTAGTCGAGGGGCTATTAAAGGGTTGGCTCTTGTCGACATTCACAAGATTGGAGAGCTCTAGTTTGATAATTTCTGTAGACTAGGCATCACTCTAAATGTTAAATGCCTTCATTTGCTTACAGTTTGCCCTAATTTTATAAATCCTGAACGTAAAAACCATGCCCATAAACCCTAGGTTTCTAGCAGCTACCTAAATGATATATTCTAGCTCTAGCAAAGGTGGAAGAAATGGAGTACTGACTTGGCATTGTAGTAAGCAACTGATTTTGAAGTCATTAATGAGATGAACAAGGAGAGAAGATTTTCTGCTAACATCATCTAGCATAACTTGAATAGTAAACTTAATTGCAAAAAATTAGTAAATAAAACACTAATTGCATAAATGAAATAGGGACTCATACAGGATATGCTTAAAAGTATAGGGACTGACTTATGAATTAACCTGTTTAGAAAAATTAAGTAAATAAATAAATCTTCACTTCACCTTAAAGCCACAGGTGTTTCTATCAATTCGTAGTGCAAGGCTTTTATTTCATCAGCAGCTAACAATTCCTTCTTTGTAAACTTAGGCTTCTAAAAGAAAAATTAAACATAAACATCTTATGATGACTAACAAGTGGGCATAACTTCAAGAAAAAGGATTTTGACTACAAACAACCTGTATATCTGTATATACCATATATCCATACATCAAGCTGAGTTTAAACAGGAAACAATGCACAAAATAAGGCCTGACTACCCAATTCCACCAGCCATTCCATCTTGTTATATTGCTCATGGGACAGATTTGTTCCCAGAGCCAGTAGTAGCAAGCAGTGGGACAAGCCACTGTAGAGCTCGTTTGTATTGTTTTGAATCCATATAATGGAAATTACACGGACATATTTCCTCTGATTGGCATGCTACTAAACATATATATAAATTATCAAGTCAAGTTTGGTGATGGTGATACACACGTGTATATATATATATGCACTCTGCACATTGCCTTCAATCATCCAAAAAAGGAGAGAAGGATTCATATACCTGACCCTATTTAGTGGGATTTGAGGCCTAGCTGCTGGTTTAATTGTTGTCATGTTCGTACTTATTTTAAATACAATTGTTTTTTATCTGACTGTTCTCACAATATATCTTTAAATTTTAGCATTTTAAACCAAATGCTTAAGGACCATGCTATTGTCTTTTATATGTACTAATTTCTCATTTTCAAGCATTTTATAAAGCTCAATGTAATAAAGCGAACAATTCTTATGACCTCATTGACATAGAATGCCAAGCAAACATGTATATAACTTATCAGATAAAAATTAAAATTTTAGATAAATTGACACACCTGAATTTCATCAATAACAGCACATTGATAATCAGAGGTTACATCTGCCATTTCAACTGTTACAGCTTTGTGCTTTGCACCATCAACTTCCTCTTTCTCTTGTCCTGTGATCAAATCACAAGGAACTTTTGCCCTGTTCAACCGTTTTGCCACCTCCCATGCTAAAAGTCTTAGAGGGCCACAATATATACCTATGAGTCAAACAACAAAGGAAATATTTAATATTTTTGCCAGGCCTTCCACCTTAATTGTTTTCCTACATTAGTTATATATAATAATAAGAAAAAAGAAGAATTAACAATATAGAGTGTACCAGAAGAACTTGATTCTAGCTGCTTCAAAGCATGATATGTTTTGCCACTGTTTGTAGGACCTACATGGAGAATAACTTTCCGATTCTTCCTTCGAGCATTTGGATACCATGTATGAGGAGAACTGCATTAGAAAAACATCATCATAAAGAACAGAACCAGATCATGGCACATATTCTAGATTACAATTGCAACATGAAAATGACTACCAAATTTAGCATAAACAACTCCATCTGGAGATGAAAAATTATACAAAAATACGAATTCTTTTTTTTTTTGTTCGGGTGTTGGAGACAAAATATAAAAACAGATATTCAATTATCCAAATTGAGAAGAGTTAACACCCAAAATTGAAGGTTTAAGGCCAAACAAAAAATAAAGCAACATTCACCTCGCAAATCCTCTTACAAACCACCATAAATAAAACAAAAAAAAAAAAAAAAAAGCCACGGATAATAAAAAAGCTTGAAATGAACACTATCTTATCTTCCATGTAGTTATGAAGGCACAAAAACATTTCTAAGAATGGAATATGAAACAAAAAGAAATTGGCATTTTTTTCACAAAGTAATGCTAATAAAACATAGAAACAACACCATTTTTTTAAATCATGGAAATGAACCAGCACATCATAAAATTTCTCAATTCAAAGGAAATTAAGCAATAAGACTCATTTTTTCAAACATATCTCGTCATCACAATCCAAACATATTGAAAACTAGGGCGTGTTTGGTATCATTTCTATTTTAAATTTTCTATTTTCGTTTATGTACAGTAAGAAACAGATTATAAAACGCTTTTGTTTTTACGTTGTCAGTTTTCTATTTTTGTTGACAGTTTTCTGTTATTTGTGAAAAAAAACTAAAAAACCAGATTTTATGGTTTTTGGCGACCTGTTGGCAGAATAATTTCGTGCCCAAAATTAAAATTTTTGGATTAAATCATTATTTTTTATCTATATTTTTAATTAAAACTAAAATAAAATGATCGTACGAACTTAAAATATAATTAAAATAAAAATGCCCATAAATTTAAAAAAAATATTTAAAATTAATTTACAAAATATTTTTACCTTATTTCAATTGTCACAAACAATAAAATTGTTCTTTTAAAGTGAATTTTGAAATATAATAATTTAGTGAAATAATTATAATAATTTTTATTTTTATTATAGCATTTTTAATGTATATTACTTTGTACTTTTATTATTTCAATAATATTTTGTAACTGTTATTTGATTCAAGGACAAAAACGAACATTTGTTCAATCTAGTTTTCGATTTTTAGTTTTTGTCTTTGGTTTTTAGTTTTTGCTTCTGATTTTCGTTTTTATAATTTTTGACAGTGATGCCAAACGGCCCCTAAGGACCTGTTCAGTTATGAAAAACCATTTTCAATTTCCATTTCCATTTTAATAAAACATTACAAGAACGCCCCCTTATTTTGCAATTCCAACTTTTGATGAGAAAGCTGGAAACAATAAAAAAACGAAGCACCAGAACTGAACATACTCTGAACCATTGCATGATTTGCAAACTTCAATCAGAAACTTATCTTACGTTAGATCTGTAAAATCAAAATTCGAAGCACGAGTGGAACTACTGAATCGTCTTAAGCTATAACAAATTTTAATTAAAGTTCCCAACTTCAATTCCAAGTGCTGCTGAAGGGGCTTCATCTTATCTGCAGAGAGAGAGAGAGATCAACATAAGAAAAAAAATAAGTCCAACCAAAATTTTAATAAAACGACCAAAATACAGGCTAGTTTATTACATTGCTTGCATAGGCTTTAAAGTCACTAAACTACTAATTAAACCATTTATATCTTTGTTTACATCAGTAAGGACATAAAGACATGACAAAGTTACAGCCAAGGATTCATATCATATGGATATAACAAGGTTTTTTATGCTCTAACTGACACAACCCCTCCTCTTCTATTTGTGCTTGATAAAGTTGGAGTGAGACAGTAAGAGGGGAAGGGTAGCCCTAAAATAACTTGGACTGAGGCAATAAATGAAGACTTGACAATTAGAGATTAATGAGGGGAAGGGGTAAACCTGGAGAACTTGGACTAAGGTGATAAAGAAAGACTTGACAGCACTCAACTCTCACAGGATATGCACTAAAAGTGTCGGGGGTATTTCTCATGCAAATTCATAATACAATTACAGAAAACAAGCATGCAACTACAGGTCAGATGTACATGAAACAACTACTTACTGATGCTACTCAGACAAGTGCACACCAACATGTCCATCCAAGGTTGACTTTATTAACTATATTTAAGTCTTCTGTTATTTTCTGTGAAAAACCAAGTATCAAATAATGGTAAAGGAAAAACATAACTCCAAGAATTTGCTGCAACAGAAGCATCTGAGAGTAGAAATTAGAAAGTGGGCTCACCTGTTTACACAATAGCAGGGATAACCTATCTAATCTATAAGAGTAAAATTAGACACGAAATCTAAGATGGAACATCAAAAAATAATGCCACAGAATAGGACCCAGGACCAAAATCCAAAACAAGCCACTACCCCCCCTCCAACCCCTTTCCACCAGGCATTGTTAGAATATTCTCGAATCCTCATCTAATAGCTTAAGCTTTAAGGTTAAATGATTTTTCACTACAATGTTAGAGCATACTCGAGTAAAAAGGTCAGGAGTTTAAATCCTAGGTTCACGGGTGCCCCCGTAACCCCATTCTTATAATTAAATTTCAGCACAAGGTAAAATGACGAGCGAGTACTTTGTCCACAGTTAACAAGCCAAAGGAGCTTGCACGTGAGGGTACATGTTAGACAACTATTGGACCCTCATCTAACAACTTAAACTTTTAGATTGAGTGGTTTCTCCAATAAACACAAAGTGTGCATCTCCAAAAGCTTCAAACTTTTCTTTTTCATGACTTCGATAAAGAATGAAGAGTTGGTGCACTAGTCCATATATAAATAGACACCTTCCTAGATTCACACTTTCAAACCTAGATATGCTTAGCCAAATTTATCCCCAACTTAGTCAAAACTTCATGTCTTCCACCAAACAAAAAATGCACAGTAAAATCTCCTGTATATATTATGAATAGTTAGTCTCTTCTTTATCCTGGGTTTAAGTTGCATCAAAGGGCAGCCAAGACGTCCACAGTTAAGTCCTCTAACCCCCCTAACAATGAGGGAGAAATGCTTCAGGGCTACAAGGCCCCTAACATCAATCATTAGTTTCGGTTAATGCAGACTTGTAAAACTATAAGCCTATAACAACAATAGAATATGTTTACACTTCCATGCAAAAGAAAAGCAATAAGTTGCCTCCCACTAACAAAGAACAACAACCACCACCGCCGCCACCACCTAATCTTAGGTCCTAATGGGGTCAGCTATATGAAGCCTTCTTTGCCATTCCTCAAAAGTTAAGTTGGAGTGCCGTCAAATCCTTATTACTATCTCAGTACAATTATTCTGCATGTACCCATTCCCCTCCTATAGCCTCTTAACATCAACTGAATTCCTCTCTCAGTCTCCCTAGAGTGCTACATGGTCTACATCACAAGTGCTCAAACCTCTAGTTCTTAACCTCCTTGCATTTATATTCTTTCAGGTGCAACACCCAACTTATTACAACAATATGCTCATTTCTTACTTTATCTCCTAGAGTTATATCTCTCATTCATCTTAACATTCTAATTTCTGCAACATTTGCATTTTAGATTTATTGTTTCATCGATGCACATTCAGATTCGTATGATAATTGACATCCTCACCTTCTACTACACAAAAAATACTATCATGCATCAATTAAAAGCTCAAGAGCGTAAAAATGATGGAGAACAAAAAAAAAAAGAACACACACACGCACCTCAAGATACACAGAAGATAAATCACTGAAGTGTAATTTATTTACACTCAAAACCTACACGCAATATATCCATAATATGTTGAAACAGCTATCTATATTATACAGTATTCATTCCTCTCAATACTCGTTTTTGTCCACACCACCACTCTCTCGGTATCCTCCTTTTAACTCACCTTCTGAGTAAAAATAAATTATTAACTAAGTCCTCCTCTTTTGATATGGGTACTTTCGAGTAGCCACTGGTTCAAGCTTTCATCTCCGAAAACAGTTTATAATAGCCGCCTGCGGACCCTTTGAGATATATATATATATAATGTCAAAGGGTATATATATATATAAGAGAGAGAGAGAGAGAGAGAAACCCATTCCCTTCCATTGCAATTTACTAATTCGAGCAACGAAATTCATGAATGCATAAGCATAATAAGAGTCAAACCTAAAGGCAACAAGGGCTTGAGGGGCAAACCTTGGGGAGGGCGATAACCGCCTGGGGACGACGAGAGTCTCCGGAGCAGAAGCGAAGAGGCCATATTTGTATTGAGAAATTGCAGCCGATATTCTTAAAACAAAAACAATAAAACATTGAAAACGAAAGTAAGAATCACGCAAGCAGGACCAGATTCGGAGGAAAACAAGCGGAGGATCGAAAACTCGGAGCCCGAATCCGCCACCGCAACCACTTGAACTGCGACACTCATTCTCGACGCTTCGTGCCGTCTACTGCAATGGGCCAACTAGGATTAGCGGGTCATTGTGCATTGTGCATGTGCGTGCAGTTCGCAGGGGTGAACGAACAAAAAGATTACGTCTTTGTAATTAGAAAAAAGTGTAAAACTGAAAGACACTCGAATAATTTCTGACTATTAATAAAAAAATATTGTGAAAATATAATTTTGTTTACAAAACAAACTCTTAATCAATAGTTAGCTTCACATTAAAATATAATTTACATGATTAATAAAATGACATTTTTTTTCCTTTTTATTTAATTAACAAAAATATATATTCTATTTCATATTGAATTAAGGAAGCATGATGAGTACTTAGTTAAACTTTTTTTTTGAAAAATTATATTATCATAGACTTGAGAAGAGTTAGATCTTGTTCAATGCATGCAATAATTATAATCATTTAACTTTCAAAATTTTTTGAGTTTATATTAAAAAGTTGAAAAATATTTTTTATTATTTTCTATATTTTATATAAAACTAAAAAAATTAAAATAAAAGGACATTTTCATATTTATTTAAAAAATTAAAAATAATAAATAAATAATATTTTTCATAACCAAATAAGTTCTCATTGATGTGTTTAGCAATCCATATCTCATTAAGATATAGGATCAGCAACTAGAAGTTTAGAACAATATTACATATCATTAGACATTTGGTATTGTCCTTTGTAACCTTTAAAAAATTTGATGGACAATAGGTCACATTTATACTCATGCAATGGTTAATTGGATAAAAGACAATTAGACTGCATAAAACTTAGTAAAAAAAAAAAACCATAAACATCCTTTCAAAATTTTCACTAAACTTTTCATAAATGTAAAAACTCGAATCCGAAAGGATTTCTATATATAAATTTTCAGCAAAAGCAAATAAAACTCAATTATTATTTAATATTATCAGAGCACTAATTGATCCCATTACATCAATATCTTTCATATCAATAAAAAAAAACATTTAAAACTTAACATTACATCAATATTTATTCTAACAACTCTTTCAAATCTTCGTCCATGCATTTGCTACTCCTGATTTCTTGTATGTTTCTCAAAGTTATCTAAAATGTAAAATAATGATTGGGGTGAGACGACTTTCAATAAGTAAATAAAATTATTATTAGTATGTAGCCAAAATAAACTTTCATAATATTATAATTTTGTAAAATAATATTTAATGTTGAAACTTCGAGATTGTGTTTAAAATAAATGTAAATTTAAAATTTTCTATATAAAACTATAGTAGTAAAATTTTAATAAATATACACTGTAACTGTTAAATCGAGTTTGTTTAACTTTAAAAATGTAACTATAATACTTAATTATATATATGTATACTTTTCCTTATATGTTTCCTTCGGATCATCATTTATGCACAAAAATGGTTATGTTCACATCAACATATATTTTTCCTTCAAATTATTAATAGCTCTGTACACGTAATTAAATATGTATGTACGTATTCTGTAAAAATCACCCTTAGGTCAATTAATTGTAAGTCATGTTTACCCCCATGATTGAGTTGTGCGGCCCAAAAACTGGACTTAACTGGCTAGCCGGTCAAATTAAATCAACGTACATTATCATTAAGTGAGATTTTCCCTATTAAGTCCTGACTCGGAACTAGGTGTGCACTCAAGAGAAATCTACTACCATATATAACAACTCAGTAAAAAGTGTGGGTGCACTCTGATCCGTTTAAACTTTAGGCTACAATACCAAACATTCATAATTTTCTGTATCTTCTAAGTCATAAGGGGTTTTGAAAACATCTTATTATATAATTTATGCAATTAAAATAATATCATGAAAATCTCATTTTTTTACTCATATTTTCATGAAATACGCAACGTCAAAATAAACTCATGTCATCTTTACTCATATTTTTGTGAAATATGTAATGTAGAAATAAACTTATGTCACACGATTTTCATGTTAAAAATATTTTCTTAAATAAAAATTAATACTGTGAAATGCCCGAAGGGTTTAGAACATTTCTTAATTAAAAAATAGCACATATATATTAAAGATAAATATGGTATAATTAAATATGCATAAAAATAAAACCGAGAAAATTTTATGAAAAATAGCTAACATAATCAAAATTTACTTATCAATACACTCGGGCATAAATTTTAATAAAAATCTAACATAATCAAATTCACTTACTCTTTCTTAACCTTGTGAAACAATCACAATGAATATGTCTAAAAATGAGATTGAAAAGAGTAGGTGAGTGAAAATTTTAATTATAACAAAAATTCTCCCTCCACCACTAATTATTTCACTCACTAATCATTATTTTCCTTTGGAAAATTTTTGGGAAAAATGAAGGTTGAAAGCATCCTATTTATAAGAAAATTTTGGGAAAGAAAATGAAATTTATAAAAGTGTGGGAATATTGGTGAAATTATAATTTTTTAAAAAAATAAATGAATGAGCATGGGATGAGCTACGTATGTGTTAGCTATGGGATGGGAATGAGGATACATGTGGTGGAGAAAAAAAAATGGAAGTGATTGCCAACACTCCAATTTAATTAGTTTTTAATTAATTTACTTAATTAATTATTTATTTATTTATTTATTTATTTAAATCATTACATTCTCTGCATCTACTCTGTTTATCTTATGAAATTTCATTTTGACTAAGTCGACCTCTAGGGAGCGACTAAGCCGCAATGATCTATAAGCACTCACTTAGACAAGGTCTTCTTAGGCATCAAACATGGAATCAAAGATCCTAACATAGAAACACTTTTGTATTGATACTAACTAAA
Organism: Malania oleifera; assembly: GCF_029873635.1. NCBI lineage: Eukaryota > Viridiplantae > Streptophyta > Magnoliopsida > Santalales > Ximeniaceae > Malania > Malania oleifera. The sequence goes on from NC_080419.1 coordinate 10,445,272, forward strand.
TGTCTATTTTTATTATTTTATTGTTATTATCATGTTCTACTCTTATATACATTTTTTGGATTATCACATCCTCTCATCCTTATGAAAATTTCGTCCTCGAAATTTGCTAAAATTAAAATGAGTATCTTGTATAATGTTGTGCTTTTATCCTATTCTGCTATCATCGAAAAATGTGGGTATTTTTTACATATTTCTGCTTCTAGTTCCCATGATGCGTCCTCAGTGTTATAGTTGCGCTAGAGCACTTTTACTAATGGAATCTTCTTTGTGCGTAATTCTTGATCCTTCTTTTCTAAAATCCAGATTGGTTCTTCTCCATATGATATAGTATCACTAACTTTCAACGACTTATAGCTTATCACATGAGAAGGGTCTGGAACGTACTTGTTTAACATTGAAACATGGAATACATCATGAATTCTCGACAGTGCAAGAAGTAGAGCAATTTTGTAAGCGACTAGACCAATCTTCTCCAATACCTCGAATGGTCTAATATACCTAGGGTTTAGTTTTTCCTTTTTCCCAAATCTTATAATTCTTTTCATTTGAGCAACTTTTAAAAATATATTATCCCCCACTTCAAACTCCAACTCATGCCAACGAGTATCCAGATAGCTCCTCTGCCGACTTTGAGCGATTTTTATTTTGTCTCGGATGAGCTTTATTTTCTCAAAGATCCTTTGAATAATCTCGGGACCTAAAAGTCGTTGTTCGTCAACCTCATCCCAATATAATAGGGATCGAAACTTTCGACCATTTAATGCTTCATACAGTGTCATCTCCATACTGGACTAATAATTGTTATTATAGGCAAACTCAACTAACGACAGATACTGAATCCAACTTCCTTTGAAATATAATACACAAGCTCTTAATATATCCTCCAATATCTGAATGGTTCTCTCCGATTGTCCACTAGTTTGAGGATGAAATGTCGTGCTGAAAGTAAGTCGGGATCCCAAGGTTCTTTGCAAACTCTACCAAAATTATGATGTGAATCGTGGATCTCGATCTAATACGATAGACATGGGCACATCATGTAGTCTAACTATCTCTTGAACATACAACTCTACAAGCTTGGTCATAGAGTAGTTAACTTTGATCGGAATAAAATGAGTAGTCTTTGTTAGACGATCAACCACCACCTAAATAGCGTTTTACCCATTGAGTGCTGGAGGTAACCCAGTTACAAAATTATTGAGTGCTAGAGGTAACCCAGTTACAAAATTATTGACTTTAGTGAAATCTCAAGAGGGGGGTGAATTTGATATTTAAAAATTTTCATTCTAGGTTAACTAACTAGCAGCAGTATTTCACAAACCTAGAGTCAATCTAGAGCATGTATGAAATAAACAAATAGATGCAATTGCAATTAATTTGCTCTAAATAAATTTAAACAAACAAGCACAATATAGTAGAGCAGATAAAGTAAAGATGACACCGGATGTGTTATCGAGGTTCCGCAAATGTGCCTACATCCCTGCCTCTAACTCGCAAGTCTGAGGATTCCACTAAAGTTCACTTACGGGTGGAGCAACACCGAATACAACATCCTTTCCTTACTCGGCAAGGGAAACCCTTGGTCAGATTAACAGGGCTGACCCCAACCTTTATAACCAATCCTTACGGGCTAGATCAACACTCCTTCAGGCCACGCGTGGAATACAATTGATAAATAATATAAATTTTTGTGTACAATATCAATGCTTCTCCAATAAGTAAGTATGTACCAATATAATTAATACACTTCAATATGATAGGTATTATAAGCTCAATGAAGTATAATATAACGACTTTCAAGATAATGTCAATATATCAAGTAATATGTGAGAGTGTGTAATGAGAGATTCTTTGAAACAATATATATATATCAATCACAAATATGGTTTCAAAAATTTTAAGAACACAATCAAATATCTCAAAAATAATTTTTGAAGTGTTAAGTATAAGAGATATTTCAGTCTCTAGCTTGTATAAAAATTATTTTTCAATTCACAATACAAGCTCTTAAATCTTTGCAATAATAATGCAAAGATGCACAACCCCTGAAGAGTTTTCCCAAAGAAACTTATGAATAAAATCACAAAGGAAAACTTAAGCTTTCTCTCAATGAAAATCAATATCAATCAAAGAATATGAGAGTGTAAGCTTATACCACTAGTATGGATGATCTCAAGATACTCTTACCAAAGTAATTTTTGCAAGAGGAATGTGTAAGAGTGGGAATTTTTAAGCTTGAATGAAAGAGAATAAAATAGCTCAAGAAATTTTAGAGGTTTTTGTTTGCTAATCAAAGTGTTAATTTCTTGCTAATTTCTCCAAATGAAAGGGTATATATTGCCTTTTAGAAAAATATAATCATTGGGGACTCATTTAATATTTTTGAAAATGTTTAATTAAATTCTAACCCAAATTACCGCGGTTAATTCTTGGTAACCCAAGAGATTCGGCCGCCCAGTCCTTAGGGTCAGTCGCCCAAACAGACACAAAGCCTGTATTGGGTTCGGGTGACTATGGGTGATTCTGGTTAGCTGAAACCAAGGCAATTTCCCAACCTTCGTAGGTTCGGGCACCCGGTTCATTGGTTCGATTTGTCATGCCTAACAATTCGATCACTCGGGGTGATTTTGAACTATAAGTTCGGGCGGCCAGGGCTGGTAAAAAGTGTCAGCATTAAGGTTCGGACGACCATGGAATTTTAATTCAAATCCGGACCGGTCGCCCGAGCCAAGTCAAAGTATTAACTGTTGACTTAACTAGAGTTTTCAATCCTATTTTGATGATAACAAAATGAAGGATGCTTTAACATATGATGTTAAGTGATGTGTTTTAGGTAAAAGAACTCTCAAGGTTGATAAGTTGAAGCTCAATGTTAATCTAGTGAAAGCACCTCAGAATATTGAAGGCAATGAATAACAAATGAAGAAGCTTAAGGGCAAGCAAACCCAAAGTCAAAAGTAAACCTCAAAAGGTTGAAGGAGGCTGAAGGATTTAAGAAGACCATAATTAGAAGAACTGTTGTAAGTACTTCAAAACCAAATGTCATTTAGATATGTGAAGCTCTTATAAAATCAAAAGAAACTAAGAAACACTTTGTTTTAAAGAGTTTAAAACATGTTTTTGAAATTAAAGTAACAAAGGCCTTAACGGAAGGAAAATGTTCAAAATAAAAAATGAGTTTCTGATAAGCAGTGCACCTGACAGATGACTGTCTATCTATGGACAGATGACTGGCAAGTTAAAGGGTTTAATAAAAGTATTCTGGGTTTAAATTTTAATTATGACAGATGACTGCCATGTCATGGCAGATGACTGCCACGTGGAGCAAATTTTAGATCTCAAAGGGAAGCTTCTCGTTAAAATTTTGAATTTCAAAATTTAATCAACAATTTAATGTTTTTTCAAAGTTTACCTAATTTGATATGGACAACATCTTTCAAAATTTTGAATTTCAAAATTAAATCAACAATTTAATGTTTTTTCAAAGTTTACCTAATTTGATATGGACAATATCTTTCAAAATTTTGAATTTCAAAATTTAGTCAACAATTTTAATGTTTTTTTCAAAGTTTACCAAATTTGATGTGAATGTTGATCTTTCAAAATTTTGAAATTCAAAATTTAGTCAACAAATTAAATGTTTTTTCAAAGTTTACCTAATTTGATGTGGAAGTTGATCTTTTAAGTTGCCTATAAATACCTCTTTGGGTAATGAAAAAATACAATACTAGAAAACACAAGAAAAGAGAGAAATCAGACAAAATTTGAAATTCATCTTGTGTTGAAAATCTTCTGAAGTTCTTCTTTGCTTACATATTTTGCCGGAGAGGAATTCTACAATTCTGGTAGTTTGAAAATATCAAAGTTCGGTTCCGGGTTGCAATTCCATTTCTCTTTTAAACGAACCATTGAACTTATAATATATTCCTGTAGATTGTGACGATTCCAGGTTTGCTGGATCGTTGGCTAGGCGAGGGATTATCGCTTAGAGAGGTGTTGCTCTAGCCTTCTGAAGGAGTGTATAAAGGTATTGTTCCACCCGGTAAAGGAACAGGTTTAGTGAATCCTTTGGTGGTTTTGCCAAAGGCGAGGACGTAGGCTGTGTTGAAGCCGAACCTCGTAAAATCCTGTGTCTCACTCTCTCTTTCCCTTACTCTTTATTTTCAGCATATTTATATTACGTGGATGATTTAAATTTGAAATCATATACACTACGTTTATTTGGAAATCAAACAAACTTAAAGTTCAATTTTGATTTGGGTTGCGGAAACCGAAAGGGAGTACGTTGGTTAAACCATACTTTGCGGAAACCATACGGGAGTACGTTACTTGGTTAAAACACCTAAAGAAAATTAACTAAGAGTTTATTTGAATTCTGAATTTTGGGAAGAGTATGGATGTGTGGTTGTAAATCATATAAAAGAAGCAAATTTATTTTAACAAGCATATTATTCAACTACAAGGCTTGATTCATATTTATAAGGTATACATAAACAAACAACCATCCTAATTTCTTACTACTGTATATCTTAATTTTGGTTTGGTTGTTTGCCTTCAAATTGTGTTTGGTTAGTTTGGATAGTGTGGTTAATTGAAAGGTTGATTGATGATTTAGTTGTTTAAGTGCTTGTGTTGTTGATTGTATAAAAGAAACCAAGTTATTGTGTGTTTGACAAATTAAACAAACAAGTAAAAGAATTAGATAAACAATAAAAGAAGTTAAGTATTCTTAAAAGGAATTAAAAAGAAAGTTTTTAAATTCCCAATTCACCCCCCTCTTGAGAAGCTATCCTAATTTCATTAACTTTTTACCAGTTCGGTCGATCGAGGTATTTTTAACGCCCTATGTTTGGTTGGCTGAAGCACTTTCAAAGTTCATTTTAGGTCCTGATTTTTATTAGAATTCGCCCCTATTAATAATGGTATAACTGTAACGTTACAAGGGATTTTCCATGAAATGTTTATGGGGACCTAAAGTCAATTTATGCCCTCTTGAGCTTATTCAACCTATCATGCATGCGATGCATTAATTATTACAGACCGCAATTAATTAAACAACAAATACAATTGAAAATATTTGGTCTTCATTTCCTTTGCTTCTCCAAAAGTCATCATATGATGTGAGTGTTAGTTTTGGTGCAATCCCAAAAGGGGGGTGAATTGAAGATTAAAAAATTTTCTACTAGGTTCAACTAATCCAGCAACAGTATTATGCAACCTAGGGGGAGTGTAAATGTATATGAAATTGCACATATGATATATTAAATAATTTTTAGAACATGCACCACAATTTCAATATTTCTCAATCAAAAAGTAATTTTGTGTCAATCAAATATGCAATATATTCAGTAGGAAATGTAAACTTGACAGCAAATATGATATCGGGGTTCAGCCAATCTTACCTACGTCCCCGCCTTGGCGGACCCGCACAAGGACTACACTATAAACTCGCTTAACAGGTGGAGCGACACCTAAACAACCAGGTCAATTAGCACATGGCTGACCTTAACCTTTACATACAATCCTTACCGAGATGAATTACCGCCCCCTTAGGCCACACCTGGAATACAACAGTATTTTCATAATACAAATAGGGTATAGTGATTATGCTTCTCAGTCAAGCAAATATGTACCAAATGTAATCAATCAACCACACATCAATAGTATGGGAATTGTAAGTTCTATGATGTGATTTTTGTGCAAGCAACACTCAACAAGATATAATCACAAGTATGCTCAAAAGTGTATAAACAAGCTATTTCTTTGAAACAAGATATTCAAATCTCAATAATAAATCAACGTTTCAAAGATGTTGCAACAATATTCAAATCAACTCAAAAATATTTTCTTTAATGAAATAAGCTCAAGAGTTGTTTGAAAAATAATATAACTTGTAAAATATTTGCACACAAAAACTATAGCTATAGGAATCTTGTAACATCCTCAAAATTTCTCCACTTTTTTTTTTTAAATATCTATATAACCATACCTAAACAGCGGAAACATGAGTCATACAACCACATATACACTATACAATACCAAAAATCTATATTTCCAAACTACAGCCATATAATACATGTCTTTCCAGTAATATCTACCCAAAAATACAAAACCCTGCACCAACTTACCTTGAAACTAGGGTAACTGAGAAATCTCTATCTGCGAGCCTGATTTGCTTGCCTAACTGGCTCACCTGAAAAACGGTAAAGTAATAATAAGGTCAGTCGACACTCAGTAAGTGGAAATATGCTATTACTAGTGTGTGGCGACCTACTCGTAAAACTATAACATTAATATATAAATTTGCATAATCTGGAAAATCTATAAAACGCATTTATAATAACTTAAAACATTTGTATCATCTGAACTTTCTATCATTCATACTGCTATATCATACTATATATGACAAAAGCTGTAAAATTGTATACGTATACATAACTGTGCTCTTTCCCTGGGACTTTGTATGTCATGATCTGACCCCTCATGACAGGGTTGTGCGGCCCGTAGGCGGGACTTAACCAGGTCGGCCCTTCAGGAAAGTCACTACACTCTACACTACCTCATCCCGACTAAACTGTATACTCTCCTAGGCGCAGGACTGGCTGCTACCTCGTCAAACTGGTCCCCTCAACCCAACGAACTGGGGAGCTGCATACTCTCCGAGCACAGTTGACGGTACCCACACACTATCTGAGATATGAGGTTGCACTCTATCTGTATTAGCAACGGTACTGTGCTCTATAAACTGTAAATGTCTGTAATTCTTTCCACAAGGATATGATACTATATAAATACACACACACACACACACACACACACACATATATATATATATATATATATATATATATATATATCTTTACTGTTTTCATCATGTTTCCAAAATAACCATAACACCATAATTTTGTACTGTAAATACTGTGATATCTGAATAACTGTAACATCTTGATGTTATAACTGTATAATCTGTCTTTATAAACTATCTGTATACTCTGAGTGTTATGGCATTTAGGAAAAACATGGCATTCTGTAAATACTATTCATACTGCTCTAAATAAAATTTGTATACAGTTGTACATACATTTATCTATGTAATCATCTAACTAAAACTGTGAATATACATATATCTATATGTGTAATATCTGACTATATCTATATATGTTGTATAACTCAATATATTGGAAAACTGCATAAAACTCTATTTCAGGTAATATGTACTCGAGCCACACATACTTTAAAAATACATATTCTGTAAAATTATAATAACTAGTATACATGCATGTTCGTAAAATTTCTATCAACATATTCAAATCTTCTAGTATAGCATATTTCCCTTACTTTAAATCTAAAAAACCTCTCACTGAATTCTAGCCCTACACCCGCAGGGTTCTCTACTTAACACCCTAAAAACAACATTCCCCATAACAAAACATCAGTATTTTTTTACCTACAACATTTCTTATAACTATAAGGAAAACATATTTTAAATAAAATACCTTACCTTGGATTTAGGATGAATTCCAAACCACTTCCACCAACGATCAGCTCCAGCAGTTTTGCAGAAAACTTCGCCAGGAGCATCGTGGTGGCTTCAGATCTTCAATTCGGCGAGAAATGGGGTTAGGATCGAAGAGAGAAGGTGAGAGGTGCGTTTTAGAGAGAGGGAGAAAGAGAGAGAGAGTTTGCGCTGAATTTTCATCAAAAAATCCGGGTTTCAACAATTTATAAGGCCGGATTCGTCGACGAGACACATCATCTCGTCAATGAGTCCTTAAGTAATTTCGTCGATGAACCCTACCTCCTCATCGATGAAATTCAAACTGCCCAAGAACCTCTCTCAGTATCTTCTCGTCGACGAGGCCTACTTATGCGCTCGTCGAAGAACTCCTTGTGTTCGTCAACGAGGCCCTGTGTAAAAATCTCCCGGGTTATTACATTCAAAGTGCAACGTCGTCAAAAAAAGCGAAGCGTTCGTCGACGAAGTCTGCTGCCTCCTTCTGTTTCTATTTCCATTTCCCCCCCTCTTTATTATTTAAATACCATTATTCTTCAGGTCGTTACAAATCTTGTAATGACGATGCAAAGATCCACAAGCTAATGAATTTTTCCCAACCCTAGATTTATCAAATAAAATCTATGGGATAACTCTTTGCTTAACTCTCAAAAATCAACAAACAATCAAGCACAATGTTGAGAGTATTAATGTAGAGACCCGAAGAATTTTGATAATTAAATAATAAGAGAAAAGGAAATTCTAAAGGATTCCTGCAGGGTCTCGTCGACGAGCATCCTTCTTGAGCTCGTTAACGGGGACATTCGTCTCGTCAATGAGAAGTTACCAAGAGGGCCGTTTTTAGGGTCTGAATCTCGGTCGACGAAAAGTAGGCGTTTGTCGACCAAACTATTGCTTGGACTCGTCGACAAGGAGACGTGGCTCGTCGACGAGGCCCGTCGACGAGGCCATGTGGACAACACTCTATATAAAGCCCAAAACGGATTTTCAGTGAAAGAATTTCTCTCTCTCTCTCATTTTCTCTCTCTAGAAATGAGTTTCTCTCACTTCTCTCTAGGTTTTCGGCTTCGCCTCTCCCCGGTTCGACGATCAGAAGTGTAACGACCTGCCTAGTTATCTGATTTTTTTTTTCACTGTATCAACACTGTAATAATTATCATACTCTGATACCATAACATTATCCTAAGCAGCGAGAAGCATAATACAAATAAATATTTCCATACATAATGATATACCATACTGTACAATACCAGAGTGCTATCATGTTACCCAAAAGAATATATACATGAGTTACTAAATCCCCAAAATTGCCCTCAACTAGCTAGGGCTACACAAAATCATTCCCAAAATGATACTCACTCTCTGTTGGGGCACTACAGACGCCCTCTATTTGTGAGCCTGATCTGCTCGCCTACCCGGATCACCTGAAAAATGTTAAATCAACTGGGATGAGCCAACGCTCAGTAAGGCAATATATGCTATTACTAGTGTGTGGCAAGTGAGTCATCATATCATAAAAATCCGTTTCCATATAATCATGTACATCTGGATCTATAAATACAGTATAAATCATGATATTCATTACCAATTTCATGTCATTTAACACATCTGTATTTAAGTTAATATTCAAAATACTTCTAACATACATAAGTAATTCCCTTGTCTCTGTAAATCATAATATACATAATAATAACTGTAAAACTTCCCCTGTGGATATCCGTATGTCATGATTTAAGCCCTCATGACAGGGTTGTGCGGCCCATAGGTGGGATCTACACTGGCTGGCCGACCAGGTAAATCACTATACTCCCTCGGTCGATCTGCCCACCTCTACCCATATTTGATGGGGAGCCTGTCCACGTCAAGGGTACTATACGATTGACCTACTGCCTATTATCTGAATAGGCAGTTGCACTCTGTAAACTGTATACTGCATGTAGCTACGGTACCGTGCTCTATAAACTGTATGGTCCAACAGGGTCTAATACTATATACATAATCCTATATACTCTTTCACTGTTTTCATCATGTTTTCAAAATTACCATAACGCTTTCTTTCTGTATTGTAGATACTGTAACTATAGCATCTCGATGCTACCTCTGTATAACTGTCTATATATATATACTCTGTAAATGCTCTGTCTGTATACTCTGTATGTTATGGTAATAGAAAACATTGCATGCTTTAAATTCTGTAAATCATAGTACTGGAATTACATAATCATAATACTGTATCCGTAATTCGTATAATCATGATAATAAAATCCGTAAAATCATGGTACTATAATTCACATAATCATAGCACTAAAATACATAAAATCATGAAACTACAATTCATAAAACATACTCCCTTATTACATACATATACTCAAGCCACAACATATTGTAATACATAATTTTCGTAAATAAATACACTGCATAATTTTTAGAAATTTCTTAGCATAGCATATATCCCTTACCTTATCTCTGAAAAGCCCCTACTGTACTCAAGCCCGATACTAGCAGGGCCTCCTACAAAACACCCTGAAACCAATATTTGTCAGAACTAAACTTCAGTATTTTTCCATCTATAACATTTTCTCTAACTGCCACAAGGCCAAAAGGAGACTAAAAGGCCTTACCCTGAATTTGGGATGATTTCCCAACGATCTGCTCTGGTAGATGCGTAGAGAACTCCGCCAGGAGCGTCGTGGTAGCTTCAGATCGTTGATCCGGTGACTGGTGGGGCCGGAAATGAAGAGAGAAGGGAGAGAGAGTCGTAGGAGAGAGAGAGGAGAGAGAGAATGAATAAAAATCCCGTCTTTCCACTATTTATACAGCCCGGCTCGTCGATGGGACACGTCACCTTGTCGACGAGTTCTTCATTAAATTCGTCGACGAAGCCCTGTGTTCGTCGACGAAATTCAGGCTATCCCAAAATCCCTCTCGATGCTTTCTCGTTGACGAAGCCCTGTGTTTGTCGACAAAATTCTGAAGGCCTTCGTCGACGAAACCCTGTGTTCGTCGATGAAGCTTGGCAATTTCCTGTATTTTTTATTATTTAATATTATCTCCAAAATGCAATGTCGTCGACGAACGCTGCAACCTCCTTCTGTTTCAGTATCTATTTTCTCTCCCTCTTATTATTATTAACATGCTATTATTCGAGTCACTACAAGAAGCTACCACGGTGATCCTAAGGAAATTCTCTACAACATAGTCAGAGCAAAATGTTAATTTGAGAAGTTTGGGAACCATCCCAAAACCAAGATAAGTAGATTATTTGGGTTTTTTCAATATTACCAAGTTTATTTGAGCCTAGATTTTGTATTATATGAGAATATACTAGAGTTTTGTGAAGTAAAATCAGGGTATTATGCTTTCAGGAATAGGGTATTTTAGGGACCCCAGTGGGTGATATTTCAGGAACCTAGGTAAAATGATACATGGTTTATAGTTTAAAAATTATGCACACAAGGATTTGGGGAGAATATGTATGTGATAATTATCTAGGTTAATTCAGTTGTTTGATTGGGAAATTATACATGTGTTATCTCAGGATGTTGATATTATGAACGTCGCATGCGTGAGATTGTAAATGTCATTTAGTGCTCAGATGGTCAGATAAGGGAAATATGCTATGCTAGGAAATTTTAGTATGGTTATCAATAAAAATTATATGTTTTACCATATTATTATTCGAATCATAAAATATTAGTATAATAGAAAATACAGATTTTAGAGCATGTAAATCTAATTATTTAATTGTGTGACATAAGCTCGTAACAGATTAGTACAATATTTATATAGTTTACAAATACCATGTTTTACAGTATATTAACAGATAATATCGTGGAATATACATATTCTATAGAATGATGAATTTTCAGTATATATACAAATATAAATTTTACAGAATATTCAGAAACATGATTTATAGTATTTCCAAGATTCCATGATTTACAGTATACGTACAAAAACATATATTTTCAGCATTTTCAGAATACCATGATTTCAAACCATAACACCTAGATTCTCAGATATTCAGATATACAGAAATTAAATATTCAGTTAGCTATCCAGATTTTCAGATTATTTAGATCAGTTTTACAGTGTTATGGTTATTTCAAAATCATGGTAAAACAGTAATATAGAAATATCAATTACATATATATATAGTATCGGACCCTAATGAACTAGATTCAGTCAGTAGAGCACGGTACCGTAGCTATTTTTAATTCAGAGTGCAACCACATAACTCAGATAGTATGTGGATTTTCAGTAGTCGATCATGCCTATGTTGTGGACAGGCTCCCCGTCAATTAGGGTTGAGGAGGCCAATCTGACTTTTGGAGTTTAGTTGACTTATCCTGGTCAGCCAGCCAGTGATAGGTCCCGCCAGCGGGCCGCACAATCCTGTCATAAGGGGTTAAATCATGACTTTCAGTTATCCATCCAAGGAAGTTTTCTCAATTATTATATATGTATCCAGATTTACAAAAACCATAGACATACCTATGAATATTAGAAGTATTATGAATAAAATATTCAGAAAAACAGTTTAGGTTAAGCAACATAGGTATAAGTTATACTGTGTATTAATTATACTTGTTTTCTCAGACTCAGTTATTTATGGTACTTTTAAAATAGATTTTACAATTATGTAAACTCATCCGCCACACACTGGTAATAGCATATTTCATCTTACTGAGCATTGTCTCATCCCAGTGATTTAACATTTTTTAGGTGATCCAACTAGGCGAGCAGATCAGGCTCGCAGATAGAGGGGATTACAATATTGTCTTGTCTATAGGGTGAGTATTTTGTTAAGTCATTTTTTAGTAGTCACTATGTTCAGATGAGGGTATTTTGGGAATAGTTATATATGCATATTTTGGGAAGAATTCTGACACTCTAGTATTGTATATATGTTAATGTGGTTGTATGTATTTTGCTCTCCACTACATAGGTAGTTTATTGAGTTCCAGATTCCATGGTCCCTATCTGGTCCATGATAATGGTTTGGTTTTTATTAGAAGGTATCATAGCAGTAAAATTTTATAGTTTTTATATTTATGTAGAAAAAAATGACATGAAAAATCATGTCATTACAATTTGGTATCAGAGCCTAGGTTGCTAGGTTCTGTAGACTTTAGAGTGCAGTGGAAGCAATTCCAAAGTATAGGAAAGGATTTGAAGTTTGTTTTGTGGTATGGGTACAGGGTTTCCGTGGTGGTTTTTGTGTCTTTTCTGGGATGATGATGTCAAGACGGTCATATCAAACTATAGTTCGGTCATGTGTCTAGGTTACAGGATTGGATTTTGAATTTGAATCAGAGAGGATGGTAAATAGTGAATATTAGATTTCAGTTGAATGAAACAAATTAGATCTGATTGAGAGATAGGGTCCTTAAATTATTTTCTTTGTCTTTTCAGGATGGACCCAGGGAGCAGTGGTACGAATGCTGGGGGTGATAGAGCAGGACCTTCCAATATGGGAGGTTGAGATACTGAGGCGGTATTGCACAGCGTCACCCAGCAACTGATGGCTGAGATGTCCAGGAGCTCGAGGGAGCGTAGCTGCACGATCGAGCAGTTTATGCGAATGAAGCCCCCATTTTTTGCTAGAGGAGCTGACCCGATTGTGGCTGAAAATTGGGTCCAGGAAATTGAGAAAACATTGGTAGTGCTTCCATGTACATACGAATAGAACGTAGTATTTACGACGTTCAAACTGATAGAAGAGGCAAAACGCTGGTGGAGATCAGCGAAGTTGATTGAGGAGCAGAGACCAAATCTTGTGCCAGTGACGTGGAGTCAATTAAAAGAACTATTCTTCGAGCGATATTTCCTTGCTATCGTTCGGAGCGCAAAGGCAGTAGAGTTCATGCACTTAACTCAGGGGCAGATGACAGTATCACAGTACGCAACTCGATTTATTGAGTTATCTCGATTTTCCCCATATTTTGCACCGAACGAGGAGAAGAAGACAAGGAAGTTTGAAGAAGGCCTAAGGTAGAATTTTTTTGAGTAGGTTATTGGTTTTGAAGCTCAAACATTCGCGGAGGTTGTGGACATAACTGCGGTTATTGAGAGTGGCATACAGAGAGGCATCGCAGCTCAGAGTCAGAGAAAGAGGCCCACCCCTCAGGGTTTTCAGGTGGGTTCCAGTCGGGGCCCATAGAGAGGAGATCGTTACAGTGGAGGTCAGAGGCAAATAACGAGACCTCGTGAGAATTAGGGTGTGCATACCTACCTTGTGTGTCAAACGTGCATAAGGGGAGACATTTGGGAGAGTGTCAGGCAAAGAGAGACGTCTGCTATCATTGTGGGAGACCTGGCCACATGGCACGAGCATGCTCAGGACCACCGATCCACGTCCCAGCTTCCAGACCCTATCGGGTAGGTTATCAGGCGCCCTAGGGAGGCTAGTAGAGGAATGTAGCCCTGACGAGGGTTTATGCTTTGACTCCGGGAGACGTTAAGACTATCGCAGATGTAGTGACAGGTACCTTTACTATTTTACAATATCAAGTTATTGTTTTATTTGATTTAGGTGTTACTCATTCCTTTGTGTCTGCGACCTATGTTAAATTGTCTAGAAACAATACCCAGTTATTAGATGTGGAATTGTCAGTAGCTACACTGTCAGGATCAGTGATGAAGTGTCGTAGAGTGCTCAAGGGTTATCCAATAGAGATTCAAAGGAGGGTGTTGCCAGCTGACCTGATTATACTAGATATGTATGAATTCGATGTAATAATGGGTATGGATTGGTTGGCAGCTAATTATGCTAATATTGACCGTCGACTGAAAGAGGTGATATTCAGACTACTAGGTAAACAAGAATTTAAATTTGTGGGATCGCAGGTACGTTCCCCACCTCAGTTAGTGTCAGCCATGCAAGCGAGAAGACTGCTCCTAGATGGATTTCAGGGGTTTGTGGCCTTTGTAAATGAGGTGTCAGAAAATGAATTGAAACTTGACAGTACACTAGTGGTAAAGGAATTTTCAAATGTTTTCCCATAAGAGCTACCTGGGTTGCCCCCCAATCGCAAAGTAGATTTTGCTATAGATTTACCTCCAAGGATAGCGTCGATCTCTAGGGCTTTTTACCGTATGGTTTCAGCTAAATTGGGAGAATTAAAGGACCAATTGCAGGATCTATTGAATAAAAGGTTTATCAGACCTAGCGTATCGCCCTGTGGAGTGCCAGTGCTATTCATAAAAAAGAAAGACAAGTATATAAGGATGTGCATAGATTACAGAGAAATAAACAAGGTAACTGTTAAGAACAAATATCCTCTACCCCGTATAGAATATTTATTTGATCAGCTTTAGGGTATGAGAGTCTATTCCAAGATCAATCTTAGATTAGGTTATCACCAGGTAAAAGTCAAGGCAAAGGACATAATAAAGACAACATTTCGAAATAGATACGGGCACTACGAGTTTTTGGTGATCCCATTCAGGTTGACTAATGCACCAGTAGTATTTACGGATTTAATGAATCGGGTGTTTCATCAATATCTAGACCAGTTCATTGTGGTTTTCATTGATGATATACTAGTCTACTCGAGGATTTTTTACTTGCATGACGACTGGTACTTCAGATGCTCAAGGAAAAGAAATTGTATGCCAAGTTTAGCAAATGTGAATTCTAGCTAGAAAAAGTTACGTTTTTGGGGCATTTTATATCAGCGGATGGAATTTCAGTGGATCCCAGTAAGATAGAGGCAGTGGTAAATCAAGAAAGGCCGAGGAACGTTCAAAAGATTAGGAGTTTCTTGGGACTGGAAGGATATTACCGTCGGTTTGTAGAGGGATTCTCAAGACTGTCAGGGCCTTTGACACAACTGACCAGGAAGAATGTCATATTTGCATGGTATGATATATGTAAGCCGAGCTTCAAGGAATTAAAGTAGCAGCTCGTCATTGCACCAATACTGACAATTCCATTTGGAGGTGATTGCTATGTAATTTACAGTGACGCGTCTTTGAAAGGGTTTGGTTGTGTGTTGATGCAGTATGGTAGGATCGTAGCTTATGTCTCCGGACAGTTGAAAGAGTACGAAAAGAAATACCTTACCCACGATCTAGAATTGGCTGCAATGGTACATGCATTAAAGATTTGGAAGCATTACTTGTACGGTGAGAGATGCGAGATATTCTCTGATCACAAAAGTTTGAAATACTTTTTCACTCAAAAGGAACTGAACATGAGACAGAGGTGGTGGTTGGAACTTTTTAAAGATTATGACTGCACTATAAGTTACCACCCAAGGAAAGCAAACGTGGTAGCAGATGCTCTGAGCAGAAAATAAATGGGACCTGCACTAGCAGCTATGGAAGTTCAACATTTGATCCTAATGGATTTGGAGGGACTCGATGTAGAGTTGGTAGAGAGTGATCATCAGACATTTATTGCCAACTTAGTGGTGCAGCCTACATTACAGGAAATAATTAAAGCTACTCAGAAAGAGGACCCAGAATTAGCAAAGGTAATAGTTAGAGTACAGGATGGTCAGGGAGAGGAGTTCAGTATTTCAGATGATGGAGTTCTGAGGTTTCGCACCAGATTGTGTGTGCCTGCAGATGATGATATTAGGAGGACAATTTTAGAGGAGGCTTACAGATCTCTATACACGGTTCATCCTGACAGTACTAAAATGTATAGGGATCTGCGAAAGTATTTCTAGTGGAGTGGCATGAAGAGGGAGATTACCGAGTTTGTAGCACAGTGCTTGATATGCCAATATGTTAAGGCTGAACACTAGAGACCAGTGGGTCAGTTGCAACCACTTTTCATTCCGGAGTGGAAGTGGGACCACATATCCATGGATTTTGTCACTGGGCTATCGCCAACGTCGCATGGTCAAAATGCCATCTAGGTAGTTATTGATCGAATGATGAAAACAGCCCACTTTCTACCTATTAAAGTTAGCTACCCTATGAATAGATTGACAGAGATCTACATTCAGGAGATTGTTCGACCCCATGGAGTGTCGGTATCTATAGTCTCAGACTGTGCACGTTTTACATCACGATTTTGGAAGAGCTTGTAGGAGGCTTTGGGGTCTCAGTTAGTATTCAGCACCGCTTTTCATCATCAGACAGATGGTAAGATAGAAAGGAAAATCTAGGTACTTAAGGATATGCTGCGAGCGTGTGTATTAGATTTCGGGGGTAGTTAGACTCAGTATTTGCCACTGGTTGAATTTGCTTACAATAACAGTTATCAGATCAGCATTGACATGACACCTTATGAGGTGCCTTATGGTAGGAGGTGTCGTTCTCCTCTTTACTAGGCTGAGTTAGGTGAAAGGCATGTTTTGGGACCAAAAATAGTGCAGTAGGCGTACGATGAAGTCCAACTTATTCGAGAGAGAATCAGTGTAGCTCAGAGTCGGCAAAAAAGCTACGCAGATAATCACCGTCGAGAATTGGAATTTGAAGTCGGTGACAATGTGTTTTTGAAAATAATGCCACTGAAGGGATTCATGAGGTTTGGGAGGAAGGGTAAGTTAAGCCCTAGGTTTATTGGCCCGTTTGAGATACTTGAGAAGGTTGGGTCAGTAGCCTATCTGCTAACTTTACCACTAGTTTTGTTCAGAATACATGACGTATTTCACGTTTCTATGTTAAGGAAATACGTCACAGATCTCTCTCATGTCATCAGTTATGTAGAATTGGAACTCAGTGATGCTTTAGCTTATGAGAAAATTCCAGTACAGATCTTAGATAGAAAGGAATAGGAATTGCGCAGTAAGAAAATTCAGTTAGTAAAAGTCTCGTGGAGAAATCATGCCATGGAAGAAGCTTCATGGGAGCTTAAGGAAAAAATAAAATAGAAATATCCACACCTGTTTAGTGGGGTATGGTAGTGATCTGTACATTCAAATAATGACAGTTTTATTTTGTTTAGTACAGAGTGACAAATATGTAATTGTAATTTAGAATATAGGATAGGTAGTGTTTTTGGTTTTGGGAGAATTTTCTTTTATGAGTATATTTGTAATATCTCAGAATTGCTTATGTAACCACTGTTAGGACTGTACATGCTTCGGTGCGGTTCGGTTTTGCCAATAACTGAAAATCGAATCGAAATTTTCAGTTTTGGGATTTTCGAACCAAAATCGAAACCGAACCGAAATTATGCTTTAATTGAAAATCGAAAATGTGGCGATTCGATTGCGGTTTTTCATTTTTAAACTGATTTTTTTAAAAAAGAAAATAACCTTTATTTTTCATAAAGTTGTTACAAATTTATTGAGCATTTTTTTTATAGGGACTCATAATTTTAACAAAATAAAATCTATTGGGCACTTTTAACAAAAATAACATTTATTTTTCATAAAGTTCTTAAAAATTTATTGAGGATTTTAATTTTCTATAGTGACTATATGGCTATATTGCATGCTATATTTTTACTAGCCATATTATATATATGTGACACCCCGATTTTTCATACATTTTTTCTTTTATAATAAATAATTACACGTCATCCACAACACCTACAAATCGGCCACGTCAATAATCCTACTATCATTCATACGACCTGACCACATTAGGTACCAGGTGAAAATTTATTTTATTACACAACCTAACAGCGGAAGATAGTATATACATATCAGTTACAATATAATACCCAGAGTATCAATATACACATAAATACACCATACTATCTCGTACCCAAAAATAATACAACCCTAGGGAATCACACCTCCTTAGTCCAAACTCACCCTGTATTTCAGGGTCCCAGCTCCCTATGATCACGGAGCTCTACCACTTGGCCTATCTCTGTCCCCTGAAAAATTTAGATAATTTGGGTGAGACACATCTCAGTAAGAAGGAATAAATTATTTACAGTGTGTTGCCATATGAGTTCAATTATAATACACTTTACTTTTCAAATCACCATTTCATCTGAGAAAATACACTGATATACATAGTCTTATAATCATATAGATATACAACACAAGCTTTTATAAGCTTTAAAACCATTTATCAAATTCACTGATATCCAACACATAATTATCTGCGAAGTTCCTGAGAATAAGGAAGATTACCCGCTCATACAAGTAGCTTCCCTCTGCCCTAACACGTTATGCAGTCGAGTATGACCACATCTGATACCTATCAGGGCACCCACCTTACTCAGTAAGCCCTCTGGCGGAGAGTTTCACTTCACCTTAATTATTTATATTATTAACTCACACGGTTCCATTTCTCAATTTTATCATTCTTTATTTCTCAATTTCCATTCTTTATTTCATTTCTCATTTTATCCAATTTTATCATTTTTTTACTTTTTATTTCCACTTTACTTTCCGGCTCATGAGTATCCTTGGTATCAAATACCAACATCGTGTCTATAACTCATGGCCACCCTGAGGATCTTTCTATACACGCCATGCTTCCCCCCATAGTCAATGTTGTATGGCCCGAAAGCTGGATCTAACCGCGGTTGGCCGACCCGGTTAGATCAAATATCAAATCACATATCGCGTCTGTAGTACAACTGGCTGGCCTATAACCCTGATCCAAACTCAGGGGGCCCAACAACCCTACACAATGGCACAATTGACTATCACGCCACACGCTCCAAGAGTCTATGTGGTTGCACTAACACCACTAGCAACGATACCGCGCTCAATATCATAACAATCCAACAGGGTTTACCACCACATACCTACAATCATTATACGGTATTGACATTTTATCATTCATATTTCACGTATTTCCACATTTCTTATTTTCATATTGCAGAATTAACATTGCAATATTTTCATTTCACATATTCACATTTCAATATCAATATTCTCAACACATTTCATCATTTAAATGATATTTTCTCAGTTCATAATTCATCTTATCTCATACTATCATATACATATATTATTTCACAATTACTCAATATTTTTCAAAACATATTTCCATATTTCACCTTTCTTCATTTTCTCTGAAAATACATTTTTTGCACATTTCAATTTCATCATTTTCCCACATTACAATTCTCATATTAAAACACATTTTAATATCACATATTTCACTGAATAAATCATCTAACTCAGTTCAAACATTTCTCAATATAAATCATATACCACACAAATTTCATCTGATATTTATATCATAATAAATTTTAGATAAAATAACATACGCCATTTTCACATATTTCTCAATCCATAATTTTCATAAAAATACTGTTATAATTTATTCCTCTTACCTGGCTTACTGAGAGTCGCTAGAATCCCAAATTCTACGCCCTTGGCGCTCGAAATTCAACTCCTGCAATTTACATTTTTCCCAGGTTAATTAATCTATTTCTCCAAAATAATACCCATCTAACCTTCCCTAGGCTCCATATATCTCAAATTAATATTTAAACTAATATTTAAGAACCCCACTTAATTTTCTGAATTTTACCTACGGGTCCCAAAATTACACCAGCGGCGCTCACCGGGGCCCTAAATTTCAAAAATCCTATTTCAGCCCCAGATGCTTAATATTTTAATATTTCTAAATTAATGCTAATTAATTAAAAATAAGCCCCTTAAATACCCCCGCACCCCAAATTTGGGGTTTTGGCCCAACACCCCCATGAGAATTTCGTCTCGCTAGACTTGTAGAGAATCATCCCTAGATTCTCGTGGTGGTGTTTGTTCTTCAATTAGGCTTATAATTTGCAAGAAATTAAAGAAAAAAGGGAAAATGGCCTACCTCAGGGAATACGCCTACGCCGCTCTTACCATTGATCCGCTACGATAGAAATGACGGCAGCGGCGAATGGAGTCCAGTGGTATCTTTGAATTTCGATCAGGCGAAAATCCGTCACGAAATCGATAAAAGAGGGAGAAAGAATGAGAGGAGAGAGAGAGAGAGAGAGAGAGAGAGAGAGAGAGAGTATTTAGTGCTGCGTAAAGTAAAGGAAAGAAAAGAAAAGAAAAGAAAAGAAAGAAGAAGAAGAAGAAGCCTCCCGAAGCTTCAAGGTTCAGGAGGATATAATAATAATAATAATAATAATATTTAATTAATAAAAATAATAATACATTTTATTAATAAAAATAATAATAAATTTTAATTATTATTATTATTTTTTTAAATCCTATTAATTAATTAATTAATTAATTTTTAATTTTTAATTTTTAATTTTTTTTGAAAATCACTTTGCTAATCTTCTATAACCCTTTTTGGGGTTATTACAATATATATATATATATATATATATATATATATATATATATATCTTATATAAATCAGTTTTTTGGTTTTTTTTGTTCGATTTCAACATAAAACTGAAACCAAAATCAAAATTGAACATTTTTATTTTTGAAAACCGCAACCGAAACTGAAAACCAAAAAATCGAACTGTTTATGGTTTCAATTCAGTTTCGGTACGACTTTCAATTTTTTGGTAATTTTTGTACACCCCTAACCACGGTATTTCTCTGCCATAAGTGAGGGTTAGTAATTAAATAAGTAGCCCATTTTATGCAAAGAATAGTGTTCAATTCATATAGCAAATTTTGAGGGCGAAATTTTATAAGGAGGGGAGAATGTAGAGACCTGAAGAATTTTGGTGATTAAATAATAAGAGAAAAGGAAATTCTAAAGGATTTCTGCAAGGTCTCGTCAATGAACACAGGGTGCTCGTCAACGAGCATCCTTCATGGGCTCGTCAACGAGAAGTTACAGAGAGGACCGTTTTCAGGGCCTAAATCTCGTCGACGTGGAATAGGCGTTCGTCGACGAGACTAAAGTATATGAAAATAGAGCATATAAAAACAGAGTATAGTTGCAAAGTATTTACAGTACACAACTTATGGTTGCAAAAGTATTAACAGCTTACAGTTTATAGTATTTATATAGGTGTGAGTTATAGTTTGCATGTGAAAGTTATTTATAACAAAGTATTAAATGTATTTTATACTATGACATTACATGTGATTGAAGCGAGGTAAAATCTCCGCCCGAGGGCTTACTGAGTAAGGCGAGTGCCCTGATAGGTATCAATTGAAGTCACGCCCAAACTAAATGGGTAAGGTTACATAAGGTATCAAAGCAAAGGAGCATTACATGTATGGGTGTGTAATCTCCCCAATCCTTGGGAACTCTCGCTTATAACAATGATGTATGTGTAAGTATGGTCTATAAATGGTTTTACAATTGTTGTTGATTAACAAATGGTTATATTTTGTATACACTAAACTCATTGGTTACACACTGACGTTAATTTATTCCATCCTATGAGAAGTATCTTACCCCAATATACAACTCATTTTTTTCAGGACCTTATAGTGGTCGATCTTAGAAAGCTCTAGAGCAGGGTTGATAATATAAGATAGCATGAGTGGCTGTAGAAACTCAGATGTATTCTGGTTATGTTTTATAGTTCTAGTTAAGTAAATATGGTGGAATATATATGCCATTTTTGGTTGTATAGTATAGTACTCTGATATTATAATTGAGGATGTATTATTAATTCCGCCGCGTGTTTAATGATTAAGGTATCAAAGATAGGTGAATGAAACACATAACACCCTGGGCTCCACTTGGCGGGTTTGGGGCATTACACGGTAGTATTCTTTCTTCAACACAAATTGGGTAACCTTTAAGTATTTTTCTACATACTACCGAGGTTCTCATTGGTGTAACCACAGATAACTCAGTTTCTAATGGCTGAGTCTCTACCCCACACATTTTAATATAAGCCGTAGATATAAAGGAGTGTGTGGCTCCAGAATCAAATAATACTACTACTTTCTTGGAGAATATGAGAATAATACTTGTCACCGCATCATTAGTATTTTCTGCATCTCCTGGAATGAGGGCATAGACACGCACTTGAGCGGTGTTCTGTTGCTTATTGTTTTGAGGTGCCTAGTTGCCTCCCATTTGTTGATTTGGGTTGTAGGGGTTGTTTCATGTGCATTCTTGTTTCAAATGACCAGCTTTGCCGCATCGATATCCGGCTCGACACTCACCCCAATGCATTTTATTGCATTTTAGACAAGGGGTGCTTTGTGCATTATTTGGATTTCTCATTATTTTCCTTTGCCCCAAATTATTGTTGTTGTTTCTCTTCCAAGGTCCCTAATTTTCGAAACCCTTATGGCATGAGCCTCTTTCTCTAGTTGAATATTCCTGCACTCATTTGTAGACTTTCTTCTGCCACTGTTGCTTTGTTTACCAATTCGGAGAAATCTTTGACCTGGAGTATTGCTACCAGTTCATAAATCATTGAGTTAAAGCCTCGTTCAAACTTTCAGGTATTCTCTGATTCATCTAGAACCAAATATGATGCAAACCTGGATAATTCAATGAATTTTACCGCATATTTTTGGACATCCATATTTCTTTGTTTTAACTCCACAAACTCCATGGCTTTAGCATCTCTGGTGGTTGTAGGGGAAAATCGTTCAAAGAAAACTTCCTTAAAACATTCCCACGTAAGGATTGTTGGATTTGGTCCTTCCTCTTGGAGTAACTTCTTTGAGTACCACCAGCATTTGGCCTCTTTAGTCATTTTATAGGCAGAATATAGCACATTTTGTTCGTCTGTGCAGTGAAGGACTCATAGTATTTCTTCCATTTCTTGGATCCAATTTTCTACAATAATTGGATAATCTTTTCCCTCAAAAGTCGAAGGGTTCATTCGATTGAACTGTTCAACAGTACAACCCTTCATAGGTTGGTGGACCATTCCATTCCCTGGAGTTCCGTAGAATTTTTGCCATGACTTGTGCCATATCATGCAACACCATAGTAGCATTGATGTCTTCTCCATTGCAAGTCCCCATATTATTCTCATTTCCTTCAACATTCACGCTATTGTTCTTCAGGTCCATTATGAAGGAAATGACCAAAGTTATTTTATAACCATAACCTTATCTTTAAAGTTTAATCAAAATCATAGGCAAAAGAAAAATATCATAGTTTACCCGATCCAACCCACATCATGGTTTATGCCTATGCTCTGGTAAAATTATTTCCTAAAGTTTACAGAACCTATAACCTATGCTCTAATACCAATTGTAAGGACCTGAACCCGAATGAGTTCCTAATTATAAATTTTCAGCGGAAGCAAATAGAACTTAACTATTATTTAATATTACCAAAACACTAATTGATCCCATTACATAAATATCTTCGGTATCAATAAAAAAACATTTAAAACTTAATATTACATCAATATTTATTCTAACAACTCTTTCTAATCCCCGCCCATGCATTTGCTACTCCTGATTGCTAGTATACTCCTCAAAGTGATCTGAAATGTAAAATAATGATTGGGGTGAGACGACGCTCAATAAGTAAATAAGATTATTATTAGTGTGTGGCCAAAATGAGCTTTCATTATATTATAATTTTATCAAATAATATTTAATATTAAAACTTCGAGACTACATTTAAAATAAATGTAAATTTTAAAACTTCTATGTAAAACTATAGCAGTCAAGATTTAATAAATATACACTGCAACTGTTAAATCGAACTTGTTTAACTTTAAAAATTTAACTATAATACTTAATTATATATAGGTATACTTTTCCTTATACGTTTCCTTCAGATCATCATTTAGACACAAAAATGGTCATGTTTACATTAACGTATACTTTTCCTTCAAATCATCAATAGTCCTATACACGTAATTATATATGTACATACGTATTTTATAAAAACCACCCTTAGGTCTGTTAATCGTAAGTCATGTTTACTCCCATAACTGGGTTGTGCGGTCTGAAAACTGAACTTAACCGACTGGCCGGCCAAACTAAATCAACGTATATCATCATTAAGTGAGATTTTCTCTAATAAGTCTTGACTCGGAATCAGGTGTGCACTCAGGAGAAATCCACTACCATATGTAACCACTCTGTAAACAGTGTGGGTGCACTCTAATCCATTTAAACTTTAGGCTACAGTACTGAGCATTCATAATTTTTTGTATCCTCTAAGTCATAAGAGGTTTTGAAAATATTTTATTATATAATTTATGCAATTAAAATAATATCATGAAGATTTCATTTTTTACTCATATATTAATGAAATACGCAATGTAAAAATAAACTAATGTCATTTTTACTCATATTCTTGTGAAATATGTAACGTAAAAATAAACTTATGTCACACGATTTTCGTATTAAAAATATTTTTTTGAATAAAAATTAATGTTGTAAAATACGCGAGAGGTTTAGAACATTTCTTAAATAAAAAATAATACAAGTATATTAAAGATAAAAATGGTATAACTAAATATGCATAAAAATAAATTTGGTAAAATTTTATGAAAAATAGCTATCATAATCAAAATTTACTTACCAATTGTAAGAACCCAAACCGTGATAAATGGGTTAAATAAATAAGAGAGGGACAAAATGGAATTTGGAAAATTTCGTCGACGAAGCCAGATTTTGTCGACGAAGCCTTTGTTCTTCTCGTTGACGAAATTCAGAGACTCATCAACGAGGAGAAGCTGAGGAGTCTCGGAAAAACCGGTGATCTGAGATTCGGCAACGAGGCCACCGATTCGTCGACGAAAATAGTGGAAGATTCGTCGACGAAGGCACCATTTCGTCGATGAAATTGGGTTGGGTCAAGGGGCTACAAAAGGAAATTTTCATTACTTCTTCATTAAGAAACTTAGAATATCTGTCTCTCTCTCTCTAAACCTCTCCCTATTCTCTCTCTCTCTCTAGATTTCTTCGCCGATCATTGACGAAATTGAAAATTGGAAGTTACCACGAGGATCGTGGAAGGATTCTCTACAATTTCTACGGATCGGAATCTCGTTTTAGAGATTTTTGGGTTTTGGTGAAAAATCGAGGTAAGGCTCGGTTTTCAATTATGATCCGGTAGTTTTGTAAGTATCAATCTTGTGAGTATATTCTGTACTGTGATTTGTAGGTTTTGGAACTCGGTTCGCTGATTAAGGGCCTTGGAATTTAGGATTTGTTATTCGGGGAAAAGGTAAAGGGAACTATGTTTATATTGGTTATTTTTGAAATCGGACTCGGTGGAACTGTGGTCCACGGTCCTGTGTGTGTTTTGGCTACTCATTTAGGGGGATCTAACGGGGAAAACTATGAGTTTTTCATTTTACAGTTTTGAGAAAAAGGGGGGCGACGGGCTGAATCCTGGGTTTTGTTGAAAATCGAGTATACGTTTGATTTATACTGTGATATTGGGATGATCGTGCCTTGACCTTGTTTAAATAGTATTTTTTTGGAAAACCTTGATTTTGATTACCAAATGGTACGGTTTGTTTGGTTATATGAGCATGCATGTGTGTGTGATATGTTGAAATGCTAGTAGGAACACGGTTCTGAAATTGTTTCAGGTACTGAGAGTGTCCGGCTTTATATCCGAGGGCGTGAGCCTATTTCGGCAGATCAGGCCGAAGGGTGTGGATCCATCAGTTTAGCGCTGGTACGATGCCATAGGAGTCGAGGACTAGCCATGTGCCGGTGGCGCCGTGTTCACGGGTTGGCTACGAGCCAATGTCGTATGTCACGGGCCGGCTTTGGGCCGAAGGGTGTGACGACATCGGGATTGCTGATCATGTGTATGTGTATGTGTGTGTGTATGCACTGTGGAAACTAGTACTGGATTGCATTTAACTGCGTGTATGTTGTATCATGATAACACTCAAATGCCACACACCGATATAACTTATGTTCTTCCTTACTGAGAGGTGTCTCACTCCTGCTGTACGTTTTACAGGTCGTTTGGGTAACCAGAACTAGCGTCCTGGTGTAGGGAGCGTAGTGGCCGGTGTACCGCGTTTAGCGCTAGGTAAGTGCTAGGACTGTAATTTTGGTGGGTTGCCATTTTGGGATGTGTTAGGCACCCGTTTGTACGTTTTGATAAAGCATTGTGTCTGCTCTTGTATAGACTCTGGTATGGTACTGCATATATATGTATGGTTTTTTCGCTGCGTATATGATTGTGGTTAGATGTGTTTAGGGTGCCTGGGAACCCCACGGGGTCAGACCCTCATCCATTGTACTGTATCTTTGGATGTTTTATCAGATACAGGGACATGTTAGTTACATTTTCACCTTTGGGTCCCATTTCGAGGTTTGGGGCATGACACCAATAAACTTGGGTGTAAATTTTAATAAAAATATAACATAATCAATTTTACTTACAAATAAATTCGGGTATAAATTTTAATAAAAATCTAAAATAATCAAATTTACTTACCATTTATTAACCTTATGAAATGGTCACCACGAATATCTCTGAAAATGAGATTGAAAATAGTGGATAAGTGAGAATTTTAATTATAATAAAAATTTTCCCTCCACCACTAATTTTTTCACTCACTAATCATTATCTTCCTTTGAAAATTTTTTGTGAAAAATGAAGGTTGAGAACGTCCTATTTATAAGAAAATTTTGGAGAAAAAAATGAAATTTATAAAAGTGTGGGGAGAGGGGTGAAATTATAATTTTTTTTTAAATAAAGGAATGAGCATGTGATGGGCTAGGTATGGGATAGGGATGAGGATATGTGTGGGAGAGAAAAAAAAATTGGGAGTGATTGCCGACACTCCCATTTAATTGGTTTTTAATTAATTAAAATTTTTTTTTGAAATCTTTACATCTTTCGCGTCTACTCCATTTATCCTATGAAATTTCATTTTGACCAGGCCAACCACTAGGGAGCGATTGAGCCGCAATGATGTCTGAGCACTCGCTTAACACAAGGTCTTTTTTAGGCATCAAACATGGAATCAAGGATCCTAACGGATAAACATTTTCATATTGACACTAACTAAATGTCCATTTTTATTATTTTATTTTTATTATCATGTTCTACTCTTATATACATTTTTGGGGTTATCATAATAAAAGTTTGGCAAAAAAAGGTGGACCACCTAGAGGTTTTCAAAAATCTGATGCTTCTCTCCTGAGAATTAGTAAAAAATGCCAACTCTACATGATATTTTTTACAATAATAATAATAATAATAATAATTGTTGCAAAAATCAAATGACGATGACAATATGTGAGATTGTTTAAACCTTGAGAAGGGTTTGCATATTTTTTATTTTTTTTTCAAATCTCATGGAATGTGGTATACCCTAAATATATCAGGGTCAAACATTCAATTTGCAGCATTAAAGCACATCCATAATCAAGGTCACCATCGCTCAAGGACAACTGCCCTGAAGGGGTCAACCCCATATAAACTAGAGCAATCCATGCCCGCACCATAGACAGCTGTGGTTTGCCCCATAATGGCCAGAGCGATTCACGCTCGCACCATAACTCGCCAATAAATGGCCAGACACTCTCGGGTCAACTTTTGCCACTATAAATAGGGACTTGGGCGAGAGGCCAAGTTAAGCCATTATTAACTCACTTTATTGTTGCATTCAACCTCTTTGAAACGTTCCCTTACTTAGGCATCAAAGTGATCCTTCGAAGTACATCCCGGGTCCTCTAAACTTACTATGTTTTCACCCTTTTTAGGTCATCGGAAGTTGGAGAGCAACGTCGCAGGTTCCAACCATTTTTATCTCACAATAGAATGTATATGAATTTTTAAAAACTTAAAGAAAGTTTACTTATTTTTACCAAACATCAAGAAGAAAGATCAATGTCTTTTGCCCCATAAAATTTTTTTTATAAAAAAATGTAATTTTTCAATCAATAGCATCACATCTCAAGTTGTATCCACTATGGCCTCGACAACTCTAAAATCCGAATGATGAGTGCCTTCCATGCCAATCATATTCATAATTGCATCAATTCTCCAAGCAAAAAACCTTCAATCGATGGAACAATGAAGGCAATGGGAAGTCACAACACTAAACTTGTAACCACGTAAAAAGAAGAAGAAGAAGGTTTTAGGAAATTTCCATAACAAAGGAACTTTAGCTTACTCTATAAATCATGACCAAGTAATAATATACGAACAAAGTAATTCATGATATACTTTGTGTAATAACCCAAAAAATTATTGGAATTAAATAATAAAAGAAGAAGGAAAGGAAATTTTCAAAAGGGCTTAAAAGGGGGTCTCGTCGACGAATGTAGGACTTCGTCGACGAGTATTCTACTAGGGATCGTCAACGTAGACACGTGTCTCATCGACAAGAAGATACCGAGAGGGGGGTTTGGCAGTCTGAAATTCATCGACAAGGGGTTCATGTTCGGCGACGAATTTCCTTCATGAACTCGTCGACGAGATGACGTGTCTCGTCGATCAATCTGGGTCTATAAGTAGGCCAAAAACTGGAATTTTCACAGAAAATTGCGCAGGAACCCTTTCTCTCTCTAAAAACCAACCCTCTCCCCTTCTCTCTTCGATTCTGGCTCTGTATCTTGCCGGTTCGACGATCTGAGGCCACCACTACACACCCGAGAAAATTCTTTTCAAGTCTGCCGAAGTGGATCATTGGAGAGGCTGACTTGAACTTCATCCCAAATTCAGGGTAATGTTTTTTATTTAGTATTTGCCTTTCTCATGATTGTAGAAAATGTAGTAGTTAAAGAAATAATGAAGTCTTGTTTAGGGAGATGTTGTTTTCAGGATATTGAACGTGGAACCCTACGGGTGCAAGGCTAGACTTTGTGGGGGGGTTTTTAGAATCCAAGTAAGGGAAATATGTTATGTTAGGAATTTTAGTAAGGTTACCAGAATATCAGTTCATTATTTAGTTTTTCCAGAATATGAGTTTTAATATTTGTGTGGTCTGAGAAGATATTTGCCTGATATAGAATTTATATAGTTTTTCTAGAATATCATGATTTACAGTATATACAGATATGGATAGATATTTACCAGACAGGTACTTATCAGACAAGCATTATATATATTTTTCAAACCAGTATGTTACAGTAATTACAGAATGTCATGTTTCCTAAAACCATAACACTCAGATTTTAGAGATTATATAGGTAGATATTACAATCAGACATACAATTATAATAGTCAAATACTACAATTATGTTATTCAGATGTTACAGTATTTCAGTGCAGATTTATAGTGTTATGGTTATTTTGGGAACATTATGAAAATAGTAGGGTAATTATAGTAATAGTATATATATACAGTATCAGATCCCTGATGAAATATTTTAAACATATTTAGTTAGTAGAGCACTGTATCGTTGCTATTTTCATATCAGAGTGCAACCACATATCTCAGATAGTATATAGATTCCGTCAACCGCGCTCGGAGAGCTTACAATCTCCCCATAACTCTAGGTTGAGGTGGTCTAGTTTGACGAGGTAGTTTTCCAGTTTTGTGCTTAGGAGAGGACGCAGTTTGGCCGGATTGAGGAAGAGTAGAGTATAGTTGACTTACTTGGTAGGCCAACCAGAGTTAAGTCCAGCCTACGAGCCGCACAACCCTGTTATGAGGAGTTAAATCATGACATAAAGTTTTTCAGGGAAAAATCTTAGTTTTGTATATTGTATACAGATTTACAAAATTTAATAAGTATAGTATGATATTAGAAGTATGAAGAGTAAGTATAGTATGATATTAGAAGTATGAAGAGTAGAAAACTCAGGTGATACAGTTATGTTTTAAATTACGATGAATGTAAATTATACTTTATACTGATTTACTAGCTTATACCGTTTCATATATTATTATAGTATTTATGCAACTTAGTTGCCATACACTAGTAATAGTATATTTTCACTTACTGAGCGTCGTCTCATCCCATTAATCTAACATTTTTCAGGTGAACCAATTAGGCGAGCAGATCAGGCTTGCAGATATAATGACCTTTTGTTTGCCCTGTTTATAGGGTAAGTGTATTAAGAGGTTTTTGTTTTTGAGTAGATGGTACTATTGAGAGGTGTAAAAATGTATCTATGGTTTAGAAACACTGAATTTTGGTATTGTATATATATATATATATATATATATATATATATATATATAGATGTATGACTTCATGTTTTCCGCTGCATAGGTGTGTCTATTATGTACAAGGATACCTCGGTGCCCATTTGAGGTCTGAGATGCTATAGCAGGGGTATCAGAATAATTTATTTTATAAAAAAAATGGTGTAATTTTTGAGTCGTTACACCTTGCGCCATTTTCACCCTAACAATTGAACTTTGATGCAAGTTCCTTTTTATTTTCCTTTGTTTCTTTTTTTATCAAGCAACAATAGTGTGGAAATTATTTGATCTTCTCTCTCCTTATTCAATTTAATGTTTGATTCTATGATAGAAATTTTATTTAAGTCGGTTGGGTAGTGAGAGGAAACAAAAGTCTTTTTTATAGTTTCACACGTGATTCAATCCATTAAAAAGTTATAAATATGTACACATGACATTTTCTTTCCTCTAAGGTGAACGTACCTTTTATTTGATTTAATGTCATACATCCTTGATGATACTTGATTGAGGAGATTCATGACTTTGACTATCTCTATTATTTTGAATGTTTGTTGAGAGATTAATTACTAATCATTAAGGATGCATGACTTTGGTCATTGTATATTGTATAACTTGACTTTGGTTAGTGTGACTATTTATATATGCACATACTGTAACGCCCCGAACCCTTAACCCGGTCCGGTGTGTTAAACCCGATTAAATCCATAAATAAATACATACGTAGCGGAAAACATAATTATGATCCTCAATCATACCAATATACCAGAGTTTACTATTTCTATCCATAATCCATAATAACCATTCATCACCTGTAATATCATATATATACATATCTCCAAAAATAATTCAGTATTCACAAACACCAGAATGCTCCACAACCATTCGTACCTCAGAAGATTTTAAGACATAAAACGTAAAACATAACTTATATACATCCCAAAATATCATCAAAATGTTTATACCCTTTTCTCTTTCTATAACCCCAAAAATGCTATCGACCTCGAGCTTCTCTAAGCTCGTTTAGGTGGTGGTCCTTAAAAGATAAATTTGTAATCGGGTAAGACACATCTTAGTAAGGGAATAAATAATATATATTAAAACAACGTGTGGTCAACATGAGAATCATAAATAACATTTTAATATTATTTTCAAAATCATTTACATAATTCTGAAATCATATTCTGAACCTAATCAAACACATGCAAAATATTCACCCACGAGATTACCCAAGGATAGGGGTGATTATCCGCCCATACAAGTAGCACCCCTCTGCTCTGACACATTAGGTAACCCAAAGGTCACAACTGAAGCATACCAAGGCACTCACCTTCCTCAGTATGCCCTCAAGTGATAGATTAGTCCCATACTCACATAATTCATACAAAAGTTTACCAGCAAAGGCCCCCAAGAATAGAGAAATTTACCCGCCCATACAAGTAGGTTCCCTCTGCCCTAGCACGTTATGCGGCCTACTGACACATCTAATATTACTAGTGCATTCACCCTTCTCAACAAGCCCTCAAGCAAAGAGTTTGCCCCGGCCTAATGTAACATGTTCTACTAACATAAATACTTGATAATACCATAATACATTATTCTATCTGTTGTTATTCAACCATCCATAACTGTTCATGTTTATAACTTTTGCATTTCATATCATTTCACTTTATGTAACCTTTCACATTTTACATTGTTCACATTTCACATTTCACATCCATTTCATTCACATTTCCTTTTCATTTCATTTTCATTTCATTCATTCACACAACAGCTCCTTTTAGCTGTACATCAGTTAGTCAACATAGATATGCAGTAGAATTTGCTAACACAACTCCTTTTAACTGTCATCAATTAGTCTACAGCTCCTTTTAGCTGTCATTGTATACATGGTTGCATTATCATACACAAACAACGTAATCCTTATAACATTTCATTATCAATGCATTTCTTACATAACCTGCATCTTATACATATAACATGTGTTTTCACTGCATTACCATCTACTCATGCCACACAATTTTGTAGTAAAATTCATACATTGCTTTTATATACTGAAAAATATACTTTCCATTTCTAACATATTTATCCTAAAAATATATTCTCCACTTTCATCAGTTAATTTTCACATATACATAACTAAATAAGCAGCCCTATGTTCCGAAAACATGATTTATATAGTTGGCATTTTAGACCCACATGAAAACATATATACATATAACATATTACATTTTCATTTAATTCATGAAAACCTAATTTAATATATAATTTCCCTTTACCTGAATCCTTGAATTATACCAACAGGTATCCCAAACTGATGCCTGTGATGCTCAACCCGGACCTGATTCAAAAACCCTAGTTAGATGAGATAAACCCCAAATAACCTACTATTTCAGCAATTTCTCAAACTATAAACCTCAAATAACCTTTTAAAACCCAAAACTGAGAATCCAAACCCTTACCTCAACTTAGGAGCTGTTACCTTTGGTGCAATCCCAATAGGGGGGTGAATTGGTATTCAAAAATTTTATCCCCTAGGTAAATCCACTAACATTAGTGTTACATAAGCCTAGGGTCAATTTATGCAATAAATAAATAAGCATACACGTGCAGTAATAAAAAGTGCGAAAAGGTAAACAGTACATGCAATATGTTAATGAGGTTCGACCAAATTGCCTACGTCCCTGCCTTGGCTACACCAACACAAGGATTCCACTATGACTCACTTAAACGGGTGGAGCGATACCTAATACAACACGCTTTACCAGGGTGGCGCACCTAACTTTCCTAATCGGGTCTAAGCTAGTCCGGAACTATTCCACAAGGCTATTCTCCCTCTTCAGGTCCACACTTGGAATACAACAAATGGTATAAAATTTTTGTGCACGCAAATGCGCTTCTTCACAAGCAGATATGTACACCAG
Source organism: Malania oleifera (assembly GCF_029873635.1). Lineage (NCBI taxonomy): Eukaryota > Viridiplantae > Streptophyta > Magnoliopsida > Santalales > Ximeniaceae > Malania > Malania oleifera. The sequence goes on from NC_080419.1 coordinate 10,478,558, forward strand.
TATAATTCAAGCAATATTGCAAGCACGAATGATATGTAAATATGCCCAGTGCTCTAATGCGTGCTAAACACTAAATCAAATATGATAATCAATCAAGATCTAGAGTGTGTATCTAAGCAAGATTTGAAACACTATATTTGAATATCACAATATCAGATCAAAGTTTCAAATATGCTAACTAGTTGATTTAAACAAATTTAACAAGATAATTTTAATGTACTAAGCACAAGGAGTGTTTGAATGCAAATATTGAAAATGATTTTTGCACACAAAAAATATAGGTTTAGGTGTCTTGCAATGACGATGCAAGAACCACAACCTTCTAAGTCTTTCCACACAAGATTTATCAAATAAAATCGGTGGAAGAACTCAATGCTATACTCTTAAATAAAATCAGCCAAACAGTATAGCAAATGAGAGTACTAACTAGGAAGATTAAGCACAATCACTTTAGAAATACTCACAACACTTAAAAGATTAAGAAAAATGAAGTGTATGAGTGTTTGGGAGTAGTATAGGCTAAAAAAGAGATTTTTAAAATTGAGAGAATTTTGGCCTTAATCAAATTGCTAATCCTTACTAATTATTACAAATGAACATGTATTTATAGGCAAGGAGAATTTTTTGACCGTTAGGGACTAAATGAGAATAATTAAAAAAGTTTAAAACAAGTTTACAAAAATTAACACCATTTTCCCCTTTAAAATAATCAGTAAAAATGTTTTAACTCGAGAGGTTCGGATGCCCGGCGTGAGGTTTGGGTGCCCGAACTGACTCAGTCACAAAACCATTATTTAATCGTTTGGGTGCCCGAATTGAGGATCGGTTGGCTAAACCAAAGTTAGTAGCTAATGTTTGAGGTTCGAGTGCCCGGTTCCAAATTCGGTTAATCGAACTGACCAATTCGGTCATCCGAGACCATAATGAACGTGAAGGTTCGGGTGCCTGGGTAGTTGAAAAGAATTCTGACACACATTCGGGTGCCCGAGGAAGATACGTTCAAAAAGGTTCGGGTGCCCAAACAAAAGTCAACAAGTTGACTTGACTAGGGTTCGGTCGCTTGAAGCATTTTAAACGCAATGGGATTGGTCGCCCGAGCTCTCTTAAGATTTACAATTAAAGTCCAATTTTGTCTTATTTAATTCTTATGATTATGTAAGTGATATGGGGGCTGTTTGTGCATTTGTTTAGGGATCTAAGGACTTTCTATCCTACGGGAAATATTCGGCGTCGGTTGACCGAAAGGTGACCCCTAAGGTCTTTCTATGGTCTATGTAGGTACCTAAAGTCCAACTAGGGGCAATATGAGCATACCTACCTATTATGCATGATGCAAAATATTACAGGCCATAAAGTGTACAGTCCATAATAAATATTACATCCCATAATGAAAAAAATGAAAGATAAATACAAATATAACACAGAAAACTTCATTCTTTGGCATAAACACTGTACGCTATCATAGTATGTCTTTCAGTCCGAGTACGCGTGCACAGTGAACTTGCAAGCAAGTCTTAGTACAGCCATCGGTACCAATAATATTTGTCATGATCAAAACTAGGCATGACCTATCAGGTCAATAGGAGCGTTTCCCGAAAGGCTCAGTTTAAGAAACTGATCCGCTAGATGTGTAAAGAATCTTCCCTAAAACACCATAGCGAGCTCCAATCATTGATTTGGGCTGAATCTGGACCTTATTCTTAGAGAGAATGGAGAGAGAAAAACAGAGAAAAACTAAATTTCTTCGCCAAGAAGCTTCCCTATTCCTTTATATACCCGTCTTCGCCACGTGGACTCATCGACAAGAAGATAGGACTCGTCGACAAACCACTAAAGAACACTCGTCGATAAGGTCGTGAGCTTGTTGACGAGTTTTAGAATAGCCCAAACCCTCTCGGTTAATCCTCATCGACGAGACATACATACTTGGCGACGAGTTCTTGAAGATCTCTCATTGATGAGAAAATCCTGCTCGTCGACGAACACCTGTTTAATATCCTTTTATAGTTTCTTTTTCCTTTCTTCTATCTCCCCTTTTTCTTTTTATTATCTTTCTTACTATTTTAAATAATTAAAATTCTCTGGATCGTTACACATACACTCTCATATGATCATGAAAAGTCATGTACACATACATACAAAATCCAACAAATTATTGGTTCTAAGGGTTGGACATGAGCCCTATTCCAAAAATTGTCAATTGTCAGTAGTTTGCTCAAGTTACTCTTATGATGATAGTAGGTCATTGCATGCTGTGTAGTGGGCATATTGGAAAAATAGGTGTTTAATTAAAGCAAAGTATAGAACATTGATCTTTACATGAGCAACATTTGTGCTGACAAGTAATAGTTATTTATAATATATTGACAAGTATTCATCATTAAACTTCGATCTTAATTTATTAAGATGATGGAATATGAAAATATTATGTAAAAGTTTTTTGAAAATATTATCATTTTTATATTCTTGCTTAGTGATGGCAATGAATACTAACTTATGCATTTGATATGGTTATAATAATATAAACAAAGATAAAATGCACTCGCAATCATCAAAATTCCAACTAAAAATTTAAATACTACTAAACTTTAGTTTTGTGTGCTAAGGTCACGAAATTATTGTAACGACCTAGAAAATATCCATTTTCAAATATTAAAGAGAGAGGAAAATAGATACAGAAACAGAAGGAGGCTGTAGACTTCGTCGACGACATTGCATTTTGAAGATAATATTAAATAAAATAATCTCAAAAAAATTGCCAAACTTCGTCGATGAACACAGGGTCTTGTCGACGAAGGCCTCCATAATTTCGTTGACGAACACAAGACTTCTTCGATGAGAAAATACCGAGAGGGGTTGTGAGGCAGCCTGAATTTCGTTGACGAATATAGGGCCTCGTCGACGAAATTTGTGAAGGACTCGCCGACGAATACAGGGTCTCGTCGACGAAATCCCCTGTTATATATATATATATATATATATATATATATATATATTCGGAATTCGGGATTCATTTCATTTTAAAAAGTCTCTCTCTCTTCTCTCTCTCCCTACGACTTTCTTTCCCTTCTCTCTTCGTTTCCGGCCCCACCAGTCGTCGGATCGACGATCCGAGGCTACCACGACGCTCCTGGTGAAATTCCCTACAAGTTTGCTGGAGCGGATCGTCGAGAAAACGAAGTTGGATTTCATCCCAAATTCTGGGTAAGGTCTTTTATTGAGTTTTTGATTTTCCAGCAGTTATAGAAAATGATGTAGACTAAGAAATACTGAAGTTTTGTTCTGGGACATTGTGTTTTCAGGATATTGGGTTAGGAATCCTGTGGGCATAGAGCCATATTTTTATAGGGGCTTTTCAAAGTTGATGTAAGGGAAATATGCTATGCTAGGAGTTTTAATAGAGATTTCATAAGCATATTTTTATGTTAGTTTATTATACTATTTGTATAGAAAATGAGCATAAATGTTTGGGTGGGACTTTTCATGTGAAGAATGAATTTATACAGTTGTTATGAAACATCATACTATACTAACTACAAAGATATAGAGATAGTATATATATATTTGATATGGTTTTCCAGTATATGAGATTATACAGAGATAGATTTATATTGCAGTTTATTACAGAACGGTATATACATATATACAGTGTTATAACATGCTATGTTTTTCCTATTACCATAACATACAGAACACAGACAGAGTATATATACAGAATACACAGATAGATATACAGAAGTAGCATCAAGATACTACAGATACAGTGTTTACAGTACAGAAAGACAGAATTATGGTAATTTTGGAAACACGATGAAAACAGTAAAAGAGTATATATATGTATATAGTATCAGATCTCTGAGAAAAGTTACACGGACAGATACAGATGATAGAGCACGGTACCGTTGCTAGATACAGATAGAGCGCAACCACATAGCTCAGATAGTATGTGGGTACCGTCAGCCGTGCTCGGAGAGTGTGCAGCTCCCTAGTACACTGGGTTGAGGGGGCCGGTTTGATGAGGTAGTAGCCAGTCCCGAGCTTAGGAGAGGATGCAGTTTGGCCGGGCTAAGGTAGTGTAGAGTATGATGACCTATCTAGAGGGCCGACCAGATAGAGTCCCGCCTACGGGCCGCACAACCCTGTCATGAGGGGTCAAATCATGACGTACAGAGTCTCAGGGATAAAAGCACAGTTACATATATATGTTTACAGTTTTACAGTATAGTATGATATTACTAGTATGAAAAGTAGAAAACAGACGATACAATATGTTTTAAATAAAGAAAGAAAGATATGCTAGAAAGATATGATTTATAGATGATTTATTGCATTACAGTTCAGTCATTATTTTAAAAGTATCCTTAACTTAGTTGCCACACACTAGTAATAGCATATTTCCACTTACTGAGCATCGACTCAACCCTTTATTCTCACATTTTTCAGGTGAGCCAGATAGGCGAGTAGATCAGGCTCGCGAATAGAGAGAGTGTTTGGTCACCCTGGTTATAGGGTGAGTTTTTGGCAGAGATGTATATGTTTTTTGGGATAGATAATACTGGAGTGGCATTTTTTTGTATGGTCTGTATATTCTAAAATCTGGTATTGTACAGTTTATGCATAAATGGTTTCATGATATATGTTTCCGCTGTGTAGGAATGTTTACTGTACACATATAAAAAAAAAAAATGATAAGAATTTTGAGGTCGTTACAATTATAATTTTTAGTAATTTTTTTTGTCAAATATAAATGATCCTCCGTCATGTGCTGAAGTGGATCGTTTTTTACTTACGTGGCAACCTAGGTCCACCTTAATGGACATTTACTAAAGTTAATTATATTTGAATGAATTCATATTTGAAAACATATTTTGGTATATTATATTATATTTATTTTCATCTATTTTATTTCTAACTAAGATAAAAAAAGACCTAGATCTAATGAGCTTCGTTGCGCGCCTCCGTTGCCACTATCACATTGCTGCTAAAGCTACTATTGTTGTGTTGTTTGGCCAACATGGCCTTAGTGCCTAACCCCATATTCACCTGCACCAAATCCTCCATCATTAGCACCTTTTGCATAGGCTCAAAATCAGAACAAAAATTACATATTACGACCGATCAATAAAGAGAAATAGAGTTTGTTTAGGTCAAAAATTTTGATTGCGGAAAGGAATGAAGTATAAAAAGAAAGCATATTTTTCACAATATTTTATCTATATACCAGGTACTTAATGCTAAGATATAATATAATTATTAAATTATAATTTTTATTGGACAATTTCAAAACTTTAAAAATAATTTGTAAAGCAACTCAATACTTAGGGTTTTAGATTAAAGAATTTGATTTGGTAAAGGAATGAAAAATGAGAAAGAAATATATTTTCCATTATATTTTTTCTCTATTTCATGTATGACTAAAAATGAAAAATTATTCTAATATAATTAAATTTAAGAAAAAGCAAACGTTGGTGATGCTTAAAATCAATTTTGTTCATTTAAAAATTAGTTTTGCTACATTTTCTCCCACACTGAATATTATTAAAAATAAGAATTTGTTTCACTGCATGCCTCCATTGCCACCGTCACATTGCTACTAAAGCTACCGTGCTGTTCCGCGACCATAACCTTCGTCACTTCGTGCCTAACCCCACATTCATTTATGGCAAAACCTCCGTCATTAGCACCATTTGCATAGGCTCAAAATCATAACAAAATTTATATATTAGGATCCATCAATAAAGAGAAATAGAGGGAGATTGAAAATAGGATGCAGTAGACAACAACTACCAAACAAATAAAAAAAATTTCATTGAAAAGTTTCATTTTTTTTTAAAAACATTTAACAAGAAAACAACTCAAAACATAGAATTTGTTTAGGTTAAGAATTTTGATTGTGGGAAGGAATGGAGTATAAAAAGAAAACATGTTTTTTCACAATCTTTTCTTCCTATACTAAATACTATTAATGCAAATATCAAATATAATTATTAAATTATAAATTTTATCGGACAATTTCAAAACTTTATAAATAATTTGAAAAATAGCTTAACAATTAGGATTTTAGATTAAGGATTTTGATTAGGAAAATGAATGAAAAATAAGAAAAAAACCTATTTCCCGTTATATTTTTGTCTATTTCAAATATGACTAAAAATGTAAAATTATTATAATATAATGAAAAGTTAAGAAAAAAACAAATGTTGGTGATGCTTAACATCAATGTTGTTCATTTAAAAACATTTTTGATTATATTTTCTCCCACATCGAATATTATAAAAAATAATATATTCTAATATGATTAAAATTAAGAGAAAAAAAATCAAATGTTAGTGATACTTAAAATTTAAATTTTGTTTATTAATATGACATATTTTTATTTTATTTTCGTACTCTCTCTTTCATTTCACAAATAAATACGAAAAATTAGATTATTCATATTTTCATGTTATCTCTCTAATGTTTTCAAGCTGTAAACGGGACTTTAAAATTTTTCCCAAAATTGAATTTAAGAAAAATATTAAAAATAATTTCAACACATATATCTAACCACATGGTCAAATTTTGTAATTTAACACATAAAATTAAAATTTTATATTTTTAATGAATTTATAATTTAATAATTTTATATAAACACACCCTTAGAAACATGTGAGTAATTCCTATAAGTTGGTTTATAATTTATTATGACTGTTAAAATTTTAAAAAAATTAATTAAAATCAACTCCGCTGGTATCTAACCCTAAAGATGAAAAAGGGAGCAAATAAATATGATTCCAATGGCGAGAACTGTGAGCTGAGAGTGAGCAAGCATGAGTCTCATTGCAGGTTCCTACGAGAAGTTCGTATGGGGCTTTAACCTAAGCCTTACCCAGCTCTTCTCCTACCCCTCTCACCTTTCCTCCATCAAGACAGTAGCCGTCGGCGGTCCTGTCGCCGCTTCCGCCGGGGGTGATGAAACCATCAAGCTGTATGACCTTCCCTCTTCCACCGAAATCGCCACTATAACCCCCCTCGAGTCCTCAGCCACAGCCCTCTCCTTCTACACACCTCCTTCACTCTCCTTTCCCCTCAATCTCATATCTGCTTCCGAAGATGGAGGCGTCTCCATCTACGACGCCAACCCTTTCGTCCTCCTCAAAACGGTCTCCGCCCACAAGAAGGCGGTCAACGATCTCTCCGTGCATCCCTCGGGAAAGTTGGCTCTCACTGTGGGGCGCGATTCTTGCTTGGCGATCGTGAATTTGGTGAGAGGACGGAGGAGCTTTTATTGCAGGCTGGGGAAGGAGGCGACGCATGTGAACTTCAATTCGGAAGGGGATAAGTTCTTTATGGTTGCTGAAGATAAGCTCTCTGTCCACGAATCGGAAGATGCACGGCTGGTCTTCGAATTGGAGTGCCAAAAGCGGGTTCTTTGTGCCACGCCTGGCTCGGTGAGTTTTTTGGAGTTGTGTATTAGAGTGCTGTTGGGTCCTGGCAACTCTTTATTGTTCAGTTGAGCTTTGCATTTCTTCATTGTATGCTTTTGGGTTTTGGTTTCATTCATCTGGTTTCACACCTCCCCCTCCCCCCCCTTTTGTGGATGGGTGGGGATTTGGAAATAAAAATTGAACCATATCCTTTTTTTTTTAATGGTATTTTCTTAGATAATGTAGGAAAAAAAATTGGAACTGAGAATCTTATAAGTGGGTCTACATAGGAGTAGATGTTATGAGGTTTCCAAGGTACTGTTCGATTAGCATTCAGTTAGTACTTCTCTTACTTCTAGCTGGTCAAATTGATGAAGTTTCTGTTTCGTAAGGCTGATAAATGATCTGGAGAATTTTATTTTTAAGAAGTTAGGGGTTGGAGGCAAAAGAATAAATTTAAATGGATTAAAGAAGGTGACTATAATTCTAAACTCTCTTGCAGCCTAGCTAATGGGAAAATGAGGAAAAGCCTGGTTAGGGAACTATATGTCTGTATATATATAGATCGAAAGTTCTCAATTATTAAAAATATTATTTACAGAGGGCCTTTTTATTTTTATTTTTTGCATTTTCTTGCAAGAATTAATGTTTAATTGACAACAAGAATTGTTTTTGTGAAAGCTGACGATAAATTGCAGTTTCTTTTAAATATGGTCTTCATAGTATTAATTAAGGGAAGAAGAGATCAAGAGTTTTAACTTTCTATTTTTTCTTTCATTCTTCCTTAAATACTATTTCTGCAAGCTTAAAATTTTAAAATTTTTAGAAATTATAAATTAATAAATAATTAGTAAAAATCACTTGTACTATGATTCACCATTTTGAACTTCCTATTATTCTTATAACTCTACAATTTTATTTTAAATACCTTTAAGTTCAAGGATGTAAGAATGTCCATGATTAGTATTTATAGTATTATATATTGCATATTAGTTGTGCATATGCACTCCTCCAAATACTATTTTTAAAAGAGATAATGGGAGTGTAAGAGATAAATGAGTAACAAAAAAATTTAAAATCTAAAATTAAATTATTTTTAAAATTATTTATATAAGAAAAAAAATATACAAGTGAAAAATCGTTCATTACTCTCTTTTCTAATAGCATAAATTTATTATTTTATTATAATCAGGGGTAAACTTGATAAGAAAACAATTTCATTTGCAAAAAAAATGACTTGACTATTTTTATGACACTCACGTTTTATACAATCAAGCTGTATAAAACCTTACCTAACCAGGCCTGGCTCGGTGAGTTTTTTGGAGTTGCATATTAGAGTGCTTTTGGGTCCTGGCAACTCTTTATTGCTCACTTGAGCTTTGCATTTTTTCGTTGTATGCTTTTGGGTTTGGTTTCTTCACCTGATTTCCACCCTTTTTTCGGTTGATGGGTGGGGGTTTGAAAATCAAAATTTAACCATATATATATATATATATATATATATATATTAATGGTCATTGCTTAGAAAATGTAGGGAAAGAATTGGAACTCAAAATTTTATGAGTGGGTTAACATAGGAGTAGATGTTATAAGGTTTCCAAGGTACCATCCGATTAGCACTCAATTAGTACTTCTCTTACTTTCAGCTGGTCAAATTGATGAAGTTTCTGCTTCGTAAGGCTGATAAATGAGTTGAAGAATTTTTTTTTTTTTTTTAAGAAGAAAGGAGTTGGAGGCCAAAGAATAAGTTTAAATGGATTAAGAAGGTGATTATAATTCTAAATTTTTTCGCAGGTTAGCTGGGAAGATGAGGAAAAGCCTGGTTAGAGAACTGGATTTGGGTAGGGGTTGAGTTTATTTCAGATCCTTGTTTGATTTCATCTGAGATTACAGATCTTTTCTTAAATCTTTATAGCAAGGAGGATGCTTGCAAGCCTATGACTAAGGGGTTAGATTGGAAACCCATTTTTGCAGATAAGATGTCTTGGTAGTTGGTTGGGAAGACCTTTTGAGGATGAAGAAATAAGGGTTATAGTGTTCGGAATGGAGAGGGATAATGATCTCAAGGTCCAGATGTGTTTAATATGCCTTTTTTTTTATTTTTTCAAGAGTTTTGGGATGTGAGTAGGGGGGATTTGTTGAAGGTGTTTGATAAATTTTATTGGGATGGGTTTTTGAGCAAGTGTATTGAATCCACTTTCATCACTTTGGTGCCTAAGAAGAGTATATTTATTAAGATTGCCGATTTTAGACCTATTGGTTTAGTATCTAGTGTGTAAGATTATTGTTGAAGTGCTAGCCCATAGGTTGAGTGGTTGTCCTTGGTAATACTATTTCTAAGCTCAATGTGTGTTTATGGGGCGCATAGGCAGATTGTGAATGCTATCTCGGTTGCGAATGAGGTAGAGGAGGATGTCTGGAGGAGGAATGAGAGGGTGGGTTATTTTTAAATTGAACTTTGAAGAAGCCTTTGATATGGTTAGCTGGAATGTCTTGGATCAGATTTTTGTTCGAAAGGGGTTTGGGCATAGGTGGCATTCTTGGATGAGGAAATCTTGGTTTAGCACGTTGAGGGGTGTAAGACAATAGAATCTGCATTTCCCCTTTTTGTTTGTGTTGGTGGTAGATGTTTGATAGGGCAGTGGATAAGGGCTGGTGAAAGGTTTGGAAATGGTTAGAGAGGGGGTTGTGGTGTCTTGTCTTGAGTTTGCAGATTATCTATGTGATCAGCTCATCTTTTTTGAATATCTTGAGTCTTCATGTTTTTTTTAGTGGTTCGTTGGGCTTAAATTTATTGGAGCAAGAGTGGTACTGCAACTATTAATTTGAGTTCTAGATCCAGGGAGTTAGCCTTGTTGGCAGGTTATGGTATTTTGGATTGGCGTCTTATTTAGGGGTCCCTTTGCAGTCCTAGTGGGCCTATTGGCGCCCAGTGGTGGAGAGGGTGTCTTAAGTGTTTAGATGAACACATTGCTCTTGTTTAGGCTTGTCTTGCTTTTATCCCTCTAGTGGGTATAGATAGAAAGCTAAAGAAAAATATGAAAGATTTTCATTAATGTGGGGTTGGGAGAAGACAAATCATTCAATTAGTTGGGAAGTGGTGTGTAGGTTTAAAATTGGGGGGGGGGGGGGGTTGGGTATTGGAAAGTTGGAGTCTAAAAACACAGCCTTATGGCTAAATAGCTTTGGTGATTCCCCTTAGAGGATTTCTCTCTTTTGCATAGTGTTATCAAACTATATTTGGATTTCATGTGCATGGTTTGGATGCTAATTTAGGATCTAGATGTTTTTCAGAAAGTTTGTGGAAGTCTACCTCTTAGATTTACCCCCCTCTTCATTCCTCATGCTAAGTTCTGTTCTTGGTGAGGGTTCTCAAAATTTGTTTTAGGGAAGATATCTGCATGGTAATATTGCTTTGTACATTTCTTTTTCCTGTCTTTATTGCCTGACTTCGGCATATAATGCTGTTATTTTTTCTTTTTTGGGTTTTGATGATCCTATGCTTTCTTGGGCTTTCCACTTTCATAGATCTTTTAATGATAAGGAGGTGGAGGAACTTTCTTCTTTGTTGACATTGCTGGAAAATTGTCATCTCTCCTTTAGAGTGGATAGCTGTTCTTGGTCCTTAGATTCTTCAGGGGTTTATTGTTGTAGATCTTTTTTTTTTTTTTGATCTCTTGATTAGTGCTAATTTCTCTTTATCTGCTCCATAAATAATTTGGAAGGCCAAAATTCCTAAAGTTAGCTTTTATTTGGTTGGTTGATTTTTACTTCTTAATAGAGTTAACACCGACAATATATTGCATAGGAAGACCTTTGAAGGCACTTTCAATATGTGCTTATTACGTTTTGACAGCTCAGAAATAGTTTCTCATCTATTCTTGCACTGTGATTTTGCTTGGAAGATGTGGAATAAGCTTTTTGATCTTTTGGGAGGAAGCTGGGTTACCTTGGATATGGTGGAGAATTTGTTGGTCATCTCTTTTACTGGTTTTGGTTGAAGCAGAGATGCTGTTGCATGTTGTGGGGGTTTTTGGCTGGAACATAATGTGCATATATTTACAGGGAAGAAGTTGAATATTCTTTTGTCTAGGACAAGATCCATTATTAGCGTTGCTTTGGTGTGCTGGTGCTGCTGGTTGCTTTACAGAGTGAAATTCTCTGACATTTTACAGGGTCGGCTGGCTTTGTTATTTGTTCGTTTGGTTTTTGTTTCTTCTTTTTGTTTTTTGTTTTTTTTTGTTTTTTTTGTTTTTCTGTTTTGTTTAGGAGGATTTCTTATTCTCCTTTTTGTACATTCTTCTTTATCTAAATGAAATCATCGTCTTTGTTATATAATAATAATAATAATAATAATAATTATTATTATTATTATTATTTATACTTTGACAAAGCTGTTGTACAATGCTCAAGTTTTCTTGCATTTTCTTGAAAATGATTGGTGTCAAGTAGAATTTAGAATCAAATTGTTTTTGCTACCGTATAATTATTTTACATCACCAATTTGGTTTTTTGATGATATTTTTCATAGTTGCTTACATGAAATTGAAATGTTTTATATTCCTACATAATGTCTTCTTGTGCAATACAGGTTTGAGATTTGAAGGGAGTTTTGAATCACTTGACATTGACTATTTATTATACAAGTAACAACAACAACAAACCAAGCCTTAAGTCCCACTTATTGAGGTTGGCTACATGAATTGTTTTCCACCAATTTACATGATTGTGAGCAACTTCCTCTGACAATTTGAGGGCTATTAAATCCTTACTATCTCATTACAATTTACATGTTATTTTAGGTCTACCCTTACCCCTTCTACTATCACTAATAGGAAGTAGCTCATTCATCCTCACATCCACCTTAGTTTGGACTATATGTTATGCTTCCTTAAACGAATATTCCTTGGTTTCCATATGCAATTAGTCTGAATATTATGCATTTCAGTTGGAGAAGCTGTTTGGTGGGAGAAGCTTTTTTGGTGGGAGAAACTTATTACTCCTTTAATTAAAAAATAAAAAATAAAAATAAATTGTGCTAATTTTAGATGCGGCTAAAGCGCAATAAAATTGTATGCTTCTTTGACCATCCATTGGTTATCCATTCTCACCATAATTAATGCTTATTTGTTTGTCTTTGTAATTTCCTAAAGATACCTTGGTTGGTGGGATTTTTCATGTTTTATTGCCTTTTCTCTTCTAATAGATAAAAGTAGTTCTATTTGAAAATGTTTATAGTTAGATTTAAAGTAGATAATTTGTTGTGATTGCTCTCATTTTATGGTTGTGGGCTGAATGGATTAAGATGACCTATTTTTTCTAAATGGACTTAAGATAATAATCCATGTTATTTGTTCCATGCCTACATTCCTGCTTGTTCTTTTATTCTAAAATAGATATTCTTTTGACAGAGTGGACTTCTATTTACTGGTGGTGAGGAACGGAATATTACAGCATGGGACACTATCAGTGGGAAGGTTGCATATTGCATTGAGGGTGCACATTCGGCTCGTGTAAAAGGTATTGTCGTGCACACTAGGAATGATGGAGCTTTAGCTGGTGATGATCCATATAAGGTGTCATCTGCATCATCAGATGGTGTTATACGTGTTTGGGATGTCCGCATGGCTGTAAAGGAGAAGCCAAATCCGTTAGCTGAGGCTAATACAAAATCAAGGTTGACATGTCTTGCAGGATCATCTCTTAAATGTGAGTCCTGCGCTTATTTCATTTCTGGTTTTTCTCTTTTGGCTGTTTTCTCGCTTAAAATTTGGCTTATTATTTGATTTTTGGTTTTTCTCTTGTGGTTGTTTTTCTCACTTAAAATTTATTTATATTTTCTTCCATATGGGTTTTGTTCTTATTATTTGATTATTGGTTTTTCTTACTTGAAATTTTGTGCCTTTCTCCCCAACTCTTTCCTCCTTCAATACCCTCATGTTTTGTGTTTATATTTTCATCTTGATGAGCTATTGCAATAGTAGTTTTTTTTAGATTCTCCATATTATTGGATGGTATGTCTATGCTTGTAATGAGGTTACCATTGTTGAAAATGATCAAATTGTTTTGGTACTTTCTTGAAAAGCATGTATTTTCAGGCCAACTTGTTGATTTTTGTGGGCATATTTCATCAGTTGGTTGTTGGCAGATTAAGATAATATGGGGTGGGAGCAATTTAAACTACCTCTCTCTCTCAGTTCCTCCATATTATTGGATGGTATGCCTATGCTTGTAATGAGGTTACCATTGTTGAAAATGATCAAATTTTTTTGGTACTTTCTTGAAAAGCATATATTTTCAGGACAACGTGTCAATTTGTGTGGGCATATTTCATAGTAGTCAAAAGCGTGCCTCAGATGTGAGGTGCAGAGGGGCGACCAGGCTAACTCCTCATTCCTGTTGAGGTGAGGTGACCTTTAAGAGGTGCAGTCAGGCGCACTGATGCGCCAGGTGCTGTGAGTCAGTCATGCCTTGAAACTTTTGAAGCTGTTAATAAAGAAAATGTATCCAGAACGAGCCCTAGCCCTCTTCCAGCCATCCAGCCTTCGATTCGAATCAGTCCTACTGCCCCTAGCCCTTCGTCTTTGAGCCATTGACCCAAACCAGCAGGATTCATCTTTAACCCTTCGAACCAGCACGAAACCAGCTGGAACCCTTCTTCTTTGACCCTTCGAAGCAGCACGACACCAGCAGGAGCCCTTTGTCAGTTTGTCTTCAAGCCGTTGAACCAGCAGGAGCTTCATGAGTTCGTCTTTGAGCCTTCAAACCAGCATGAGCTTCGTGAGTTCATCTTCGAGCCTTCGAACTAGCAGGAGCCCTTCGTCTTCGAGGTTCAAGCCTTCGTGAGTCGTCAGTTCATCTGCTTCGACGTTTGAACTAGTAAGTCGTCGTCTTCTTCTTCGTCGTCTTTCCTTCTTCTTCTTCAGTTCATCTTCTTCTTTAGTTCTTCTTCTTCTTCTACTTCTTCAGTTCTTCTTCTTTTTCAGCTCTTCTTGAGTTCTTCTGCTGCCTGCTGCTTCTTCTTATAACATTATATGTAATTAATTGTGTAGTTTAATGCAAGTTTTTATAACTAATATATTTCATTTTTTAGTGAATTTAGCTGCTGCTTTTTTATTGTACTCATTTCTTTTGATGTTGAACTCTGTTGATGCTTTTGGGCCTTCAGCCTGGCAATTTCATTAAATTTCCAATTTTGGTATTGAATATTTTCACATTTTAAAATCTAGTATTACTATTGATGTGTTCACATATCAAATACCCACCAAATAAGCATTGTACACAATTTTAATAATTGTGCCTCGGCTCCAAGTACCCTTTGTGCCTCGGTGTGCCTTGCGCCTTTGACTACTAGGGCATATTTTATCAGTTGGTTGTTGGCAGATTAATATAATATGGGGTGGGAGCAAGTTAAACTAGCCCTCTCTCTATTTTGATGTTTTCTTGAGAACTTTGTATTTTTAGGTCGACTTGTTGATATTTGTGGGCATATTTCATCAATTGGTTGTTGGCAGATTAAGAGTAATAGGCTGGAGCAATTTAAACACAGACTCTCTCTCTCTCTCTCTCTCTCTCTGTGGAGACTCAAGCCTTTAAATTTCCTAATATACTACAAGATTAATGCTTTTTAGGGACAAATTTTTTATTCACAAAGTGAATCTCGAAGTTACTTTTGGAGACGATATTTACAGTCGTCATGCAAAACTTGAGAACTGATGCCTTTAGCGATGAATTTTGTACTATCATCACTAAAGGTTGGATGGGAAAGCAATTCAATTTTTGCGGGCTTAGGGGCCATGTTTAGCAATGAGTAGGAAAGTTTTAGCAATGACATATTTATTGTGAAAGATTTCTAAAGAGACAATGCAAAAATGACGTCGGTATGGTTTCTTCCTTATTGATCCCATAGACAAATGACGTAGTTTTGTCTATTTGAAAACCTTATTCCCCCTTATTCCCTATGCACTAGTTCATTTGTCCTTTCCCCCAACTTTGCACAACTCCCTTCTCTACGATTCCCAGTGTCTTCTGCAATCCTCAAGCTGTCTGTGATTGCTTCCCATGCAATCGCTGCCTGTGCAAGCACTGTCTGCAAGCTTTGCTCATGCCTTAGCGGCCTGCAACCACTGCTCGTACAAGCACTGCCTGCAACTGGCAACTGTTGCCCGTGCAAGTGTCACCTCATCCACTTCGCCTCCTGATAGCATTTTTACCCCAACAAAATTTATTTTTGACTACTGTTCACTCTTAATTTTAAGAGTAGGATTAAGGTGTACCTTAAAAATGTTTAATGGAAACAAGGCTAAAGGTCTTCTGATGTTGATTCAAGGGAGATTTTACAGATTTTCAGTGATGATATTATTTGAAGTTAGACTTGGTCCATTAATTTTTTCCTGAAGAATGGTTGGCGATAAGAATGGCTGTTGGATTGCTGATAGTGCATATGTAATATGTTAAATTTTTTTGTTATGAAAGTAAGCTGATTTAACATCTTTATCAAAATGTGGTTCTGTGGGGTTTTCATTTGCATGTTTTTTATGGTAAATCTTATTAGCTTGGACCTGTACAATTTGTTTATGGAGTTGAGGTATATGTAAATACTGATTGCTGCAATATTGCACTAGAGGAGGCATGTTCATGGCTGAAAGCTAGCAGAGAAAGGGAAGAAGGATAACAGTAAGTGACAAAAGCAGAATGGGTTTTTGATCAACATACAAATATACATACAAGTGATCATGTTTGGTATAGGGAGAAAATTTGAGGCATTACAATGCTTACATTATTGCTGTTGCTTCTGTGATTTCTTCCAAGGAGATGGTTTGCAAGGCAAGAAACAATTGAAAATCAAGCCTTTGATTGTATGTTTAAGCATCCCAAGTCCCTTAATCAAAAAGCTTACCCTCCCTATTCTAGAAGTTTACAATTTGCCATGATTAGCAATCCCAATTGAAACTTTAAAGTGGAATGCCGGTCTCACTTATCAATTAAAGATTGGCTTGCAAGAGTGTTGAACCCTACTATGATATTGGGGATGGCATCCTAACAAAAATCTATCTATTTGCTTGCTGATGGACACCATTTGGGAGCTGAGGAACAGGAAAATTTTTACTAATGGAATTGTTGATCACAATGGCATTTTGAGGTGGCCAGGGTGATCGTAGAGTTTGATGACCAGAGACTTGGTTTAGGAAACTGGTCCTATATTGCAACCAATAGCCTTAGTCAGAAAGACTGCGAACTAGCAAAAGCCTCCGGCTGATTGGATCAAAGTTTACCTTGATGTAGCTTTTCATGACTCCAGCTATTAGCTTCATTGCCTGTCCAATCATCGTAGTAGAGTGTCATGGTCTGACTATTTTCACACCCTTGTGAAGGGCCGTGCGGCGCTAGCTAAAGCACTCTTGTTTAATTAGCCAGCCTATCGTTTACCCACATTCATCCACGAAACACTTTCATTAGCATTCATTCAAATAGTAGCGGAAACAGTAATCAATTCATGAAAGCCGTGGCAAGCAAGCAGTAAACATTGAAGCAAACGTAATTCATTAACAACACCTTCGTTGACATCGTGTGCTTAGCGAGGGAGGCAGGTAGGTTAAACACGTTGACAAAAGCTAGTGAGTTTTACAATGACTGATGAATACTCACCCTCCCCTAAAGAGTTTTCTAGGCTATTCTCACTCTGGCACTAGGAAACATCAAAGTGACCGAGGAGTCATACTGCTTTATTTGGCATACAATGAAATAAATATTGGAAAATAACCCTACAACACGTATTTACATGATGGAAACCCATCCCAAACACACGAGGCAAGCGGTCATAGGCAAGCATATTGCCCTGAACAAGCTTAGCTCGTGACATTCTCCCCCACTTATGCGGTCGACGTCCTCGTAGACTTTGACGTACTTCAACTTTGTCCACGAACGGTTGCATATCTTCCGCAGAAACCTAGTTAATTTCTTCATCACCAAGGCCTTTCCACTTCACTAAGAACTACTACCGCTTCTTCCTTGAGGATATGAACTCTCTGTCTGCAAGGATATCTTCAACTTCACGTCTGTCAGGTTGAATTGTACTCACTTCCGCTCTGGTTGACCGACTTTTGCTCGGATCTTCAGTGTCAGCATTGTACGGCTTAAGGCAGCTGACGTGAAACATAGGATGCACTTTCATCCAAGTCGAAGGGTGGATTTTGTAGGAGACCTTCCCGATTTTGGCCAAGATGGGGACTGGTCCTTCATATTTGCGAAGTAGTCTCCTATCTTGTCCTCGTAGTGACCTGACCTATTCTGGATTGAGCTTAACAAGCACCAAGTCACCTACGTTGAAGTGCTGCGGTCTTCTCTCCTGATCTACCCACTTCTTCATCCGCTTAGTAGCTTTCTCCCAGTAGGCTCGGGCAATCTCAGCATTTTGTCTCCATTCTTTAGTGAAGATGTATGCCCTGAGACTCTTTCCTTTGTCGACTCATCTACTGTGTGAGGTAACAGCGGCTGCTGGCCTGTAACAAGCTCAAAAGGGCTCTTGTTGGTTGTTGAGCTCTTTTGGGCATTGAAACAGAACTGAGCCACATCAAGTAGTTGCACCCAATTCTTCTGGTTGGCATTGACGAAATGACGCAAGTACTCTTCTAGTAGCCTATTGAATCTCTCCTTCTGTCCATTTGTCTGTGGGTGATAACTCGAAGAGATTTCAAGTTGTGAACCGAGGATTCTGAAAAGTTATGTCCAGAAGTACCCGGTGAATCTTGAGTCTCGGTCCCTAACAATGTCTTGGGGAACACCCCAATATTTCACAATATGCTTGAAAAACAACTGTGCTGCCTCATCTGCCGAACAATACTTTGGTGCGGCTATGAATGTACCATACTTCGAAAACCTGTCTATAATAACAAGTATAGACCCTGCATCTCCCACTCTGTGCAGGTTGGTGATGAAGTCCAATGAGACACTTTCCCATGGTTTGGATGAACTGGTAGGGGCTTCAACAGTCCTGCAATTTTCCTCCACTCCACCTTATCTTGTTGGCAAGTGAGACAAGTTTGGGTATAATCAACCACATCATCACACATGTGCGGCCAATAATACCCTTGCTTCAGTAAGGCTAAAGTGCGCTGCCATCCTGGATGTCCGGTCCACATGGTATCATGACATTCCTTCAACAATGTCTTCCTCAGATAAACAACTTGTGGCACAAAGAGCCGGTTACCATGGGTCATCAGCAATCCATCTTCCATCTAGAACTATCATGCCTTTCCTTCTTCGGTAAACTTCATTAAGTTCTCTGCAACTGGATCTTTGGCTAAGTTCTCCTTGATGTGCTCCCGCATCGTTGTGGTAACAGTATTCAAAGTCAAATGTGCTACCATTTGTAAGGCCGTCAGCTCGGCCTTTCTACTTAGTGCATCCGCGACTTGGTTCAATCGCCCTGCCTTGTGCTTAAAGGAAAAATCAAATTCTGCTAAGAATTCCTGCCATCGGCCCTGCTTGGGTGTCAACTTTGGCTGTGTGAAGAAATGACTAACACCTGAGTTATCTGTTTTCACCACAAACCACCTTGACTCAAGTAAGTAATGCCTCCACGCACAATGTATCACCGCTAGCATTTCCTTCTCTTGAGCTGTGTACTTTCGCTCTGCTTCACTAAGCTTACGGCTTTCGTATGCAACAGGATGCCCCTCCTGTAACAAGACTCCTCCAAGGGCGAAGTATGATGCATCTGTTTGTACCTCAAAGGGTTTCATGACATTTGGAAGAGCAAGTACCGGATCTCTCATCATGGCATCCTTCAAGTCATCAAATGCTCCCTGGCACTTCTCTGTCCAGTTCCATCCATGACCCTTCTTCAGTAGTTCTGTCATAGGAACCGTTCTCCGTGAATACCCCTCTACGAACTTCCTGTAGTAGTTGGCAAGGCCAAGAAAGGAACGCAACTCCTTCACTGTCGTTAGGATCTTCCATTCTTGAATTGCCCTTACCTTCTCCATACCCATCCTGATATGACCTTGTTCAATCACATAACCAAGGAATTTGATGCTCCGCTGAGTGAAAGAGCACTTCTCTTTCTTCATGTACAAATTGTTCCTCTTCAACTTGTCAAACACCTTCTGTAGATGCTTTTTATGTTCCTCCAGAATGGAACTGTAGACAACAATATCATCCAGGTACACCATGATAGACTTGTTCAAGTACTCACAAAAAACCTGGTTCATCAAGGTACAGAATGTTGCAGGCGCATTCGTCAACCCGAATGGCATCACCAAGAATTCATATGCCCCATACCGTGTCACACAAGTAGTCTTCGGCTCATCCCCATCAACAATCCTCACTTGATAGTAGCCTGACCCCAAGTCAAGTTTAGTGGAGTACTTGGCCTGACTCAACTGATTTAACAAATCAGCGATCAACGGAATAAGATACTTGTTGCGCACTGTCACCTTCTTGAGCGCGCGGTAGTCTACACACATCCGTAGGCTCCCATCATGTTTCTTTTGAAACAGCACCGGTGCTCCGAATGGTGCTTTGGAAGGGTGAACATATCTTGCTTCCAATAACTCATCAAGTTGCTTCCTCAATTCTGCTAGCTCGGGAGGCGCCATCCGATATGGCCCTTTTGTAGGTGGTTTCACTCCTGGAAACAGCTCGATCTTGCCTGTGACCGCTTGACTCGTGTGTTTGGCTCGGATGAAGAAGTGGGCAGTCACAGGCAAGCATAATGCCCTGAACAAGCTAAGCTTGCTTGTGACCGCTTGCCTCGTGTGTTTGGTTCGGATGAAGAAGTGGTAGCTTGTTCAGGGCCATGAGAAGACACGAGGCAAGAGGTCACAGGCAAGCTTAGCTTGTTTAGGGCATTTTGCTTGCCTGTATGCCCACTTCTTCATTCGAGCCAAACACATGAGGCAAGCGGTCACAAGCAAGATCGAGCTATTTCCAGGAGTGAAACCACCTGCAAAAGGGCCATATCGGATGGCACCTCCCGAGCTAGTAGAATTGAGGAAGCAACTTGATGAGTTATTGGAAGCGGGATATGTTCGCCCTTCCAACGCACCATTCGGAGCACCGGTGCTGTTTCAAAAGAAACATGATGGGAGCTTGCGGATGTGTGTAGACTACCGCGCGCACTCAACAAGGTGACAGTGCGCAACAAGTATCCTATTTCATTGATCGCTGATTTGTTAGATCAGTTGAGTCATGCCAAGTACTTCACTAAACTTGACTTGAGGTCAGACTACTATCAAGTGAGGATTGCCGATGAAGATGAGTCGAAGACTACTTGTGTGACACGGTATGGGGCATATGAATTCTTGGTGATACCATTCGGGTTGACGAATGCGCCTGCAACATTCTGTACCTTGATGAACCAGGTTTTTCGTGAGTACCTAAACAAGTATGTCGTGGTGTACCTGGATGATATTGTTGTCTATAGTACCACTCTGGAGGAACATAAAGAGCATCTACGGAAGGTGTTCGATAGGCTGAAGGGGAATAGTCTACAAGTGAAGAAAGAGAAGTGCTCTTTCGCTTAGCGGAGCATCAAATTCCTTGGTTATGTGATTGAACAAGGTCATATAAGGATGGATATGGAGAAGGTAAGGGCAATTCAAGAATGGAAGATCCCAACGACAGTGAAGAGTTGCGTTCCTTTCTTGGCCTTGCCAACTACTACAGGAAGTTCGTAAAGGGGCATTCATGGAGAACGACTCCTAAGATAGAACTATTGAAGAAGGGTCATGGGTGGAACTAGACAGAGAAGTGCCAGGGAGCCTTTGATGACTTGAAGGATGCCATGATGAGAGATCCGATACTTGCTCTTCTGGATGTCATGAAACCCTTTGAGGTACAAATAGATGCATCAGACTTCACCCTTGGAGGAGTCTTGTTATAGGAGGGGCATCCTGTTGCGTACGAAAACTGTAAGCTTAGTGAAGTAGAGCGGAAGTACATAGCTCAAGAGAAGGAGATGCTAGCGGTGATACATTGTCTTCGTGTGTGGAGGCATTACTTACTTGGGTCAAGGTTTGTGGTGAAAATAGATAACTCAGGTGTTAGCCATTTCTTCACACAGCCAAAGTTGACACCCAAGCAGAGTCGATGGTAGGAATTCTTGGCAGAATTTGATTTTTCCTTTGAGCATAAGGCGGGGCGATTGAACCAAGTCGCGGATGCACTGAGTAGGAAGGCCGAGTTGGCGGCTTTACGAATTGGTAGTACATTTGACTTTGAGTATTGTTACCACAACGATGCGGGAGCGCATCAAGGAGAACTTAGCCAAAGATCTAGTTGCGCAGAACTAAATGAAGCTTACTGAAGAAGGAAAGGTACGATAGTTCTGGATGGAAGATGGATTGCTGATGACCCATGGTAACCGGCTCGTTGTGCCACGAGCTGGTGATCTGAGGAAGACATTGTTGAAGGAATGTCATGATACCATGTGGGTCGGACATCCAGGATGATAGCGCACTTTGGCCTTACTGAAGCAGGGGTATTATTGGCCGCACATGCGTGATGATGTGGTTGATTATCCCCGAACTTGCCTCACTTGCCAACAAGACAAGGTGGAGTGGAAGAAAATTGTAGGGCTCTTGGAGCCCCTACCTACTGTCTAAACCGTGGGAAAGTGTCTCATTTGACTTCATCACCAACCTGCCTAGAGTGGGAGATGTAGGGTTTATACTTGTTATTATAGACAGGTTTTCGAAGTATGGTACATTCATAGCCGCACCAAAGTATTGTTCGGTAGAGGAGACAACACAGTTTTTTTCCAAGAATATTGTGAAATATTGGGGTGTTCCCCAAGACATTGTTAGTGACTGAAACTTAAGATTCATTGGCAACTTCTGGACAAAACTTTTCAGAATCCTCGGTTCACAACTTGAAATCTCTTCGAGTTATCATCCACAGACAGATGGATAGACGAAGAGATTCAATGGGCTACTGGAAGAGTACTTGCGCCCTTTCGTCAACGCCAATCAGAAGAATTGGGTGCAACTACTTGATATGGCTCAGTTCTGTTTCAATGCCCAAAAGAGCTCAACAATCAACAAGAGCCCTTTTGAGCTTGTTACAGGCCAGCAGCCGCTGTTACCTCACAGTGGATGAGCTGTACAGAGGAAAGAGTCCTAGGGCGTACATATTCACCAGAGAATGGAAGCGGAATGCTGAGATTGCCCGAGCCTACTTGGAGAAAGCTACTAAGCGGATGAAGAAGTTGGCAGATCAAGGGAGAAGATCGCAACACTTCAATGTAGGTGACTTGGTGCTTGTTAAGCTCAATCTAGAACAGGTCAGGTCACTAGGAGGACAAGATAGGAGACTACTTCACAAATATGAAGGACCAGTCCTCATATTGACCAAAGTCGGGAAGGTCTCCTACAAAATCGACCCTCCGACTTGGATGAAAGTGCATCCTGTGTTTCACGTAAGCTGCCTCAAGCTGTAAAACGCCGACACCGACGATCTGAGCATAAATCAGTCAACTAGAGCAGAAGTGAGTACAATTTAACTTGACAGACGTGAAGTTGAAGATATCCTTGCAGACAGAGAGTTCATATCCTCAAGGAAGAAGCGGCAGGAGTTCTTAGTGAAGTGAAAGGCCTTGGTGATGAAGAAATTAGCTGGGTTTTTGCGGAAGATATGCAACTGTTCGTGGACAAAGTTGAAGTGTACCTAGCGTCAAGTCTACGAGGACGTCGACCGCATAAGTGGGGGAGAATGTCACGAGCTAAGCTTGTTTAGGGCATTATGCTTGCCTGTGACCGCTTGCCTCGTGTGTTTGGGATGGGTTCCCATCATGTAAATACTAGTGTAGGGTTATTTTTCAGTATTTATTTCATTATATGCCAAATAAGGCAGTATGATTCCTCGGTCACTTTGATGTTTCCTAGTGCCAGAGTGAGAATAGCCTAGAAAACTCTTTAAGGGAGGGTGAGTGTTCATTAGTCATTGTAAAACTCACTAGCTTTTGTCAACGTGTTTAGCCTACTTGCCTCCCTCGCTAAGCACACGATGTCAACGGAGGTGTTGTTAATGAATTACGTTTGCTTTAATGTTTACTGCTTGCTTGCCACGACTTTCATGAATTGATTATTGTTTCCGTTGCTATTTGAATGAATGCTAATGAAAGTGTTTCGTGGATGAATGTTGGTAAACGATAGGCTGGCTAGTTAAGTAAGAGTGCTTTAGCTAGCGCCGCACGAAAAATAGTCGGACTGTGACACAAAGTCCCACTGATCCTACAGACTTCAAAAAAGGTGGATGCTTATGATCCTACTCAAGCTGAGGCAATGGCTAGTGGCCACTCAGAGTCTTCTAGTTGCCAAGGGCATTGAATGAAAACAATGGAGGCAAGTTATCTTGGATGGTGACACTGTCTATAATTAAAACCTTTATCAAGGAGAGTCTAAAGCAAACTGGAATGTTTGTACTATGCTGGACTACACCTGGGCTTGCATTGCTGGAGATGTTAATGCAAGTTTTTTAGTAGTGGCAATATATGTGAATTCTATGTGCTCATTGCTGGAGGCTTGAGGTCCTTTTCCTTCAGTGGGTTTTCTGTTTCTTCCTGTCCTTTTTGTCTGTTTTCTCTTCCTTTGGCATTGTGCTTCCATGCACCAACCCCACCTTCAACTCAGACCCGCAAATCAGTCTCTTTCCTATTTTGTTGATTGATTCACTTATTCTATGATCATTGACCCGGGTAAAAGCTTTTTCCCCAGTCTCACTGTGTTTAAACTTGGTTCTTGTTCTGTTTTGTAGTCTGTGAAGTTAAGATGGTATGCGGCCCCTACCATGTGGCAAACTGTTTAATAATTTCCCAGCATCAGCCAATTTATACATCAAAGATATATATATATATACTTATATATTCAAGGCAGAGAAATTGTTTTCATTTTAATGCTTAGGACCTCATGTTTCATTCCAAAAGAATGAATTCCACATTCATTCGTGCCACTCTCCCAGCAGATGTCATTGAATAGGCCAACTAGGGTGACCTTAATTGCCACCACTAATTTACGTTGTTATGATGCATCATGCATGCGATACAGAGGAATTATCTGATAACAACTCAAGTTAAAGTCATGAATGAGAGATAATAATAAAGCTGATCTCTACTTCTAGTCTACTACTACTACTACTACTACTACTACTACTACTACTATTTATTATTATTTGCCTATTCAATTTTCCAGTTTCTAAATGAAACTTAAATAATTAAATTTTTTCGTGGTTTTCAACTAAAAATTGCTTCTGCAAATGGGTTTTTTTTGGCTTATTGTGAAAAGAAATGGGAGGTTGTTGATTTCTGCATTTGATCCTGATTTCTTGGTTGTGTGTTTGAGTTTTCACTGGATTTTTGAATAATGATTTTTTTTCCTTTTTTTTTTTAGCTTTGGTTATTGTGTGGTGAAATGGGTAGCCTTGATTTCTCCATTTGATTCTGTTCTCATGGGTACATATTTGATCTGTTTATTGAGTCTGAAAACCAGTATGTTTTCTGCCAGTGGGGTTTTGTAGATCCTTTTTGTGTTTGATCATTTTGATGGGCTTAGTATATGTATACGGACTTAGACTACATGGTATAATTGCATAACACCTTTTCAATTAATGCAAATAGCTTCATCATCTTCTCTAGTACTTGTCAATTATGAAATCAACAGCATCTAACATATTCTATTTTGCATGTTCTCATAGTTTTATATATGGATTTAGGTTCAAGCTGGTCTAAGGATGGTTTATTATAGCCATGGACACTAGTTTTCTCTATTTGACTTCAATTTGATCTTTTGGATTGCAATTCTTTTGCTTAGACTGTAGTTTGTGTTATTAAAATCACCCTGATTGTAATTTATGTTACTAGAATGTAATTTGTTGGTCATTTTATTCATAAACTAGTAAATTTTGGGGCATTTTACATTTTTGCTGTCTTAAATTATTAGTTTTAATTCTAGCAAACGCCAGTACTTCTGCATCCATCATGAACTAGTGATACTAGTAGAGTGTTGTATTAGAAAATCAAACCTCAAATTTAATTGGAAAATAGAGAGCAAGTGGATTCCACTTAGCATTGGATTATTTGTTTTAAAATTCAGTGAACTGGTTTATTTGGTAAATCTTTTAGTTGGTGCTGAATTATATCTGACTGAATCATATAATTTTTAATTGCTGATTCACTATCCAATTGTGAGTAAACTATTTTGTCATACAAGTTGCCTAGGTGGTATTTCTGCTAAATAATGGCCAACATTCTGTCTATAACTACCATAGCCCACATCTTTTTTGACCTTTAGTTGTCATAGTACTGCCAACTAGAACTGCTTCACTTTTCAGTGCTTATCAATGTTTCAATAATTCTTGCTGCACATGACAAAATTACCCAAGTAAATTGTTTCTTATATTGTCCCCATTTACTCCATTTAGTGCTACCACTTCATAAAATGCATTTATTTCCAACATTTCCAATACGTTTCGAGTATATATCACACTAAAGTGTGAGTGATAACACATCTAGTTTGATGTTTCCTGTTTTGACCTCTACCCAAACAAAGGCTGCTCACATCACTAGGACAGTCTTAAATGAAAGTCCTTTGTGGAAGGAGCTGCTGTTCATCAAATCTATTTGTTGCTTCGGCATTGTTCTTGTATCATTGATTCCAGTGTTTTGAGGGCTCATAAAATTTCATCTTTATTTTCACCATCTTTCTTTCTCATTCCATACCCTTTCCTGCTCTTCCTAGGATTCGAACCCGAGACCTCCAACATTGAAATTCCAACAACTTGATGTCTCTTAAGACTAATATTGCAAGCAAGACAGAACACAAAATTATGTTCCCTAATGATAGTTGAATATTAGAGTTTTCTTTTGTACACAGTCATTGACTATGAATTTCTTAAATTTTATTTGGAGAGAGATATATTTTATTTTTATTCAGTTATATTTATGTTTAAACTAAATTTAAGAAAATTAAATAATTAAGTTGCAATTGAATTTTTTTGTTAGATGTACCAACTCAAATCTACTTCATTTACAGTCCAATTACTTGTGAAATTGATTCAAAATCATTATAGTATAAGAATGCAAACTTAATCATACTTATTACAGCCGAGGAGAAATAAATGACTTATTGAGTTTTAGTTTTTTAAATTTTTTTCCCTAAATTTATTTTTTCATTATGTAATTCATTTGGACCTATGGACCTGAGCTTATATTGATTTTTACAACAACAATAACAAAATTTAAGTCCCACTAGGTGGGTCGGCTACTTGAATCCTTTTCTGTCAATTCTTATTTTAATTCAAAAGAACTTTAAATTTTTGGGCATTTGTATTAACATTGTGGATGTTTTATTTTGTATAATAATGTTTTGGCTGTTTTATTTGATAGTTAGATCTTGTTTCTGAATGCCCTGATTGAATTTTCAAATGAGATATTGAATTCATCTTCAGTTGTTTTAGAAGCAGGTGTCACATTAAGGTTATTGATTGGAGAAATTGTACAGAACTATGTGTCGTTTGAATTCTTTTTTTAAAACTATATTGAGTGATGAGAAAATGTTGTTGCTAAACTGGCATCAAATTTCCTAGCAGCTTTTTAGCAATGTTTTCAAACCTGTCCCAGCAAATGAACTGGATGGCCATCCGTTTCCCAGTCCAGGTGGGCCAACCTGTTCAATTGGTCTAGGTTGGTGCTCAGAACAATAATTTTTTCCCCTTGCACCAAAGGTTTGATTCCCACATAACCTTCTACACCACATATTACAAGTCCTAAGTCACCATATCTTCCCTTTATTATTATAATATATATTTATATTATATTATATTTATTTAATTTCTATCTTGATTTGCCTTTCCGTTCCCAAAGAACCTTTTATACCTTCAATTACTTGTATTTAAAGCCACAGCTGGCAACCCTCAGTCCCCACAAACCCCAAATGAGTTGCAGACTTCGCAATAATAACTAGCATAGTTAGTTGCGATGTGATGCGATGGTTGGAACCAATAATATCAACCACAGTGAAAATGGATGGATTATTTGCTGCCATTGCTCCCCCACCCCCGACAATGTCTATGAGTTGCAGATTTTGCAATAATAACCAATCACAAAGCTAGTTACGATTTGATGCTGGGAACCAATATTGTCTACTGAGCAACACAGTGAATATGGATGATTATTTGCTACTATTGTTGCTACCCTCATTCTCTCTCTCTCTCTCTAAATTTTGCTCTAAACAAGATCAAGAAAAGATAAAGTTTCTGACAACCTCGGATTTGTCCTGTTTGCGGGGTCTTATGGTTTGTTTACCCAGTTTTGACCAGATTTTTGACTCATGGTTTGACTGGTCCAGTTTTCAAAATACTGTTTTTTGGCAATGAATCTTTTTGTCCTTAAAACCCTATACCAACAAGTTTTAGTTATCAATAAAGACTTTTGGGGATGAAAATATTTTGCCGCTAAATGATTTTTGGGACCAAGCTTTTTGTGTTTATGTCATTTGCCAATGAATTTCTTATGCCCCTTATGATTTTTGAGGATGAATTTATGTCGTTGCTAAAAGTTATTTTTGTGAGGGTGAACTCTATTTTTGCACCATAAACCAGAAAAATTCAGTCATGATATGTTAGTGAAAATGTTAGTGAAAAAATATTTCATGCCTAAATATTATTCTTTTGGCAATGAAATTGGAAATTCGTCCATAAAAACTTTTAGTGACTGTCTTTGGCAACAAAGCTGAAATGACTTTTTTTCGTCCCAAAAGATCTTTAACCATGAATTTTAGACTTTTTGACTTATTGATTCGTCCCTCAAAAGCATTTTTCTTGTAGCATAATTGAAAGACAGCTAGATTTTTCTGAGCTGCAAAATCAGTGTGGAGTTCTCTAATTCTTCTAAAAGTTAAGTGCTTTTAAAAAGTTGTAAAATTGTTGCTATATATGGCAGTGTTTTAAAAGGCTCAATTGAGGTTTGCCTCAATGCAAGACATGCTGAAAACACCTTGAGATTCAATCTAAAATACTAAATTCCAAAAAGGATAATGCATTTCATGTTGAGGCTTATGCATTTTTACAGAAGGCATGCCTTTTGCGCCTTCTTAGTTGAGGCTTACGCATTTTGGGTGTGTGATTCACCAGTAAGAAATTGGTTAAATAATTTTAACATGTTTGTGTAAAAGGAATGACATAATATAAGTTGATTTCTATAACTCTTGGACCTCAATATTTCCAAAATAATTGAGAGTTGGATCTTAAATAATGAAAATAATTTGAACTTTGTATTGTAATAGTATAACTATCTCTTGTCATGATTTGTGTCACGTATTCAAGTTATCAATTTGTGGATGGCCAACAAGTAGTTTGCAAAGTATATATAATTTTTTTTTTCTTACATTGTATTTTTAATTTTCTTAATTTTTCCTTATTTTTTAAAAATATAAAATTAATTTATATATTTTTATCTTAGAAACAAATTCTTAAATGTTTACGCCCTAACACCTTAAGGTTTAAGCCTCACCTTTTAAGGGTTAAAATGCCTCGTCATTTTTTTTTTTTTGGTAAAAGAGGGCGGTACCTCCTAATTTTATTAGAAAACCTATCACTTATGGCGGAGGAAAACCGTGGTTACAATTTTGAGACTTTGGGACAACAAAAGCAAATTCCAAAACTCTAAAACCCCTCGTATGCTTTTTCCTTTTAAAACATTATATATATATTCCTGTTGGGTGGATATAGTTTCTGGTAACTTTATATTTCTGACTTTGATAAACTGGTGCCATTGACATTTCACTGTTATCTTGTTCTTAGTTAACTATAAATTATGATTAGTTCTTACCATTATTTTCTACCACTGTCTCAGCTTTCAGACGGAAAAAGGTTGGAAAGAATGTTCCGAAGGAGGAGCAGAGTGGAAGAATGGAAAGCTCATGACATCCAGTAACTCCAGTTATATGTGCATTTTTGGTGTTGCCGAGTCGAACTCCTTGTGAACATATATAGAAATAGAATTTTGGCTCTCTTGATCCAGCAATTCAGTTTTGACAAGTGGAAGAGCTATATATAATTATTTAGATATAATTGTCATTTAACTCAGAAAAATACCACACAAATTTCTCCCGTTATAGTGTTCCTTGTGTCCATTCTCACATTACATGAAGAATAGTTTCATTTTGTGCTTAAAAATCCCTCCCTACAAACCTTTGCCGAGCAAAGGAAAAGAAAAAAAGTTTCTTTTGTTGATTACATGCACTAGGCATTACTGACGCAAAGAGTCGAACAGCCTCAGCTTTTTTTTTGGCCTTTTGTTTTCAGAGGGATAACTGGGTTTTGTTGATCCAATCCTACTTCTTTCCCCTTTAGACAAACCCAGCAAATGGTGCCTGAAACATATTAGTCATCTCAGAAACTATAATCAATTATTCATCATGCCTGTTGCTCATATTTTATGGAACTTCCTGGATACAAATTGTCAGGCAAGGAGCTAGAGAAATGCAATAGAACAGGAGATCAAAATATTCTTATTCATATATTAAACTAGAGATTTCAGGCCTGTTCGGTAACACCTAAAAATAAGTGCTGGTAGTCGTTTTAAGGTTTAGGGATGCAAATAAATGCTGTTTGGATTATATCAAACAAGTGAACGTGGCAGAAGTGTTTATCAATCTTATCATTTAGTTAAGGCAATGATTAGAAGTAAAAAATACTGACTTGTGCTTGCAGTTCAAGCACTTGAAAGCATCCACTTATTATTATTATTATTATTATTATTATTATTCAAGTTTCTCATGTTTTCTTTTGGAGGCTTCCCGATCAATTAAACGTGATGGCTCCTTGCCCTTTCTTGGCCAAATCACTGCAATCATTCTCCTTTCGATTTGATTGGTAATCTTCAGCAATATCTTGGGGTTGTCTTGCATTTGATTAGTCATCTTTAGCATTCTTCACTTTTATTGGTTGCATACTTAAATTTCCTGTCAGAGCTTGATCTTCTCTTGATTTTGAACAGTTTCACCTGTTTTGGTTTCCATGTGTTTTTGATTTTGAATCCTACTCTCACGGATATGCTCTCACATTGTCTTAATTTCTAAGAAATAACAAAGTTAGAGATATTAAGTGATCAAGCTCATTTGATTACTTCAATAACAATCTCATCATCAAATTTTAGTTTTCCCCTTCCCTTCTGTTCTGATTGGATGTTAATTTTTAAGTGTTTGTCCATTGATGCTGTTTACTCTGGTGTTCTTTAATTTGACTACAAAAAGTTGAGCCATTTGCAATCTAGTGCATGCTTATCCATATTTATGCATGTTTTTATATTTTTATTTTTTAATTCTCTGCAGGTTGGTAAGGGCTATTGATGATTTCCTTGGTGTTCTAGGGTGGTTTTTTTTTTTTTTTCCTTTTATATGTGTATGTGTGTGTATATATATATATATTTATTTTTAACGGTTCTTGAATTTTTATCCTTCGATATGTGTTTGTATTGATTTTACACTGCATCTCACTTTTTGTGAAACCAACTATTATGTTACTCTGCATGCATGGACTTCGCAAAAGAAACACTGATGATGGTTAATAAGGGTAATTTTTTTTATAATTCTCCCAAACAAGAATAAGGTAATGGTAGTATTTGTAACCATCACATTGTATAACTGAGATGCGTGCAGGCACACGCACACATATATGTATATAATATATGTTTGTATGTTTTTATGTATGTATTGTATTGTGTAAGGGTTTTATGTAAAATTTTTGTCAATTATGAACCTTGCCTGAGGAGTGAAAACACCAGAGGAAATTTTACAGAATTATAAATGGATATCATATAGATAAGCCCAGAAAAAAATGAAAATTATGGAGAACTCTTTTCATTTTTCTATGAAAATTTCAATCTTCTAAGGTCATGTGTAACTAAGAACAGAGTTAAACAAACATGATTAGATTTCATTTTGCAGTCAAGAGTGCTTGTTCGGCACTTTAAATCTTAATGTACTTGGGGAACCAAATTATCAAAACAAACTTCAGCATGCAATATCCAAACAAGAAAGAAACTGCACTAAAATCCTGGCATCTCCCACATGCACTTGGTGAACGGAAACTAGTTTTAGCATTCAAGGATATGAATAAACAAGATCTCCACAAACACAAAACCTGTTCAACATTTCTTCATAAATGAACAAGGCTCCCACAAGAAAAACAGATAAAACAGATAAAATAATGGGCAAAAATATCAGTGAATGGAGAACTAAGTAAACAAACGAGGTACCACAAATTCTATTAGGAGAAAAAAATTAAACCTTGCTCACTTCAAGTTACAGTTTTCATATTTGTTTCTTGCGTCACAGAGATAGGTAGGAGTGTACCTTAATATCATCCCAACCCAGAATTTTATATCATATAGTTGCATAATTTATTTTCCTATTTTCCATTTCTTTCTGGTCCTGGTTTTAGGCTTAAGTTTCATCTGCTTGACTGGCCATTTTGAACTATCAACAATTGCTTCCTCTGCTATGCCTGCCCTGGCTAGTAGGTGGCGTATTAGTTTGATGAATTTTCATCTCTCTTGATTTCATTTCATTAGATGCATGAGAATTAACTAGTGTTACTTTCAAGCATTTTAATGTTGTTAATCTTATATAGGTACAGGAAGGACAAATATAAAATGATATGGGATGTGTTAGTCTCCATGTGTGTGCGAGTTTGTTTTTGTTTTTGTTTTTCTTCAATCCAAGAACTAAAGCTGCCATTTTCTGTTGCTTGATGCCAATTGTGTTCCCCTTGTTTGAGCATTTGTCCCTCTTGTCTGCATTCACCATGGATGTGAGCATTTGAGTATGATTAGTATGGATTTGTAAATTTGTTAGGTGGGTTCTCTGCTTCCACACTGCAGGGCAAGTGTAGTAGGTATGTACCGTGTTATTTCAAATCACCAAATTCTTTGTGTGCGCATCTCTGTCGCCAATGCTAGTTAAATTCAGGAGGACATGGTGCCAACCATACAGTTTACGTGTGCATGCTTCATTTTCAGTGGATGGACGTTGGAATTCCTGTACACAATGTGAAATTTTCTTTTGGAACAGCTCTAGAAAGTCGCAAAAAGTTAATTACCATGAACTCCTAGTCCATCGAACTCATTTTAACTTAAATAAAAAAACAGGAAACAACAAATCTTGTAAACTTCAGTTATGGTGAAATTTTGAATGTTAAGTTTTAGGGAATTGATCTCCTTCCTTGCCTATCATTTATCCCCCATGTTCTTCTGGGAAAAGTACAGAAGTTCTGCATTAACGAGATCCATTGGGTTGGTTTGCCCTGGTTTGCCCATTTCCATTTTAACAGTCTTTTCGCATTCAACTAGACTGTCACATCTTAACGTCTCTAATCATAGCAGCATTAATGATTGTGAAAATGACTTGGAAGGCACCATGGCTGTGAATGGACCTATGGATTTGACATCAGGCGTTTTAGACTTCACAAAGTGATTATGAAAAGATTTGGATGAGATGAGAGCTGATAGTAATTAAAAGGAAGGCCCCCCATTGAAGAAAGACGAGACACTTTGGAACGAGCCTATTCTGGGAGGCGCCTCCTGGGCAGGATTGGAGTGCAGCAATGGATGGCCATTAAATGTGCATAGAAGATGAAAAAGAAACTCATTCAATGGGTTGCCTGTCCGACTGACCATTTTCTTGCATTTCATTGTCATTTCACTATATCTCAAAATTTCATTATTTCGTTTACAGCGCCCCATTCTTGGCACATTGCTTAATGCAATTAAAGGAAATACCTGATTTGTGCTACTATTCTCAATTGGGATCTTGGGCTCTGCAGACTGCAGTTATGGTGGAGGTGATCAGCAGTTTGAGAATTTTGTTTAGAAAAATTTTACTTATATATAAGAGAAATGTTAAGGGAGTTCCAAAGATGTAATTGTCTACTTAATTCATGGACATATTATGCTCTAACGCAAAACAATATTTTTTAAAGGTACATTTAAAGAAAATAATATTCTTCATATTTAAGACTCCGTTCCATATTTTTCTTTTCTCTTACTAATATTTTCTAATTTTTAAATGGAGCCTAAAAAAAAGAAAAGAAAAAAAGCCCTCCAGTTAAACAGAAAGTAAAAATTGATCAAAAGATTTGAAAAATCCCATCAACTAAAAGAAAAAAAAAGATTTAAGAAAAAGATAAAAAAGAGGAGAGATTTCAATTCCATATGAAGCAACCCAAAAAAAAAAAAAAAAGGAATTAACAAGCTAGGTAGAAGCATGCAAATCCCTCATATGATCATCTAATTATTGCAACTTTTTGAGCATGGACAAATTATTGTGAGCATGGACATAGCTAGGGATATATGCATATGATGGCCAATATATACACCAAATCTTCCTCCATATTTCTCTACTGTCTTTTATATATATAATTATATATTGTACAGCGTCCTTTATCTGGGCAAAATGACTTATGTGCATCCCACTGAGAGAGAGAGAGAGAGAGAGAGAGAGAGAGCAGAAGAGAGAGTAAATTAGATGATGCCCATACAGTGTAAAAAGTTAATGACATATTTAGTTTGTTAAATAGGATGAAAAAAGAAAGAATGAAATAAAAATTTGAATGAAAGACAAGATGAATAAAAGAGAAATTCAATTCTATTTCTTTCTATTCCATTTCATTCCATTCCTAAGTATCGTGTAAAGATTTAGAGCAATAGATAGGAATGATAACGATGACACGCGAAGAAAGTCGGTATCTGTTTTAAAGTCAATAAAATAAAGGAATGTCTTGGAACGGATAAAAACAGTGGGAGGAGAGGGAGAAATATTGTAAAGGTGGGAAATGGGAATTAAGGGAGAATTAAAGAGAAGGGAAAGAAAGGAATGGGAATGGGGCCTTGCAGGCAGCCAAGAAAGCGAAAAAGAAACAAAAAGAAAATGAAGCATGCTCCCTTGACTGCCTCGTAAATCTTGATATTGCATCATAGTCTTGGATTCACCGTTGATTTGGAGTAGGCTTAGGAAACAGCTTATTAATTTAAGCACAGAAACAAAAACAATTAACAGACAAAAGCAATCCAAATCTTCTAGTTCTGGGCATGCATACTTTATATAATTTATATATACCCTATGTTCTAATAAATTGTCATCCCATAACACAATCTCATCAGCAGTCCAATAGTGACCATATCTTTAATTTGTTTTTTTTGTACTGGCGTTCGTAATGGTTAAAAAGGAGATCTCATCATAATTGATTTGTAAAGAGTAATGGGGGACAACCACATCAACATTCTTGCTGACTGGCAACATAGACTACCACCTCTCTGTCTTTAAGCCAAAAAAAAAGAAGGAGAATTGGGTTCTCTCTCTCTCTCTCTCTCTCCTTCTCTCTCTAATTTTTTATTATATACTTTTGATAAAATGTTAGCATCTTTATAGTGTATACTTGCTGCTCGTATTTAAGACTTAGGTAGTGTATGAGAGTATAATTTTGTGCTTTAAATTTGAATTTGTATAGTTTTGAATAAACTCAAAATAATTTTATATTGCATTTTGTACATATCCACACAAAATTCTTACTTCCACATAGAGTAAAGGTTATGCTTGGATTCTAGAATATTATTCCTAGGATTATAGTAAAAGAACAAGAAAATGTAATGAAAATAATGTATGGACATACAATTAATGGTTAAGAAAAAAATTGCTCATGTAAAAACTTGTATTATTTCATCTAAGATGGAATAAATATGAATAGTATATATAAAATTTATTGAGTGTAATGAATTTTATAAAAAAATTTTACATTATCATTTGCTTTATGATAACAATGCATCTTTCTTTGCAAGCCATAAAATCACTACGTTATTATGACTATTCTAGGATTAAGAATGAATATTTCGTGAACCAAACGTAACCTTAATTCCTCGAGGGATATTTTTGAAGATTTTGGTGTCGTTAGTCTTGATTTTTCACCTTGAAAGGGGATGGAAAGGGCTCTAGAATGAGAAATTGATAGGTAACTTTCCATTATAATTCATGCTTAGCGAACTACCAATGTGTGTGTGTGTGTGTGTGAGAGAGAGAGAGAGAGAGAGAGAGAGAGAGAGAGAGAGAGAGAGAGAGAGAGAGAGAGAGAGGTAACTAAAATAGTAGGTAAATAAAAGTGTGATATTTGATTGATATGTGTACCACTACTCTTTATCTTGGAGATGGATAAATTCTACTTTTGGGCAAGCACCTTCTTAATCTCTTTTACGTCAAACATCCACGTCTCGTGCTACGAATCAATCATCGACTTTTTCTAAACAGGTGCTTTGGTATTCTGAAGAAAAGGAAGGCTAGTAACCCTAGTGTTTTTTGACGTCTTTGTCATTGAAACTAAATTTTGGATCTTGCATGAGAATACGAAAGTGCTATAACTATTTAGTTATGTTTTCACAGACATAATGGGAATTGTGGGAAGAGCTTATGTTAGCATTGAGAGGCATACAGTTTAAAGTGGAACATGTTTACAGGGAAACGAATAAAAGTGCAGATTTCTTTGCCAAATAGGGTGAATCTGGTATTTTTCGATCATATAGTTGTCAGAATGATCTTCCTCAGCAAGTCAGGAGAATGATTCGATTAGATTTGTTGGGTTTTCCTTCTTTGTGCTCATGATGTTTTATGTTATTTTTTGGAGTTTTGTTTATTTTCCACTTATAGTTATTTAGTTCTTAGTTTTAGTGGTTGCCGGTCTTTGGTTTTTTTTTTGGTTTGGTTTATGTTGGTTTAGTTAGTTTTAGGATTTTAGAGTTTGCTTTTGCTGTCTCAAAGTCTCAAGATTGGAACCACGGTATTTTTCTGTCATAAGTAATGTGTTTTCTAATAAAGTTAGGAGGTGCCGCCCTCTTTTACTAAAAAAAAAGGTTTTCACAACAGTACCAACTATTAAAACACATTCTTTTCTTAGTTGTCCAAATACAAAAAAATCACTTACAAACAAATAAAAATAAATTAATAAGATGAACCGAAGCCACTCTAGAAGGATCTTGAAATTAATGTATATGTAAATCAACCCCTTGATACAACACAGTTAGATGTTGAATAGACAGCTTACCATTTCCTTGAGGTTATTGACCCACACATAAAATTGAAATAGAAAATGTCATGCTAGCTAGTTTCATTACTCATTTGTTAATGGGACTTGAGTCATGCACTCCTTGTCATCATAGAAGTAGCTACCTTGAGGAGAGAGCCTTCCACCATGTATCCCTAGCTTGTAAGATTGTGTTGTGTGTGGGGATTATTACTACCCTCTTCATATTCAGTTACATGAGGTTTTTTTTTTTTTTTGGGCTGCTAGAAAAATTTATTCTATTAATTATATAATTGGTACATAACAATATAATGAAATAAATACAATTAATTAGATTTATTATTTATTTCTTTTAATTTTTTTTAAAATTTTTATTACATTTAATTTCTATCGCTGCGAAGAATTGAACTATTTTCGCTACACCATCCTTCAATCGTAATCGCCTGAGAGGAATTAAACAAGAAAGATTTGAAGGACCCAAAGTATACCCCAGGGATCCAATACCAAAGTTAGTGAATGGAATGCTTAGATTGCAACACTAAATGAAAAGTGAGTTAGAATGAGATGCTTATCTTCTTATGAAATCTCCTTTTTATAGTGGTGAGCGTAGAAATTCCTTCAACTTAACATTTATAAATGCACCATTATGCCCGAAGATTATAGGTAACTCGATTATGCAAGTCACCGGCAACTCCTATTTCACTTCGTTTTGTAAATTAAGTATGATGTAACTCTCCTGCATTAAATTCCTTTTTATGGTAACCATATACACTCCTTGAGCTGGATTGCATTTTCTTGTGAAACCATAAAATCTATAGGAGCTGGCAGCTGCCACCTATCATAAATATTTTGGTTACCAAAATATCTATTCTCAAGAATGCAATAATCATGTACAAGAATTTATTAACTCACAGAATATATGTTTATGTATTCAATGTATGTATGTTGTAATGATAAAGCTGAGAATACAAAAGTATTTATTAATTCATGATATGGAATAAAAGGGAAGCGTCTATTTCAATTTCATCATAAAAGTATTTATTTTTCATGTTGAATGGAACACCACAAGTGACCCTTTTCTAAATGATTAATTGTTTTAAAATAATTTTTATCTTATTTTATTTTATTTCTAAAAATAAACATTTTTATTTCTTATGCAATTTTTATTAGTGGCAAAATACCACAGACAAAACACATGAAATTACATCATGCGGAATTACAATTTTTGTGCTCATCCTCTTAATTGATTTCATGACTCAGTCCATTGGAAAACTTTCTGCTTCAAAAAAAAAAAAGAGTGCACGTCCAAAATCAATGTGGAGCTAGCTCTAATGCCAGCTGGGCAGTGGGCCCATTTTTTTTTTTGGATTTACGTGGAAACTCTCCTGCTCATCGACGACTCCCACGGGGCCTTCTCTGTTGGCACCAAATCCACGAGTCGACGACGTTCCCCCCTGATGCGCCTTCCTCTAAATCCAAATGCGGTCACGATTTATAGATATTCGAGTCAGACTTTCGACCAATCCGCTTCCTAGGACTCTGCCCAAGACACCGTTTGTTACCAGCATTAACCAGGTTTATCAACCATTTCTTATCGAGGATTGTAATTCATGATGGCTTGATTGAATAAAGAAAGCATGTTGCTCCCTTAGATACCATTTCATGAAAATGGAATGTATATAATTACGGAGACTGAGATTCTCTTGGGAAAGATAGAAAACCTGCTGTGAAGGGTGTAGGGTCTCCTTTAAACTCTAGTATGCATATTGGCCTTCCCATGATGTCACATTCATTTTGCAATTGCAACCCACTATCCAATTACTCTCCATTTTTAGTAGGTCTTGTGCATCACTCAACTATCCTTTTATGGTTTCATTTCTTTTCCTCTCTCTCTCTCTCTCTCTCTCTCTCTCTCCATATATATGTATGTATTGTTATGGTCAATCTTCAAATTGCGCTTTCATTATAGCTGCTGAGACGGTCTTCCTTCATCTCTTCATGCAAGCAAGTCCATGGGAATCTAGCTTTGGGATCACTAGTGGGATTTAATCCAATTTTGCTTTTTCAATTGGGCTCTTTGCTGCAACTTGGAGCATTGCCTTTTGAAAAAAAAAAGGGTGAAAGAAAACTCTTTGTTATAAGAAAAAAGACACTAAACTCCCTAAGATTTGATAAAGAAATACTAAACTCTCTCGAGGTTTGACAAAAAGATATTGAGCTCATTTGAAATTTGATAAAAAGATACTGAACTCCCTTAGAATTTGACAAAAAGATACTAAATTCCTTTGAAATTAAAAAATAAAAAAAATACTAAACTCCCTTGAAATTTGATAAAAAGATACTAACTCCTTTGAAATTTGACAAAAAAGATACTAAATTTCCTTGGAGTTTGTTTGGATCAAGAATTTTATATGTAAAAAGAAAAAGAAAGGAAAATAAGGAGGAAATTTATTTTTGATTATATTTTCCTTCTATATTAAATTCTATTAAAAATAAACGTTTATTTTATATAATTAAAAATTAAGAAAAATTAAATATTAATGATGTGTAATATAATTTTTTTTTTTTGAATTTGACATATTTTTCATTTTCTTACTTTCCTTAATAACCAATCATGAAAACGTCGATTTCTTGATATTTTCCTTTCTTAATATTTTCCGAATTTTAAAAAGGGCCTTGAGGTTTACGAAAAGATGCTAAACTCCCTTGAGGTGTGCCAAAAAATTCAAATCTTTTCTTGTATTCTGTTAAAAAAAAAAAAAAAAAAACAAGTCTTTTGAGGTGTATAAGTGCTTCAAAAATCAAATGTTAGGAGAGATTTGTGATTTTTTTGAAATTTAAGGTAGGCACATGATATTTTTGAAACTTTATAAAAGGTTCTTATTTTTTTACTAAATCTCAAGAGGTTAATATTTTCTACCCTTTCTATATCGATACATGTATATAGAAAAATATCTTTCTTTATTTTGTACTCTTGTTTTTATAAAAAATACTCCTACTTAAAATTAAATAAAAAATTAATAGCAATATAGAAAGGTGCACATTTCTTGTAACTGGTAGCTAGTTGCTAGCAGCTTACACATAAAAATCTAAAAATAACTTTTTTCCTATGGTGTTTATTTATTAAGATTCTAAATTTATCTTTAATTGACATAAAAAATTTATTTGAATAATGATGATAGAAAAATAAAAAATAAAAATTTTAATTCTTAAAATAAAATTTGCATGACATATTATGTACATATTGGATGTGTCTAATAATATTAATTAGGCTAAAAAATACTGACCTTTCTTGAGATTTGACAAAAAGAGAAAGGCCTCTTTTGTGATGGTGTAGGACGGGGTTTGTAGAGACCCGAAAAATGATAATGATAAAAATAATACGGAAAAAGGGAAAGTCGGTTTGGTGCAGGACCAAACCGTCAATGGTTTGGTGAGCTCTGAGAAAATCGTCAACGATTTTGAGTTACTGAGTTCCAGTAAGGATAAAACAGTAAAAATTAGTTTGGTTAAAAACCAAACCGTTAACGGTTTCATGAAAACCATCGATGGTTTCCCCTGGGACAACAGCTTATATATAGGTTTCAATTCATTTTATTTGAAGGAAATCAAAACTCTTTCTCACTCTCTCTCTAGGCTGCGATACACTCTCTCTCTCTCTCTCTCTCTCTCTCTCTCTCTCTCTCTCTCTCTCTTCATTTTCTCTCCAATCTTCAGTCGAAATCACGATCAGACATCATTTCTAAGGCCAAGCAGCGATTCTCGTCATTTTAACCGGAGTAGATTCGTAGTTTGAGGATCCTAAGCACCACTCCAGGAATGAGGTAAAAGGAATAGATTATGTTAGTCATTTTCAGAAATTTAACTGCTTAAATTATAGTATTCGATTACAAGAATAATATATATGATTTTTTGGGCATTCAGACTTATGGAAATTATAGATTTTGAAATCTATTATATGTATGTTTTGGAAAAAACCTGATATTTGAATTTGGGTAAACCCTAGGAAAGTTTATATCGATATTTTCAGCATATTAAAATAGTTTTTCAGGAAAATTATTATATAATGAAATATTTACTCAAATTGTGTGGCATGGGTATGATAGATTTATACATAAATTATGATATGATAGATTTATACATGATTTACGAAATTACAGATTTATTTTTCAGAATTCATGATATGACAAAATTTATATAAAATTCATGATACGACAGAATTATGCACAAACATGACATGACAAATTTATGCAGTCGAGTTATAATATGTTATGTCGGTTTTATACTGAGACAATTATGATATGATGGTTTTATACCGATTAGGATTTGACAGATATGATATGACAATGAAAACATGATTTACACAGATATATGAAATAATGTGTATGAAATGAGATCACGACAACAATTATATTATAAATTGTACTATATGATATCAGAACCCTGATGGACTAATTATGTTCAAAGCACGGTACCGTAGCTAGTTAGCAAGATACGACCGTGTAACCCCCTTGTATCCTGCCCGAGAAGTGTTACGAAGAGTAGGATGAGTTTGGACCAGGTTAGGTGCACAGATCAGTCACTACAACCACACTTCTTAGATAGAGTACTATTGGTGTTGGATAGTCGATTGGCCCGTGAAGTATTGCGGAGAGCAGGATGGGTCCAGACTAGGTTGGGTGGGCAATCGTACTTACAGAATTTATGTTTGACTTAGCATAGTAGGCCAACCATTACTAAGTCCAGCCTACGGGCTGCACAACTTGGTCATGTGGGGTTATTACATGATAAGACATATGAATATCCCAGGGAAAGTTTTATGTACATATAGATATATCAGATGGTTTACGTACACAGAGAAATCTATTATGATAAAGTATGTTTATATAGGAAAGCATACATGTTTCTAAATATATATGTATATATGAGTACATATTTACATGATTTACTAGTTTAAGTTAATTATTTGAAGGTTATAAGTTATGCTACACCATAACTCATGTTGTCACACACTGAAAAAATTCTATTCTGTCTTACTGAGAGGTGTCTCACTCCTATAATCTTTTAACATTTCAGGAAATTCAAGGAGCCGAGCCTAGAGAGATCCAGGCAGGATTAGTTAGTTGGGTTTGAAGATAGTGCTGGTGAGGTACTAGTATGTGAATGTATATGGATATGTTTTGTCTTACCTTGGGTTGTAGTAT
Source organism: Malania oleifera (assembly GCF_029873635.1). Classification (NCBI taxonomy): domain Eukaryota; kingdom Viridiplantae; phylum Streptophyta; class Magnoliopsida; order Santalales; family Ximeniaceae; genus Malania; species Malania oleifera. The sequence goes on from NC_080419.1 coordinate 10,520,229, forward strand.
TATTTGGTTTTCGGGGAGACATGTGTATATATGATAGGATGGTTCTAGACCTTTGGTATTATATTCGGGGTTTATGTATATGTTTTTGTTGCATATTTATTGAGATATAGACAGGTGTACCTGGTAACCATTGCAGGATTTTCAGGTTACTACAGTTTGGGATCAGGGACATGTGTAGACAGGATAGCACTCCGAGCCCCACCGGATTCGGGACGCTACAGTGTGGTATCAGAGCCCAGGTTGCTAGGTTCTGTAGACTTCAACCGATAACAATACTAGAGTATAGGAATGAATCTTAATGAGGGTAGGAAATGGGTAGATTAGGATTCTAGTAAGACATTATTGGAAGACAAGATAGGAATTTGAGGTTTTGTCTCGCAGCCTGGAGGCAGAATTCTGTGGTCGTTTCTATGTTTTTCTTGAAACGACGGTTTCAGGAAAGCCATGGCAAACTATCATCGGGCTTTGTTCCTGAGCAGTAAGACTGGATTTTAAATTGGGATTATGGACATTAAGTTGATTAGTTACATGTGGATATTTTATGGTTTCTTAGTTAGATAAATGCATCGATCGTGTTATGATATTAGGATTCTGAAATTATTCTGTTCTATTTTCAGGTGGACCTTGGGAATAACAATGAACATGCTGGAGATAGTAACAATGAGGGACCTTCCAAAATGGGTGGCAGTGATTCAAATGCAGTATTACATAGTGTATCTCAGCAAGTTATGGAGGAGATTGAGAGAAACTCTAGGAAGCAGGATTGCCTACCAACTGCCAGGGATGCACCATAAAGCAGTTTACTCGTATGCATCCCCCTATTTTCTCAGGAGGGGCCAACCCATTTGTGTTAGAAAACTAGGTCCAAGAGATTTAACAAAATATTGGTTGTTCTCCCTTGCACTAAGGAGCAAAATGTTTTGTTTGCTACTTTCAAGATGATCGGGGAGGCTATGCGATGGTGGAGGTCAGTGAAATTATTAGAAGAATAGAGGACATAACTTGTAGCTTTGACCTGGAGCCACTTCAAAGGAATTTTCTTTGATCGGTATTTTCCCGCTACTATTAGAAATGCTAAAGCGGAGGAATTTCAAAATTTGACCTATGGGCACCTAACAGTTTAGCAGTATGCAGCAAAATTTGTTGAACTGTCCTGTTTTGCCCCATATATGGTGTCAGATGAGGAGAAGAAGGCGAGGAGATTTGAGGGAGGCCTGAGGCAGAAGGAATTTATGAATAGGTAGTGGCTTTCTAGGTCCAAAACTTTTTAGATTTGGTAGATAAAGTTGCGGTGATTGAGACCAGCCTACAGAGAGGTATTGGGGTGTAGAGTCAGAGGAAGAGGCCCACTCCTTTTGGTTTTCAAGCAAGTACTAGTTGAGGCCTATGAAGGAGAGACAGAAATAGAGGGGTCCAAAGACAAGAGATGGGAAGACAAGTGCACCAGGGCAATCAAGCATACCCTACCTACCCCAGATGTAACAAGAGGCATATGGGGGAATGTTGAATTGGGACGAATGCCTACTGTCAATGTGGTAGACATGGTCATATAGCACGAGACTGTGGTGCGTTGCTGAGTAGTGTGCCTGCTCCAAGACAATTCAAGGGCAACGACCAGGCACCTCGAGGTGGCCAGCAAAAGAACACCACCCAGGTGCGGGTTTATGCACTAACACCGAAAGACGCAAAGGCGGCCGACGACGTGGTGATAGGTACCATTTTTATGTTTTCAAATAAAGTTGTGGTGATGTTTGATTCAAGTGCGACTCACTCATTTATATCTCGAGGATATATCAAACTGTGTGGGGGTAGAAACTTGATTGTTAGACGTCGAGTTATTTGTTGTCACACTAACAGAAATAGTGGTAAAATGTAGAAAAGTGCATAGATATTTGTTGACTTTTTGAGTCCGATTCCTGATTTTTATAATGACAAACCGCATGTTACTAATGCGTGTGCCTACGTACTTGAATAGGTTAATCATTCAGATCACACACATGAAGTGAAGTGGAAGCTAGAAAGAACTTAAACAAGCACATACTCCTGGTATATTCCAAGAGAATATGAAGAGCAGAAGACAGAAGAAGAAAATTTTTATTGTAAATGCATTTATGTTTTAAATTTGGTCTGTAATAATGCATGACATGAATGATATGTATGATAAACTCAACATGACCGTAGATTGACCATAGGGAACCAACCGTAGGGCATAGTTGACTGACGCCAAATTTTTGGGGTTAACTCTCAAAGAACTTAGACCGACCTTAGGTCCAAATATATTGCATGAAAAGCCCCCATATATCTTAGAAGTAATAATCATATGAGTAGGAGTGACTTCAAAAGGAAGTTAGAACTCAAATGCACAATTTTCATGTGTTCGGTCGACTGAACTTGAACACACATAACAATTCGGTCGACCGAACCTCCTAGGGACAAAAGTTTGACCATTTGGTTGACCGTTCTTAAAATATACATCAACGCCCTGGTCGACCAAACTGGCACGTGGGAAAATCCTAAAGCCTTGGTTGACCAAACTTGAAGTAGAAAAATGGCCTGGTCGACCGAACATCCAAATTCAATAAACTGAACTTAGCCTGGTCGACTGAACCTCGGAGCTTCCAAAATCGCCTCAAGTCTGGTCGACCAACACCTTAGTTTAAACACACCCTGGTCGACTGAATTGAGTAACCTAGTCGACTGAACCTTAAAAATGGTCAATTGAACCTCTCGGGTTGCTCGAATTTTACCAAAGTTAAAATGGGGTTATTTTTTATTAACCATACTTAATATTTTCTAAAATTCCATTTATATCCCCCAACGGTTATTTTTTTAGTGTGCCTATATATATAGGTTCATTTGCAAAGATTAAGCTAAGATTAGGGAGTTTGATTAAGAAAATTTTTCTCTAAATTTTTTGAGAGCCCTTTCTTCATACACAACCTATATACTTTTCCATTGATCATTCCTTTGAAAAATAATCTTGAGTGAGAGTATCCTACATCATCCTACATAGCTCACCATTGCTAAAACTCTCATTGTTGTGATTGTGTGATTGCTTTTCGATTGAGAGTTTAGTCCAAAATTTTTCCTCCTGATTTAATCAATAAATCCATTATGTGGGAAAAACTTGGTAGCTTGTGAGTTTTAGAATTTGTATTACAAGACTCCTAAGCTTGTATTTTGATTTGTGAAGCAAAATAATTTTTACAAGCTTATACTTAAATATCTCTTGTGCATAATATTTTTCGAAAATCAATTTTGAGATATTTGATTATTATATTAGAAATCTTTGAAACCCTACTTGTGATTGCTGCATACCTATATATTGTTTCAAAAAGATAGTTTGATAATACACTCTTGCATTAGACTGCTCATTGACATTAGATTACGTGACATTACACATAACTACACTGAGCTTATAGTTCTTTTATTTGACAGGCGTTGATTATTGGTTGTGCGTATTGGTACATAATCTTTTTGTATTAGAAGCAACTTTATTTGTACACAAAATTTTCAATTGTCTGTTGTGTTTCAGGCGTGGGCCTGAAGAGGGAGACTTGTCCTGTGAAAAGTCCTGGATTGGCTTTGACCTAGTTAAGAAAGTTAGGTGCACCGTCCTGGTAAGGTGTTGCTGCTCCACCCATTAAGTGAGCCGTAGTGGAAACCCTCTTGCTTGTGAGCTTGAGGCGGGGATGTAGCAATATTGGCTGAACCCCAATAACGTTTCTTCCGTCTGCTTTTAATTTAGACAATTTAAATTTCAGCACCTGAATGTTTGTGATTTATTATTTTGAATGATTGGGTTTATAATTGCATAGATAGGTCCTAGGTTGCATAATACTGCTAACCTGGATAAACCTAGGAGGAGAAATTTTAAATACCTAATTCACCCCCCTCTTGGGAATACACCAATTCCAACAAGATTTTCTAGAGGGTATTTAAGGAAGAATGCTACTAGTCAATCTAGTGGTATTTGACATGCATGAGTTTGACGTGATTTTAGGAATGGACTGACTAGCCGTCAACAATGCCAGTATTGATTGTTATAAGAAATATGTGGTATTCAGACCTCCTAGGAGCAGGAGTACAAGTTTGTTGGGTTGAGTGCATTCTTCCCCACAAATTTTATCACCTATACAGGCAAGGAAGCTACTCCTGGAGGGATGCCAGGGGCATTTAGCTTGTGTAAAGAAAGCATCCGAGGGAGGGTTAAAGTTTGAGGATATTCCATGTAATAACCCCAAAAAGAGTTATAGAAGATTAGTAGAGTGATTCCAAAAAAAAAAAAAAAAATAATAAATAAATAAAATAATTAATTAATTAATCGAAAAAAAGAAAAAAATTAATTAATTAAAATTTATTTTATTTTTATTAATAAAATATATTATTATTAATATTAATTAAATATATTATTATTATTATTATTATTATTAGTAGTATCCCGAAGCTTCTAGCTTCAGGATCATTTCTTCTTCTTCTTCTTCTTTTCTTTTTCTTTCCTACACGCGCATGTCTTCTCTCTCTCCTCTCATTCTCTCTCCCTCTCTCCTCGATTTGGTGGCGGATTTTTGGCCGATCAAAAATCCGAAGATACCACTGGACTCCATTCTCTGCTTTCGTCATTTCTACCGGAGCGGATCGGTGGTAGGAGCGGCGTAGGCGTATTCCCTAGGATAAGCCAATTTTCGCTTTTTCTTTAATTTAATGCAAATTATAAGCCCAATTAACGAACGAACACCACCATGAGAATTTATGGATGATTCTCTACAAGTCTAGAGGGATGGAATTCTCGTGGGGGTGCGGGCCAAAATCCCAAATTTGGGGTACGGGAATATTAAAGGGCTTATTTTTAATTAATTAGCATTAATTTATAAATGCTAAAATATTGAGCACCTGGAGCTGAAGTAGGATTTCTGGAATTTAGGGTTCAGGTGAGCGCTGCGGGTGTAATTTTGGGACCCGCGGGTAAAATTCAAAAAATTAAGTGGGGCTGTTAAATATTAGTTTAAATATTAATTTGAGGTATATAAAGCTTAGAAAAGTCTAGATGAGTATTATTTTGGAGAAATAGATTAATTAATCTGAAAAAAATGCAAATTGCATGAGTTGAATTTCGCGTGCCAAGGGCGTAGGATTTGAGATAGCAAGACTCTCAGTAAGTCAGGTAAGAGGAATGAATTATAATAGTTTTTTTTATATGAAAATTATGGGTTGAAAAATATGTGAAAATAGCGTATGTTATTTTACCTAAAATTTATTATGATATAAATATTTGATGAAATTTTTGTGGCATATGATTTATATTGAGAAATGTTTAAACTGAGTTAGATGATTTACCCTATGAAATATGTGATACTGAAATGTGTTTTAATATGAGAATTGAAATGTGTGATGAAAGTGAAATGTGCAAGAAATGTATTCTCTGAGAAAATGAAGAAAGGTGAAATATGGAAATGTGTTTTGAGAAATATTGAGTAATTGTGAAATAAGTTATGTATATGATAGTATGAGATGAGATGAATTATGAATTGAGAAAATATCATTTAAATGATGAAATGTGTTGAGAATGCTGATATTGAAATGTGAATATGTGAAATGAAAATGTTGCAATGTTAATTCTGCAATATGAAAATGAGAAATGTGGAAATACGTGAAATATGAATGATAAAATATCAATACCGCATAATGATTGCAGGTATGTGGTGTAAACCCTGTTGGATGGTTATGATATTGACCACGGTACCGTTGCTAGTGGTGTTAGTGCAACCACACGAACTCTTGGAGCGTGTGGCGTGATAGTCGATTGTCCCATTGTGTAGGGTTGTTGGGCCCCCTGAGTCCAGATCAGGGTTATAGGCCGGCCAGTCGTACTACAGATGCGATATGTGATATGATATTTGATCTAACCGGGTCGGCCAACCGCGGTTAGATCCATCCTTCGGGTCGCACAACTTTGACCATGGGGGGAAGCATGGCGTGGATAGAAAGATCCTCAGGGTGACCATGAGTTAAAGACGCGATGTTGGTATTTGATACCAAGGATACTCATGAGCCAGAAAGTAAAAGGGAAACCAAAAGTAAAAGAATGATAAAATTGGCTAAAGTGAGAAATGAAAGAAAGAATGGAAATTGAGAAATAAAGAATGCTAAATATGAGAAATGAACTGTGTGAGTTAATGACATATATAATTGAGGCGAAGTGAAACTCTCTGCCTGAGGGCTTACTGAGTAAGTTAAGTGCCCTGATAGATATCAGATGTGACCATAACTGGCTGCATAACGTGTTAGGGCAGATGGAAGCTACCTGTATGGGCGGGTAATCTTCCCTATTCTCAGGAACTTCGCAAGTAAAAATGTGTTGGAATGATCGATTTTGAGAAATGATTTTTAAAGCTTACAAAAGCTTGTGTTGTATATCTATATGATTATGAGAATGTGTATATCAGTGTATTTTCTTAAATGAAACGATGATTTTAAAAGTAAAGTGTATTATAATTGAACTCATATGACCACACACTGTAAATAATTTATTCCTTCTTACTGAAATGTGTCTCACCCAAACTATCTAAATTTTTTAGGGAATAGAGACCGGCCGGGTGACAGAGTTCTGTGATAGTAGGGAGCTGGAACCCTGATATATAGGGTGAGTTTGGACTAGGTTTGTGTTTTTTTTTTTGGGTATGAGATAGTATTGTGTATATGTGTATATTGATACTCTGGTTATTGTATTCTGACTGATATGTATATATTATCTTCCGCTGTTAGGTTGTATAATAAAATAACTTTTTACCCGGTACCTAATGCGGGTTGGGTTGTACGAATGATAGTAGGATTGTTGACATGGACGATTTGTGAATGTTATGGATGACGTGTGATGATTTATTTATTATTGAAAAAAAAAATTATACGAAAATCGAGGCATCACATTCCAGTTGTAAGAGAATTCTCTTTATATGTTTCCAGAGGATTTACTTGGGTTGCCTCCCGATCGTGAGATTGAATTTGCTATTGATCTAGTCCCAGGGACGACATCGATATCAAAAGTTCCTTATAGAATGGCTCTAGCGGAGTTGAAAGAATTAAAAGATTATGTAACGAACCCGACCCGCCACATGGGCCCGAAGCGCTACTTTAGTGATGTCAGTGTATCTGATACCTCATTCATAAAATATAAAACACACATACGCAGCGGAAATAAAATAAAATAAAATCCTCAAATTACATTACCAGAGTTCTAACTATCTTTATATACAAATATATCCATTTTCACATAATTACATCTCATAAAACTAAACAAAAATAAAATCTCTATCTACACACTACCTACATAAAATTTACACCACTAGGCCTGCTCCTCTAGCCTGCTAGACCCGATCTCTAGGATTTCTTGAAAAGACAGTTTGTAAAGTAGGGGTGAGGCACAGCTCAGTAAGGGAAAGACTAAGTTAATGTCAGTGTGTGGCCAACATGCATTTAGTGTACAGAAAATAACCAGTTCACTAAGTAAATAAACACATTTATGAAAACATTCTTAATTTACACACACACACACACACACACACAAAATTAGCCGAGGATAGAGAAGATTACCCGCCCATACAAGTAGGTTCTCTCTGCTCTAGTACCATTTGTAACGACCTGCTTATTAAGTTGATTTTTTTTTTGGACTGTAATAATTATCATACTCTGATACCATAACATTATCCTAAGCAGCGAGAAGCATAATACAAATAAACATTTCCATACATAATGATATACCATACTGTACAATACCAGAGTGCTATCATGTTTCCCAAAAGAATATATACATGTGTTACTAAATCCCCAAAATTGCCCTCAGCTAACTAGGGCAAATACAAAAACCCTCCACTGTACTCACTTTGCTGTCAGGGCACTATAGACGCCCCTCTACCTCCGAGCCTGATCTGCTCGCCTACCTGGATCTCTTGAAAAAAAGTTTCAACACTGTGACGAGCCAACGCTCAGAAAGACGATATATGCTATTACTAGTGTGTGGCAAATGAGTCATCATATCATAAAAATCCGTTTCCATATAATCATGTATATCTGGATCTATAAATACAGTACAAATCATAATACTCATTACCATTTTCATGTCATTTAACACATCTGTATTTAAGTTACTATTCAAAATACTTCTAACATACATAAGTAGTTCCCTTGTCTCTGTAAATCAGAATATACATAATAATAAATGTAAACTTTCCCCTGTGGATATCTGTATGTCATGATTTAACCCCTCATGACAGGGTTGTGCGGCCCGTAGGTGGGATCTACACAGGCTGGCCGACTAGGTAAATCACTATACTCCCTCGGTTAATCTGCCCACCTCTACCCATATTTGATGGGGAGCCTGTCTACGTCAAGGGCACTATATGATCGACCTACAACCTATTATCTGAATAGGCGGTTGCACTCCGTAAACTGTATACTACATGTAGTTACGGTACTGTGCTCTGTAAACTGTATGGTCCAATAGGGTCTGATACTATATACATATTTATATATATATATATATATATACTCTTTCACTGTTTTCATCATGTTTTCAAAATTATCATAATGCTATCTTTCTGTTCTGTACATACTATAACTGTAGCATCTCGATGCTATCTCTGTATAACTGTCTGTATATTATGTAAATGCTCTATCTGTATACTTTGAATGTTATAGTAATAGAAAATATGGCATGCTTTAAACTTTGTAAATCATAATACTGAAACTATGTAATCATAATACTGTATCCGTAATTCGTATAATCATGGTGTTAAAATCCGTAAAATCATGGTACTATAATTCACATAATCATAGCCCTGAAATACATAAAATCATGAAACTACAATTCATAAAACATACTCCCATATTACATACATATTCTCAAGCCACACCATACTTGAGTACATAATTTTCATAAATAAATACACTGTATAATATTTATAAATTTCCTGACATAGCATATATCCCTTACCTTATCTCTGAAAAACCCCTACTATACTCTAGCCTGATACCCGTAGGGCCTCCTACAAAACACCCTGAAACCAATATTTGTCAGAACTAAATATCAGTATTTTTCTGTCTGTATCATTTCCTATAACTACCACAAGGCCAAAAGGAGACCAAAAGGCCTTACCCGGAATTTGGGATGATTTCCAACTCTGATTTCCCAACGATCCGCTCCAGTAGATGCATAGAGAACTCCGCTAGGAGCGTCGTGGTAGCTTTGGATCGTCGATCTGGCGACTGGTGGGGCCAAAAATGAAGAGAGAAGGGAGAGAGTCCTAGGAGAGAGAGAGAGAGAGAGAGAGAGAGAGAGAGGAGAGAGAAAGCGGCAAGAGAACTGATAAAAATCCTGGTTTTCCTCCTTTTATAGGGCCATATTCGTCGATGAGCCCTTTACAAATTTCGTCGACGAGGCCCTGTGTTCGTCGACGAAATTCAGAGCAGCCCGAACCGTCTCTTGGTATTTTCTCGTCGACGAGACCCTGTGTTCGTCGACGAAACTCGGCAATTTCCTGAATTTATGATTATTTAATATTATCTCCAAAATGCGATGTCATCGACGAAGTCTACGGCCTCCTTCTGTTTCTGTTTCTATTTTCTCTCCCTCTTTAATACTTAAAATGCTATTATTCTTTGGGTCACTACACCATTACTGCTACTAGAGCACTCACCTTTCTCAGTAAGCCCTCGAAGTTATCTTATTAATTAACCGTATTCACATAAATTAACAGATATGCATATAAGACACTCCTTGTGACAAAGACGTCATTTACATCCCTATGGCACGAGTTGTGCGGCTCGAAGGCTGGACTAAGTTTGGGTGATCAGCCCAAACAAAGTAAAAAATAATATCCTATGCAAACACATCTGCAGGCATCCACAGCAAAGCTACAAGTCTGACACCCTTACTTCAACCTTATGCAGGCAGTTGGCTGGACCCCTTATACTTCTATCCAGACAGTGTGGGTGCATATGGTCTAACTAGCAATGGTACCGTGCTCACATTACACTCGTCCCCAGGGTTCTTAAAGTATATCATGTAATTTAGATAATATAAATCACCATTTAAAACATTAATTCATATATATTTCTTGTTATTCCAAAAACCTGGCCTCTGGCCACAAAATACAATGTAGCTTATAGCCATCAATTAAAACTCGGCCCCCGAAAGTCAAATAATAATTCTGGCCCTTGGCCAATCAAACAATACCCAGCTACTGGTAGTTAATTCAAACAGTTGCATTTCATAAACAATTCTAGTATTTTCACTAGCATTTCCAGTATTTCTCAAACAATTCAGTATTTCAAAATCCCAAATCCAGATATACCATAATCCATACTAATTAAATCATCTACCATATGATTTTCCACGTTTAACATATTCATATAAACAAACAAGTTTTCCACCCTTCATTTTATTAAAAAAGACCATACCATATATCCTAAGTTTGTAAAATTCATTTCGAACGGTTAGTTTTCAAAATAGCCTTAAAATTCCCAAATAAATAAATAAATAAATATATTTATATAAACATAACAATTAAATTGATTCAAGTTTCATAAAATTACTAACTTAATTTAATCCCCTTACCTGATTCCTGAAAAAGTCCGATAACACCCTAGCCTACGTCCTAGACGTTCAAAAACCCTTGAAACCCTGAAATTCATATTTCACTACATTACTCATCACAATCCCTAGAACAACTTTTCCTAAAATTCCCCTAAACTCTGAATACCCTAAATAGCCTAATAAAGCCTAAATTATTAAACTTGCCCCGATTTAGGATTGGTACCCTAGAGCTCCAATTCGAAAACCCGCTCTGGCTAGATTGTAAAGAATTTCCCCACGAGTCTCTTGGCAATTTTCGTTCGTTAATGGGGCTTATAGTTTAATAGAAATTGAGGTAAGTTTGAGATTTGACCTTACCCCAGGAGATATGTTTACGCTGCTACCACGATAGATCTGCTCCAGTAGAAGTGTCGGTGGCGTGAGTAGAGCCCAACGGTATTTCTAGATTTTTGATCGGTTGAATATCGGAGACGTGATGGAGGAGAGCGGGAGAGAGAGGACGAGGGGACGAACACAACTTTGCAATAGGGACGCCTCTGCTTTCCTGCAATCCGATTGCTTCCTTAATACATATCCTATATAAAAATATAATATAATATAATAATAATATTATTATTATATTATTTTATAATATTAATTATTTAATAGTTTTTAAAAAAATTTTAATTTAATTTTATTATTTATTATTTTTTTATTTTTTAATTTTTTTAATTTTTTTAATTTTTTTTTAGGATCACTGCAGATTAATTGCAGGAATTACTAGACATGAGATTTATCAGACCCAATGTGTCACCCTGGGGAGCACTAGTATTGTTTGTTAAAAAGAAGGACGAGTCGATGAGAATGTGTATCGACTACTGTGAGACAAATAAAGTGACAATTAAGAATAAATACCCACTTCCCTGCATTGATGATTTATTTGACCAACTTCAGGGAACACAGGTTTATTTTAAGATTAATCTTCGATCAGGGTATCATTAGGTGAAAATTAAATTGGAGGATGTGCGACGCCCCAAAATTTCTACAAATTTTTTTTTTCTTTTCATATTTCTTTAATACCATAACTCAAATAAAACATGCAGTGGAAACATATACATAACCTAGAATACAATACTAGAGTTCTAGAACCATCATATCATACATATACACATGTCTTCCCAAAAACCAGGTAATATTACAACCCAAGGTACTACTAAGTAAATCCATATACATATACTTACTAGTGTCTCACCAACACTATCTTCCAACCCAACTACGAATCCTGTCCGGAGCTCTTTAAGCTCGTCTCTCTAGATTTCCTGAAATGTAGAAATATTAAGGAGTGAGACACCTCCCTGTAAGATAGAATAAATTATTGTCAGTGTAATGACCCAGAAATTTTTAACTATTAAAAATAATAAGGAAGATAATAAAAGGAAAAAGGGAAAACAGAAGAAAGGGGAAAACAAATTTTTTAAGGTAATAAGCAGGCGCTCGTCGATGAGCTGAAATTTTTTTGTCGACGATTAGTCTTATGAGCCTCATTGCCGAGTATGTATGTCTCGTCGACGAGGGTTTATTGAGAGAGGTTCTTACCTTTCTGAATTTCCTCAATGAGCTCCCGGTCTAATCCACGAGCGGTGTTCTTGGGCTCGTTGATGAGTCTAGATGTCTCGTCGACGAGGCCACATGGAAAGTTGCTTATAAATAGTGAGAAATTAGATTTCAGTGTAGGAATTTTATTTCCTTTTGTATCTCTCGGCTCCTCTGCCTTCTCTCTTCGATTCTGGGTTGGATTTAACTCAGTTCGACGATCGGAAGCTACCACAAGACTCCTGGGAAGATTCTCTGTAATATAGGTGGAACAAATTTTTGATTTGAGAAGTTTGGGAAACATCCCAAAAACCAAGGTAAATGAGATAATTTAAGGTTTATTATTATTTTGAGGTATTTGGAGCCTAGGAAGTATTTAATGGGTATTTTTCTGAGATTTGAGGAAGTTGAGATTTTTGGAATACAGGGTCTCTTTTTGTTCGGATTTGAGCAGGAATCCTGATGAGCAGGTAACGGGAAATACTTTATAATTGTATTTTTTATTAACTTTAAACTGACTAATTTTGGGTATAATCTCTATATATTTAGATATAATTTTTTGAACCATATTGGCATTGAAAATATTGTTTATATATATATGGGGAATGAATATTGTTCGCTGCGTGTGACTTTAATTAATTAAGTATTTATGGTAAAGTAGATCACTCCACCCGAGGGCTTGCTGAGGAAGGCGAGTACCCTGGTAATTATTTGTGGATACTAGAGTAGAGGGAAGCCACTTGTATGGGTGGGTGACCTTCCCTATTCTCGGAGACTTTACCTGGATACATAACCCGATAGCTTACTGAGAAAGGTGAGTGCCCTGGTGTTAGCACTAGAATAGAGGGAATCTACTTGTATGGACGGATAGACTTCCCTATTATCGGGAATTATCAGTTAAAATAATCAGATATGTGGGCATGTGATTGCGTGATAGAGATGTTAACCATGGTGTGATTATGAGCGTGTTATCTTAGCTACTATTAGATTATAAATGCGTTTGTATGGATATTTTAATTATATATTAAACACTTCAGCCACACACTATTGTAAATTATTTCTTCCTTACTGAGAGGTGTCTCACTCCATCGATTTATCAATCTTTTTAGGTTATCCAAGTGATCGAGCTTAGATAGCTCCAAGGCGGGGTAGTTTTTGAAAGTTGAATATATCAGAATGAATATGTACTTAGCTTTATGATTACTATATTTTAATTCTGATTTTGTAATACGAAGAATGAGTTTGTAATTATTATGGATCTGCATATGTAAATATAGAACTCTGGTATTATATTTGAGGTTATTTTATTATTTTCGCTGCATGAATGGTATCGGAGATGCGTGTTGGTCACCATATCCGGCCCATTTTGCGTGGTAGGTCCGGTTGTTCAAACAATTTGGTGGAGGGGAGACAGAGATCAGGCATAAGATCTTGCGGGATGGTCACATCTGGGAATGTAGCGAATAGTATAGGTTTGAGTTGAATTAGGATAGGAATGGGTAGATTAGGTGTATAAATGTGAAATAAGGAAGATAATAAAAGGAAAAGGGGAAAACAGAAGAAAGGAGAAAATAAATTTTTAAAGGTAATAAGCAGGCGCTCGTCGAAGAGCTGGAATTTTCTCATCGACAAGTAGTCTTTTGAGCCTCGTTGCCAAGTATGCGTGTCTCGTCGACGAGGGCTTACCGAGAGAGGTTCTTACCTTTTTGAATTTCATCGACGAGTCCAAACGTCTCGTCGACGAGGTCACGTGGCAAGTTGCTTCTAAATAGGGAGAAATCATATTTCAGTAGAGGAATTTAATTTCCTTCTATTTCTCTCTCTAAACCACGGCTCCTCTGCCTTCTCTATTTGATTTCGGGCCGGATTTAACTCGGTTCGACTATTGGAAGCTACCACGAGACTCCTGGGAAGATTCTCTGCAATATAGGCAGAGGAGATTTTCGATTTGAGAAGTTTGGGAAACATCCCAAAAACCAAGGTAAGTGAGATAATTTAAGATTTATTATTATTTTGAGGTATTTGAAGCCTAGGAAGTATTTAATGGGTATTTTTCTAAGATTTGAGGAAGTTGGGATTTTTCGAATACAACGTCTTGTTTTGTTCGGATTCGAGTAGGAATCTCAAGGAGTAGGTAAGGGGAAATACTTTATAATAGTATTTTTATTAACTTTAAACTAACTAATTTTGGGTATATTTTCTACATATTTAGGTATAGTTTTCTGAACTATATTGGTATTGAAAATACTGTTTATATATATATAATTGTGTGGCATGAAAATAGCTTTGAAAATTTAATGGTTGCGTGTACTATGGAATGATAATTTATGGTTGAATATACTGGTTGGTTGCGAATAGTGATGTTGTGTATACTGTGGTAGAGCTGTGGATGTGTTGAGTGATTGGTTTTGCTGTTATTGTGTGTGTGGTTTATGTAAATTGCGATATAGCATTGCCAGTGGTATGAGAAGGTCATTATATCGTACCTGATATAACCGTCATATAACATTGGCAGTGGTATGAGGAGGTCGTTATATGGATGTTTATATTGGGAGGTAAACATTGGCAGTGGTATGAGGAGGTTGTTTACCTATTTACCATGAACATGGTTGTTTGTGCTGTAATCTGTGTGGTTTGATTCATCCTGTGTGGACTAGTCCTATGTGGACATGTATGTTGTATGTATGATTAATTAGTCTTGCATGGACCAGCCCTGTGTGGACATGTATGCAATATGTTTGAAAGTCCTGTGTAGACATGTATTTTCTATATGGATGATAGTTTTGTGTGGATGATTATATTTTGTGTGGATATACACCCTGTGTGGGTATGATTGAAGATTGTGTGGATTATCCTGTGTGGAATGATTGTGGTATGCATATATGTGTGGAGTTCTGTGGAACAAATATTGTTGGTTGCATGTGACTTTAATTAATTAAGTATTTATGGTAAAGTAGATCACTCCACCTGAGGACTTGATGAGGAAGATGAGTACCTTGGTAATTATTTGTGATACTAGAGTAGAGGGAAGCCACTTATAAGGGCGGGTGACCTTCCCTATTCTCAAAGAGTTTACCTGGATACATAACCCAAGGGCTTATTGAGAAAGGTGAGTGCCCTGGTGTTAGCACTAGAGCAGAGGGAATCTACTTGTATGGGCGGACAGACTTCCCTCTTCTCAGGAATTATCAGTTAAAATAATCAGATATGTGGGCATGTGATTGGGTGACAGAGATGTTGACCATGGTGTGATTATGAACGTGTTATCTTGGCTGCTAATGGATTGTGAATGCATTTGTATGGATATTTTAATTATATATTAAACACTTCAGCCACACACTATTGTAAATTATTTCTTCCTTACTGAGAGGTGTCTCACCCCGTCGATTTATCAATCTTTTCAGGTTTTCCAGGTGATCGAGCTTAGATGGCTCCAGGGCGGGGTAGTTTTTCTGAGTTGAATATATCAGAACAGATATGTATTTAGCTTTATGATTACTATATTTTAATTCTGGTTTTGCAATACGAAAAATGAGTTTGTAATTATTATGGATCTCCATATGTAAATATAGAATTCTGGTATTATGTTTGAGGTTATTTTATTATTTTCGCTGTATGAATGGTATCAGAGATGCGTGTTCGTCTCATAACACTCTGAGCCCCACGTGGCAGGTCCGGGGAGTTACACTGTGTGTGGCAACATGAGTTTAAATGAATCAAAACACGTTCATTTAAGAAATAATATAGCTGAGTAATCATGAAATCTGTACCCATATCCATATATATACATTTGCAACCATATATTTTCCTCAAAAGTATGTACGTGCTTAAAATGTTATCCATATATATACACATTTGCAACCATATATTTTTCTCAAAAATATGTACGTGCTCAATATGTTATCCATATATATATATATATACATACATTTGGAACCATATATTTTTCTCAAAAATACGTACGTGCTCAATACGTTTTCCTTTTAACATGTCTGTAAACTTAGTTCCATCATGTCTGTAATGAGGAACTAACCTGAAAGGACATCCATATATCATCGTCATATAATCACCCCACATGACCGAGTTGTGCGGCTCGAAGGTGGGACTTAGCCATGGTTGGCCTACCAGGCTAAGTCAAAACATACGTCGTCTGTAGTGCGATTGACCCACCACAACCTGGTCTAGACCCAGGGGTGGTCAGCATCTCCCCGCAGGCCCAATCGACTTCCAATACCAACACTCTTATCAAGCAGTGTGGTTGCACTAACTCATTTCCTAGCAACGGTACCGTGCTCTCAAATACATCACTGGTCCATCAGGGTTCTCATTTCCACAATTTCTATAGTAATCTCAATATTAAAAATATCCTGTCTGTATATATCACATTTCTCAGTATCAAAAATATCATGTCTGTATACATCACATTTCTCCTAAGCCAGTATAAATCATATTCTATCATTTCACAATATCTGCTAGTATAAATTACTTCTCATCATAAAATATTTCCACATGTTAAATATATGGTAACAAAACCAATACTCATGCCACACAAATTTTAAATAATATTTCATAAATTAGTAATTGCTCAGATAAATATATAATATTCCAAAACCAATATTTTCAAATACCGAATGCGTTAACAAATCCCTCGCAACATTATCATTTTCTCATGCTTTAAATTAATCAACTGATTCCCAAAATTCCTGACATAATTTATTCCGCTTACCTGATTATTGAAAATATACCCGCGAGGAACCTAATACAATGCCTGCGATGTTCGCACAAAATCTTATATTCATAAACCCTAGTTTAATCAATTCAACCCTAGAACAATAACCATATTCACATTTCCTAGGCACACACACTCCCAATAACTTATTAAACTTTAAAAATAATTAACTGATATAATTTCTTTATCCTTACCCTAGCCTTGGTGTGGTTCCTAGGAAGCCCAAACTTACAATGCGCTCTGATTAAATTGACAAAAGTCTAGCAGGAGATATTTCTGTAATATTCAGTGGAGTAGCAAGTGGAGGAGAAAGCACCTTAGCAAGAAAAAGGTATGCCTAAATGTAGAATTGACTTGCAAACTAGTATAGTAAAAGAAAAGGAGCCTTGACTTGATTGAGCTGAGGCGATAAATGAAGATGTAAAGAAAATTTTAAATGTAGGGTTCATTCTAGAGGTGAAATATCTCGAATGGGTGGCAAATGTAGTCTTGGTGAAGAAGTTAAACGAAAAATGGAGGACCTTTATAAACTACATCGACTTGAACAAGACATGCCCAAAAGATAGCTTCCCATTACCTCGCGTAAACCAATTGGTCGACTCTACTATAGTTACCAACTCCTCAGTTTCATTCTAGTAAAAGTTTTGTGGACAAAACATGCTATAGAAGAAGTTTCATGGGAGTTTGAAGAAGAAATAAGATGGAAATACCCGCAGTTATTCCAAGAGATTTAGTTGTAACCAGGTAAATGTAAGTAGTTAGGTAATGTTTCTTTTGCAGGTACATGTAATAATTTAGTTGGTAAGTATTTATATGTGTACTCTCCCACAACATAGAATCTAATCATGGTATTCCTTCGCCATAAGTGAGGGTAAGTAATAAAATAAGTAGACCATTTTCTTCAAAGAACAATATATGATACAAATAGTAAATTTCGAGGACGAAATTTTATAAGGAGGGGAGAATGTAGAGACCCAGATAATTTTCATAATTTAATAATAGGAGATGAGAGAAAAAGAATAAAAATTGGAAAAATTGAACAGGGTTTTGTCGACGAACACAGGGGATTTGTCAACGAGCACATATGAGGGTCTCGTCGATGGGGACGTGTCTCATCGACGATAAGATACGGAGAGGCTATTTCCCAAGTTCTGAATTTCGTTGACGAAGAGAAGGTATCGTCGACGAACGTCCTTCTTGACCTTGTCGACGAAGTGACGTGTGTAACGACCTGCTTAATTTTCATGTTTTTTTTTTACAATGACATTCTACATGCTCTAATACCATACTGAGGTGGGGAGTAAACCCAATCATTAGCCTAAGCAGCGAGAAGAAGAAATCAAATAAGCATATCCTTATATATAATTATATACAATACCAGAGTGCTAACATATTTCCTCAAAATTTACATATATCACTGTTCCCAAAATATCCTCAATTAGTGAGGGCTATAGAAAAACACTCCCAAAAATATACTCACTCTCTACTAACAGGGTAGTACTGTAACCTCTCTATCTACGAGCCTGGTTTGCTCGCCTACCTGGATCACCTAAAAAATGATTCAACACTGGGATGAGCCAACGCTCAGTAAGACGAAATATGCTATTATTAGTGTGTGGAAAATGAGTTACAATATTATGAAAATTTGTTTTCATATAATCATGTATAACTGAATATGTAAATATAGTACAAGTGATAAAATCCACCACCCATTCCATGTTTTAACATAATAGTATTGTAGGTTACTATTCAAAATACTTCTAGTGTACATAAGTATGTTCCCTGTTTCTGTAAATCTGTATATACGTAATAGTAACTGAAAACTTTCCTTGTGGATAACTGTGTGTCATGATTTAACCCCTCATGATAGGGTTGTGCGGCCCATAGGTGGGATCTACACTGGCTGGCCGACTAGGATAAATCACTATACTCCATCGGTTTGATCTGCAAACCTCAACCCATATCTAATGGGGAGTCTGTCCACATCAAGGGCCTAGGTGATCAACCTACTACCATGTATTATCTAAATAAGTGGTTGCACTCATAACATAAATATCTGCAGCAACGGTACCGTGCTATGCTATATGGTCCAACAGGGTCTGATACTATATAATATATCTCTATATACAACTATCTGATTTATCATGATTATGAAATAACCATAATAACCATTGTTAGAATTGGTGTATTCCCAAGAGGGGGTGAATTGGAATTTAAAACTTTTTCTCCTAGGTTAATTTATCCAACAATAGTATATACACAACCAAGGGTCAGTCTATGCAATTTCCAAATGTGTATATAAATATAATGTGGAAATTAAGTCATACGCATCATTCACCTACATACATGTGCGGTAAAAATAGAATGCAGAAATATAAACAAACACACGATATGTTATTGGGGTTCGGCCAACTGTGCCTACGTCCTCACCTCTAGCTCGCAAGCCTAAGGATTCCACTAATGGCTCACTTAAGGGTGGAGCGGCACCGATTACAACCAAGTCAATTAGCACAGGGCTGACCTCAACCTTAACCAGGTCAATTAGTGGGGCTGACCTAAACCTACATGCCTTAACAGGATGGCGCACCTAGATTTCCTAACCGGGTCTAAGCCAATCTGGGACTATTCCAGGGCTAGTCTTTCTCTTTAGGTCCATGCCTTGAAATACAACAGTATTTAAAAATACAACCAAATGGTACAATGAATATGCTTTCGAGTAAAGCAGATGTGTACCTAGATACGCGCAATCTCAAACACCACAAATGATTTAATATGTAAACTCAGCGTGGTCCAATATTTCAACTCTCAGATATATAAGTTTTCTATGAGTGCGCGAGAGTATCAATCAAGCAATCTTTTTATCACAAGATATTCAACCAATAAGTTCACACAAAGATGTCAAGTCTCAAGTATTTCAATCAGCAGGATGTCTCAAGCATGTAAATATCAAATGATGTATATGCTTGGTTTGCAAAAGATGTGTAATCTTTGTATTCAGTAAATAATATATGAGTGAGTGAATATTGCAACAAAGATCACAATCACATAAACAAATATCCTCTCAAAGTTATATCAAAATAAATACCACAAGATATTTGAAAATGTTTTGAAGAGATATTGCAATCCACAAACAAATACAAACATCTCAAGTTATTGCAATAGATATGCAAAACTCAGAAGTTTAATACAAGTCTTCTTAGGTGAGACTTATTAGCCAAGTCCCCTAAGAACACTTAGGTTTAGCTCTCAAGAAAATCATATCAAACAACTAGAGCAAGGAGAGCAAACCTATATGCACAACAATACTTAAACACACTTACAAAGATGTTTGAGTAGTAAGATCAGGTAAGAATAAGTGTAGGAGGCACAAATGTGAGTATTATTGGTTTTGGGATTTTCGGAGAATTTCTCCCTGATCAAATCTCTAAATCTATTGCTAATTTGCACAAATGATCACATATATATATATATATATAAATGGGACAAGATATGAACGTTAGGGACCTATTGGGTATAATTAAGAAAGTTTAATGACATTTCAAATATTTTAACCCTGTTTAAAAGATGTTTTTCCGCGGTAAAAATCAGGGCAACCCGAGAGGTCCGGTCGACCAGAAAGGTTTCGGTTGACCAGATCTCATATGGTTCGGTCGACCAGGGCATTTTTGAACTGAATGGTCGGTCGACCGAAAGTGCCTTTCCAAAAGCGATTTTCCATTTTACCGAGGTTCGGTCGACTGGGTCATTTTGAACTGGCTGGTTCGGTCGAATAGACCGTTGGGATTTTTCCCGAGGACCCTCGGTCGACCAAGTAGTTGGTCATGATTTAACCCCTCATGATAGGGTTGTGTGGCCCGTAGGCAGGATCTACACTGGTTGGCCGACCAGGGTAAATCACTATACTTCATTGGTCTGATCTGCCCACCTCAACCCATATCTGATGGGGAGCCTGTCCACGTCAAGGGCATAGGTGATAAACCTACTACCACGTATTATCTAAATAGGTGGTTGCACTCATAACATAAATATCTGTAGCAACGGTACCGTGCTCTGCTGTATAGTCCAACAGGGTCTGATACTATATAATATATCTCTATATACAACTATCTGATTTACTATAATTATGAAATAACCATAATAATCATGATACTGAATAAACTGTAACTGTAATCCCTACGTCATAGTACTGAGAACTATATAATTATAACACTAAAAACTGCATAATCATAGTACTGGAATTCGTATAATCATGGTATTGAAATTCGTAAAATTATGATACTAAAATTCGTAAAACATATCTCCGTACTATATTCATATTCTTAAGCCAGACCATACTTTAATACATAATATTCATAATTTAATAAACTGTATAATATTTTAAAATTACCTAGCATAACATATTTCCCTTACCTGACTACTGAAAAGCCCCTATGGTATATCAGCCTAACACCTGCAGGGCCTCCTACATAACACCCTGAAAACAACATTTTTCAGAACAAAATATTAGTATTTCTTCGCCTATATCATTTCCTATAACTGTCAAAAGGTCAAAAATGGTCTAAAAGGCCTTACCCTGAATTTGGGATGAAATCCAACTTCGTTTCACCAACGATCCGCTCCGGTAGACTTGTAGAGAACTTTGCCAGGAGCGTCGTGGTGGCTTTGGATCATCAATTCGGCGATTGGCAGGGATGAAATCGAAAAGATAGGTGAGAGGGGGCGTAGGAGAGAGAGAGGGGAGAGAAATTTGCGCTGAATTGGAATAAAAATATAAGTTTTCACTATTTATATAGCCAGATTTGTCAACGAGACACATCACCTTGTCGACGAGTCCTTCAGTAAATTCATCGACGAACCTTACCCTTCGTCGACAAAATTCAGAGTAGCCCAATCCTTCGCTCGGTATTTTCTCGTCGACGAGATGGGACCTCGTTGACGAGATCCTAAAGACCTTCATCGACAAAGCCTACTGTCTCTTTCTACACCTGTTTCCATTTTCCTCCCTCTAGATTATTATTATAATACTATTATTCTTCGGGTCACTACAATGTGGCTCATCGACGAAGGCCAATGTATAAATAGCCTGAACTTCATTTTTTAGCTGAAATTCACGCAAAAAATTCCCTCTCTCTCTCTCTCTCTCTCCTGTTTGTCTCCCCTACTTTCTCTCTAAGTTTATGGGCTGAATTCTTGCCGGTTCGACAATCCAAGGCCACCACGACGCTCTTGGGAAAGTTCTCTTCAAGTCTGCCGGAGCGACTCGTTGGTGGGGTTGGTTTGAAATTCATCCCAATCTCAGGGTAAGGCATTTTATTTAGTATTTTTCTTTCTCAGAGTTATAAGAAATGTAGTATACAAAGAAAAACTAATATTTTGTTCTGAAAGATGTTGTTTTTAGGGTGTTGAGTGGGGAACCCTGCATGTGTAGGGTCAGAATACAGTAGAGGCTTTCTCAGAAATTAGGTAAGAGAAATATGTAATGCTAGGAAGTTTTAGAATGTATAACAGAAGATTTTGTATAAATATTTACAAGCATGTTGTTTATTTTATTTTTCCAGAATATCATGAGTATTATTATTTCAGAGAACTTACAGTTATGAAGCATGGGATTTTAATTACACAGTTGTGTGACCTGAGTCTATTATGGTTTAATATGTTGATTTTGAAGTTTTACAGATATCCAGGTATAAAAGTTTATTAGCAGAAAGTAAGATTTATAGTATGTTCAGTATAACATGATTTCTAAATCATAACACTTAGACAGATATTACAGACAGACATTACAGAAACATCATATAGATATTTCAAATATTACAGACAGATATTGCAAAAATATCAGATAGATATTTCAGATATTACAGATAGATATTACAGAAACATCAGATAGATATTTCCGATATTATGGACAGATATTTCAGATTTTACAGCTCAAATTTATAGTGTTATCGTTGCTTTGAAATAATGTTAAAAGCAATAAGATAATTATATATATATATACTAGTATTACACAGTATAAGATCCTTGTGGATGTTACAGACAGAGATATACAACCGAGCACGGTACCGTTGCTAGTACATATAGAGTGCAACCACATAACTTAGATAGTATGTGGATTCCGTTTAACCGTGCCAGGAGAGATTACAGTCTCCCCAGCGAGCTGGGTTGAGGTGGCCGGTTAGATGATGTTAGATTTGTAGATTTCCTGGAGAGATTGCAGTGGGCTAGATTGGCGGATGATAGAGATACAAATTGACTTACCTGCTAGGCCAACCAGAGTAAGTCCAACCTACAGGCCGCACAACCCTATCATAAGGGGTTATATCATGATATATAGATCTCAGGGTATAACAGAAGTTCTTATGTATAGATATATCATACAACAGCAGTTATATTATCATATTAGCAGTATGTACAGATAGTAAACTCAGATACACAGTCGTATTTTAAACTACGTGACATATGTTTTGTACAGTATATCAACTTACTCATTTTACAGTATCAGTATTATTTCAGTATATTAAATGTGCAACTCAGCCGCCACACACTAGTGATAGGTTTTATACATATTTAAACATGCCACACAAAATAGGTTTTATGCATATTAAAACATATTATCTTTTACAGCAATAATTCCCAAACATAAATCATATATATATATATATTTATTTATTTATTTTCCAAAAATCAGATGCTGTAATAACATACATACATTTTCATAAAATAACTAGCTTAGTTTATCCCCTTACCTGATTCTTGAAAAGCCCCTAAGATAACAGTCCTGCACCCGCAGGATTTCCCGTTCAACACCCTGAAAATGAAATTCCCCAAAACTAAACTTCAGTATTTCTACACGTACTACGCTTCCTACAACTCTCAAAAAGTCAAATATTGAGTACAAAGTCTTACCCTGAATTTGAGATGAATTACGAACTAGCCCCACCAACGATCTACTCTAGCAGATATGCAGAGAACTTCCGCAGAAGTGTCATGGTGACTTTGGATAGTCGAATTGGAGAGAATCTGACCCGAGATCTTAGAGAGAAGGAAGGAGGGACAAAAATTTAGAGAGAGAAGGAGTTTCTCGCGTAATTTCTGCTGAAAATTTTGGTTTTAGCATACTTATACACTAGCCTTGGTTGACGAGTCACGTCACCTCATCGACGAGGTCAAGAAGACAATTCGCCGACGAACTCTCTCTTCGTCCACAAAATTTAGAATCACCCAAATCCTCTCTCGGTATTTTCTTGTCGATGAACCACACCTTCGTCAATGAGCCCAATATGCCCCATCATCAACAAACGCGAACCACACCTTCGTCAATGAGCCCAATATGCCACGTCATAGACGAACGCGAAGCATTCGTTGACGAAGACCTACTTGCCCCCTTTTAATTTCCTTTTCTCCCTTCCTTTTATTATTTAAATATTATAAATTCTTTGGGTCACTATAGTTGGCACCTACACCAAATGGGTCAGCATTGAGATGTATTAGGGTACTTCGGGGTTGTTCAATGGATATTCAGGGAAAAATCTTGTCTACCAATTTAATAGTACTGAATATGCATGGGTTTAACGTGATCTTTGGCATAGATTGGCTAGCTTCTAATTTGCCAGCATAGAGTGCCATTCATAAGAAGTGATATTCAGACCTCTGGGATGAGTAGAATTCAAGTTCGTTGGGTCGCGAGTGCAATCCCCGCCTTAGCTAGTTTCAATTATTTTCAGCTATCCAGGCTAAGAAACTACTGCTAAGTGGTTGTTAGGGATTTGTAGCAGTTGTGAAGGAGATGTCAGAGAATGAATTGAAACTTGCTAGCACGTCGGTAGTAAAAGAGTTTGCAAATGTGTTCCTAGACGAGTTACCAGGCTTGCCACCCGATCGTGAGGTAGATTTTCCTATTGATCTACTTCCAGGTACAATACCGATTTCTAAAGTACCTTATCGAATGGCGCCAGTGGAGTTGGCAAAATTGAAGGATCAGTTGCAAGATCTGCTTGATAAGGGCTTTATACGACCTAGTGTATCTCCGTGGGGAGCTCCAGTCCTATTTGTGAAGAAGAAAGACGGGTCTATGAAGATGTGTATAGATTATAGGAAGATTAATAAAGTGACAATCAAGAACAAATATCCTCTACCCTATATAGATGATTTGTTTGAACAGCTCCAGGGTACATGGGTGTATTTGAAGATTGACCTTAGATCAGGCTATCATCAGGTAAAAGTGAAAGCAGAAGACGTCTCGAAGACAACCTTCAGGACCAGGTATGGGCATTACGAGTTCCTTGTTATGCCATTTGGTTTGACGAATGCTCCTGCTATATTTATGGATTTGATGAATAATATTTTTCATTTGTGTTTAGATCATTTTGTTGTTTTTTTTTATTGATGATGTACTGGTCTATTCGAGAAGTTATGAGGAGCATGAGACACATTTGAGGCAAGTTTTGCAGATGCTCGGAGAGAAGAAGTTGTACGCCAAGTTCAGCAAATGTGAGTTCTGGCTCGAGAAAGTTGTGTTTTTGGGGCATGTTATCTCAGGAGACGGAATTTCTATGGATCCTAGTAAGATTGAGGCGGTTGTGAATTGGGCTAGACCAAGGAATGTCTAGGGGATCAGGAGTTTCTTGGGGCTAGCTGGGTATTACCGTCGTTTCGTTGAGGGATTCTCCGGATTATCAAGACCTCTGACACGACTAACTAAAAAAAATGTCAGATTTGAGTGGGATGACAGCTGTGAGTAGAGTTTTCAGGAATTGAAGCAGAGGCTAGTTACAGCACCAGTGTTGATCATCTTGTCAGGGGGTGAAGGTTATGTTATTTATAGCGATGCGTCCTTGAAAAGACTTGGCTGTGTGTTGATGCAGCATGGCAAGGTGGTGGCGTATGCTTCCAGACAGTTGAAAGAATATGAAAAGAACTACCCTACCTATGATCTTGAATTAGCTACAGTAGTACACGTATTGAAGATTTGAATGCATTACCTGTATGGCAAGCGGTGTAAGATCTTTTCCAACCACAAAAGTTTGAAGTACTTTTTCACGCAGAAGGAACTGAATATGAGGTAGAGAAGGTGGTTGGAGCTAATCAAGGATTTCAATTGTACCATCAGTTATCACCCAGGGAAAGCAAACATGGTAGCTGATGCGTTGAGTAGGAAATCTAGGGAATCAGTGTTGACGGCTATGGAGATCTAGTATTCGATCATGATGGATTTGGAGAGATTCGATATAGAGTTGGTCGAGAGTGGTTCATAGGCTCGTATTGCTAGTTTAGTGATCCTGCCTACTCTGCCGAAGAAGATTAAAGCTGCTTAGAGAGAAGACCCAAAATTAGTAGAGGTGAGGGATAGAGTGCAGAGTGGCCAAGGGGAGGAATTTAGTGTTACAGATAACTGAGTTTTGTGATTTCGTTCCAGATTATGTGTTCCTGCCGATACTGAGATCAGAAAAACTATTTTAGAGGAGGCTCAAAGATCTTTGTATACAGTTCATCCTAATAGTACGAATATGTATAGGGATCTGCGAGAGTCATACTGGTGGAGTGGTATGAAGAAAGAGATTGTCGAATATGTAGCCCAATTTTTGACGTGCCAACAGGTAAAAGCTAAGCACCAAAGGCCGGAAGGGTAATTACAACCATTATTTATCCCAGAGTAGAAGTGGGATCATATATCTATGGATTTTGTGTCAGGACTGTCGACGGCGTTACACGGACATAATGCCATATGGGTGATTGTTGACTGTTTGACTAAGATCGCCCACTTTTTGCCTATCAAGATCAGCTACTCCCTCAACAGGTTGGCGAAAATTTACATTCAGGAGATAGTTCGTTCACATGGGGTGCCAGTATCTATTGTGTCAGATCGAGACCCGCGCTTCCCATCATATTTTTTGGGGAGCTTGCAGGAGGCTCTAGGGTCTCAGTTGTCTTTTAGCACGACATTCCATCCTCAGTTGGATGGATAGACTGAGAGGATGATACAGATGTTGGAAGATATGCTCCGAGCATGCGTATTAGATTTTGAGTGTAGTTAGACTCAGTTCATGTCCCTGGTGGAATTTGCGTATAATAATAGTTATCAGACCAGCATTGGCATGACACCGTTTGAGGCTCTTTAGTGTAGGAGATGCTGTTTTCCTTTATTTTGGGATGAAGTGGGTGAGCGATGAGTAGTGGGACCAGAGCTTGTTCAGCAAGCGAGTAATAAGGTTCAACTCATCAGAGATAAAATCATTGCAGCTCAGAGCTGACAGAAGAGTTATGCTGATAATCGCTGCAGAAATCTAGAATTTGATGTGGGTAATCATGTATTTTTGAAGATAGCTCCGTTGAAAGGAATTATGTGATTTGGAAAGAAGGGTAAACTTAGCTCTAGGTTTATCGGTCCATTTGAGATTTTAGATAAAGTGGGGCCGGTGGCCTACAGCCTAGCTTTACCACCTATATTATCTAGGATGCACGACGTATTCCACGTTTCAATGTTGAGGAAGTACGTCCCAGATCCTTCTCATATTATCAGTTATGGTGAATTAGAGCTCAATGATTCATTGGTATATAAGGAGGTAGCAGTACAAATTCTGGATAGGAAAGTGCAGGAGCTACGTAGTAGGAAGATTCCATTGGTAAAAGTTTTGTGGAGGAATCATGCAGTGGAAGAAGCTTCTTCGGAGTCCGAGAAGCAGATGAAGTAGAAGTATCCGCATTTATTCTAAGAGATTTGACGAGTAAAATGTAAGAAAATAGGTGATTTTTCTTTTGTAGGTACATGTAAAAGTTTAGTTAGTAAGTAGCATTTTAGTTTTGGGAGAAATTTCTTTTGTGTATGTAATCTCCCAGGACTTGAAATGTAACCACGGTATTCTTTCG
Source organism: Malania oleifera (assembly GCF_029873635.1). Classification (NCBI taxonomy): domain Eukaryota; kingdom Viridiplantae; phylum Streptophyta; class Magnoliopsida; order Santalales; family Ximeniaceae; genus Malania; species Malania oleifera. Next base: position 10,547,987 of record NC_080419.1, read on the forward strand.
CCATAAGTGAGGGTAAATAATAAAATAAGTAGACCATTTTCTTTAATGGATGGTGAATTATGTGAAAGGTAAATTTCAAGGACGAAATTTTATAAGGAGGGAAGAATGTAGTGACCCAAAGAAATTATAATATTTTAAATAATAATGGAAAGGAAAGGAAAGAGGAGCGTTCGTCGACAAAGTTATAATAGGGCTCATCGACGAGGGTACGTTTCGTCTGCGAGAAAACACTGAAGGATAATTCTCTCATCTCTAAATTTCGTCGATGAGAAATAGAGTTCGTTGACGAACTTCCTTCATGACCTCATCGACGAGGTGACGTGGCTCATCAATGAGAGCCAGAGTATAAATAGCTCTAAACGCTATTTTTTGACAGAATTTCACACAGAATTCTCCCTTTTATCTCCCGTTAGTTTTCCACTCTTCTCTCTTAATTTCTAGGTCCGTTCTTTGCCGGATCGATGATCCGAAACCACCACGACACTCTTAGGGAAGTTCTTTGCACATCTACTAGAGTGGATTGTCGATGGGTCGAGTTCGAAATTCATCCCAGATTCAGGGTAAGACTTTCTACTCAATATTTGACTTCCTGACAGTTGTAGAAAGTGTAGTACGCATAGAAATACTGAAGTTTAGTTCTGAGAAATATCATTTTCAGGGTGTTGAACGGGAAACCCTACGAGTGCAGGACGATTTATTTCAGGGGCTTTTCAGGACTCAAGTAAGGGGATAAACTATGCTAGTTATTTTATGAAACTGTATGTATGTTATTACAGCATCAGATTTCAGGGAAATAAATATATTTATATATGCTTTATGTTAGGAAATACTACTGTAAAAGATGATATGTTTAAATAAGTATAAAACCTATCTTGTGTGGCATGAGCAAAATTTATAATGAAATACTATTTTCTGGGAATATGATAAAATATGGATTTTTATAATGAAAAATCAGCGTACAAGCCGAGAATTTTTACATGTATTGCCGGAGTACAGGTCGCGCTATGAATATGATTTGCCAGCGTATGGGTTGTGCTATGGATATGATTTTTTGGCGTACAGGCTGTCCTATGGATATGTTTTACCAGCGTATGGGCCGAGCTATTGATATGATTTACTGGTGTACAAGCCGAACTATGGTAAAATATGAAATACCGGTGTATGGACCAATGATTTTTCACGATGTATATATATGCAAAATGATATAATGATATTGATTTGGTAATTAATGGTATGAAATATCCATGTACCACAGTTTCATTCTATGTTATATGTTATCAGAACATGGTTGACTTGGTTTAGGCTAGCACTTGCACGGTACCGCTGCTATGTGTTTGTGATCATCACGATATTGTGTTAATGCTGCTGTGTGGAGTAGTGTGAGGACGGAAAGTCGATGTGGTTTTAAGAAGTGTGAGCGCCCTTAGTGTACGGACCAGGTCTAGCAGACCCATCGGACTTACAGACTTTACTTTTGACTTGGTAGTGGTCGGCTAACCATTGTCAGGTCCCGCCTTCGGGTCACACAACCTAGTCATGTGGGGGTAATACATGACAACAGTCAACTAACCTACTAAAGTTGTTTTCGTATTATTATTATATGAGATGAATTATGTTTATGAAAATGCAGTATGTTGTGTCATACTATTATGATATATGTTTTCCCAGATATGACATAACGATTTACTAAATATGTTTCTGTATGGTATATGTATAATACAGAATACTCATGTTGTCACACACTAGTATTAGTTTATTTTTTCTTACTGAGAGGTGTCTCACCCCGAATTATATGAACATTTCAGGAGCCCCTGATAGGAGAGTGGATAAAACTCCGCTGAGATAGTACTGTTGATTTGCCCTCTTTGAAGGATAAGTTTTGGTGGGGACAGATGGATTTTTGTGGGAAATGTCCCTAAGACTTTCTTTTTTGGGATGTATATACATAAATACAATGAATGTAGTAACTTTTGTGTTGAGATGAATGGTTTTGTGTTTATGATATTATGATTTTATGTTTCCTGTTACTTAGGCTTCCATTTTGTGTGTCTGTTATATCCTTAGTATCCACGGGTTCAAGTTGATCATGATCTGTTGAATTGGTTATTATGGTTTTTATTATATTATGGAAAAAAATATATGGAGATTAAGCAGGTCGTTACAATGGGTGCTATGGTGGAGTAAATAGAGTCATTGCATAAGAACTAGGCGTGGGATTTCGTGGAGCTTCTAGAAGGGAAGAGGGCGATATGATGCAAGTGGGTGATTTTTTTTGTTGCTTTATGTGAATGACATGTTAATTGCTGGGAATACTTTGATTGAAGCTAATCAGTTGGAAACTCTATTAAGAAAATAATTTGACATGAAGATTCTTGGGTAAGAGATTCATAAGGACAAAGTTGCAGGGAGATTGTAGTTATCTCAAGGTGGTTTTGTGGAGAAGGTGTTGGAGAGGTTTGACATGGTTAATGCAAAACCAGAATGTACACCATTGATGAATCATTTCAAATTGTCTAACGCTCAGTTCCTAAGGATGGATGATGACATTCATAACATGTCAAAGGTCCCCTATGCTTGCGCAGTGGGGTGGTTGATGTATGCTATGGTTAGTACAAGACCAGGTCTGGCACAAGTTGTCAATGTGGGTACTTCAGACTATGACATTGTGTTTGACAAACAATAGAGTGATCCGTTAGTTATAGGATATGTGGATGCAAATTATGCAGAAAATCTAGATCACAGGAGGTCTACAATAGGGTATGTGTTCACCCTTGTGGGAGTGCCTATTTGTTAGAGGTTGATGGTACAATCTTTGGTTGCATTATCGATAATTGTGTTGGACAATATAACAATCGCCGAAGTTGCCAAGGAAGCATTGTGGCTTACAAGTTTAGTCAAGGAGCTGGGTATACAACAAGGTAGAGTTCAACTACATTGTGATAGTTGAGTGCCATCTATTTGGCGAAAAACCAAGTGTATCATGCGAGAATCAAGTACATAGATGTGGGGTTCCACAAGATCCGAGAGTTGGTTTCTTCAGGTGAACTTGTGCTTGAGAAAGTTCACACTTCTGAGAATGCAGCAGATATCTTGACAAAATCGATTACCATAGATAAGTTCAAACATTTCTTGGACTTGCTTAATTTCTCTAGTTGTTAGACGGGAGGCGGTCCCAACCTATCGTCCTAGGTGGAGCAGTAGGTTATGTTTTCAGTTTTCTCCTGAGGGGTGTATATTTGCCAATGTAGATATTGTTGTAATATGTGGCTCATATGTTGAGTGAAATGCATATACAAAGAAAACATAGTGGAAAACAGAGAAGCTGGTCTGCAGGACTAAACCTTCGATGGTTTGCTTGAAACCGTCATTGGTTTTGTCAGGTTCAGAAGAAACAATTGACTTTTTTGTTGTGTTACATCAATTGTTTGGTCTTGGTGTCAAACCATCGACAATATATCTAAAACCGTTGACGGTTTTGTTTGGTTACCCAACATTGGTTTTTGAATTTTGAATTGGGAAGTTGTATAGGTTGGGTTTTGGGGAAAAGACCTCTCGAAGGGTTATATATATATATATATATGTTATATGATATAACTCTATGTCTTTTGGCAAAAAATAGTGAAAAATTACTTTCATTTGCTCTCATGGATGTAGGCATTGCCGAACCACGTAATTCTTTGTATCATTTTTTATTACTTTCATATAATTTGCGTGATTGTGTTTTTTTGTATATTTCACTGTTGGTTGTTACGTTGTAAGATCGTTTGTTTCCGTTGCGCATTCATTTACACAACAACATAAAATATGCTTGCACAATAATAATAATAATCTACAATAACGCTACACCTTGACTCAAGATACTACACCGTAACATGGGGGGACGAAGTTTTCTATTAGACACCGAGATTATGTAGATAGAGGGTAGTAAGGAGACACTTGAAGCGACACAAAATCTTTCACTTACAACAAATTTCAAGCGTATCAATTAGTCACAACTCAATCCTTTCCTCATGCGTACACTTGAATACATGCATCCAAGCTCCTCCTTTTCATCGCATACTCATTGAATTCAGGAACATTGATTTTCTTTTCATGTCATTTTGTGAAAAATAGGGCACCAAGATAGACGAAGGGGCAGGATTTCAAACTGCAATGGGGCCACTTCTTTTGGCCTTCAGATATCCATAGATCCAAGGGTTATGGCCCATCACACTTTGGCTTTTGATTCAATTCCTCCCTTCTCAAGTCTCTTTGTGTTATTCAACATTGCTGGTCCCTTTTTCTCCTGCCCTCTCTGCCTCTAATGATTCCCCCAAGACCCACAACACAAAACGCAGGAAACAGAATTTCATTCATCATGGAATTCATAAAACAGAAAAGGGAAAGATGAAAGCACATCACTTCACACCACCAACCTTTCATTTTGCGAATGGTGATTGAGAGGATCATTGATTTAAAAAATATGGAAGTCCACTCATTGTAATAGACGGCACCACCACAGCCATTAATCATAACGCGTTCCATGTCATCAGGTTTAATTTCTCAATATTTGAATTTCGATCTTCCGACTGGTGCCGCCCACAATTTAACTTTGGGTTATTTTAAAGATCGTTTCAATTTAAAACTTGAAATAAGAATTATTTTTTAATGTTTGGTTATAAAATAAAGTGGGAAAGAAAATAGTATGCATGTGTGCAGATAATAAATCAATAAATAAAATTTAATTTCTTAAGTTTTTGTCTATTTCTTTAAATGTAATCATATTTGAATAATATTTCATTATTTATAGTATTTTATATAAATAAAAAATTTAATAAAAAATGATTTTGTTGATACTAAAGAATACATCGCTACTTTAGAGGTTGATAGAGTGGAAGGTTGATGAAGATTGTCATCGACTCGACGCCTTGGGACAACTTGTTTAGGTCAAGCGCATTCGGTTCTTTGCCGTGCATATGGCTCTTTCGGTGGGGCCCGTTCTTGTCGATGTAGCCCTCTTTCCAATACATTTTTTTTATCCTTTTTCATTTCTTATACAAAATTATGAGTGTTAAACATAGTCTATATAAATGAAAAAAAATATATATAAAATATATATTCTAATATATTCCATAATAAATTGCTCATTCTTTTTTAATGGAAGGAGAAAACATTTTTTTTTTTTTTGCATGTCAAACATTAAAGATTTTTCCTTGTATACAAATACCTTTCACTTGGACATTGTTGTCATAACTTTTTCTCTCTCTTAGACAAAACTTTAGAGTGTGGAATATATATTAGAAATATTTTACATTATTTCATACTCTATAATTAAATGAGTTAGGTGTAAAATATATAACATATATGGAAATAAAGTTATTGATTTCACTATGTAGAAAGAGCAGCCGACCACCTTAAAAAAGGGCACAAATTTCTCAAGGGCGTCCGGTGTAAAATATATTGAATTGAAAATGCAAGAGATATATTTAGTTGTGAAAAGTATTTTTTTTTTTTAACTAGAATTATAAAAATGTAACTTCATTTTTTAATTTTTTTAATACGGGAAGTTAAGAAAAACAATAAAAATATATTTTTGACTTTTCATATAAATACGAATAAAATAAAAAAAATAAAATAGGGTTCTATTTTTTTTTTTATAATTGTTTAAAAATTTAAAATAAAATAAAAACTATTATTTGCAATTAGAAAATTATCAGGGAAAAAAAATTAAGCAACGTGATTAAAAAAAACCGAAATAACCAGAGACAATGGCTTGGAACACACTGGGAATTGTTTTGGCAACAAGGACAAGCAGACAGCTTTACAAGGAGGCCCTAATCATCACCAAGTTGGGACCCAAGCGGTAATCATGGCAGTGAAGAAGCCACACTTGACCATGGGGGTGGGGGGCTTGTGAAGTTCTTGAAGATTTCCATTTTGGACTATTGACTGCTTGGGACTTGGGTCTCTCTCTTTCTCTCTCTGCCTTATGGAGCCAATAGTTGGAAATTGGAATGTTCCATTGTCAGCTTAATTTGTTTAGTATTCCCCTCTTTCATTGATTGCTGATATTATCATGTTAAGGTTTGACAATTTGATCATGGAGGTAGGGTATTAAGGATAATATAGGCCAACCCTTCTCTTCTTCTATGTACTTGAAGACAAAGACTAGTCCACTGCATTTCAAATTTGACAAAATTTGACTATTGTGGTGACCTAACATCGCTGAGAAATAGATCCAAACATGGTTACGACTAATTTTTTATTTAAGGAGGCAGCAGTGAATTGGGATGGTGGGAGTTTGGGACAAACGGTTCCATAGAGACAAGCCTTGATAGGATCAAAAGCACCTCAAAGGCTCAAAACTTGTTTACCAACGTTCTTCCCATTACCCACATTCCAATAAGCAGCCCTGCACTGGGGCTATATTCTATTTCCATAATAGAGAAATAAACTTACACAATGCTCCACACATTGTAAAATTTTTGACCCAAAAGGGGAAAAAAAAAATTAAGTATTTGATAAGTTGATGAGGCCTGGAAATCCCAACAATCTCACAGAAACCAAAGACCCGCATAGGAGGAGCATCCCGTTCTCAATACACAAGCCCATTCCCTTCACAGTTCTCACTCACTGTAGACATTCCCTGCAGACAGAAATCCAAGGGGAAAAAGAAAGAAAATAAAGAAAGAAACCGAACACAGATTGTACCGTATGCATACACTTTATCTTTTTCCTTCTTTAACTGCTTTTACTTTGAAGTTAGACCGAGGGGAGAAGAGGATACAGCCATAGGGGTACCGGATCTCAGCACCTACACTTTGCTGACCAGAGGGCAGGGCAGTGGGCTGTGCGGCTGACCGGGTCGTTTTGTTTCTGGGTTTAAAGCCAAACGACGTGCCCGCTGCTCCATCATGTTGGCCTTGAGATTTGGTATTAAAGAAAGAGACCCTTGAGAGAGAGAGAGAGAGAGAGAGAGAGCGGGAGGGAGGGAGGGAGTCTCGTCTTCGCTTTATTCTGTTCAAATTCGATACTTTGCTGCCTGTTACTGAGAACGAGGCTCTGTTGTGTGTGCGAGAGAGAGAGAGAGAGAGAGAGAGAGAGAGGAGCTTTCTCTCTCTACCTTCTCTATTTTTTTCCTTCTCTATATTTTTCTCTCTCTATGTCTGCCGCATTGTCTTGTTCTACCCTTCAGAATCTCTTCTCACTTCCAGGCACTAAAGTGTTGTCTCTCTCTCTCTCTCTCTCTCTACTAGTTGTGCTATCATTTTTCCCGAGTGGTGCTTATTTGTTTCTTGGCCTTGCATAGAGCAGCTTATACATAGCAGCAGAAAGAGGAAGAGGAGGGAAAGAAGCTTGTGTGAGGCGGAAAAGAAAAACTCATGTGTTGTTTGGCCTCTTTTGGTGGTGGTCTGAGCTTCTTTAGATTATTAATGGGAAGGAGTTTCAGAAACAAACAGCTGAGCTCGTTCCCTTTGTTGTAGAGCTCTGTTTGCATATATAGATAAAGCCCATAAATTGGGGGAAGAAGAATCCCGGCTTTGGGGCTGTTCGCCAAGAGATCATTCTGACATCTTTGCTGATTGTGAGCAAAACTCAGAAGCCCAGAAAGAGTTAATATCAGGAGGAGAGCTGCATGAAGAAGTAGTGAAACAATGAGAGATGGGAACTCCAAGAAAAGCAAGGTTTTCTTCTTCTTCTTCCTTTCTTTCTTTCTGGGGGAAAATGAAACTGTGAAATTGTTCCTCTACATTTCTCATTTCCCATTTGGGGTTGCTAACAAGTTTATGCTTACTGTTTGGTGAAGCTCTCATGGTCAAAGTCGTTGGTCAGAAAGTGGTTCAATATCAAGAGCAAAAATGAAGAGTTTCAGGCAGACGATGTTTATGGAGGTGGATACAAATATTTTTTTCTCTTGGTTTTCTTTACCTTCTGATTTGGTCTCTGTACTTTGCTTTTTAGGTGATTGCCTTCGTGCTCCAAATCAGGGTTCTGATACTTGGAATCTCGCCTTACTGTCTGGAACAATAAATTAATATTTTCCGTTTTAACTGGAATTTCCTTGTATGGTTGCCTTTACTGTTTGATCGTCAAATAAGAAAGGAAAGAGAAAGGAATTTTGTATGGTTTAATTTTAATTACAGTTTCTTTTGAAGATGGATGAGAAAATTTAAGAGCAGCGAAACAGAGCATTGCAATACCATTGTCCTGATTTTATCTTTTCTGGAACCATAGTCTGTTCACATTTGGTTAGGCTATTTCTAATACCAAAGTTAAGATTGTTCTGGGTCTATTCTTTCGAATTTAATGCGTGGGTTCAGTTTTAGATTTTTGGATTTTTTATTTCCAGTCTTCAAAACAACGACTTGCATTAACAGTGAGGTCTTTTGCAGGTGGTGATGTAGAATATAGGAATAGCTTCTCGGAGAGGGAACCATGCACAATCAAGAAGAGCAAAACAGGTTCATTATCATGATATTACAGTGTTTTGATTGAACAAATATCCCAAATCTTCAATCTTCCAGATGGATTTTCTAATCCTCATTGATGTTTTATAGTTTTCCTTATTTTTTGTTTTCTCATTTTGATGCACAGAGAAATTAAGCAAGAATGCCGAGCGGGTCCGGCGAGGAAGAGTAGATCTTGAGCATCCTCGAGTTATAGATGTGCAGAATTACAGGCATTTCCCCTCCCTTATAAATTATATTATTATATGTTTTGTCCCTGTGTGGCATTAGCTTCTAACCCCTGGATTCTTTTGGAACAGTGTTTTTGTAGCTACGTGGAATGTGGGTGGAAAATCCCCACCTAGTAATTTGAATCTAGATGATTGGCTTCACGCGTCCCCTCCTGCGGACATTTATGTTCTCGGGTATCTATCGTTAATTTTTAAATTTATTCATGTTCTTTACCTGAAATTTTTTGACCGATCTGTTGCTGATGGAAGCATGTCTGTTCCTTTACTCTCTCAGATTTCAAGAGATTGTTCCTTTGAATGCCGGTAATGTTCTTGGCGCAGAAGATAATGGGCCTGCCAAAAAATGGCTCGCTCTCATTCGGAGGACTCTAAACAATCTTCCTGGAACAAGTGGCAGCAGCGGGTGCTATACACCATCTCCCATACCAGAACCAATTGTAGAATTGAATGCAGATTTTGAGGGCTCAGCAAGGCAGAAGGCCTCTTCATTCTTCCATCGTCGATCATTTCAGACAACCAGCAGCTGGAGAATGGAAAATGATCCTTCAATCCCACAACCCCGCCTTGATCGACGATTTAGTGTTTGTGATCGGGTAATTTTTGGTCATAGGCCAAGTGATTATGACCCCAATTTCAGATGGGGTAGGCCAAGTGACTATTCCAGATGGGGTTCGTCTGATGATGACTATGGGCCTGGGGATTCGCCAAGTACTGTATTATTCTCGCCAATGTCTTATGGTGGATCTGCACCCAATGAAGATGGATATAGAATGCCAGCACATTCAAGGTACTGCTTAGTTGCAAGTAAGCAGATGGTTGGCATATTTCTCACAATATGGGTAAGAAGTGATTTGAGGGATTATGTTCGAAACATGAAAGTATCGTGTGTGGGCAGAGGATTGATGGGTTACCTTGGCAATAAGGTATCCTTCTGAGAAAAAAACATGATGGTTCAATTATTTTTGTATGTTCTATTTGGATTTTTTTAAAACAATGCAGCAAGCTAAGATACTAAAAGAAACAATATTATGCCTGGTTCTTAGGGATCCATCTCCGTCAGCATGTTGTTGCATGAAACGAGCTTTTGTTTCGTATGTAGTCATTTAACTTCAGGGCAGAAGGAGGGTGATGAGCTGCGAAGGAACTCTGATGTCATGGAGATCCTTAGGAAGACAAGATTTCCCCGTGTTCATGGTGTAGGTGATGATAAGTCCCCAGAAACAATTCTTGAGCACGAGTAAGTTACCTAACTTTGAAATAAAATTCAAGAACTAATTGCACTTGCTCACAAGAACACAAACTATTCCATTTCAAAATGCCTCATACCCTCCTTATTATCATTGCCCTTTGCCTATGTTTTGTTCTCCATATTCTAATTGCAAACATTTTGATCCAGTCGAATAATTTGGCTTGGAGATTTGAATTACAGAATTGCCCTCACTTACCGGTCTGCTAAGGCACTTGTTGAGATGCAGAACTGGAGGGTATTGCTAGAGAATGACCAGGCATGATCCATGTCCACCCGTCAAGGATCACTATTTCCTTTCTTTCAATTATCTTTGCATAAAAAATGTTTTGTCCTACTGTCTTTATTTAAGAGAACTTTAAATTGAATGATCATGCTTTTCTCTGCAGTTACGGATAGAGCAGAGACGGGGTCGTGTTTTTGAGGGATGGAAAGAAGGGAAGATATATTTCCCACCAACATACAAATATTCAACTAATTCAGACAGATATGCAGGGGATGATATGCACCCAAAGGAGAAACGACGAACACCCGCGTGGTAGGAGCATCTTGCCCCCAGACATTAAGAAAATTTACATATGCACATCTCAATCCAAGATGAAACATATAAAAGTAAAAAATAAGTGAAAGAAATAAGGCCAAAGAAGCAGTAGATTCTGAGAGGCACCGATTCATTTAATTTTGGCTTGCAGGTGTGATAGAATATTGTGGTACGGAGAAGGCCTCCATCAGTTGTCTTATGTCCGTGGGGAATCTAGGTTCTCGGATCATCGACCAGTGTATGCCACGTTCTGTGCTGAGGTTGAGTCAATCCATAGCCGATTAAACAAAAGCATGAGTTGCTCTAGTTCCAGGATTGGGGTGGATGATATGTTGCCATATGCACATGGATACACTGAGCTCAGTTTTTTCTGAAGGATGAAGAAAAATGAATCATGTCCGCATTCAAGTATGCTCTCTCTCTCTCTCTCTCTCTCTCTCTCTCCATATCCAACTGAATGCTCATTCCAGAAACATTCTCAGGCATGCATGCATTCACATGTGCACACACATGCATGCTCTCATTTGAGCATTACCTATCTTCAATTCCTAAGGGTCCCTCCTTTCCATATGCAAAGGATCTGAAAGTTAAGCTTGGGGATGCCTCCGTTAGGCACTTGGGGATGATGCTTCACATAGGCACTAGTTGATTTGTTCAACAATAGATAAGCTACAACAAGATGGACATTCAATTATCTGTTGTGGCAATCAGTGTTTTTAAAAGTGGAAGTATGAAGCAATGCAATTTGCCTGTGTATGTATGTTTTTTCTTTGGTCAATTTGAGGAATTAATCTATACTATTAGTTAAAGGACAATATGACAGTTTTCAATTTTCATTTATTGTCCACTATGTTTCAAAAATGTCCTATTCTTACAAATTTCTATTGAAAAGAAAATTTTCTTTCTTTGGGTAATTTAGTAAATGTAAATTATACCAAAAATACCCATAACTATAGTGAATATCTATGATGCCAATAACAATTCATGGCTCCTTAATTTTTGCACAAACACCACACATTCTTATTGCTATTCATGACTACCAAAAACCAAGAAACGTGCATTGCACATGTCGATTACTAGTAAATTAAACAAAGAATACTAGTAAATAACTAAGAATCAACTTATGCCTGTAAAAATTAAAAGTATGTTCCTTGTAACCATATAACAAAAGAATTATCACTTCAAAAATGGAAGATTGCCACATGAAGATCGTTTCTTTAACTATGGTAAAAAAATGGCACACATGTAATAAGTCTACTGTGTAGCTATGTGAGTCCTCTGGTTGTATTTCAACTCATGACCTTAGAGCAAAATTTTCAGGAATCATTTTAATGTTTAGACCCTATTTAAGTCCGGCAGTTGTGTTTTACAGGAATATTGCCACATGAAGCTTGTTTCTTTAACTAGGGTGAAAAATGGCATACACGTAACAAGTCTACTGCATAACTGTTTAAGTCCTCTGGTTATACTTCAACTGATGTCCTTAGAGCAAATCGTACAGGAATCATTTAATGTTCGGATCCTATTACTGGCACATTTCCCATTATTCATATAACAAAGTGTGGTTATACTTCAACTGATGTCCTTAGAGCAAATCGTACAGGAATCATTTAATGTTCGGATCCTATTACTGGCACATTTCCCATTATTCATATAACAAAGTGTGGTTTAAAGCCCTTCTGGATGGGTTTGTGCCGTCGGTCTGTCAATGATTACTCCAATTTTTTCCTCTTTTCCCTCATTTGCATTTTGGATGGTTGGGAGTATTTATTTTGTTAGGTGCAACTTGTAGATCTTAGGCTCATAGATGCATGTCCTGCTACCCACGAATTTTGAAAATGTAGGAGGGACTTTATGGAATCTCAGAAGGAGCTAAGTCATGTGTCATTTGATTGTTAAACACATGCTTTTTAATCTATTTGAATATTCGATGCAGTCCATATTGTAATTGTCATATTGTTTGAAGGTGATAATTATTTATTCTCTTTAAAAGAAATCCTAAATAGTTCGGCATGCCCCTATTCTTATCTGCAGGCGGGAATTGTTTTGCAACTAATTCATCCTTGAAGGCTGATGGGGACATTCCATTGCTCACAAACCGAGAAAGGTTGGTCTTCCTCTCTTTTTCCTTTTCTTGGATTTGCTGTGAATATTGGTTCTTTTGTCTAATAGTATTCTTCCTTTATCTGATAAGTGCGTTTGCCTAATTGTATACTTTTCTCCTCTTCAGGTGTAAATTTTTTTGTATTTTCTGATCTGACTTACTAATTTCATACGACCCCAAGTCGGCATACCTTTTATCACCATATCATTGTTAGCGAATAAAATACCCGTTCGGAGTGCAATTTTGTTACCAGATTAACAACACCCACCTATGTGGCATCTCTAACTTCCTCACAAGCATTTCCAGTCCTGAAAAAGAAATCAGGTACTATTAACTTTTGTCAATTATTCATTTACAAGTATCCTTATTCTTGATAAAGATTCCTATCTATTTAATCATGACCAAACCTTTTGTCTTGCAGGATGAAATTGCGTCATCGAAAACTGCTTAGTGGGTAATTGAGGATTATTTTATTCAAGATTCTTTATTTGTTCAGGGAATATTTTTAGTGACTCAAGAGATGATGAAAGATGGTCAAAATAATCATTGGGGTTGCTTCCTTTTTGTTTTAAATGAAAAAGAGAAAGGTGTACAAAACTAATATGGATGAATACTCAAAACACAAGGAATTATAAAATTTGAAGTTTGGGATACACACATGAAGGGTCTTTGCTTTGTCTGTTGCTTCTAATGATTTTACTGAAAAAGGGGCTATTCATGATAATCTCCCATCTCCACTGTTGGCTTTTTCTTTTTCTGTGAGGCTACAAGTAAAGCACAGGACAATTTTTGTGGACAGCTTCTTTTACAGGTCTGCTGGTTGTATTTGGGAAGCCGTGACACAGGACTGCTCTTCTGGACATATCTTTTTGTGTGTGAATACTTTTGCTGTTCTTGACATTTGCCTTTGCTTCCAGCAATAAATTTTAGTTTTTGTGTCAAATAAGCCACAAGGGAAATGGTGGAAGCCGCAAAATAAGAGCTCGGGATTGGTCTAAAATGCCTGGCCAAAGAACTGAAATAAATGAATGAATGAAACAAAGCATAAAAATGACCCCAACCTTTATTTGTGAGCATAGATTTTGATACTTCGAAAGAACCTTAATAGGAAATTTAATCTTATGAGTAATCACACATCCTTCTGCATAGACTTACCTTATATTTGGGAGAGACCTTAAATTATGGATTTATGTGGATTTGAAAAAAAAAAAATTATATAAAACAAAATTATATTGAATTTTGTACAAAATTCATCCAAATTCAAGTCGTGTCCATGCTCCAAAACATAGTTTTAATATATGAGTGAGCACTAATTAAATTATACTAGGCCCAACAATGTATATAAAACCCGTCATCCTCAATTTTTAGGGAGTGAAAATTTCAACACATCTTGTTTCTTAGCCTTAGGCATGTCAAATATTTGATCAAGTCTCCTAATAACTATTTCCTTAACAAGGGAACAATCTCTTGTTAGAGCCTTTAAGGTCAAAACACTAGCGACTTTATTTGTAGATGTTTAATATGCCCTATGCACATACATGCAGCAAATAGAAGAAAAACAGAAGGGAAAAAATTATAAAAATACAACAATTTATTTGGTTTGGCATTCTATTTATCTCAGCCTTTTACAAATCTTCATTGTATTGTCAATGAAAACTTGAGTTCTAACTTGTAACTACGAGTGTGTTGTGTATATATAATCCCCCATGTAGAAAATATTATAAAATATCTTTATACAAGAATATAATGATACTAAAACACCATACCACACTGCAAGATTTCTCCTTGGGTCAAGTTGAATGCATGGGAGGGCTCCCTTCCCCTCCCTCTCCACACCACCCCCCCCAAAAAAAAAAGCAAAACCTCAACTCAACAAGCATAGCTCATTATTGAGGAGAAAGGGAAAAAATAGTGTTAAAGCGCATGGAGATAATAAAAGAATGCAAAAGAAAGGATCTCATCAAATGTAAAGGGTCCAACGGGGAGAACGGGAGGATGTTTATCTTCTCAGAAGATCCAGAAAATCAAAGCACAAGGAGAAATGCTAGAGCGATGGTCTTACATTGAACACTTTGATTACAACATGAAAGAGAGAGCCGAGGGACCCCGAACACGTTCTTGGACTCTGTTTCACATCCTTGTTATGCACTACTTTAGCCTTCTAGGCTTGAGTTGGGCTTCTGTGTCTTCTGTGCATTGTGTGGAGAGAACATCATTTTCATGCCACCTTGAGCATATAGCTATACCAGCTTCCACATCCATATACCCAAGTCCAGATTCTACAAAATATGGTCATCTGTATGCCATGTGATTTTTGGAGTTTCAACTAGGCATTTCCACTGTAAAAAGATGGACATAGAAAAAGAAAAAAACATTGAGGTGATGTATTTGTAGCCGAAAGTTCAATGGTGAGACAATGGTGCGCAGAGAGAGAGAGAGAGAGCATGGGGCACAAGGAGCACAAAACTTCTATGCTGTCCCATCCATGCTATATCTGGTTGATTCCTATGCTGAGTGCAGAACAGTGGATATTCACTTTGGATGATACGATGGCTTAACTCCTTTCAAATGTTTCAAAGAAGGGAAGAACAAATGAATAAATGCAAAGAATGTCCATTGGTTTAGGGTGGTGTCTCAGTATAAACGTCAGATTGAAATGGAATCTGTCTGTAGTCTACTAATAATGCAAAAGTTGATACCGCAGGTAGAAAAAAAATACAGAATCATTCATCAGATATGATCAATTGCTCACCCAGTAGGATTAAAACAAAGTCAAAAGTTCTCAAAATCTTGAGAGACTCTTATATATGCTTCGGCAGGAATGGGAAAAAGTCGGCTTCTGCTGTAAAATGAGGCTGTTACTCATTGACGGGACTACGTTGTCCTAGAAGAATACAGAACATAAGCTGAATGAAGCTGGTGTATCAAGCAAATTTCTAGGAAAATGGAATCCCAAAATTTGACCCAAAAAAAAATTCTACACCATTTGGAACAGTTGAAATTATTAGTACTGTAGTAATGCAAGTTAATGAGTATGGTAGTGGTGAATACTTCCCCAAAATTTATAAGAATTTACAAAAACAAATTTACTCTGTTGAACTGTTCTCTAAAAACACATGTTAATTCACCTATTATCTTCTTATACAACTTTAGTGACCCTTGGAATACCTAATTAATTTATGGGATGGCATGTCTATTTCTCCATCCCTCTCCCTTTAAATATAAAAGTTTTACCTTGATGAAAAGCCACAATGCCAAAAAATTGAATCTTCACCTTTAACCAAAAAATTCTTGAGTTTATCAACTAAAACACAGTCCTTGATGTCACTCTTAAGAATATTTTTTATTTAAAATCTTCAAATTAACCTCTAAGGCTTGTTTGGTACACAAGAATCGAATTGACTGCTTGTTTGGTAGCATCATTTTTGGTTTGTAAGTGGAAATATGATATAGGAGTAGGAAATGAATGGAATGAAAATTTGAATGGGAAGCATATGATGAAATCAAGTGATACATTCAATTATATTCCTTTCAATTTCACTCCATTCCTACGGACCAAGCATGCAAAGAATAAACTTTGTAGTTTGATTTGGTCACACTTTTCATTCAAATTTTTATTTTATTTGTTTCCCACCCTATTCCATTTCACAAACAAACATGCCAACAATGTAATAGAATTGGGTCACACTTGTATTATTTTTCGTTGTTGAAGAAAATAGGAAATCAAAAATGGTGGAAAGTGGGAAATTGTCGAGAAAACTAGGGTTCATCTTTGTGCTTTTTTTGGTTCTCCATGGTGAAGTAATTGTCATGGACCATAAAAGGGGCACCACCGCGCCAAACCCAGTTGAAGAATTTTAGTATGCATCTTGTAAAAAATATTTGGAATGACTAGTGTGCTTGGTCAAGCAGATGAACCCCACAGAGCTTTCTATCTATACCTTTTTGCACGCTCTATATAATTTATTGAGCTCCTATCGATGGGTGAGTGCCTCTGCACTGCAGCGGCCTTCATTATGGTAGTTCCGAGGTTCATCATCCATCCTGACTCCTGAAACCAACAACTCATGCATTTTGATTCTATAAACCTGAGAAAACGCCATTCTACATCCATCCACGGCCCAATCTGTGGAGTCAGTTTTCTTTTTTAAATTCTTTGTGATAGGGCTTTTTGAATAATGTTGTAAATAAGGATCGGATATAGAATGTACAGTGGATAAAAATGCAACAAGCAAATTAAACTCAACTAGTAAATAAGAAACCACAAGCACAATAACAATATTTACGTGGTTCGGCAAAACTTACATCAATGGAAGTAATGACACAAGAATTTTACTAAGGAAATATCAAAGTATACAATACACTTCACCAATGATCACCCTCTCTGTCAATACACACCAAGAATGACATATATAACAGTTTCTCAGAGGTTTTCTTCCAATTACCCAACCACGCCAATGTTCAAATTCAAAATTCAAAAAACCTGCTCGCAACCCAGAAGCACTAGTCGACGAGAACAGGAGATTCGTCGACGAGATAAAGAATGACACTCGTCGACGATCCTTTAAATTTGCTCTCGGTATCTCAAGAATTTTGAGTTTTCCTTACTCTCGGGATCTACTCGGCGACGAGCACAGGACACTTATCGACGAGTCCTTACTGTGCAGTCCCCTTTCTTCTTTTGTTTATGAAAATCCAAGTATAAGAGTCACACCTTAAACAACAAATAAACTTAAAAAACTCATCTCTCAAAAGGAAGTGCTAATCAAATTTTTTGAAATTTCATAATTAAAATTTTATTGGAAGAGTTTGAGATTTAGATCGGAAATTACACGAATTTAACATGATATGTGTTTGTATTGAGTCTATTGAGTGTTGAATTCTGTCTAATATCACAGAATTTTAAATTTAAAACTCAATATATATATACCATTCCAAACACAGTAAGTGACAATTTCTGTCTCTTTGAACGCAGTTCAAGCATGAATCCATGGGGTTTGAACAGTGCCCCAATCTTCTAATTTTTCTAACTACTATAGTATCTTTCAGCCAACCGATTCCCAATGTAGCTAGCTCTTGTATATACCTCTGCTTATGCCCCATTTGGTCCCCTGCTGCATGCAAGCGTTGCTTTACAGAAACTCGTCCTTGCAAAGGGACCACCCAGACATTCCATCCCGGACCAAACAAATTGCTTCTCCCTCTCCCTCTCCCTCTCCCTCTCCCTCTCTCTCTCTCTACGCATATTTAAAGCTCAGAACTATCAATTTGAAATTGTAAATTTAAGATCATTTGAGAATCAGAAACAAATTAAAATTCAGAATTATACATTATTTTATTTAAATTTACATCAAACTTACGATTGAAAATTTTGTTCCCAATTTTGCAAAACAAGGCAAAATAGAAGCTTTGACTGAAGGGTGATGATGGCTGTAAACGTAAACATAATCATCTGGGCATTTATTATAAAAAGTTAGGGGCATTCATTACCAAAGTGATGGATAGAAATAATATAAAACTGAAGCTAATGATATCGGAGAAACGGCTTGCTCTGTCTTTCTCTGCCCCTGCTTCCGCAAATCATTTTACTGAAAAAGTTGGGGTTTCTTCATTGTTAATTACCACCTGCTCTGCGCCACTGCTGTCTGCTTTTTTCTTTCTTTCTTTTTCTGTCAGGGGAACACCAAGCTTTAAACGTACCGGACAA